>NC_135762.1:9734797-10334797 GCF_052425735.1 Oculina patagonica
AAAACTGGCCCTCTCGATTCAAAATTCTGGCGAGAGGTGTTTTTAAACATCTATTATGGCTGAAAAGCTTATATAAAAATTAGGAACGCTGAATCATCGACCAAGACCATGTTTTGGACGAATTTACCGCCGACTTAGATTTCAATTGTAACTTCAACTTTGTTTTTGCCGCGTAATATTTACCAGTTATAATTCACATCTCGCACCATTAAGGTGTTCAACTCCAAATGTCAGTATATCACAGGCAGGTGAAATAAAACAAAAACCCGTTGCGAGAGTATGATCGTTTTCCAGCCATTTTGCCTCGAGTTACGCACGCTTGATTGACTAATTCGCACGTCACGCAAGCGAGAACTGCCATTGGGAGCAGTGCTCCAAGAAAAGAAACCCTCGCGATTTGCTCAGCGGAAATATCAAATAACCTTATTACTTCATGGAAAGTGCGCGCGTACGGTGTTTACGCACGAGTTGTTGACGTATCAAATCGAACGAATGAGCGGAGCGAACGAGTGAGATTTCTGATACAAAACAACGACTGCGTAAACACCGTACAAAGCACTTTCCATGCTGTAATTTGTTTATTTTATAAATACAGAGATTTTTCCACGCTGAACTGTTTTTTTATTGTTATAATACCCCGGTACAAGCACACAAAATGAAAGTACGCTAATCTTCAAAATGATAATAGCAACAAAATCGTTGAAAAAAGACATTTCATGAGATTCTGTGTCTTAAAATTGTTCTAATTGGATAAGAAATCGAATATCAAGAGTTTTTCACTCAACAAGTACAAAAATGAAATAAAGAACTAAGAACTAAGAATACGTAACCGTGCTATTGAGGGAGGGCTATCTTCATCCGAAGAATCTAAAATATGTTTAACACGCTTGAAGGTGTGCTTTCTTGTTGCTGAGTACGCATTAGGCGACTGACTTACTGTGTTTATAGAAATGTTAAAGTGTCCTCCATGAAACACGGCTCCGCTAAATACACTTGCTCCAGGCAATGTTGGACTGCTTGACGACTGAAAACTACAAGACAGAGTTTCAGATTCACTCTCTGTAGCCAATGCTGGATGAACTTTTGCAGAAGATTCAGTCGCGGTCGCACTCAGTATCCTTGACATGTTTTTTTGCTGTTGTTGGGAAATGTGGCTATAATTGTTAATGCTTTGGACATTTTTGTGGCCTGAGAGCTGCATAATGTGACTGGGAGGTATGTCGAGCGCTGTATTTCGAGCGCTGTGATTAGTCAGTCGTTTACTTGAAAGGCCTCCTTTTTCCGCCATGGTTTTTATCAGACTATTCAATTTGTTCTGACCCATTGCACTTGATTTAAACCACAGTTTTTTCGACGAAGGACTTTAATTTTGTGTAATTCATTCCGAGATAGAATGGCGCATCAGGTTTATTCATCGCGTCAGGTCTCTTTTCGGAATAAATTTTGTAAACGGCAACTGGATCTCTTTCAGGTGGACCGTTTGGTGCTGCGAAAGCCTTCGGTTTAACAGCTCTGACATTTCGAGGTTCAGCTCCCGTTCTAGTTTTCGTTTGACGTTCAGAATACTCTAGGTATTCAGTTCCGTCGGCTTCCATGTGAAGTTCCACGTCGCCCCAAGTCATCTGCCGATGTTCTTCACAGCCTCTCAAACCAAAACGCACTGAATTGAAAAGCCAGAGTGTGTTTAGCAAAGCTTCGGCATTTGAGATTCCCAGTAAATTCTTTTCGAAAAGAATGTTTTCCTCCACATCAGTCAAAGCTTCGGCTGCGTTGGGTTTGTTCCCTTTGCCTTCTTTTTTCAGTTGTTTGCTGCGAGCTTCCAGACATTTTCTTGCTTGATCAAACACAGTGTCTTCGATAATACTCGCTGAGTACTTGCGTTCTCTTAAATACCGGTTAAAACTTGAGAACAACCCTCGAAGGCTCGATGGTTCATAGTCTTGGCCATCTTTTTCTTTTCACACTAAGAATGAATTCACTGAGGTAACGGCTGAGCTCTTCTGGTTGGATGTCTTCAATTTTTCTTTGTTCGTTTTTCTCCAGCAGAAATGTAGAAAGCAGATTCACATCCCGCTGCGTTTTTGCTCGAGTGTTTTTGTTTTCCTGCTCTGTAATATATTCTTCGATGGGTTTACTTAATGGTTTAAACCTACTGCCAGAAGATTCAGCCATAGTTGTTAATGAGAACGTTTTAAACCGTCCAAAAATGTTCTGCGAAAGGCCAAAAACTTTCAAGCAGTGAAAAAGCTAGCGCCATCGACAAAGCTACCACGTTCGCTTCACGTTCATTGAAAATGTTGATGCGTTTTGACAGCCGCTTTCTGATTGGACGAAGCGGGTTTCTCACGTGTGAGAAAGTCGTTTCGCCGTTGTCATTGGCTGCGAGAATTTCCGAACCGTGCTTTCAACAGATCAATTCTAACTGTAAATCTCAGTATGTATGATATTTCTTCTTTTTCAAGGAAAAAATAAAGCTCTTAGGCTCGCGCTCCAGGAATATGTGTTAATTAAAAATCGAGACAAAACTAATCGAAATTGTTGTGTTCAAGCAAGCCTTACAACTTTTTGAGCACGCTCTGTAGGCTGCGACGTAGCTAAACAAAAGCAATAACGAACCTGACAATGGTTGAATTCTTCTTCTTTTTCCAAGACACTGAGAGCGGCTTTGGTTTTAGTTTGACGTGACGGAGAGCGAAAGATCCAAATATATTACAACTCAAATAATCACAGGCGTTTAATAACCATTTATTGCTAACCAACTTAACACAAATTCTGAACAAACAAAACCAAACTGCAACATGTGTATAGGGATAGTGACGTTGTTTCGTCATTAATTGTTAACTTAAAGTGATACATCCAGTACTGTTATTACCACACAAGAAAGAAATTAATTCCCTTTTAAAATGTACCAAATGTGTTGGTGCTGTTGACATGGTAAAATGCGCCGTCGGGAAATCTGGTACTTCTAATGTCAACTACCCCCTCCCCCAATACGCCATTCATTTGAAAGTTGTCAAAAATATACGATATATTTCATCAAAATCGGTAACAGTAAGTATCACTCAAAAACCAACAGTTCCGTATTCTTTGCACAGAAGGACAACCTGAATGGAGTAGTCACCTATACTACTTTTTTGTTCAACAACGGGTGACCGCTATGAATTCAAAACCATTCTCCCACGTGTCAAGAATAAACTAAAACTAAAAGAATTCTCGGTTATAACATTTAGGTGCATGTATTATCCTAACGTTACCTACGATTAGCGCTTTATCAGGTGACAGACCACTTTCGCTGCAAGAAATAACGCAATGTAATATAAGAACTCTATGAAAAACCCATTACTTAGTTGTGTTATTCACAACAGACGACCTCGTATTCGCTGAAAAATTACGCAATCTAATTCTAGCTATAGAAATCAAGGAAACGTTTCGGTAGCGCTTGGTCCTAAAAAAAAACTCACAAAGACCTGGAATATACTTCATGGAGGTTACTGCGTGAAGATACAAGAGAAACCACATTGCAAAACAAGACCACTATTGTGGTAATGGCCAAAGCTATATCCTTAAACCTTCTTCTAGTTTTCTTGCTACCTTTATTACGAGAAAATCAAATGTTCTCCATGTATTTTGAAAACATTTTTGTAAAAGCCCTTTACTTATTGTATTTATGCTAATAGAGTATGGACAACACAACATTAATTCATAATACAACATAAAAATACCAAATACGATTCCCATTCAAATGTCAACAAAGGGTGAACTACTTGGTATTATCGACCATAAAAAAAGGATGAAAGATGGAAACTTCAACTGATCTTTATCAGGTGACAGACCACTTCCGCTGTAAGAAATAACGCAATGTAATATAACAACTCTCATTATGCTACAGCTAAATAAGAGAGAGACACAAGACGAGTACTAACATCAAAGTGCTGTACTTAGCTTCTTCCCGTCCGTCTGTCTGACGGCGCCCTAACAAGAATACACTCTCTTCCACAAGATTCTATTTACGTGAAATATCTCTTAACGCGAAATTTCAATTCTTCTTGCCGTAATCATTGCCTAAATATTTAAGGTCAAATTTGGCCATCAAAATACAAACTTCATTACGCAGAGAACGTATGAAATCAAAAAATGCTTACAGTACTTTAAAAGCGAACCTGAATTTTATGTCCAGCAGATAACGAATTGAGAGCTGGCATCGTTTTCACTGCTTGATTTTAAAGTTTGCAACGAAATAGTGTCAGGTAAATAGTAAGTTGAATTGTGTTAATCAAAGAAGATAACATACAAACGTTTCCTTTCCTTGCGACAACAAATAATGGCTATTTTCTTTTGCGAACACGACTGTTTATTTTTTGTGCTTGAAAAAGAAGAATTAATCTCACATATTTCTGATCTGAATCGTTTGTCTAAATGACGTTGTGATAAACGTGTCAAAAACAATTCAAACTATTAAGCCTGGTTTTCGAAAACGAACGTCGACATTAGCATAAGCACATTTGCATGAGAATATGATGTTAACAAGTTAGAAGGCTTCGTTCTCGACTCCGTTCTGTCGGCAAATATTGCGGCAGAAACTATCAGGCGTGGAGTATTGTTATGTCTTCTTCTCTTGTGATAAAGAAAGCGAAAGCGACTACAAAACGGAGAAAAACGAAACATTTAGGGTTATAGATAATTTTTGTAAAAAGAAAATATCTTTATTAATTTCTGTCGCTCCTCGAGCCCACACTTGTATCTTTTCTGTTTTTGTCCCACTCCTCCGAACAACCTTGGAAAACGTTTATCAAAATCAACCGCGGCCTCTGCGACTTTGTTGTAATGCTGGAACGAGTGCTGTAATTGGCTAGACACGGCCAGACGTAAACAAGTTTCTTGTGCTCATGCGATGTTTCGTTTTCACACGAACGCAAGCGCAAGAAAAGGAAAAATTTTGATCCTTGTGCTTGTACTTGCGCTTGTGCTTATGCTTGCGTCGATGTCGTTTTCACTATGAAATAAGAGCTATTGTGCGCGTGCTTGCGCTTGCGTCGCTACTGAAAACCAGACTTTAGAAAAAGAACAAAGGGAAACTTAGAAGCTAGAAATGAAGTAAAAGAAAAACTAAGCTTTGCTTTTGTCGCTTAATTTTTATATTTTCATATGGTCTGCGTAATGTTGGACGATACATGCCTTACTTCTAAATTCCTCTTGACAAATCCAACAGGTGAGGCTTTCAATTTCTGGCTCATGTCGGTTTTCGTGGATCTTGCAGTTTGAAGATTGGCTAAAGCATCTATTACAATACTTGCATGTAAACGGCTTTAATCCTGTATGTGTTCGTTCATGAACCTTGCAACTCGATGAATGACTGAAGCACTTATTACAATCCTTGCAAGTATACGGCTTTACGCCTGTATGTGTTCGTTCATGTACCTTGCAATCTGATGAACGGCTAAAGCACTTATTACAATCCTTGCACGTATACGGCTTTAATCCTGTATGTGTTCGTTCATGTCTCTTGCAATCTGATGAACGGCTAAAGCACTTATTACAATCCTTGCATGTAAACGGCTTTAATCCTGTATGTGTTCGTTCATGTCTCTTGCAATTTGATGGACGGCTAAAGCACTTATTACAATCCTTGCATGTAAACGGCTTTAATCCTGTATGTGTTCGTTCATGTCTCTTGCAATCTGATGAACGGCTAAAGCACTTATTACAATCCTTGCACGTATACGGCTTTAATCCTGTATGTGTTCGTTCATGTCTCTTGCAATTTGATGGACGGCTAAAGCACTTGTTACAATGCTTACATGTATACGGCTTCACTCCTGTATGTGTTTGTTCATGAACCTTGCAACTCCATGAACGACTGAAGCACTTATTACAATGCTTACATGTATACGGCTTTACGCCTGTATGTGTTCGTTCATGGATCTTGCAATTTGATCGACAGCTAAAGCACTTTTTACAGTGCTTACATGTAAACGGCTTCACCCCTGTATGTGTTCGTTCATGTTTCTTGCAATCTGATGAATGGCTGAAGCACTTTTTACAATGCTTGCATGTATAAGGCTTAACTCCTGTATGTGTTCGTTCATGTCTCTTGCAATTCCATGAATTACTAAAGCACATATTACAATGCTTGCATGTAAAAGGCTTCTCGCCTGTATGTCTTCGTTCATGGCTCTTGCAATGTGATGGACTGCGAAAGCACTTTTTGCAATGCTGACATGCGTACTGCTTCATTCCAGTATGTGTTCGTTCATGTTGCTTGCAAGTTGATAAGTTGCTAAAGAGCCGGCCACAATGATTGCACTTATGTGCTTTCTCTGTTGTCACCTTATGTCGAGTAACATTTCGTCCTTGGCTCGCAGGTGCGTCGCACTTGCCATCTTTTCGAGGCATCTTGTTGATAGCTCAGTGAACTTTGCTGTCGAGAGAAGATGCCTCTGCGTGTTTCCTAAACAAATCACAACAGAAATTTGTCTAAGGGGGGGGGGGGGTGTGGGGGTGGGGGGTGAGCTGGCCAGTCTTTACAAGGCAGCTGAGGTTACCCTCGCTGTTGCGCCAGGGTAACCCTAGCGCCTTGTAAACGCTCTGCTAGGGATAACTCGCCTACCCGGGACAACTTTATTTTGGCTCGTGAGCTGGCCTTATGCCTAAGGACCTGTTTACAAGCAGGTAGGGTAACCCTAGTGCTAGGGTTACCCTAGCAAAAGGGTTAGAAGATAGCCCGGGTTTACATGCAAAATTCACAGGTAGGGTAACCCTGCTACCCTGGTCAACTTACACCGGTTGCGCTTCAGTTAACCTTGTAATATTTTGTCGTAAGAAGCTGTTATTTGAAAATAATTCCGTTCCAGTGCAAAAATAAAACAAATTGTGAATGAACACGATGTTTCTTGGTCACAATTCGCTGTTTTTGTCGGTATTTTTAAACATATTTAGCTACCTGGAGCCAAAATAAAGTTGTCCCGGGTAGGCGAGTTATCCCTAGCAGAGCGTTTACAAGGCGCTAGGGTTACCCTGGCGCAACAGCGAGGGTAACCCTAGCTGGCCTGTAAAGACACGATGAAAAAAAAAAGAAGAAATGTGGGAGCGCTAGGGTAACCCTCCTGCTAGGGTAACCCTAGCACTAGGGTTACCCTACCTGCTTGTAAACAGGCCCTAACTCAGGGTATAGTTGTTCATTAAACTGTGTAGTTATAGTCCATGAGCCAGAGCCCCAAAATTGGGTTGTCAGTATCATCCGGGGGAATAAGGTTCTATCTGTTTTTAAGGAAGCCCTATTACTGCAGAGTTGGAAAATGCCCGATTGCAAGCAATCGGTGGTAGTTTCTGCGAACTACAAAGGTTTTCATGCCCCCCCCCCCCCCACCCCGCCTAAAGCAAGTAAAATCTTATTAAAAATGTTCGAAAAAAAAATTGTTAAAATTATACCACGCAAAGAGAGAAGGTTGATCTAATACTGCAAGACACTCAGGTCATTGAGTGTTTCAATAATTAAATATATATAAGCTCTTAAATCCCAAACCTATTGATAAGGGAAAAAATTCTGAATAAAATTTCATAGACAAAAGTTTCCTTTGTGTTACTACTATTGATTTCATTTTGATATCCTCGATTATTTTTGATAAATTATGATATCTCATTTGGAGAAAGGAATGATATTCGTGCACTGGCTGATGCACTGGACTCGTGTGCATATCCCCACGACTTATGCCATAAGTGGAATGCAAACCAAACGGTTGCAGCTGAGTTTGTTGCGGGAGCAAAATACTTTGAATGAAACTGTAAATGAAAAGGTTTCTATGTTACTTAAACTTGGAAAGTATCATTGTGGTTTTTTTTTTCAAAAAAAGGAAAACAAATGAACTGTACGCATTGGCTTTGAAGTGATTTTTTCATGACAGTTTGTGGCTATTGCAGAGGTCGACAGTAGATTTAAATATTTCTATGGAAAATGCCCATTTCTTATCACGTATTCGTCATGGTAATTCTAATGTGTCGACAATTAATTGCAAGTTTAGAGTGTCTTTAGCTCCAACAAACCAAAACACCTGGCAGGATTGAAACTATTTAAAAACGAAGTAAGGCTAGATCTTAGTCTGACTACCTGTTTGCTGCTTTTTAGGCGGTGACGCCTATATGCTATGGCCCGGTGGACGGCCGTGTGAGGAGTGAAAGATTACTCCAACCGAGTAGCACTGGGAACTAGGCACTTTGTTGTTTACTCAGTTTCGGTACGCCATCTTTGATTGTCAATGAGTATGAATCAACTTTAAGAGCATCCATCGGCAAAACGCGTTTGATTTCTAACGTACAGTTAAACGGAGTTTTGGGGTCAGGGGAGAATGATGTACTGGATAATTGTGAGCTCGCTTAAAGAACTTTTTTACCGATGTACGTGTATTCGAAGTCGGCATACGTGATGGCAGACTAAGTTGACTGATGTTGAATTTGACGAGTGAAGGCCGGTTAGTGTCATAACTTTTGAAACCTTTCCAAAAGGGAGACCGATGGCAGCAGTATCTTGATTAGATTGCAAAGGTGAGCTATCTGAAATCATTGTTTGCTTTGATCATGACGTGCATTGTCGATAATATTTAACTTTTCCCTTCGCGACTCGACATCTTCCTTTTACTGCTTTTGATCATGATATTTATTCGGGTATTTATCTCAATCCATTAAAAATAACACAGTGACGGTATCCGTATTCCTATTTGTACGACAAGCCAGAGTTTAGAGAGAACTTCTACCCTATTGCTGATTTAGCTGATCTAAAATGTTTTGTTTGAAAAGTTGCATAAATGCATGTATAAAGTGATTCTAGTTAGCGGTGTTGACTTCATTAAATTTCAGACCATTTTAATACGGAAATGTCACACAATCTTCAGTATCGTAACTGTGTGGAAATCAATCCTGGGCCTTTCTGTTGCTAAATGACGAAGTTCATAATGATTTAATGTATTTATCTTATCATACTGTAGGTTTTGTAATGTATTGGACGTTCGTTTTGTAGTCAAGGCAAATGAAAATTAAAATGAATAAGAAAAATGCAATTTCTGGGATCATTGTAAAGCGTCATCGCCTGTGCATGCATGTATGCGTGCCGGTTATTAAAAAATCCTAGCTGTTGAATGATAAAATCACTTCTCTTCAAAGTTATTTGCCCGAAATAGAAAAGATAATTAGTACAAGATGATCCAAAGTAACAAAAATAGAAACCTATCTCGTCAGTCACCTTACGTTAAAAACCACCAACTGTAACATTTTGGTGTAACTGGAACTGCGATCTTAGTAGTTGTCCATCTAGTTTGGTGATAAATTTCAATAAAATATTAAATAAAACAAATCAACCACCTTTTTCCATGGTATACACTCTTATAAACCATAGAAATGACACCACAAATTGTCCAGAACTTTTCAGTCACATCACTTGCCAAACGGCTTATTATTCTATCTGAGTTTTGAAAAAGTTGTGGGTAATTTCTTTGTCGTACAAGAGTGTAAAACATGGAGATGCGGTCGATGACTTATTGGTGCGGTTCAACTAAAACAAAAAAAAGTTCGACGAGTCACATCATGACAGAGGTCATAACAGCGTGAAAAAGGGTCTTGGAGAAGCAATGCTCAGCGTTGTAGAAGTTGTAGTAGGTGACGGTCTCTTTTAAGGCTTAGTTATTGTAATGGGCTCATAACACAAAGATAGAATCTCCAGACAAGGAAAAAGCTCTTGCATCCTCCGCGACTATTGCCCTTATGCTTTGTCTACCCCTTTTGATTTCTTTCGCAAGCTTTGGCAGCTTTGGCAATGTGCCCCACAGAAAAAAGAAGTGCAACTGGCAGCTCTACGTCAGTATTTGACGGAGTTTGCTCGGTTCCGAAAGTGACTGTTGGGTAAGGTCTCTTTAATGTTGCTAATGAAGTTTTGAATGCTGAGGGAAGGTGAACAGTCCAAGATAATATGCAATTTGACAAATATCAAGAATTGTCAGCACGACAAGAGAGATCTTTGCAAGCAGAGGAAAACGGCATTATCTGCGCAGCACTAGAAGTATTCAGAGTCAGTTCCTTACAAAAAACAACAATAAAGCAAGTCTCGTCTGTTTTATTGCCGGAAAGTTGCAGTCAGAAGCTAGACGACAAATAGCCAGCGAAGATAGAAGTGTTTATGATACAATGTAAGCAAAATGAGGCAAGCATTTCACTCAGGCTAATTAGAGCATGGCTCCTGTATAATCTGAAGACGTCGAAGTCCTTCATTAAATGTGGAATCAGAAACCACAGAAATCTTATGGCATCAACAGAGTTGTTAACGCTTTTAGTCGGGACGCATACAAGGCTGTTTTTGGAATGCGCGTATAAACTTGATTTACCTTTGCCTAAAATGGAAAGACAAATTTTTAAACTAGCAAATAAGTGAAAAAGAAAGCCGTAAAACCTTTTACCAGGCTAGATAGGGCGTGGAAACTCTTATTAAAAGGTTAACGGCATTGACCGCCAACTTTATGCTGCAAAAAGCACCACAGCCGTCAGTGCAAAAGCCCAGCGCACATTCACTTGTGCATTATCAGCTATTCTTGCTTTTCACATGACGTCATCAAAATTCTAAAATCCAGAATCGCGAGACCCCTGACTTTTTATCCTTTACTGGCTGTTAGACGTCCTTAAGGACGTTCGCGCAAAAATTTTCTACTCGATAGATTTCTTTATTTTTTTCGCTGCGGTCAGATAATGAGTTACTTGTGTCGGAAATGCAAAAAAAGTGGGGTCACCGACTTCGTTTTAGAGAAAAGCGTGTGGAAAACTACCCTAATTTTGGAAGATTGGCGCACGCTAATTCAGGATGGTTTGCAAGGTTTATTGTTAAAAATATTGAAAATGAGTAAACGGAGACTAATGAAAACCGAGACCTCTGAATTTAAAGTCCAGTGCCTTAATCTTTTCCTGTCTACATATTGAGCAAAAATCCACACATGTCATTAAAAAGAAATATTGACCAAGAAAAGTATGTCTGTACCAGATAATGCATATTATTCTTGGAAGTTTGAAACCTCAAGATAAGCTTGCTAAGAAATTTGGCAGGAAGCATATTCCCGACTAACCACCCACACAGTTGTTTTTAGGGGAAATCGTGTTTCACTTCTTGTGGGGAGGAGTGAAACACAATCCCCCTAAAAACACCATTATATTTTGCAAAAGGCAAAATAAATTTTGGTGTGTTTGATAACAGAGGGTTTTTTCTTTGCTTTGAGTTGTCTGTTTTATACTGAAGCCCAAGATGAGCAGTGAATAAAAATGGATATTGCAAAGCAAATTCACTTAAATTAATAGTAGTCAATCTCATGAATCCAAAGAAATTGATGCTAACAACTGGTCAATATAACCTCATTGATTTTCTCGACTTTTCTCATCACTTGTTGAGGGCTCTCCACAAACCTAGCATTCGGTGAAAGTCACTATTTTTTAGCACCAATTACTTTTAAGTTTCCAGGATACAAAACACAAACATATACAGGAATGGTGTTGAGCTCCATACCACCTCACACTGTAAACAATGATGAAACTTTTGTATTTTAAACTGGACAGTAAGGAGCAGTTACAGTATCACACAAATTAAACATCTGCAAGTGAATAATCAGAATCTGCTGAAACAAGCTTTTCCAGAGGCATAACTGTCACAAAAAATGGAGGAGTAACTGCAGAATACCTCGCATCTCTAGTTACACGGTGCAGCTGCCTACTCCTCTACATGTCTACAAAATTATGTCAAAACTTAGTCATAGCTCTTGAAGTTTACTATCCTAGAAAGGTGGCTATGTGTCTTTGGTCTACGCCGTCAAAATTTATTCAGAGCTCTCAAAGTTGACTAGAAAAGTGGCTACGCGTCTACGCTGTTAAAATTTATTCATAGCTCTGTTTTTTGCGAAGTTCACTTGAGAAGTGGCCATGCATCTAAGCATTGACACTGTGATATTTATTCGAAGCCATGAATGCTACAGGGTCTATAGACAAAACTAAAACATGCGACGGTTCTCATACTTTTGTTTGTGTCGTCAAGCAAATAAAAACTCCTCTATTCGTGTTTTAAGATTGTGACAAAATATGAAAACAAAACTAATAAAACACAGTTAACTACGAGATACCACAACGTTAACAACACACCGAATCAAGTGCTCAGAATCTTACCTTGTCCTGTTTCATAAAAAATGAATGTTGTTTAACGACAATATATGGTGGCCATGCAGAACAGCTTCAGATGCCGGGTATTCTGCAGTTTAGCCCAAATGGAAAACTTGAATAGCACAACTTTGGCAAAAGGAATTTAAAAAAATTACACTTTCCGGCTGCTTTTTTTCTTGTCATCGAAAATTTGCATGTTGTGTGTGATCAAGTAAGTTATTCTGAGCTTTCAAATTGAAACATGCTCTTTTAGACTCTTTACTGCTGTCAAAAATATAAAACATGAATGGAAGTAATGTTCAAAAGTTTAATTATTTAGTGAAAGAACTTGTGTAAGATTGCACACTTTCTTGCCCGATTGTTTTTGGTGAATGTGCCATGTGACGATCTTTTGATAACACAAACAACAAAAATATGACTTCTCATATGTCCATCCATGTTTATAGCCCATGTTTATGCTAAACGTGCCTGAAATATTTTTGCGAGCAGTTTTTAGTACAGAACAATGAATTCGAGTAAATTCTTGTCCATGGGAAATTAACAGTAATAATTTCAGTTATATTTCACCGACCAGAACCGAGCTAAGTTTACGATCTAGCTAAAATTTTAATTGGCCGCTTATCCTGACCGGCCCTGACTTGCGGTTATAATTTCAAGCCCTGCATTCATATCTAGTTGGACGTAAATCGGTTCCCCCGTGTTTCAAAGGTTAGCTAGATATGAAAAGAGCATTCTTATAGATTCCCTTACCTTTATAAAACAGCAACAGCGTCTTCGACAGTAAATCACATGTACAGTGATTACACTGGGACCCAGTCTCCGGTGTCCAGCAACGACGGTACCGCTGGAACGATGGAACGGCGGAAACCCGGAACGGCGGAAACCCAGAACGGCTGTTTCAGGATAATTAACTGATACTGGCGGGACTGCTTGTTACACACGGTCTTTATAGCTAGAACGTGAGTCGGAGAAGGAAAACTATTTTTCGAAATATAACAGAAACATTTCCTTGCTTCCGATAAACAGGATTTGCATTCGAAACATACTTCGAGCCCGGCGGTATTTGTAATTGGCATTTTTTACCTGCTGGAAGTGCTGATAAAATTGCGTAATATGCTCTTATTCTACTCGGTAAAAAACTAGCATCCCATCCAGTCGTAGAGAAGGAATAACGGGGATAAGCCCCGGCAGTGTGGGTCAGTTAAGTCCGATTGCGACTTCACATTACTCCAGTCAGGGTTTAACCGTTGCAATAAACCCACGCGGGATGTTGGGAGAACACGAGAAAAGCTTGTTAATCAAGAACCGTCAGGTGAATAATTTACAAGCTTTTCGGGTGTTCTTTCTACTTCCCAAGTAGGTTTACTGCGCCGGTAAACCCCTAGAAAGTCTGTTCTATTGCTTTTATGAAATAACAATGGAAAACGGTTGTTTGTTTATTTCGCGATCAAGTTGCTCATTCTCAACATATTTAACGTATGACGCGGTGCATCAATCACAGCTGCTGAAAGAATGAAGCACAGGTTGAGTTCACACAAAATCCACTTTCAAAAGTTATAAGTTCTAAAGGTCATAAAAAAGGAAGGGAAAGACAATCAGTTGAAGGCAGAAAACATTTTAACTGATTTGAAAGTTCCTTAGCAAGGAAATCCAGCAAATTGTGCCCGGAGTAAAGTGAAGGAGTGTTTCAAGTTACCAAGTTCACAGATTGCGAATTTATTTGGAATAAAGGCTAGTCTCAGAAACTCTGCTTCTGAAATTTATTTCGAATTTTATTTACTTACGTCGACTGAATCTGATTATGAAGTCTGTATATATCCGTGTGTTGTTTTTATGGCCGAATGAAAAGTATGCTTGTTACTTGACAGATAATAGCTACAGATTCAGCGTAACATAGACTTTTCAAATGACCTTTTCAAATAAATCATAAGCACTTCGTATATTGTTTTTGGCACTCAAAACTCTTAAAAATCCATGTTAAAAAAGTGTTAAAAATGCACAATAGAAACGTACTTTATCATACCACAGCTATTTCCAAATTAATTCAAATAATACTGCAGGGATTCTTTTTTTAACAAGTCAAGAGCTTGCTGGATCTTCTGCCTTAACAAGTGTTAAACTGATAATAATATATATGCAGAAGTACATAATCTAGAAGTCTACATCTAGCATTTGGGCGCGTGCTATCAGATTCGCGTGTAGGCTATTTTTAGAATATCCTTGCGCGCGAGACGTGCGAGACGCGCGAGAAAATGCCGTGTGACCTTGTCAACAAACATTTCACTCAGAAAACAAATCAGAACTAAAAAATAATTCAATAAATACTCCGAAATAAAGGCAAATCATCAACCTCATTTTATGAGGTCTGTGATGGTAAAATATCCAATTACTGTTTAAGGTGGAAAAAAGTTGCTTTCCGTTTTCAGTGATAAACTCCCTAAATTTAATATTACACAAGCAATTTGTGCGTGCTCGATGGGCGAACAAAAGCCATAGAAAACGCAACCTTTGGTAGAATAAAATGTTTATTTTTTGGTTCAAAAGTATGTTTCGCTTTGCTGAACGTCTTTACATCAACAAAATTATAGGGTTTTGCTCCTGAGCTACAAGAACCACCACGACTCGAAGATCGTTTGGAGTTACTCGTTTTCTGAATTTCGATAAATTGCCAACTGAAAATTGTTTGGGAATGTTTTCGGAAAGTGAGCGATACAACAACTAGTGAATAGTGAATAGTGTGAATAGTGCACACTTTTAAGTATATTCGAAAAGCATGAATGAAATCATGGTTGTTCAGTGAATTTAACTCGCATTTTCATTTATATATAAACAAGTACATTACCTTAAAGTTCTGAGATTTACTCCTCGAAAAGAACAACAATTTCCGAATCCGAAAGGCAGGGCATTAAGCTTACATTCATTTCTAAAATGCGGTACTCGGACTTCCCTTGCAGTTGTTTGAGTTCAGGTTAAAAAATTATGCTTTCACCGCTCTGCACGCATAAGGTCTACAAAAACACCTTTAAGAACCACAAAAATAGTCACTTAAGTCTCTTCTTGTCTTGCCGTCCTTGATAGTGAAGCAGAAAGTTGTTGTCACAGGAATCAAACTGGTGTACTTTGTATATAGTCGTCGCGCTCGATTTTAACCACTTCAGGGTCAGCCGGACTTTTTTCCACAATATCAATAAACCTGTGCCAAGGTGTAAAGAGACATCTTTAATATGTACACGTAATAGCTGTCTTTTTCTCTTGAGTTCCATTCATCTGAAGTGTCTTTACATTTTGAATTTGAGCCGAAGTAGTCAGTTTTTTTTTTTCGCTCGCTGCCATTTCTTCTCTGATCTGACTCCAAAACACGACACATTCTACTGGATCTCCGATTTTTTTAGTGATTCGTATCCGGTAGGTTTAAATCCTCACTAAATGCATGTTTTTGATAAACAACAACTTGAACAGTAAGTGGTGCCGTTCGCTTGTTTTCAGCAGTTCGGCTCTTCTTGCTCAACTTCAAAAATGTGTTCAACCAATCAAAGGCGCGCTGTAAAAAATACTTACACGCGATTGGTTACTAGTTTGCGGCAAAAGCCGTCTACGTAATTTCCTCGCGCGTCTCGCGCGCGAGGCCTGTTCTAAAAATAACCTACACGCGAATCTGATAGCACAAGACCCATTACCAGAGATGTAGACTTCTAGATTATGTAGTTCTGATATATGTGAATAATGAATAGCAGAAGGACGATAATTTGAGGAAAATAACAGGAGCCTTATACACGTAACTAAAATTCAACATGATTTATTATCAAGGGGCCTCATAAATGTAACTACTGAAAATTGTTGCCATTTTGCTTTTGTGGTATCTTTTCTTGTAACCAAAAAAGGTTTTTCAAACCCTGTCTGAGAGAGGTTAATTTTTACTTGCCTCGAAAATCAACAGAGTATTCTAATCAGTCTTACGAATCCATTTTTATTGTAAGCCATTATGGAATTGGTGGCCATGTTGCATTGAAGGCCATTTTGCATCTGAAACTTAAAGCTTGTTTTTTCTTCATTTTAAGCAATTGAAAACCTTTTTGCGTTCGACGAAGGAGAACGCATACTATTCGCGTCGTTTTTCCGAACTTAGTCACGTGGGTATCGTTGAAGCTGAGTGCTTTTGAGCTTTGGACGCTATCTTGGGTCAACTGGCCGACCGTAGCCTCGATCCCATGCAGAACAATATGGCGTCGATTTTAATATTTTTTTTTTTATAATAAAGGAATCATTTTGCTTGAAGAAAAGGCCGAAACGTTTAGCCGAAGTTAAAATAATACGGAAAATAACATGGAAAGCATAACAGGGTTTTATCCATGGCGGTAGAGTTTTAGTCCACCACCGAACGTCGATAAAATAGTGGCCGTTAGTGAAAAGTTCCCGAAAGTTGTATGATGAGTCTTTTTGCTTCTCGCTAACACAACAACAGCGGTGAAAAGATAACAGGCTCAGAGCTGGTAATCCATCAGTACTTTCGACTGTGCTTTCGTGTGTGCTTTCTTTGTTCATTTGCCTTCCCTTATTTCAAATATTTTTCGCAGTTTTCCCACGGTAAGTGAAGTTGTAACTATTTATTCGAAGTATTAGTAGCAAAATATATGCTTAAAGCTACTTATCAGAAAATTAGAAAGCTGTGTAGTGGTTTGTTTTCTAGGACGCTGCAATTCGCCTCGAAGATGACACTGAGTTGTGATGTGTCAACTCAGCTGCTTTGCTTAACAGATTCAACTTCCCTCTGCATACATGAATACACTGTACAGACTATTTCAAGTTGTTGAGTCATTTTAAATTACTGTTGAGTTACTTTACAACCCCCAATTTTTCTTTCAACACGTCTATTGTATTTTATGATTGAAAGGAAACAAAACATAGGCACGCTAAGCGTGTAGGAGTTATTTTTTCAATTTAGGGGGTGGCTTGGGGTGAAACTGGGTGATTGTCCTGTTGGGATGGTTTATGCCATGGGTTGAGCTATTTGTGTATGGCGGCCCACGGAGTCACCTTTTGCACAAAATTTGCTTGCAAACAAAATAACTTTTACGTGCATTTTGATACATCAGAACTGTTTTATTCAATACGTAAATTTTCATCATTTAATTGAAAAACAAAAACTAATTCAATTATCAAAATGTCACAAAATGGCACGTTCTTATTCTGTTTAAGCGGTTATTTTGTTGCTAGCTTTGTAGCAACCGTAACGTGTTACTTTTGTTTGTTACGGAATACTTTTGGCTTTTTGCCAAACACTGAAACATGATATTGTTGTTTTTCTCACTTTTGTAACATGAGACCTTTGTTTTTTAAAAACGAACGTAACACGATACCCTTGTTTTTCTCGAAAAAGCCACGTTTCCATACAGACATTGAACGAAAAGTACTATAATAAACGAAGTAATAAACGCATCAAATCAAAAACCACTTTCTGCGGGAAAGTTCTTTAAAGCGCAGTACACCTGGAGTATTTGTTTCCTGTCAGAACTGTTCAACAAAGATTTTCGTTCATTCACAACCTAAATTCTATTCAACAAACAAGAACTAATTGAGTTACTGTATCAAATTGTCACGGAATGGCACGCTCTTATTCTGTTTTTACCTCATGGTAATGAGGTATTAAAAATGACGATTTATTTCACTCATGGGCTCACTCACTCACTCCATTCCGATATAAAACCGCAATTAATTCATGCATTAAACGGTAACCGTACGCGTGCTGACAGAATGGTCCGGTTTCCCCTGCCTCCCCGCCCTTGTGTTTTGTTTATATATCTGGGGGGTGGGATAGAGGCCAAATGTTTGCTTGAGTGCAGAGATGAACATTCAAAATGGCATGTCGGGCCGAAATTCTCAAAGGTGGTTTTTCGTTCCTTTCGCTTCATCCTCGATCTAAATACACCTTTGTAGACCTTACAAACGAAGAGGAAATGTTCCGGAAAATACTCAAGTGGAAAGAAATGGGCTTCAAAGCAAAGGTTGTTGAACCTGTTTGATCAGAAAGATCAGTTCATTTGGACAACGGAGAATCGATCAGGCGCAGGAAGAATGCAACTTTATCATCCTGGAGAAAAGGTACTAAGCGTTCCTTCCTCTGTTGTATTTTTGTACAAAACAAGCAGGATATATAAATGCACTTTAAGGTTTCACCAATCGTTCGGAAGCTGTTCGGTAAATGTGACACGACAAAGTACATGCTTTTGGTATTGAAGTGCCGAGAAGTGCTGTTATACACGCGCACATGACAAAGGACATGTTTTTCGTATTGAAGTGCTGAGAAGTGCTGTTATACACGCAAATGACAAAGGATATTTTTTCGTGCTAAGACGTGCTGCTGTTCGTCTCTTTGCGGAGTAGATTTTTGGTCTGTTATTGATTTAAGTATGGATGTAGATACAGAAAATAAATTAAAGTAAAATGACAGGTGCGATGTCATTACAGTGTAAAAATGCCCTTTAATTTAATAAGAAAATATTAAATTACACTTTAATCACACAAAACTTGAAGAAATGTTTATTTTCAATGGAATGAAATATGAATTAATTGACACTACACTATGTCCGTAGTGTCTATCACGGACCAGTCAAGGAGTGAACTTGGAGTTTAAAAGGAAAAAAAAAAGTTTCGGCTCAACTAGAGACAACAGCGCTACCTATTTACATCTTACAGAATAAGTATGATTGGCTGTTATTCATGCTAAAAAAAACACCTTCCAACAAACTAACACTAAAAATCTTTACAAAGGCAGTAACTTCAGAAACACACAAGTCATGTTTGTGTGAGTCACGGAGTGTGCGTGACATGAATTTCCTTCACCACGTCATCTTTTGCTTTAAAAAACATGTCTGGCTGGATAAAGTTATAGGCACCCAACGGGGAATATTTCGTTAAAATATCTGTTCGGAAGACGATTTGAGATCTAGAATTTTCGGAACATTCATTGTAAATTTTTTTGCTTGCCTGCATTTCCTAGGATTTTCGAATATCTAAAAAATGGTATAATTGTTCATTTTTAACGGATTTTTACTCTAAAAAAGGTCACCTAGGAATTCTTCGGGAGCCTTTCTCTGGCCGGAATTTTTTCGAAAAGGTAAGTTTTGATCCCTATAACTTTCGGATCACTAGACTTTCAGCTAAGAAATCCGAACAGATAAAAAATTTTTTAGGGATAAAAATATGCCTATATCTACCGTTTAAATACTAAAATACGTTAAACGGTGCTATCTTTAAGTGGTTTTGAACTATATTCTCGATGAGTGCCCCAGATAAAGGCCCGCTAACGCATCAAAATATTTATTTTGTTCCGAATGTTCAATAAAATATGGTCCACTTCACGCCAATAAAATGTAGACTAAGGCCATCCCGTTGTATTTCTCCGTTTAGCGTCGACCGGACGAGCTTTTCGAAATATAAACAGAGCAATCTAACTGCACAAGTTATTCCCTCTGGCGCGTTGACATATATCCCGTGCCTTGACACATTGTTGTTGTGCTTGCAATTTACGTTTCGATTCCTAAAATAAAACTCAAAAAAAAAATATTCAACATGTTCTGGGTATTGTACAACTTGTACTCGCTCCGAGCCAAACACCTGACTTACACAAAAATAAATACTTCACACATACAGACCACAGAGTATTCGTAAATATTTCTACACGTCCAAGCGGTCTTTGCTTACCTTTTCGCAATGTGATTAACTGGTCCTAAGGATCAAAGGTTACACTAAAATATTTTGTGGTGAAAAAATAGAAATCGCGCTACGAAACCTGAGAGCACGGACCATCAATGCCGCAACTTCCATGGAAAAATTAAACATTCAAAGGCAAACTAAAGTGACATGTTTGAACGCTTATTTGATAAAAACCTATCAATGACCCATTGACGCAAGAAAACATTCAAAGGCTAACTAAGTGAGATTGTGACATTATTGATGGCAGCTATAAGCCCGGGCCAAACGAGGATGAGAGTTGATGAGAGTTGACTCTCATGAGAGTTTTCGTCAACTCTCATCAACTATCGTCAACTCGGGCCAAACGAGAGAAAACTCTCATTGAGTCTCATGAAAATTTTGAACACGTTCAAAGTCGATGAGAGTGCATGAGAGCGCACAAGAGTCGATGAGAGTGCATGACAGTTACATGCCAAACGAGAGTGAGAGTTTGAACTCTCATCAACTCTCATCCTCGTTTGGCCCAGGCTTTACGCTTAAATTATAAAAAGTATTATTGCGCTTGCCGTGTGACGTGTTTTAGTTAACACGACATCCACAGCAAGTTTTTGTTTCGTGTCACGTCATCTCGTGTCACGTTAGTATTGAACGCTAGTAATAAAGTGAAATTGCGTTACATTATTGGACGCTTATTTCTTTGGAAAAAAATGCGAAGGTCGGCACTTCATCGAATTACCATGAGGTTGCTCGAAGAGCCTTTGATTGCTATCGATCGTAGTTTCTTTTAACAGCAAAGTTAATAAATGTACCGGTTCATTAAATGTTTGAACGAGATGTTTTACAGTTGATTTCAGTTTACTTTGGCCGCCCGCTTTGCGAAGTTTGTTGGGAAATTGGAAACTTTGTTATAAAGTTGCGAGTTTGCGAATCAAATTGCGAACTTCGATAAGTTCCCAACTACGGCCCGACTGAACGGTCGAAGTTTTGGTAGTTGAGGAGAAACAAGACATGTTGCTCGAAAGTCATGGCGATTTCTGAACTCGAAGATTTTAGAGCTTGTCAAGGAAAGTTGAAGTAGCTTGAAGTGCAAGACAACGTTTCGCATCAGCGATCACGCAAGTGATTTGTCGATAAATAAATTTTATGCAGTTAGAAATTTGGTCAAATTTTAACTTTTTTGTATGAAAACACATACAGTATTTAACGATTTCTGTGAGGCATAATCTTCACTGTCTTCTTCAATTTCAAGTCTTTTGCGTTTGTAAACCGGATGAAACTGGATGGTTTACCCATATGTAAAATTGATTTTAATCGAAGCCGACGCGACGCGACAGACTAATTTGTTCGAGACAACATGTTTACGGCTCGCTGAACATAAAAGTTTTTTATTTTTATGACATTTGTTTCCAACAGTTTAGCGTAGCAAAGCCGATTTATAGAAGGTTTTATTAATTTCGGGCCTAAGTTGGGAACTTTGTATCGAAGCTTACAATTTGATTCACAAACTCGCGCGCAACCTATTTGGCAACTTCATAACAAACTTTTCAATTTCCCAACGAACTCCGCAAAGCGGATGGCAAAAGTAATGACAACATTATTCTTCAAATCTGCTTTGTGCAAATGTTATATGTTATTTTTACTACGGTAAGGAACGCTGGCCTCTCCAAACGTACGCTCCAATAAGACGAATAACAAGTTAGTGTTGGGCCTTTTGCTCACGGCGTGTGCGTTGTAAGCAGGCGAGCGTTACGAAAAACGTTTTTAATCCAGGGTTAAATCACAACTCACCGATTCCGCCTCCTTCTAATCTAAAAATTTCGAACGAAATTGCTGACTACAGCTGTGTCAGATTGCTTCCCCTTTATAAACTACAATTTGATTGGTTCCGATAGTACCTGAAATCTGATTGGTGTGACAAACAAACATACTTCGCTGACTGAGCCACCCACTGACTACAACATCACGCCGACTAAGAGCTATTTTTGAAAAAATAACTCAAAAACTGTTCCTAATAGACTGGTATTAAAATGTTTGGAATGGCTACATTTCAGTTTAAAAGTAAATGTTACAAATAACTACTGATACAAACATTTTCCAGAGAATCTACTAGATATATAATGTACTCT
Organism: Oculina patagonica; assembly: GCF_052425735.1. Classification (NCBI taxonomy): domain Eukaryota; kingdom Metazoa; phylum Cnidaria; class Anthozoa; order Scleractinia; family Oculinidae; genus Oculina; species Oculina patagonica. The sequence goes on from NC_135762.1 coordinate 9,756,790, forward strand.
ATTTGGATTCATTAAAGACCTTTAGCCACTTCGCTTGGCACAATCAAAAGGCTTTATTCTTGTCTTATGCTTTAGAAAGATGGGTTGATACAAGCAGATCAGGTTTCATCAGCTTGAGCAATGTCTTACATTTTTTACATGGACAGACCTCAAATATCAAGAGAATATGAAAACATAATATCACACTTTCCACTCCTTGCCTCCAGCTTTCCCTGCACACCCCCCCCCCCCCTCCCTCATATCACTCCACCCTACCGAACGCACTCCCCTAATTTCCAATTACTACTAGTAAATAAGATGTTATTTTTGCAGGTTGTACAGTTGGCTAAATGGCAACAAACAGAGACCAGTGCTTACTTACTGTAGAATGAGAATAAATTTCGTTTTTCCCCTCATTCTGATTGTTGATCATTTTGTGTTTCGTACAAGTCACTGGGGGAGGGTGAAACATGCAAATATTCATTTATAACTCATACAATGACAGACATTTAACAGGCATTTATTACTACAAATTACAACATTTATTACAACACAAATCTTGAAGAAACAAAACCAAACTGCTACATGCGTATAGTGACGCTGTTTCGTTATTAATCGTCAATTTATAGTGATACAGGCCGTACCGCTATTACCATTCAAGAAAGAAATCCATTCCCTTTCTTTGTCAGAAAACCGTCTGACAGTTTTTACCAATCTTTGACCACTTTAAAGAAAATGTTTGCTTCAAGTCAAAATCATTCTCCCAAGTGTTAAGAATAAACTAAAACTAAAGGAATTCTCGGTGATTTCTTTCAGGTATAATCTTAAACATATAACGTTACCAACGAAGAGCTTTATCAGGTGACAGGTCACATTCGCTGTAACAAATAACGCAATGTGAAATAAGAACTCTATGTAAAAAACTTAACTTAGTTGCGTGATTCAAAGCAGACGACCTTGTACTTGCTGATAACCACGCATTCTAATCCTAGCTATAGAAATCAAGTAAACTTTTCAGTAGCGCTTGGTCCTAAATGAACGTACAAAGAAATTGAATATACTTCAGGGCAGAAACCACGTGTATCTCGGTTTAGATACAAGAGAAACCACATTGCAAAACAAGACCACTATCGAGGTAATGGCCAAAGCTTAAAACTCTTCTAGTTTTCTTAACTACCTTTACTACGAGAAATTTAAATGATCTTCATGTAGTTTGAAAACATTTTTGTAAAAGCTCTGTACTTATTGTATTTAGTGTAATAGGTAATGGACAACACAACATTACATAATAATAAGACAGAAAATTAAACAGTAGAGTTCTTTCATTTAAATACCACCGAATACCAAATACGATTCCCATTCCAATGTCAACAAAAGGTGAACTACTAGGTATTACCAACCATGAAAAAAAGGATTAAAGATGGAAAGTTCAACTGATCTTTGTAAGTCTCTCATTGTGTTACTGCTTAATAACAGAACAAGACGCAGGACGAGTACTAACAAAGTGCTGTACTAAGATTTTTCCTGTCTTTCTGTCTAACAGCACCCTGACAAGAGTACACTCCCTTCCATAAGATTCGATCAACTTGAAATACTTCTTAACGCGAAATTTTTAGTCCTTACTGTAATCATTGTCTAAATATTTTTAAAATTCGGCAATGAAAATACAACTTCTCTACGCAGAGAAAGCACAAGACCTTTCCCTTGTAAATGCTTACAGTACTTTTAAAGAAAACCGAATTTGATGCCCAGTAGATAACGTAATTCAAAGCTGGCAACGTTTTCACTGCTTGATTTTAAAGTTTGCAGAGAAACAGTGTCAGGTTAAAAGAAAGTTAAATTGTGTTTAATCAAAGCAGATAACATACAAACGTTTCCTTTTTGCCGACACCAAATAATTGCTAGTTTCTTTTGCGAACATGAATGTTAATTTTTGTCGCTTGAAGAAAGAAAATCAATCTTCAATCTTTAAGAACTGATCTGAATCGTTTGTCTGAATAACGTAGTGATGAACGTATCAAAAACAATTCAAACTATTAGAAAAAGAACAGAGGAAAACTTAGAATCTAGAAATGAACTTTAAAAATAACTAAACTTTGCTTTTATCGCTTCGTTTTTATATTCTCATATGGTCTGCGTAATGTTGGACGATACATGCCTTACTGCTAAATTCCTCTTGACAAATCCAACAGGCGAGGCTATCAATTTCTCGCTCATGTCGCTTTTCATGGGTCTTGCAGTTGGAAGACTGGTTAAAGCATCTATTACAGTACTTGCATGTATACGGCTTTACTCCTGTATGCGTTCGTTCATGTTTCTTGCAGGCCGATGAATTGTTAAAACACTTATTACAATGCTTGCATGTATACGGCTTCTCTCCTGTATGTGTTCGTTCATGTATCTTGCAACCTGATAATTGGCTAAAGCACTTATTACAATGCTTACATGCATACAGCTTCATTCCTGTATGTGTTTGTTCATGTCGCTTGTAAGCCCAACCATCGCTAAAGCACTTATTACAATGCTTGCATAAATACCGCTTAACGCCTGTATGTGTTCGCTCATGCCTCTTGCAATTTGATGAATCACTAAAGCACTTATTACAATGCTTGCATGTATACGGCTTCACTCCTGTATGTCGTCTCTCATGCGTCTTGCAAGCTGATGACTGGTTAAAGCACTTATTACAATGTTTGCATGTAAACGGCTTCTCTCCTGTATGTATTCGTTCATGGTTCTTGCAATCTGACGATTTGTAAAAGCACTTATTACAATGCTTACATGAATACGGCTTTACTCCCGTATGTGTTCGTTCATGTTTCTTGCAATTTGATGAATCACTAAAGCACTTATTACAATGCTTACATGTAAACGGCTTCACTCCAGCGTGTGTTCGTTCATGTTTCTTGCAATGTGATGGACTGCTAAAGCACTTTTTGCAATGCTTGCATGTATACGGCTTCACACCTGTATGTGTTCGTTCATGTTGCTTGCATGTCGATGAGTTGCTAAAGAGCCGACCACAATGATTGCACTCATGTGCTTTGTTTGTTATCGCCTTATGTCGAGTAACATTTTCTCCTTGGCTAGCAGGCGCGTCATACTTGACATCCTTACGAGGCATCTTGTTGGCAGGCTTGTTAACTTTGCTTCTACGTATCTCCTAAAAATGACAACAGAAATGTGCATCAGGTTTGCCCTTAGTTTATTGTCTTTACAGTCGTGCCAAGAGAAGCGTACCCCCAAGAGTACATTAATGAATCGATTATTTGAAAATTGAACCCAATAGTCGATTCAATAATGTTTAATGTAAAATTGGTTCGCTTGAAACTATAATTTGGGAAGATATTATTTTTGTTGTAAAGATCAGATCTAATTTTGGGAATTGTTAAAAGTGTTCGAGTAATAGTTATGTAATATTTTGTGAAACCAAAATATTGGTTAAAAATGGAAACTCGCATTTTTTAGCCTCGATAATTCTCTCATTTCGAGATAAAACGGTGAAGCCATAGATGTTTGTATTTTTCCTCGGAGCAAATCTTGGTGCTTCTTCTTCGCCGATTCTTCGTAAACAATGTTCTTGATTGGACCATAACAGTGTTTTTTCCGTTGACGCAAGCACTTTCGTCGAGTCATGTTCTTTTAAAATTGTGTCAAGTTTGACACACTTTTTGGAAAGTCCCATTTTCTGGGAATAAATCAAGCCGTTTAAAATGTATAAAAATAACAAAGTAACATATACAGTTCTATGGATACAAATTTCACGTAAGGAGTTTACGAAGACTATAAATAAAAGCCTGTTACAATCTTAGACAATAGTTTAGTGAGCTCACTAAGAAAATAATTCTCGACACAGATCGATAAGAAAAATATGCTAGTCTGCACTCAGAAAGCCTGTCATTCTCGTTAGAGAGTTCAAAAGTGGAAACTACGAGCAAGCGCGAAAGTTGGGTATAAGCGTGCGCGGGACGACGTTACATTGATCTTTGTATCCGCTGTGTAACGGACTGTTCAACGAAAAACCAACCCAGGGTGAATCTCTCTAACAACACGTTTCAAACTGCGGTACCACAGCTGGCCCTACGTGCCTGAGCCGACAATATTTAACTATCAATCTATGCAGACTAACTGTCTTTAAAATATTTGCAAGCAGCAAAAGTCCAGTGTCCTAGGTGAAAAAGTTAAAGTTCGTTATTTGCGCTTAAAGTTTCGAGGATGAACTAAGACAAATGACATAAGCGAAAAGTTTCTCAGACCCAACAAGCGTTCACAACTAAGTTGTAGGCACTTTTACAAGGCTTACTTTTCTACAATAAATCAATATACAGCAAAAATAACAAACCTACCAGCGAAAGGATAGGAGCCAAGCGCGGAACAACCTCGTTTGGTCGTTTTTATTTGTAGGCTCGCGACAGTTGCATGTACGCGCCGAGATAATCATAAACTTTCAGAGTATTTCAATATTTTAAATTTTTGAAATTATATATTTTGAAATGCCATAAGGGGGAATGGCTATCAGAAGTCTACTTTTGATTTGAATAATGATCTGCGCCTTTTCAATGTGAATGCATTATTGAATCGACTGACGGGTTCAATTTTCAAATGAACAATTCATTAATGTACTCCTGGGGGGTACGCTTCTCTTGGCACGACTGTAATCAGTTACGTGAAACACTTTGTTGATATGTCTGTAATTTAAGAAGTTCGAGGTACTGTCAACTCCTAACACACTAGAAACCCTGTGAAATCTGTTTGTGTGAAGAGTACACGCAAGTGTGTCTGTGGGGGAAGTGGGGGGGGGGGGGGGGGGGGAAGGGTGGGCAGGCTCTATGCCTGACACAGGGTAAGGTTGCTTGATATAGTCACAAAAATGTGCAGTTACACCCTAAGTACACTGTTCATACAATATTACAGCAGTTATTAATCACACACGATCTTCAGAGGAAATAGCCTAAACTAGACACAAGTTTGAGTTTTAACGGTAGTCAGTCATCTCCACCCACTCTCAAAATTTCAAAAATCCTGTGTGAAACTTGTGTGCGAAACTTGAAAAGAAGGTTTGTTTAGTTAACAAATTGTGAGTTTAAGTTTTGTTTTCCGTAACCAAAAATCAAATTCTAACATATTATGTAAAATACGTTCTCCAAGTTTGAAGACAACTGAGGGAATTTTCACGTTTACGGCAAAGAGGCGAAGATGTTTAAGATGAAAAGACGAAGTAAACTGAGAGTCATTCTTCATGATGAGATTTTCATTTCAAAGGGCAAAAGGCCATTTTTTTTAAGAATCCCAGGAAATAATAACATTAGTTTTTATTTTGTATGCCCATGTCATCCACTTTCTCTGCCGTGTCTGACGGAGGGGATACTATTCAAACGAATTGGGAGCGCATGCTTATTCTTGTAAGATAACTGTTCCTTCTCCCTTCCTTATATAGCAAGTGATACTGAGAAAATGTAAATTAACTTTTATCCAACGCAGGTACACCTGGCTCATGGAATAATTGTTAATTATATCAAGCTCTGGATTAGAAATAACTAACAGTATACTAAGAAAGTATAAAATAAGAATAAAATAAGTCATGCAGCAGCTCTCATAAGCTCTTACACATTGGCCTAGGAAACATAAGAGCAAACAACAGAAACAGTGACCTCTAGAGCCAAAACAAATTAAGCCTTGGAAAGCTGCTACATAACTGATCGAAAAGGTAGATGTCTCCTTGATTTAGATTTCACACCATGGCTTATTTTAGTTTTCAAAATAAGTGATCAGTGATAAAAAAAAAATTAACAAAATTATCATATACATGTACTGAGTCTGGCTTCAATTTGAAATGAATGTAAGAAACACACCTAATTATAACAAGAAGGATTTGCATTCATGTGAAGTAAGAAATATGTTTGCAAGGCTATCTACTTCCACGGCATGTTATAAAAGGGGCTATAAGGAGGACATACATCAAAATATAATGTGACAATAATTATCATTTTTTATCATTGGCACCCATGATTAAATTAAGAAGATTTTGTGCATAAAAGTTTTGGCACATTTGAAATAACAGAGGCGTTGTGCACAAGTAAAATGAAAAGACAGAGCTCAGCCTCTTTGGAATAATTTTATGACAGACTTGCCGTAGCCTTTAGCCTGCCTTTCTACGTAACTAAAAAATACTGGTAATGTAATTGGCCGACAGCAGGAAATGTATCATTATATTTTTAAGTGAGCTGCAAAAAATGTTTCAAATATCAGAAGTAGTGAAGGTCATTGATGGCTTGAGCATTCTAGGGCCAATTTATACGCTATAACTCTGTCACATGCACGCTAATCGTGCCTGCAAACGTCTGATACAACTTTCACACACTTACAGTAAACATTGCCTGATGCCTGGGGGGCACTCCCATATATAAGCTATATAGGTATGTGCCGCTGTGAAGGGTATGGTTTTCAAGCAGTTTAGTCTGGGATAGGGTATAGAAATCAGCGAGTTTTGGTCTAGAAAAGAGTAGCATTTGCTAAAAAACTGATCAGTGGTATGACGAATTTTAAAGTCCAGAATAGGAATAGAAACTCAGAAGAGAAAGAGGCTTTCCTGAACGTAAATAAAATCATTGTGGCATTGTTGTTGACGGATGGTTTTCCATTAAAACATTGATAGTGATACAGTTCTAAAAAATGCAAGTCTGGGATAGGGTAGGGATTTTCAGTGTCTAGTGTCTAGTATAGTCTAGTATAGGGTTGCAAAATCACCTGAACATGGTTTGGTATAGGGTAAGGGTTTCAAGTTTAACATGTTTAGACATCCTACCAAATATTTTGTGCTACACATGATTGACAATCGTAGGTTATTTAAAAGTCTATTGAAGTTTTGTTTGAACATATGGTTGTTTCTCAAAAAATTGAATACTATTAGGCGCCCTTTCTCGAATAAGCGCCCTTCCTTGAGGTGCCAAAAGTAAATAAGCGCCCCAGGTGCTAAATCAAATCATAACGGTAACTTGCTCGCAGATCACTCTTTTATGGTCGGTGACCCCACATGTTTTTGATGGACAACTTTCTCTTACAAATCTCAACAGATTGTAAAAATATGAACAAAAACTCAATGTGGGAAGTTAAAAAATCAGTTTTTCTGTCCATGTACCATCAAATTCTGCCATCCTGCGGATGTTAAGCGAGTGCAAATGTGATCGCTTAATGATTAGATTTACTTTGAGGGGTCTGCATAATCTGCGAGATGGTGAGCCGTGTGAGCCATGACTAATAAAATCATAAAAATACCAGCTCACCTCGCTTTGCAAACCTCTTTCTTTGATTGGTCTTAGATGTCAAATTAAATTTTCGAGTTGGAATTATGGGCTGGATTGTCAGGTTTGCTTGCAGATAGCTCCACTTCATTTTGCTTGTGGTTAGTTCTGCACCTGTTCGCTTGCGGTTAGCTTTTATTTGTTGGGTGGGGCAACAATATCATACAGTGATATACCTTTAAAATTTTGGATATCTTGGCCAGTGTGGCATAACAGATGTAAAAAGCAGCCTTGAGTGGCTCGCATGGCTTGCACCGTGGCTTGTATGTCTCGCTGGCTCGCTGACTCGCAGATTTATTAAACTCTACATTAATGAACATTATCAGTTGAATGGATTTGATTAGCAAATTCACATGAACAATATCTGACAGAGGAAATTACATTTCAGGGATTTATTTGCAGTATTTTTTGGACAAACAGACACTGCAGCCATATTCAGTAACAACGTCCGATTTTTCAGATTTAGGGTGGTCTTTTGGGCATCCAATCTCCGCAACGAATTCAGTACCCCCATTTTCTTGAACTTCTTACAATAATAATAATAATAATAAAAAGTATTTTTATAGCGCCAAAATCCACTAATTGCTCATGGCGCTTTACAATAAAAAATATAAATAAAATGATGTTAAAAAGTTAAAAACTCTAAAAAATTTAAATAAGGATATTTACAAATATAAGTTCAAATGTACATAATGCACCTATCAATGTTAAGCCCAATGGGGGGAGGTCGGGCTAACCACGGGAATTTGATCGTGAGGTCGGTCCCCAGGGTAGGGATTTTGACCGTACGTGATGTCCCCAGGGTAGGGATTTTGGTCGTATGTGAAACCCTGCAACAAGATTTGAAGGACATCTGACCACCTTCTCTTGCTCCCAGGTGGGGCTTTTTGACCAATTATTTTGTCCTGGGGTGGGGAATTTGCCTTTTTTTAGAGAAAATGTAAAAATCCCCACCCCATGCCCAACTCCCAGGGGGGTACTCCGGCTTGTAAATGACGAGGATGATCAAAGGATTTTTTTGGGTTTGAGATTTTCGATTCCGGGATTTTTTTGGGGTTGGAAAATTTGGCAAGTATTTTTTTGGGTGACTTGATTTAAATAGGGGATTTTTTGGGTATTTAAAACGAACTAAAGTGCCTTGGCTCGGCCTTGGTGTATTTATGTACTATGATGAGTAAACAAACACGAGCGTTCACATTTTTATGGTTTTCTTTGTGTTATATTATTGCCCCTCCTGGCAATTTAGGGGTAATTTGACAAGGGATTTTTTGGGGGGTTATTTTTGGTCCATGGACAATCTCGACCCCAGAGGCCGCGATCCTTCTGGTCTGCGCCAGGGATCGGGACCTCTGGGCTATTCTGAAAAGCTGCCACAAAGGCGTCTGAATCTGATTGGTTGTTGAAAAACGTGTTCGTTTCACCACATTATCGACCTCAGAGCTCGTTGAAACAATGAAAACACTTCTGATTGGTCGATCTGTAACGCGCCAAAATTTGAACGTGCGTCGGGATGGTTGCCCTGGCCCCTGGGGAATTGAAGGTCTGTGCTTTATGCAAATCAAGATTGTGCACGCAATCGTAATATGTGCAGTTTTTGGATGTATTTCTGTTTGGAAATGACATCAACAGTCTCGGAGCAATTCTTTTTCACTTAAATAAGCATGTTTAATGTATAACAATGTTTAACAACAGAGAATGATCCCAAAACAGCACTAATTACAATTACATGACACGATATGAATTTGCATAAAACCGCAGACATGTCTAGTCTCTGGTGAATGAATTAACAGTTGAATGACTTTTTAACATGTTTTAATTATTCAGTGGTTGAACATTTTAAAATTAAATATGCATTAAGAAGAACTACCTTGCTGATTTTGACTTTACTGGGGCTTTACGCGAGCTAAAGCTGTAACAGTAATTTTTGCTGAAATTTTCAACAAAATCCTACTGCTAGTAATCGTTGCAAGAGCCATTTTTTGTCTCTGGAATGTGGAGCGTGTGCAATAGAGTCATTGTGAGAATACAATCTCCGGCGCACGCGCAGAAACAAACCGGAACCAGGATTTCTTGGTTCCGGTTTGGATTCGTCCAGAGCCGTTGAGTTTCCTGACCGCTGGTCAAGGGGAACGCAGGCTCTGGGAACGAGATTGGTCCCTGGATTTTTTTGGGTAATGTCGGGAGACTAACGGATTTTTTTGGGTCCTGAGTTTTGCCTCCATTCGATCATCCCCGTCATTTACAAGCCGGAGTACCCCCCTGGGGCCCAACCTCTCCCCCGGGCTTAACATTGATAGGTGCATAAGAAACGCATAATCTCACAGTGATGTCAAAACATTCAGAACAAAGTCAATTGTTAGATTGCAATCATCCTGTTCTTATTAAGTGCGACGAAAAACTGTCTTCCTGTATTTAAGTGATACTTTATAAATCCATCTCCTTGTACTTTAAAACTGAGGTTCAAATACAGAAAACATTCTAACAGACTCTATTACCTTTAGAAAACAGCGACAAAGTGTTCGAACACTGTCCTGACTCACTGCTGACTGACCAGTGGTTATTTCAAGCTAAGCCCTGTATTCGTATTAAGTAAGACGCATAAATGTAATCCTGCATTCTACAGCTTAGCCAGATGTGAACACAGCATTGTAGTATACTCTCTTACCTTTATAAAACAGCGAAAATGCCTTCGACAATAAATCACATGTAAGCCGCCATAACTGTGTTTACACTGGAGCCCATTCCCCGCAGTCCGGTAACCACAGTAACGCTGGCCAGGAATGGTGGAACGTCGGAGCGCGGGAACGCCGGAGCACCCAAAGAGTCAGAGGCACACACCGGATCATTTCGGTGGATATCTGTTCGGAAGGCCTGTTATTCCCTCGGATTTTCGTTAGTGAAATGTCTGCTCGAACGTTTGCAACATAGGAAATAAAAAAAAATGTTGGTTTTGGAGAGGTAAACTGATTGTTGTTTTGTTTATGGAAAAGCGCTAGCTGCGATTTTCGGAAAGGTAACAACAGCCCGCAAATTCGGGAAACTATTTTTTTTTCATAAAAATTTCTGCCACTTTAATATTTAGCTAGAAAATCCGAAAACATTTAACTGTGTTAGGCCCCGTCTACAATGACGCGGGTTAATCTGAAAAAGGAGAAATTTGAAAACGCCGCGTAAAATGTTTTCCGTCCACATTAACCCGGGTACGTAAATTTAAAAACCGTACCCACTTTGAAGAGCGTTTTTGGAAAGCTCCGTTTCCGGTGACCATAAACGCCGTTTTAGTGTGGACGGTTGGCCTATCCGGAGGAAAAAAGATACGTTTTCAAATTTACCCAGGTAAGTGTGGAAGGGCCTGAAATGTTGTTTTGTTTGTGGAAAAACGCCAGCTACGATTTTCGGAAAGGTAACAACAGCTCACAAATTCGGGAAACGAGATTTTGTTCAATAAAAGTTTTTGCCACTTTAATATTCAGCTAGAAAACCCGAAAAGACTTAACTGTGTTAGTTAACACAAACATACAACGGCATTCCAAGACTTTTAGCTAAATTTTCTCGTTAGGTGCTCCTGAAGGAGTGAACAATTAGCTCTTTCGAGGATTTTCCGGACTGTTCAGGTGTCTCATTTTTCGGGTTTCAAAACTTGTTTAGGAATTCTGGGGTTAAGCGGAGATACGGGATATCCCTGGCTTTTTGATACGGGCCAGTCTTGGGTCGATTTTGAAACATATCGCATAGAGTACTCTGTAGCCTGCGTTGCAGACGAACAAAACCCCGGTATAGTGCGTCTGCGAATCAGTGCACAAAAGCTTGTTCCGGCCACCCGCGTGTTACCAGGGTTTTCTATAATAACCTCGGTCTGATTGGCTCTTGAATAGGGCCGTTCTTTCGTGCGCCGTAATTGGTCGAGTGGATCTCGTGAAACCATAGTTACACATTCGATGAATACCAGATACCGTGTCATATAATTAATACATCGGCCATTCTGTATTGGATTTGGTCATCCAATTTATTTCGCTTCTCACTTGTGACCCCCCCCCCCCCCCCCCTCACGTGTTTGGAAAGGGCACTATAAGAAGTCAGCTGTATTATTTGGAGGCGTTTTAAATTTAGTAGAGTCGTAAGACTGTCGCTTTATAATAGCAAATGTGTCGGCAAATGTGTGGAGGTCATAGGTCTGCACAGTTTCCCGTTTGTATATTTTGACACCCCTGTTTTAAATTTGTCATACGTAATTACTATTGCGGTTAGTCTCGGATCCGTTCATATTTGCAAGATATTTTTGAGTTCTCGACTGATGTTTGCTCTGGTTCTTAATTTTCCGTGAAAATGTCGACTTGCATTAACCCGGTTCCGACTGTTTATAGTGTTGCAAGGTGTGTTGCTTCTCGTCGCGGATGAAGGATTTTCGTTGTGTGACATTCTTTTAGCACAAGACAAGTGAAGATTATTAAACACTTTTCTACGGCTTTTTTGCTTGTCAGTTGAGAATTTTTCTTGTTGGTATTGTTGTTTTCCTTTTATATCAGATAGTTTGAACCGCCTGCTTTTTCACCGCTTCAAACGCTAATTTCCACCGATCTGCCGTGATCGCCGCCAGTTTATTTTGTATCCGTTATTCATCAAAAGCGAAACTATGGTTTCACAAGATCCATTCGACCAATCACGGCAAACGAAAGAACGGCTTTATTCAAGAGCCAATCAGAGGCTATTATAGAAAACCCTGGTAACAAGTGGGGGGCCGGAACAAGCTTTTGTGCACTGATTCGCAGACGGACTATACCTGGGTTTGTTCGTCTGCAACGCAGGCTAAGTACTCTGTGCACAATTGCACAGTAGTAATTGCTTGTTTTTGTTTAATTTAATAGAAAAAAAGTGACTATTTAGTCGCTTACTGGCTGGTATGTTTATATCAAAACGATAAGCGAGTATTTAATTGCTGGTTTGAACCCAGGAGTACCAGTAGGTCGTATAGAGTGATCGTCCGGGTGACAGTAGTTCTCAAAAGAACTGTTGTTGGTGACTGAAGTTTCGAAATTTTTACTCTGACACTTGACTCTGAAGATGACGTCCGCTGAGGTTAACGTTGTCGAAACATCAGTCACCAATTGCAACAACAGTTCTTTTCAACTCTCACCCGGACGATCACACTATACGACCATAATACATGTCGTTACAATAGAACTTTGTTATTGCATATTTCACGAATGTAAATAACACCGGTTGGATACTAACTATGCCAGTGATCTGCAGGCTACAGAGCTACTACAGGCGTCAGCAGGGAATTATTTGGTTGTCACTGAAGTCACGACATGGGAAAGAATTAAATGCGAAAAGTGAAAATGTTATTTACTCAGATGTCATTTCAAACACTGTGTCGCGTAACATTAGTTTAATCGCGTCACTGTTTAATACAAGTTTTATACTAAGGACCAGCCTATATAAGCGGTCAAAATTATATTTTATGTACGGAAACCATCGAAATTATATACTGAACAACGGTCTGTATATGAAACACAATTAAGTCAGTTAAATCTTGTTAACTACGGTTAGTTATCCTAGGAAATCATTACCAAACTACTAAATGTAACGTTTTAGAATGATTGACGATACTTTCTCGCGTCACAACTTACAAACCTCTTTTCCCGCATGAAATATCGCCAAATGAAATAACAACTCAACCTTATATGTTTTGGACTGATTCTGCTAGACCTCAGTTCATCGCGCATAGCCTGCGTAGCTGGCGGTTTTGTTACTTAATTAACAACAAAGTGCTTTAGTAGATCAGAGAATGACTACAACTTTTCAATTCTAGTGCTTATGCTTTCAAATTGGTCTGTAAACGGGAGGACTGAGAGCCCTGGGAAGGTAACTGGATTCAAATTCGAGTCGTACTCGTTCTCGTACACCAATCCGAAGGTCACCAATATTATCGTTCACCACCTACCAAACGTTCTGAGTACAGTGCAAGCACTGTGAACGTATTTCCTGTATTACACTCTTTTTTATAAGAATACAGTTTTTCCAATCCAGGCTGAATATTCTAATTTTTCTGCCGATTTTAGGCTGAAATTACTCTTATGAACATTCTTAGAAAATACCGTTTGACATTTCCGTTTTAGCAAGTATTGGGTAATCAATTACAAGTGTTTGGTGTCCAGATCTGTATCGTGTTACATTGTGCACATGTACCATTGCTTTTTGTTACAGCCTGGCCGTTTTGGCTTTAAACAAAGCATTCCTTACAGAGATCAAGTGACGGAAATGAAAACACCTGATTTTGTTCCAACTAATAACATAGGTAAACGGTAAATTGTATTGTATTTACAATTTTTCAACTCAAAACTATATTAGTAAATAATAAAGATGGAAGATTTTAAGCTCGGTGATAAATAGTAAAGAAATTATTCTACATGACACGAGCGTGGGACAAAGAAAAAAATCTGAGTCCCCGACGGGAATCGAACCCATGGCCTCCCAGAATACCGGTTGGGCGCTTCTTTTCAAAATCTCAGCCTCGGGTTTATTCTTAAAATATTCTTAAAATATTCTTATAAACTAGATTCTTATATAAAAAAGAGTGTAGTTTTAAATTCCATGTATTCTGGATGCAGCGCATTTTTTACACCATTCAGTGGTCTTTGGGGATTACCCCGTGAATTAGTCATGCGATTTTAAGTTGCACACTATATGAATACTTTAAATTATTGCTTTTAAATTAGGATGTAGAAGTCAAAATCACTCGACCCATTTATATACATACACCACGACCACACTGTATGGATATAATAAACTTGCTCCGCGTCCGCAATGCACAAAATTCAAAACTAATGCTCTTAACAGTAAATATGTTCACATTTACTGCGCTGCACACAAAACCCTCCAAAACATTATCTGTAACTTTTAAAAATATTTACAGCACGTTTACACATCATAGGCCCTATTCTCCCAGAGGAAAATTAAGGAAACAGATATATACACATCAAATGAAATGCTACTGCCTACTGGGAACCGAATATGATTCATTCCCAGTCGGCCTAGGGTGAACTAATACGAGGTATAACCAACAAGATTAGAAGGCTTCTCCGCTAAATTAAGGGGGAAAATCAGCAATATATAATGTGAAGAGGATAAGTAAACGATCTTTTGTGTACGCCAATCTAACTACGTCTACAATGAGAGTCTAACCTTCTGAATATGCCACCTCAATTAGTTTGGAAGACAAGAAATATAAACTGAGATTCAAGTAAATTTGATTACTATCAGGTGGATAGCGTAGTATGTTTGGTTAAGACGTGTCCACTGGATAGAGATTTATCCATTGGATAGCGTTATCCACCCTTTGAACAGCTGGGGCCACATTGTGGCTAAAAGCTGTGTTCTTGCCTCAAAGCGTTTCTAGAGTCCGGCTTGTTTTGCTAAATAACTTCAATCAATTTCGCACGATTCACGGCAAAGAACAGCAACAGATTTTAACAATTCTTTCTTCATCTGTAGCCTTCTATGGCTCTGTCTTACTTCCATTTAGGCAAGTAGAACGTTGCTGATAAAATTGTGCAGTAACAAAAGTAGTTTATAAAAAACAAAAGAAGAGAATAGAGGCGAATTCGTTCCGCGAAATTCAAAAAAACAATTCGCACATCCGGGATACCGAGTTTCTATAGTTTTTAAGCCTACTAGAATTCCAACGCGCGTATACACCGGCTATATTCTATTTTAACGATAGAGTGTTTCTGTCGAGGAAATATCGGCTGATAGTTGCCAAAAAAGTCAAAAAAGTCAAAAACGAGCGGTCCGTACGGACAGTGTAGTGTTTGAGAGAGTTGTCACGTGACTCGTCACCAGTCGAGCTTGTAGGTCTGGCAATTGTTAGACGGGACACGTCTGTCACGTTCTTTGAGAACGTGATCTGTCTAAAGAAGAATTTCAACCAACACGTTGACAGCGGTTTTTCATATCTTGCAGTAACTAATGGAGGTAGTTAATGGCATCACTTAGCAAACTATTGATTTTGTTCAGAAAAAACTTAAGCACATCACCTCAGTGACTAAAGAAGGTAGCTTTCTTACTGAAAATAATTCGAGTCATCCTCCCACGTTTTTTGATAACGTGATCTGTCTAAAGAAGAATTTACCCCCAACACATTGACAATGGTTTTTCATAACTTGCAGTGACTATGGTAGGTAGTTAAATGGCATCACTTAGCAAACTATACATTTTGTTAAAAAACAACTTAAGCACATCACCTCAGTGACTAAAGAAGGTATTTTTTTTTACAGAAAATAATTTGAGTCGGCCTTGTGACATTCTTCAATAATGATGTCTGTATGAACTTGCTACCTGGCTGACGTCACAGCGAGCTCAAATTTTAATCACTTACTGCTAGGTAGCGTGACGTTTATCCTTTATAAGTTTTAAATGTCCTCTCATTTTACTTCCGGTATCTCCGGAATCCATTCTGTTTGCGCGATTACTTGCGTGAATTTGTTGCCATCTCACGGAGTTGGGCACTGGCTGTAAGTTTTTTATCAGTTTATTTTGGTGCAGTACATTTATCTTATGTTGCAATGACCTTTTTACCCTCAATTAAATGCCAGAGCTCAAAATTTTAATCTCGTACTGCTAGCTTCCTTTTTAAGTTTTAAATGTCCTCTCATTTTACTGTCCGGAATCGCTTAGATGTCTTACATCAAGTATTTTGTTTGCGTTATTGCTCGCGTGAATCTGTCAACATCTCACGGAGTTGTACCCTGGCTGTAAGTTTTTTTATCAGTTTATTTTGATGCAGAACATTTATCTCATGTTGCGAGTACCTTTTTTCCCTTAAGTAATTGCCCAGGGCGCGTTCGAGCCTTGTCGCGAATTTTTTAACCCATTGCTTTAGGACATTCGTGGACAATAACAAGCCAGTTCCAGTCTAATTTGCATATGTATGTCTACGAGCTTGTTCCTCTTGACCGCGCAATTAACTGTTCACATCTGGCGTAGCGGAATTCGCTTCCCCACTAAACTAACTCCATTAGTGTAGTGTACAAACACTACACTAACGAGCATCTTAAATTATTCTTTTACTTTTCAGGATAAAAGACCTAATCGAAAGCCGAAATCACAAACGAAACAAAACCAGACAAGGAACCCATTAAATGCGGTAAACTTAGTGGGGATTTTCTGTCTGTAGGCCCGCTTGTTTAGGAAAGATTTTTTTCACGGACGGGTACTATCCATCGTGTTGCTTTTTAAAAGGACAATAATTCTTGATTTTTGGCTTAAAGGTGCATACAATTTTACGTTTTGGAGGGCAACCATTTAGAGTCTCAACTAAAACAATTAAACTACTCGCCCTCAACTCGGCTAGTATTTCTGTCGAGTGTCTATGGACTAACAGTTTCCCACGTAAATTGTAAAACTTTATTAAGTCACCCAATCAGGACTTTTCAGACCCAATGTACAGAGTAACTAGACAAATACAAATGTTCAATAAAATACCTAAGTAAGAAACATTAGATAAAAGCTTAAAAAAGGCAATCTCATATCGTGAAATTCCAATGCACGCAGAAACTAAATATTTGCCCTAGAACAAACTTCGAGAGCTTATGAATTTGGGCAGTTTTTTAGAAGGTAGAATTTTTAAGCTATCAGCACCTTGGTCGGGGAACACTCTATTGTATTAAGGCGCATGCCTGAAACTGATCCGATTTTATTTATCAAAATTTCGATCACTATGCTTTCATTTTAAAAGGAAATTCAGGACAGCGTTACACTTTACACAAAATTTCTCCTTGTCTTGAAGACACTCAAATTTTCCTTTCCTGCATTTACTATTGCCTAGCCGTATTATACTAGCGGTCACCTACCAAATAACCTAGTAACCTAGAGAAAATAGAACCAAACTATTAAATAAAATGCTAGGCTAGATTTCACTGCATGAAAAAGCACAAAATGAAATAAAAAAACTCATTTCTTTCTCTAAAGAATGTTTATTTACAGACTTAACACCATAAGTCTACAGTTTGCTCGATCGAATGCTCGAATAACTGACACAAAAAGAGCTTCTGAAAGTATTCCTCAATTTAATTTACCACCGTGTGTTTCCTACTCAGTCAGCTAAATATGACCTGCAGAATAAAACTACAATAGATTTCAAGTTCATCTGATTTTTTGTAAAAGCCTAATTCACTTGAAGTCACAAGCTACAAAATAAGAGGAAGAGACCACGCCAAGAAAATCGAAATAATGTGACGACAGAGAGAGATGATACTTTCACTTCTGACTTCTCAAGAAAATTAAGGCATGGGCCTCCCATCATTTCATAAAAAAACTAAGGGGATGGTCTATCTTATTAGCCTTTAACAATCTTAAACTTAAGCAATGTAATAAATTTGCAAATTTTGTCAAATTTATGAGGTTGACTTCTGTAAATTAAATAACGTGACCTGACAGGGTTATTTGTAGCTTAAAAATCATTTTAGGAAAATGGCACCACTTTTATAGTTTCTGGATGCTGCTGTTAACTTTTTAAGCTTAAGGTTATTAGGTACATCACTTCTGTGCCCGGACCTTGTGACAAAATTCAAAACAACGGTCTGAAAAAAGAAAAGACTATTTCTGGAGGACTGGGTACTAGTACAAAATACCGTTTATTTTCAAAATTAATGAGATATTTAACAAAGTCCGGGCACAGATCTTTTGTCGCTCAGCTAAGAACTTGCCTAGTTACAAAAAGCTAGAAGACTAATGTTTTAAACTGGTGCCATTTTACCTCAAAGATATTTTGGAAATAATTGGCTGCAAAAAGTCACGTGACCTAATTTGCTTACGTCATTCATTAAATTGAACAAAATTTCCATACTTATTACTTTGCCAAATGTTCAGACTGTCATGGCTAAAGCCTCAGAAGATAGACCACCCCCTTAGTTTTTGGTGAAATATAATGGGAGACCCATGCCTTAATTGTTCTGAGTTTGTAAGTAAGTGTAAGTAAGTGCTAATCCTTCGGGTACATCTACATACATCCCTATTCCTCGGATATAGTTCATAGCACTTTAAATATCAATATCTCATATGATCGTCGTAATGTTGCACGATATCTGTCTTATTGCTAAATTCCTCCTGACAAATCCAGCAGGTGAGGCTTTCAACTTGGCTTGAATTTTCTTCAGTCGTTGAAGAGAGAAAACGAAACTTTTCGATATTGTGCGTTATTGTTTGCTCCTTGAGGTGTCTTTTAGATTTAAGACGCTTATCATTCTGTTTGGGTTTCAAAGAACTGTCTCTTGCATGCCGTTCTTCGTGTTTCTTGCAATCTGATGAGCGGCTAAAGCACTTTTCACAATACAGGCACCTAAACGGCTTTAATCCTGTATGTGTGAGTTCATGGCTCTTGAGATTTGAGCACTGGCTAAAGCACCTTTTACAATACTTGCATTCATATGGCTTTACTCCTGTATGTGTTCGCTTATGAATCGTACAGGATGAAAAAGTTCTGAAACACTTATTACAATGCTTGCATGCATACGGCTTCTCTCCTGTATGTACTCTTTCATGTCTCTTACAGGCTGATAAATCCGTAAAACCCCTATGGCAATGATGGCAAGTAAAACGCTTTTCCCCTGTATGGGTTCGTTCATGTACCTTACAAGCTGACGAATCGCTAAAGCCCTTTTTGCAATGCTTGCAGGTATACGGCTTCTCTCCTGTATGTGTTCGTTCGTGTGTCTTGCAATTTGTTGAGATGCTGAAGCCCTTATTACAATGCTTGCATGTATAAGGCTTCTCTCCTGTATGTGTTCGTTCATGTACCTTACAGGCTGACGAATCGCTAAAGCCCTTTTTGCAATGCTTGCATGTATACGGCTTCTCTCCTGTATGTGTTCGTTCATGTATTTTACACGTTGATGATAGGCCGAAGCACTTATCACAATGCATGCATCTGTACGGCTTCACTCCCGTATGTGTTCGTTCATGGCTCTGACAATTTGATAAACGGTTAAAGGACTTGTTACAATGCTTGCATATAAATGGCTTCACTCCAGTATGTGTTCGTTCATGTCTCTTGCAATCAAATGAACGATTAAAGCACTTCTTACAATGCTTGCATGTATATGGCTTCATTCCAGTGTGTGTTTGTTCATGTTGCTTGCAAGCCGATATGTCGGAAAAGAACTCGCCACAGTACTTGCACTCACAAGCTATCTTTTCTGTCACTTCATGTCGACTAACATTTCCTTCTTGGCTAACAGGCGCAATGCACTCTACATCCTTACGAGGCATCTTGTTGGTAGTACAGTGAACTGCTAAGCGGGATGCTTTTGCGTATTCCTAAAGAAATGACATAGGATATTTGGCATCATGTTTGCTCTTACATGTACGTAGATGTCTATGATATGTTAGATGGTACTGATATATAGATAAGGGAACTAAGAGACATTTGTTTACGACTGTTTTGCCCTTCCGGCAAAAGTTGCATTTCTACAAGACAAATGATTATTTTTTCTTATAATTCTAAAGGACAGAATGCGATTATTTTCATAATACAAGGTACAAAGTCCAAGGCCCTGTATGTTATCTTCAATTATGTTCATGACCCACTATCGTTCTAGTTCATGTGCAATTTTTACTGGGTAATAACTAAAGCTTATAACAATTATTTTCCCAGGATTAAGCCCCGAATCTGCTGAAGGATCTGTTCATAGGTAACAAAATATGTAAATATCTCATCTTCCATTGATTATACAGTAAGCTGTAACAAATTTAAACACACACACAAGGCTGTAAACTATGGCTCATCCTATACCTTTGACACCAGCTATTGTAATTTGCATTTCACTTTGAACTTTGATGGTAGATCTTTGTGAGATTGATGTGTTGCAACTCCTGTTGTCATATATCGTGTACAAATGGACCTTAAGATCACAGTAAGAGACTGAGTAGGAGAAAGACTCTTCAAAGCTAGTGAGTATGCTTCTAATTAACAAATTTTACAACAATCTTGTACCAATAGTCGCTTTTAACTTTTCAGCAACAGTCAAGAGTGGGGCCTCTAGGAAAGTAACTGGATTGAAATGTGAAAGTCACAATCATACTCAATGTCGATCTTGTACTCTGATTTGAAGGTCCCTTACGTCACTTTTGTATGCAAAGGCAAAATGTTGTAATCTCTCAAAAATGGTTTGCCCTTAGCAATAAACAAAACCGTTCAGAAAAAAAACTGTACTTTGGGAACCTTGGATTTTGTGAGATCAGTTCCGAAAAGGTTCCTTAATGCTGGTGATGATGATATGGTGCACCATTCTCCCTTTTTTCTAGGCCCATATGCAAATCAACCAAAAAAATAATGAAGTAGCCTAGATTCAATTACAGTTATGCAGCATTTGACTAAGAAGAAAAAAGTGGCACGTAAATTAATATGATGGGTACCCTGTGAAATGATTGTGATCCTGTGCAAACAAGGGAAAGAAATCAATATTTTACATCTACATTTAAAATGATGCATCAGTCCACTCTTTGTTTGACAAAGTTGTGGCCTTAGCAAGATTTAAAGCAACAGGCACTCTTGATACACAAAATCTAACATTATGCAGTCTATGCAAATTGTGGCTTTTTCATATAAGGTGGTCATTCTTAACTACCAATTTGTAGCTAAGAAAGGTTTTTGACTGTCACTTCTTGGAAACCAAACCTCATATGGAAAAAGCTTTTTGCACAACTTTGTTCCATTGAAGTGCTCTTCAAGAGTTTCAAATTATGTCCATATTTGTAATTTTAGCTTTTTAGCCTTTTTATTCCGTTTTTAATCTTGTCATGTGCTCATGGACATTTTATGAAATTTGCGTATTATAAATTGTATTATACATGTATATGTTATATTATTATTATTATTATTATTATTATTATTATTATTATTATTTGACAAGTCACATGACCAGAATAGAAAAAAAACCAAAACTGAGAGAACATAAAGATCTGACAATAAAAATCAGTGCCAACGGATTAACAGGGACCACACGATTTGGTCCAGCCAACACACTACTGCACAATTCAAAAACATTTACAAAATGGTACAAATACTGAAAGATTTACTTAAAATTTAAATAAATACAGGCATTCCTGTTGAGCACTAAGATTTCTAGAAACATTTTACGCCGTTTGCAGGCTATTTACCTTTAAAACAATTGAGAAATGCCTCAATTTCCTCGAACAGCTTGTCTAAAAACAGCAAGGCGTCTTCACATAGCTTGTGCCTTCCTGGGTACTAGTCTACTTATAAGCCTACATGTATTTTTGTTTTCTAATTTTTTTGTATTAATAGCACATAACTTTCTTATGATATAGATTAGTTAGATAAAGGAATTGCAATGCATTATAGGGTGATTGGCTTTGAATGACTTTCGCTTTGCTCATTTTCTTTCAAATGTAAGCACAATCGATTTAAAATAGAGTTTAAACTTTGACCCATCATATGAAAAACATCTTGAGTAAAATGTAATTAATACCACACCCTGTCAGAAGCCCTGTACAAAACAGGTCAAAAACTAGCAAAAAAAATGCATCATGTTTTAATGAAAAGAAATGACTTTTACACTGTATATATTACAGACTAGGAATGAAAGGTAAGCTTGTGAGTATTTAAGGCTTGATCAATGATATATCAATTACATTTGATGAAATAAACATGCAACACAGTTATTAGTTATACACAGTTGTATCCCTAGGTGTGTTTTTTATTGCCTCTGAATCCTTTTTTTTTAAATTTGACCTTCAAAACTCCAGCTCATCTAGTTTTACCCTGTGGTGTTTAGAGTAATAGCCTATTAATGAAAGATTAATATTACTTCACATACACAAAACATTAGCAGAATTAAAGTTTAATGTTCAAATACATGTATATAAAACTGCTGGAGCGATCTGTGGTCATAGCTTAAAATATAAAAAAATGGTTTAAACAGATCTAAAAATATAAAAGGATACTCTAAATTTTCGATCGCCTTCTGCGGTCTTCTTCAGAGAATGATGGATTTTGCAAGGTTCGCAGAATTCTAATAAGTTGCATTGACGTTATTGTTCGTTGCCCCCCTGGGGAGCAACTAGCGATGCGTAAACCCTTGGGAAGGGCGCTCTTTCGTTTATAGTGTTTTTGTCGAGGAAAGAATGTAAAGACTCCAGAAACAGTCTTTTGTTCTTGCCGCTTACACCTGTTTCAAGAATTTCGGCGTAACTTGGATGTATGTCGTGGCCGATTTCTGCATGTTGTTTAATCGCGGAGTTGATATTTCCGTTTGTTCCGGGCTTGTGTTCGGCTCCTCACGATTTCCAGCTTCTTTTGCTTTCCCCAACGTATGCAAATGAGCATGTCCTGCAAGTCACTTTGTATACAATTCCTTTCAACCGCTCTTTATTCGGTGGGTCCTTGGGCTTTTTGAAGATATTTCCTAACGTTCGTACTGGTTTAAACGCTGTCTTGATGTTTTCGCGGTTCAAAATCCGTGAAACGAATAATGCAATCCGTTCGACGTTAATCAAAACTATTCCGAAATCATACCCGGCACGCGCTGACTATTTTGACTGTAATAGTTACGAAAACCTTAAGTCTCGAACTAAACTTTTATAATTTCAACAGTGGAATTATTTGAAAATGTCGCACGTGGATTTACTCGACAATAACTAGACGTTGACAACAACCCAGCAATAGGAACAGAGGCTGTAAATGTTGCTGATAGTGACAAGCAAACTACCTTAAAGAGGATGAAGACTACAAGCGATGACTGTAGCAAAGGCAAAGAAAGTGAAACTTTAAAATAGGAACAGCAGTCAGAA
The DNA here is from genome assembly GCF_052425735.1 of Oculina patagonica. Classification (NCBI taxonomy): domain Eukaryota; kingdom Metazoa; phylum Cnidaria; class Anthozoa; order Scleractinia; family Oculinidae; genus Oculina; species Oculina patagonica. Next base: position 9,779,880 of record NC_135762.1, read on the forward strand.
AACTTTACTAAAGGACTTTAAGAACAAGGGTCAAACACCGGAAGCTAACCCTGTGAATAAAATCGTTTTAACTCGTAGAATTCTGTCATTATTTGACCAAGGTCCAATGTCTTCAAGTTAGCAAATAATCGCAACAATGAAAATTGACAGTGTACAGATAAACAGTGTCCATAAAGCGGGGTTGACAATGTATAAAAGTCTGTGACTTGGGACAGTGTCCGTTGTCCGTATTAACGGGTGTCCGTATTAGGCGGGTTAATTTAAGAGAAAATGTATGAGGTATTTGTCGGGACCAACAAAACTGTCCGTAATACCGGGGTGTCCGTATTAAGCGGGTGTCCGTAAAGCGGGGTTCCACTGTATTTTCTTTCATTTCCAACTCCTAGGATTCTGCTTTAATGTACACAGTACTATACATGAAAAGGTTTAGAACATTAAAAGAACAAGCTCTGGCTGCTTTATGAAATGAGTTGTACCAGAGTAAGGGTTTCTTTTTTATAGAACTTAAGGTGGCTGGTAACGGTTTCCAGCATTTTCCAGCTCTTATACTTTGACGGGTCGTTACTACAAATCTTTATCAGTTGATGCTACAATAATGTTATGAAATTAATGCCCAATGATTGGTGAATATGTTGTGGTTATTTTCATGACGTCAGTGGTTACTATAGCAACAGTATAACCTGTTAAAAACACCTTTAATTTTGTCTTTAAGTGCTTATATCTCAAAAACGAGCTCGGTGACCCCTATTTTTTATTATTGAACATTGATCAGCATGTTAAGATACAACTTTTTGCAAAGTTTTAAAAAATTCTACGAAGCGGTTTCAGAGCCACCTTAAATTTTCAAATATTTAAGGTGGCTCTGAAACCGCTTCGTAGAAATTTTTTTAACTTTGCAAAAAGTTGTATCTTAACATGCTGATTAATGTTCAATAATAAAAAATAGGGGTCACCGAGCTCGTTTTGGATGGATTGCAAATTGAAAACGTTAGCCAACATTTTCAAGTTGTTTCTGCATGCTGTAGTTTGATTTCTACCCCCATGGGTAAAGTTGCCTACCACTAATGTCAGAACAGTTTGGACCAAAAACTGTGAAATCCCCGTGACATATTTCCTTTAGGTGTCAAGCTTTAACTTAAAATTTTGTAAAGAATGTATTATGGGAATTCGTTATTTAAATGAAATTAAGTTATATTATACTACAACAATCAGATTACTTACTGTTGATTACTATGAGATGATAGTTGATTTAGCCTTTGGCCCCAACAACTATTGCCTCATAAGTGAATATGTGTCCAGCAGTAGCACTGGAATCTGTATGATAAATGCGAGTGCTGCTATGCTACTGAAAAAAACTGAAAATTTTTTTCAGGCTTTGAGCGGAATTTGAACCCTTGACCTTTGCGTTACCAGTGCAGTGCTCTAGCACTAAGCTATCAAAGCCACATGAGAGTGGTCGTATCTGGGTTAGCCCTTTTATGTGGATGTGAAAGGGCTTTTATGTCCACATAAGCGGGCTAACCCAGATACGACCGCTCTCATGTGGCTTTGATAGCTCAGTGCTAGAGCACTGCACTGGTAACGCCGCACTCGCATTTATCATACAACTATTGCTTCATAGAAATTTTGGCTCATAGTCTAATCATTGTTTTCAAAATTTCACAGGCCAAAAATGTAATTTGTGATGATCTTAAATTAGCATAAATTACTATTTTGCCGGCACGGATCAGAGGGCTGGGTGCGGGTTTGAGGTGCGCAGTGTATAGTGGGATTTGAGTTTAAATAGGTGGCCGTTAGAAAGGTGAGACATTCTACGGTCAGCCTTCGTCACGTTTTGGTCAATGTTTGGTTTTCCACCGGACAAAACTAAAGTCAGAGAAATTATTCCTCGGAACAATCGTGATCTTCTTGGTCAGATAAGGATCCTGTCGCGACTATAATTTCAGTTCTACCAATATTTTGTCTTGGTTCTACGAGTTCGAGCGATGAGGTGCCGCTGAGCAGATGCGGGATGTTGAAAGAAGCGTGTTGCTCGTCCTTTCGTTCAATAAGAAGAGTAATGAAGATCAGTTTAGAGCTAACAAATCGGTCCTAGAAGCAATTGAAGACGATATCGTCGTAAAGACTTTGACAAATCCAAGAAAGCGTTCTATCGGGGAATGTCTTTTTAGTCACCGTTCTGCTTTGGAATACAAACATCACGACGTGGCGGATGTCGGACGAAGACGATGAGAAGAAAACTTATAGAGCTGAAGCAAAACCAGGTCTCTGTAGAGTTCTTTCTTGTGCTGGTCCTGCCGACTTACGGTCAGAGTGGCTAGGCAAAAACGCCCTGGATCAAGGTGTAGTTTGTTCCATTTTACTTTTGGTTTGATTTCCTTTTGATTTAATCATGTTTTGTTTAAAGGCAGATTGCGTAGATCACTTCAGTTTTGGAAAGAAATTCCCACGCCTTGTTTCATAATAGGCACTATTAGTCGGGCTAAATGTTGCCACTACTTATAATTCCACGGTTTTTTGTTACAACGAACAATTAATCCCTAATTTATTGGTGATGAAAATTTATCTGTCTTTGTTTAGATCACTATAACGGGCTTATTAGTTTTGAATGTATCACTTTATTTTCTACACCTTCTATCTGTTCCTATTTTGATTCCTTGTTATTGTTATTGTTTTATCTTGATCTCGGTAGCTTTTTGCGCATACATTATATTGTTGCTACGGGCTAAGGTTTCCCGTTAGTCTCCTATGCATTTTGCGTCCTACGGTACTAGTACTTTGCTTTATGGCTTTTTAGCCTTCTGCTTGAAGAGCACGTGACATTGAGGGGTCTATGATATGAGATTGTTTATGTTTAAGATTTGAATACAGTGCCCTTGAGGGGTCTATGATATATACGAGATTATTTATGCTGAAGATTTGAATACAGTGCCCTTGAGATTGCATAGAAGAGCCAATATTGTTGGAATGCAAATAAACCATTATTATTAATATTATTATTATTATTGCTTATGTTGAAGATTTGATTACAGTGCCCTTGAGGGGTCTATGATATGAGATTGTTTGTGTTGAAGATATGAATACAGTGCCCTTGAGGGGTCTATGATATGAGATTGTTTATGCTGAAGATTTGAATACAGTGCCCTTGAGTTTGCATAGAAGAGCCAATATTGTTGGAATGCAAATAAACCATCATTATTATTATTATTATTATTATTATTATTATTATTATTATTATTATTATTATTACCAAAAATAAGTCGTATTTGTAATGTATACTCAAATTTAAGTCAGAATGTATTTTTAGCCATTGTAAATATTTTAGAAATATACAAAGAAAATTATTACTATTATTATTATTATTATTATTATTGTTGTTGTTGTTTTTGTTGAAGATGTGATTACACTGCCCTTGAGGGGTCTATGATATGACATTATTTATGTTGAAGATTTGAATACAGTGCCTTTAAGGGGGTTTATGATATGAGATTGTTTATGTTGAAGATTTGAATACAGTGCCCTTGAGGGGTCTATGTTAAATGATTGATAATGTTGAAGATTTATTATCACTCCCCTTTAGGGGTCTGATATGAGACTGTCAATGTCAAGTATTTATATATTTTCATAGTACCCTTTAGTGGTGTATAGAGTACATGTATGCTTCTTGTCGTTTTGTTTCTTCCTGGAGTAAGCGTTCATAAATATTGAATTGCGTTTCTCTGGTACTGCTTGTCTGTATGTATTAGCTTGCTTAGTCTCTCTTTTGTTCAAGTACCATGCGCCTTTTTTCCTAGCCGGTGTTTAGTTGTGATGTCTTATATTTTGTCTCCCCTTTTTGTTTGTTTTCATATATTCCTTTATTATCACTTTGTTTCGTTTTTTCTTTAGACATTTCTGGCACGAGGTTATAGTCTTCACCTACATCTGATACAGGAGAGGTGTCTTTATTATTATTAAAAAAAAAAGAAAGAAAGAAAGAAAGAAAGAAAATGAAATTTACAGCTCTTGTTTTTGAGTGCTTCAGCGATTTCTCTTAGTTACACAAGAGTTTTCAACAGATGGAGATCTACAGATGGAGATCTTTTGCCTCAACTGTGTTGGGTACCAGTCCCATCCCGGTAAAGCCCATCAATTGTGCCTCGTTCATGCAGTTAATGCTGTATTCGAGCTCATCAGTGTTTACTATCAGTTGCCCATTCCATGGTTTCAAGTCGCTGCACGATCTGGCAAGCTTGAGTGTCCCAATTATCCTTCACTGCTATTATAGCGGTTAAAGAAAGTACGGTACACCAGCTAATCACTGAAAGGAATGCCCAGAATCAAGGTGTAGTTTGTTCTGTTTTGCGTTTGCTTTCAGTTTTGATCCTAGTTACCCTTTGGTATTTTCCGAGTCGCATTTAGCGCTTTTCATCTTATTTTACATTAATTCAATTGTTTTTGTATTTTATTTCCTAGATCATGAGTCTGAAACTTTGCCATTGCCATTTATTGATCCCTCTTTTCGTTTACTTGTTCTGTTGGTGTATTGTGATATTAAATCTGGTGTCAAGTAAAAAGATTGCGTTTAATTATCACTTCAGTATTTTGGAAAGTTTTTTGGTGCACCTTGTTTCATATTAGGCACAATAAGTATGGGTTCAAGTTTCCACTACTTTTAATTCTGGGGTTTTTGTTGTTACAAGAAACATTGTTAGATTTACCGGTAGTGATGCTGGAATCTGTTTTTGCTAAGATCGCTTTTAGGAGCAATGTTAGTTTTAGTGTTGCTCGGATCTGTCTTTGCTGAGATCGCTATTACGAGTTTTTTAGTTTGCAATGTTTCGTTTTATTTTCAACACCTCCTACGATATTTAATCCTTTATCTATTCCTATTTAAAATTCGAGGAAAAGCGTTTGTATTATTGATCTTGATCTTTGTAGATTTACGCAATAATTTTAGTATTCTTACAAGCCAAGGTTTCGCGTTGGTTTCCAATGCATTTCGCGTCCCACAATGTTAGTACATTGCTATTTGGCTTTCAAGCCTTCTCTTTGAAGATGACGTGGCCCTTGACATGTGCCGTTTACGGTTCTTAATGTTGAAGATTTGCATACAGTGCCCTTGAGCGGTCTGTCAGATCATACAAGTTTGCTTATTTTGAAGATTTGTAAACACTGCCCTTGAAGGGGCTGATGTGAGACTGTTGATGTTGAACAATTGTATATCAGATAGTACCTTTGAGTGGTATATAAAGTATGTTTGTTGTAGTTTTGTTTCTTTCTGGATAAAGCGTTCATAAATATTTTATTGTGTTTCTTTGGAAGTTGCTTGTCTGTTAGCTTGCTTAGTTTCTGTTTTGTTAAGGCAAGTTGGGGTTCTCTTTAATTTCGTATATATTTCCCCTCTTCTTTGCTGTCACATATTGTTTTATTTTCACTTGGTTTTTTCGTTTTTTCTGCAGACATTTTTGACACGAGGTTCTGGACTTCATCTACCTGTAATACGGGAGAGGTGTCTTTAATAATGGAGAAAATGAAATTTACAGCTTTTGTTACCAGAACTTCCGGGACTTAGTTACGCAAGAGTTTTCAACAGATGGAGATCCTTTTATGACTTTTATACAACTTTGTTGGCTACCAATCTAATCCCTGTCAAGCACATCAATTGTACCGCATTGATCTGCAGTATCTGCTGGATTCAAGCAAAATAATCAGTTTCCTTTATTCATTGCGCTTTCCATGGTTTCAAGTGGCTGCACGATCTGTGAACTACCCACTCAGATGATGGTCTCTTTCACGGAATTTCCGCTAACATGGCCCTTTGGCCTCAACCTCTGTTGTGAACAATTAGTTACATTCTGTTGACACTCTCTAGCAAGCAGATGAGAAGTTCAAAATTATAATCACTTTGCTCTAGCCCTTTCTTTTTATCTCTATATGTTGGCTTGGCTGGCCAACGCACCCAATTTAATAAATGTCTTGTGTGTCCGGATGTGTAGTGGAGGCAAAATATGTAATTTGTGATGATCTTAAATTAGCATAAATTACTATTTTGCCGGCACGGATCAGAGGGCTGGGTGCGGGTTTGAGGTGCGCAGTGTATAGTGGGATTTGAGTTTAAATAGGTGGCCGTTAGAAAGGTGAGACATTCTACGGTCAGCCTTCGTCACGTTTTGGTCAATGTTTGGTTATAATTGTTTTTCCTATGTCATCAGTGGATGCAGGATTACGCTTCGTTTTGTTCAAATATTTAGTTCTGCTATTATAATTGTATCACTGTAAGATCATATGTTTCGAATGACGCTTCGTCTTGTTTAAATATTTAGGTTTGCTATCAGAATTGTATCACTGTAAGATCGTATATTTGGAAAAGTATTTGTTTACAGTAGTTAGATAATAATACCCTAAACCCCCAAGGGTTGCGCCACTGCCTTGGTCGGGGCCACACGTTCCCCGTTTTCTCCACTTGCTGGTTTTTAGGGGTTTTCGTGTCCGGCTTTGGTGCACTTAGTATTTGTCATTTATTCATACCTTGTATTATATGTTGAGATGGAATAAACGGGACGATGGCTTGGCTGGCCAACGCACCCAATTTAATAAATGTCTTGTGTGTCCGGATGTGTAGTGGAGGCAAAATGTTGCTTTATGCACAGCGTATCAAATCGAACGTTGGTTTTCGAACTTGATCAAACCCAATCAAACGTAGATTGAACGATTAAATTCGATGTTGTTTGGTCACCGAACGAAATCGAACTCACAAAAAATAAATGCAAATCGGACCAAATGATAGTTCGATAAAGTTCGATGAGGTTTGATTTAGTTCTGTTTCCGAACGATACCTAAGCGAGCAGCTCACTTTTTATCACAATATAATCTGAATCGAGCAAAATGGAATGTTTGGTTTTCCATCATTTGATTATCATGGGGATAATAAATGCCTCAATTGATTCAGCCATCAAAGTAATGTTCCCTTTATTTCCATATTTATTTTTTGACCTAAGATTCAGAGCATCTCAGCATTTGCCGGGCATTTGTTACCCGGGTTGTTACCACAGGAAAGAGTTTTATGAGTTTTGTAAATTAACAGCTGCAACTTGAATCAAATTTCGCCATTCCCAAGGGTACGCTCCCAGTTACATTCCTGAATAGTAGCATATATTCCTTCTAATTCCAGCGCACGCCGTATTTTCCTGGCTTGTTGCTTGGTTTTGGTTTTAAGACACTCAATTGAAATCTGATTGATATGTTTTGGTAATCAAATGGTGACGAGTGAAATTAGGAAAAAAAAAGGCTCGGAAATTATTAGCATTTTGACAAAATGCAAGTGAAATTATTTCCTAATTTCACGAGTATACCATTTGATTACATTTTAAGAGCGAATTTTTCTCGTGACCGAGTGAGAGGTGGTACAAAATTTTAAACAAGCCTACCCTCAATTTTTTTTCAGAGATACCTTATGGTGAGTCGATCAACGTGCTATGATTTTTTCTTTAAGAGCTATCTTTGTTTGGCAGAAAAAAAATTAAAACTGTCACGCCCGCCGACTGCCATGAAATGGTCGCATTTCATACCACGATTAAGAGCATAAGAATGATGCTGCTCACAAGCGCAAAATAAAGCAGACTTCTCTCGATTTTGTGTATATGTTAAGGAGGCATTAACAAATGATTTGATTCTAAGAACCGCATTGCAAAGATCGATTTGAATATTTAGAGCCTGTTTAAAAATTACAAAAATTTGATTGCTTAAAAATCTCATTTTGGACCATTTTTTCAAAGAACTCTTTTCCTATGCGGTATAACTCAGAATCACTTAAGACTTGGGTTTTAATAAGCGGAAATGATGTTCTTTTTAATAGTATAAAAATCAGCCTAGGGCTTTTAATTGCTACGAAGAACTTCCCCTTTTAATTTGGACGAAATCACAACACGGACTTGTCAACAACCGCAAATAATCGAATAAGGCTCGAATTACGCTTTCCCTTCTCAAAGCCAAAATTCCGACAAAATCTTATTAGTAAACACCCTATTTGATCCAAAATTCAATATTTAGCTTACCTGGCGTAACAATTCGTTGATGATTGCTTTGTATCCTACTTTTGTTTCAAATACGTTACCAGCACTCGAACGGTGTTTACCAAATCACAGTATTCGGAATTCCCGAGAATTTCAAATCAGCAATAACTTTGCCAGAAGGTCCTTGAAAAAAACCCACCGCATTCCGGTCTTCACAGTTCCAACCACATTTAGTGAAAACGGCCAATTCAGACACTTGCTTCACAGTTTAAAAACCGCGTTTTGGCCGTTGTTTTTGCAGAAGATCAACTAGAGCGAAAATGGCGGCTTGACATCTGTCACGCAATGATATGTCACTTGAGGGGAGGTTACCCATTGAATTAAATTTGGTGGGCTATGTACTTTGAGAAATACCGTAAAATTTCGGTTATAATCCTTGGATTTATACAACTTCGTAAGTGGTTTTGGTGGGGCTTAATATAAACGTAATGGCACATAAACGGGGTAATAACAAGTCTAAAAACCCTTTCGAAAAAGTCACGGCATATGTAGATGAAAGTACGTTTTCACGTTAAAAAAACACATAAAGATACTATAGAAAAAAAAAATATTAAACCTGAAACGGGGAAGGTCACTGAGTAACTGTTGCCGTTGTTGGTGCATTTTTAACGGAGTACTGCAGCTGTATTTTTGGTTGTTTTGTTTTTTCGAAGTAACTTTTATTTTTTTTATTTTTTGGTTTTATTTTGGGGAGGGGTTTTAACGTCAAGGTCTGGCACGGATTAAAGAAAGGGGTCACATATTTTTTTGTTTTAACAATGTGGAAATAGCATTTTTAAATATCAGAGATTCTATTTACAAATCAGAAAGGAAAAATAAACTAGATTAGGTGCAGTTCTAACAATATAATGAGCGTCGCGCCATAGTTTCCAAAGCAAACAAGAACTGATAATTTATTTTGTTGATTCGTGCTTTTAATGAGCAGAGAATTTTACAGAGTATAGAATGGAAATCAATTACTCTTTTCAAAGATTAGTTGGGGGATACTGCTCCCAAGATAAGCGAAGTCGAGCTGCGGAAAGAAGTTCTGTTATACTCCCTCTGCGTTCATATCATTTTAGCGCGGCATCAATCTTCAATGTACCTTTGAATATTTCGGACATTACTATCTGCCCAGCTCATCGGTTTTCTCTGGGCAATGGATGGAGAAGAGGTTCGCAACGGTGCCGCGTTCCCGCAGAATTATTGAGGCCTGCCAAAGAAGGGAAATCACGCAAGTCTGACCGCGGAATCAACACCCGGGGGGACTGTATGAAACGGACGGGGATGCTCGTCAGAAATTTTGAAAAGAACCCCTAAAAGAGAACAATCTGGGTGTGGCTCTAGCTTTTCTTGACCCCTAGACGCCTCCAAAAAACTAAAAATAGAATTGCTATTTGTATTTCTGCGTGTATAACCCTGAACGAGACCATTTTGGCTGAAAATATTGCTATTTTTTCGCGGAAGACCCTAAGTGAGACCAAATATCAAAAATTTATACCCCCGTCACTTTCATATGCGAGTCCCCCCCGGGAATCAGAAGCGCTTTTGAGAACGATCCTTCGACGTACGGGCATATTTGTCCCTGCTGGGTCTGGTAAGTCTTTGCGATTTTTGTTAATTTTCTATAGAAAGTACAGTCGAACCTCGATTATCCAGATTTCCGATTGTCCGGAATTCCAATTTTTCATGAATATTATATTCAAGACCAAACTCTTTCAAAATTTAAATGCCACTTTCTTCCTCCAGAAACCATGGAATTATAATCGGAATCGTAAATTACTATACCCAATAAGTGAAGCTTCGAAGGATAGAAACTGTGACGCCTCGAGTGCGCTATGTTTATGAATGAGCGTTATCGTCATCGAATTCGAGCTAGAAGGGGTTTATTGTAAGTCAGTTCTCAGTCCGTTTAATATTGTGGTTATATAAAATGCGATATGATTAAGTTTAAAAAGGAGAAACCTAACACAGTGTGATTTGTTCTTTTTCTCTGTTTTAGTCTGATAAATTCTGGCAACAGTGGTGACGGATATATATAAAATCGAGCTTAGTGCCGTCTGATAACAAATGTCGATTATGTAACGTTTTCCTGACGTAATAATATGCTGAAACAGAAGCACCGCATTCGAGTAAATGCTAGCCTGCCCGGCAGGCGTAAAAAGGGGAGGGAAAAAGACGGGGAAGAGGGAACGCCTGCCTTAAGAGTCCCCTACGTTTTTTCCCTCTTTCTCTCCCTCTTCCCAGCTCCCCCTTCCCCCCCCCCCCCTTTCCGACGCCTGCTATGCAGGCCTATGTGAATGCAGTCGAACATTATCGCGATCCCGTTAAAAGTGTGCGGGGCGTTCCTAGTGATCTCGTACTGATAAGTTGATCACCCCCCAAAGTAATAACAGTAAAAACGTTTATGACAGACTCCTCTGTGTATTGGAAGCGGGAAGGGTGAACTCCCATATTATGGTTAAGTTACGGATTTTGGTCACACATATATGGTGTTCAGGACGTGGCAGGCTGCCTGTCAGTTTAACCAAAAAGGTTCCGTTTTGAGCTGCACTTAAAGTAAAACATACTCTCGTGATTTGTTGGCAGTCTTCAGATCATTGATAAGACATAGAAATGGTATCCGGCTCCGGGGTCAAATTGAAAAGCTTTTACCACGCCCAGATGGGGTTCCGTATAATAGTATAATAATTTTAACAGGAATAAAAAGCCTGTACAAATTACTGTACCGTTGGTGCTAGATGCAGTGCTTTTCAAGTCTGTACATTTTGATTATTTTGTATTGAATAAATAAAAGGGAAAATGGAGTTCAAAAAGCGGCTTTTTTATGACCGAGTGAGAGGTTGCACATGTGGACGAACAAAAGAGCATAAGAAAACTTTTAAAACGTGAATTCGAGTTATCGGGAGGCGACTGTATTTAAATGGCAGTTGAAAAATGCAGACTTTATAGGGAGCCCCCTGTAAAGTACCCACCCACCCCCCGGGAGTTCGTGACTCATTGCGTGACAAATACGAGGGTTCACGAGCAATTACATGTAACCGTTCTTTGAACTTCACAACATCTCATTTGAGGCTTAAAACGTCGTTAAGTGAATCTGTTCATCGTGTTATCAAGTCCCTTGCACGAATGGCTGTATGGAACCTGAAGTATGGTTAAAATTGTCAAGAAATACCATGTTTACGAGGGCCTTTGCTAATAGCGACTGATTGTATCATAAGCAACATAGCCGCCCCCGTGCAATTTGCCGATAAAAGAATGTCAAGAATGGGGAAAAACAATGTTTTACCACTGCTTTTGCAAGGTAAGAGTAAAATATTAATAAATAAACTCGTGTGTAGCTAAATGATAAGATTGTGTTCGAATTTTGGCTATATTAAGAGAAAGTGTACTGCGTAATTCGATTATTTGCTTTGTTTACATAAGTCACTGTCGAGCGATTTCTTCGAAGTAGGACGGTCTATTTCTTGGATAAAATCAAAAGCCCAGAGCAAATTTTTATATAATTAAAAAGTACATCATTTCTACTTATCTAAGCCAAAGTTTCAGGCGAATCCGAGTTATACCGCATAGGAAAAGTACTTCCTGAAAAACGTCTCCAAAATGAAATCTGTAAACAATGAGAAAATGGCGATTTTTAAACGCCTGCCTGGATTTCATAGTTCAGTTGATTATCCTTATTTTAGACTCATAACATTCGTCAATGCCTCCTGTACAAATATACAAACTTGAGAAAGGTCATCTTCAATTTACGTTTTTGATGAGCTAAGTTCTTGTGACCATGTTCGTCGCTCTCGTTTCGGCCATTTTATGTCGCCGGGCACTCGTTACAGTGTTTGAATATTTTCTCGAAAATTTAAATAGATTTCAACGAAAAAAATACACCACGTTTATCGACTTACCATAAGGTATCTCTGAGCCAAAAATGAAGGTAGATGACTTTGGAAGTTTGTACCGCATATTTTTGTTTTCACGCGGTCTACAAAAAAATTCGCTCTTAATATCATAGGTGTCAAATTACGCTTGCAATTGTAGGTTTTTGACTGGTAAATTGCATCGCGAACTCCAAGCTTTGAAAAGTTGAAAGCATACATTTTGCTCAAGCTCGCAAGTTTTTTAGTCTTTGAAAAAAACCTTTTAGAGATTTTTTTTTGCTGTTGACAAAAAGTTTCAAAGATGAATCAACTGTCAATTATTTCTCACATTATGACCGTAGTTCTTCTTGAATGAACTGAAAACGGACAGTGCCCGTGTAAAACGCGAAAATCCGCTCGATGCCATTTATGTAATTGGCTTAAGTCTAGAAGTCGTTTTGACGTTTTGAAATATAAAATATCCTCAAACGTTTTATTACAGGCCAAGGCTAGTTGGCTTAGATGAAATTCAAGCGAAAATCTACAAAGTTTAAGCTTTAAAACATCTTTTATTACGGACGCCATCTTGCCGCTAACAACGTTGCCATGGCAATTTTATAATTTCACATGTGAAATTATAAATTTACGTTAACATTTTGCGCCAAAATTAAGGAGTAATTCGTCACCTATGATATTAGATTTAGAAATTGGGGAGGGGTTAAATGTGACAAAAGTGGTTTTTTACCTTGCTTTACAGGAATATTTTGCCTGGATAACTTCAGAGAAGTGAGTGACATGTTTTTTTAACGGTTGTATTTGAGTACAGTGGAACCTTGTCAATACGGACACCATGAGGACATACCAAAGTGTCTGTATCATCGGGGTGTCCTTATTGATCGGGGTCTCAGACAAAACGTCACAGACACATGTTTTAATTTATCAACACAAGGAAGAAAGCAGACATTTCGACAGCAACAAAACGTTGTTTAATTGTATTGTAACTGTTACAAGTTTAAACTGTGGAAACCTTAGGGTCAATTATCATACTCTATGAATAAAACTAATTTTCAAGTACTTGAAAAAGGCCATAACTTTTCTTTATACAAGGCCGAATAAAGCAGACATTTGAACAGCAACAAAACGTTGTTTAATTTCTTAATATGTTACTGTAACTGTAACAAGTTTGAACTAGGGAAACCTTAAGCTTATCTTCTCATACTCTCGGACTAAAATTACTTTAATGTTCTTGAAACTCAACAGAAGAATCATTTGAAAAGGTCCGCGACTTTACTTTATACAATGAATAAGGCAGACATCTTAACAGTAACAAAACGTTGCCTAGTTTCTCCTGTAACTGTAACTCGGACAAGTTAAAACTAAGGACTGAAACCTTACGCCCATTCACCTACACTCTCGGGCTAAAATTAATTTTCTCTTCTTGAATCTCGACAACGTGCACAGATGAACAGTGTCCGTAAAGCAGGGTTAACGATGTATTATAAGAGTTTATCACTCGGGACACAGAAAAGTGTCCGTTGTCCGTATTAACAGGTGTCCATAATAAGCGGGTTAATTTTATAGAAAATATATGAGCTTTTCCTCGGGACAAACGAAACTGTCCATAATATCGGGTGTCCGTATTAAGCGGGTATCCGTAGAGCGGGATTCCACTGTATTTATAATTAGATCCCGCATACAATTTTATAAATGGCTCACTACGCATTAGATTGCTCGAATATTATATTTTGTTTCTGTAGGATAAAAAAAGACAAAGATTATATGATGCCATGTCCAGTCACTTATTCCAAAACCATTTAAGGAATAAACAATATTCTTTTCTCGCTCATTAGGTTCCAATTTCTTTATTTTGAATTTTAGCTACAAGTTCCGTTCGATTTGGTTTGGAAATCGAACTCACAAAAAAAAAATATTTTTTTCAATTTCGTTCGGTGACCGAACAGCATCGAATTTAATCGTTCGATGTCTTCCAAATTCGTTCGATTGAGTTCGATGACAAATTCGTTCGGTTTTGTTCGATTTGATACGCCGGGTTTATGCTATTTCTTTGACCGGTCATTCTGACCGGTGACTGACCTGCAGTTATTTCAAGCCCTGTATTCTTATTTCGTGAGACGTAAATCTGTCTCCCAGTATTCTAAAGCTGAACTTGATTGATATAAAGAAAGCATTCTAACCCTCTTACCTTTATACGTGTTCGACCATGTAACACTGTGTAACACTGTCCTGACTCACTGCTGACTGGCGACTGACCGGTGGTTATTTCAAGCTATTCGTTTTAAGAGACACGCGTATTGGTAATCCTGCATTCTACCGCCTGGCTGGAAGTGAAATCGGCATTGAAACAGACTCTCTTACCTTAAAAAAAAAAACAGCGAAAATGTCTTCGACCACAAATCACATGCACGCCGCCATTACAGTGTTTACACTAGAGCCCATTCTCCGCTGCCAGTCCGGTAACCACAGTAACGCAAGTCCAAAACATAGGAACCTCGGAGCGCAGGGACACCGGAACACCCAAAGAGTGAACTACAGTCGAAGCTCTCGTAAGCGGACACCCTCGGGACGCGAAAAAAGTGTCCGCAACTGGAGCTGGCCGCTTACGAGAATGATTCTCGTAAGCTGCCACTAGAGGTGTAGGGGATAGATGGCCGCTTACGGGAGCTTGCCCAGCTAACAATAACCGGACGGACGTGGATGACGACAAAACAAACACTGAAATATGGTACTGTAATCGGTACTGTAAAATCATTGTGACGATTGGTGATGTGAAGTTGAATGATAAAAACAAACAGAGGTTGTAAAATAGGATTTTCTTTGGAGTGTCCGCTTACGGAAGCTTAAAAACAAAGAAAAAGTCTAACGCCGTAAAAACTAAAATCTTAAATTAAGACGTTTTTTCATCTTAGCGACTGGTGCCTAGATAAAACGGGAATTTTTACTTAACTTAAGACGCTTCATCTTAATCAAGATTAAAAATCGTCTTAAATTAACCCTCGGACGTACAAGCAAACTCATACCCCCATCATCGTACAAGGGGGGGGTGGGGTGGATGGAACCCCTCCCCAGAGTTTTCGTTATATTAAGGCGTAGCGAAATTATTTTGCTCTGAGACGAAAGCCCTTAGCTTACTCTACAAGATGACATAATTTAAATTGGCTGTGACGTCATATGACGTCACGTGACGTCATAAGAGCCACCATCTTGGATCCGCCATCTTGGATTTCAACATTTTCTTAGAAAGTCACAAAATAACGGAAATTGATGCAAAATCAAGCTATAATGCTTATGGAATGTAAAAATAAACAAATTTTGCACTTCTGTTTTAAAAAACTGGAAAAAATCAAGAAAAATGTTAAAAATGACGATTTTTGGCAAGACCTGCTTGTATTTATGACGTTGCCATGGCAACGTCATATACCATGGACACATGGTTGACATATCAAACTTTTCGCAAAGGATGAATGAACAGCTACCGAAAGTTTCAGCATTGTAGGGTAAATGCTTTTTTTCAAAATTTGGAAAAAACCTTACGAGGGGGTGGCATCCACCCCCCCCCCCCCCCTTGTACGTCCGAGGGTTAAGATAATAACTACTTAAGCAGGAGTTGGGTTGGAAGGATTTAATTTAAGAAGGGCAGTCTTAAAGTAAGATTTTTTGTCTTAATTTCAGTTTCATAACATCTTAAATACGAAGTGCCTAGATAAGATTCATTTTCGTCTTATTTTAAGATTCAAACATATCTTTCTTACAAGATGTTACTTGTCTTAATTTAAGGTTAAGGTCCAACTGCCCGGTGATTTCAAAAATAACGGTCACTCCGACTCGCTAGAATACGCGAGCGAACCAAAGTGGAACAAACCTGGATTGCTTAACACACTGTTTTCGATACACCATACATAAATACAAGCACAACAAATATAGTAGCAAACACTTTATTAAGCGTATAATTCAAGCAAAAACATGCACAGAGAAAAAGACAAAAAGGAAGATGTAGACCTTAGCTGTTTTCGTTTGACGGCCGAACGTAGTTGGAGCTTACATGTGCCAAGTGCTGTTGTGTATTCAAATCTGCTTCAGTTCACCCTCACACAGTCGTTTAACCAATTCTAACTCCAGAAATTTTCCTTCGTTTCTATCAGCTCTGAAAATTCCTCCAAGTGTGAAAATATATCTTCGTCAACGACAAAACATAACCGTGAGCCATACTCAGCCATACTAATAGACCTTATACAAAAATGGTTGTCATTCGTTTCTGTTGTTTGGTCAAGTTTCTTAAAACGCTGATGGTGGCTATCAAATATATATGAAAAATTATGCTATTCTGAGAAGTTTCAGTGTTTTGGGTTAAATTGCTGCAAAGTTATGACTCATTCAAATTTAAGAGATTTGTATGGAAAAAAGTCACCCTGGCCTGCCTAGCCTCGTTTTTATGTTTTTGGCAATATAAATGCCCCTGTAACTTCCCATTAGATGGAAGTATAGCCTTTAAACTTCATACACTGATTTACCTTGACTTTATCTTCAAGTTAGAGTAATTTAATTTTGTTGACTAATGATTCTTCTGGGAGCCGAAAATTAACAGCCGCCATATTTGCATTGGGTCTATGTGCGCTATAAAATGAAAGGAACATGAGTAGCGCTGTTTATATAGCTGCGCCATTTTGGATCGAAATAAACCAATCAAAACATTGCTCAATTACAACTGACGCCATTTTGGATCGAAAGTAACCAATTAGAAAATTGTACTGTTTCCCGAGAGGTCCTCCTTACGTAAAAAAGCAATGGCGGTCAGTAAAACGTTCTCCTTTATGCGACGGAAAATCCCGCTTAATTATTTTGATAAGAAACACCAACTTTCCTTTAATTAGATAATTTCGAAAAATGCTGAATGCTTATAGTCTTCAAAGCTGAGGGAACTCTCGGAGCTGGAAGGTTGAAACGGAAAGTCGCAAATGTTCACGAATGTTCATACCGTTTCTTTTGGAAGTTTTTGGCTTTGTCGGTATGATATCACTTGAATTCTGGTTCTTGGCCGTGATAAATTTACGGCACCAAAATTTTTACATTTCGACCTTACATGCCATAAAATCCTTTGCACACATGACTGCATTGCAATTGTACAGACGGTTATATCCTCCACATTAAATTGACTTCAAAAATATTGCAGATGCCCACTTTCTTAATTTAAGACGTAACGGGACTTAGTTAAGATGACACCATCTTACCGATCTTGAAATCATCTTAAAATTTATTTAAGTCGAACGACCTTCTTAATTTAAGATGTTCTTTCTCTTGAAATGAGAAAGTTAAGAGTCTGCAATCTTAAAGTAAGAAGTAGCAATCTTAGATGAGAGGACACAATCTTATTTTATATTAAGATGGATTTGAATACATAAGACTTTACTTGTCTTAAGTTAAGATGTATTATCTTAAACTAAGATCACTTCAGTCTTCTTTGTAGATGATGGTTATCTTATGTAAGATGCTAATCATCTTAGTTTAAGATTTTAGTTTTTACGGAGAAGTCGTATTAAATCTCTGAAGGTGTCCGCGGCCGCTTACGGGAATGTCCGCTTTTTAATACGAGAATGTAAAGATACAGAGTTTGTATGGGAGTTAAAACGGGGTTTCAGACAAGGCGGCCGTAAGTAGAGCTGTCCGCTTACGAGAGTGTCCGTTAAGAGAGCTTCGACTGTATTACCATTTTCAATGATTTTCCGGACTGTTCAGGTGTCCCACTTTTCGGGTTTCAAGTAGCCTGGGTAGGTTTCAGTATTTGCTTTGGAATTCGGGATTTTGGGGTTGGGCGGAGATACGGGATATCACTTACTGCCACTTGCTCCGAGAGAGAAAAATAACCCTCGCGATTTGCTCAGGGGGAGAATCAGAAAACGTTTTTTTTTCTTTTTCAAGGGAAAACAAAAGCTCTTCGACTCGCGCTTCGGGAATATTTGTTAATTAAAAGTCAAGAAAATTGATCAAAACTGTTGCGTTCAAGCACGCCTTGCAACTTTTTGCGCACGCTCTGCAAGCTTCGACGCAGCTAAACAAAAGGGGAAACGTACCGACTGTGAATGGATTGTTACTCTTTGTCTGAGACATAGCGGCTTTGCTATTAGTTTGACTTCACGGAGGGTGAAAGATCTAAATGATATTCATTTACAACTCATATACTGACAGGCGTTTAACAACCACTTATTACTAACCAACTCAACACAAATTCTGAACAAACAAAACCAAACTGCTACATGTGTATAGCGATAGTGACGCTGTTTTCCTCATTAATTGTAATTTAATAGTGGTGCAGGCTGTACCGTTATGACCATTCAAGAAAGAAATCGATTTCCTTTCTGTCTATAAGAAAACCGTATAACAGTTTTCACCAATCAAAATGTACCAAGTGTTTTGGCGCCGTTGACATGGTAACATGCGCCGGCGGGAAATCTACTATTCGTTATGTAAACTATCCCGATACGACATGTGTGGTATTTTTCATTGGCCAAACAGAACCCATTTGAAAGATGTCAAAAAACATATACGAAATAAACATCATAAACGGTAACGGTACAGTGCGTATCACTCTTAACAAACAGTTCAGTACTCTTTGTATAGAAGGACAACCTGCATTGAGCAGTCACCTATAATACTTCTTTGGCCACTTTGATTTAAATAAAATTTTTAAGTCAAAACCATTTTCCTACGTGTTAAGATAATATTAAAACTAAGAGATTTCGCGGTGATTCGATTTAGGCACAATCCTGGAAAAATAATGTTACCTGCGAAGAGCTTTATCAGGTAACAGACCACTTTTGCTGTATCAAATAACACAATGTGAAAAAAGAACGCAATGAAATAATCGTAACTTAGTTGCGTGATTCAAAGCAGACGACCTCGCACTGGCTGACAAATCACGCAATCTAATCAATAAAATTGAAAAGTAGATTTCTTTTGTTTACAAACCACCGAATATCAAATACGATTCCCATTCCAATGTCAACTAAGACTGAACTACTTGGTATAACTAACCACGAAAAAAAAACAAAGATCAAAGGTTCAACTGATCTTTTTAAGTCTCTTATTGTGTTACCGCTAAATAAGAGAAAGAGACGCAAGACGAGTACTAACATGAAAGTGCTGTACTAAGCTTTTTCCCGTCCGTCTGTCTAACAGCGCCCTTACAAGAATACACACTCTTCCACAAGATTCTATTTACGTGAAATATCTCTTAACGCGAAATTTGAAGTCCTTGCCGTAATCATTGCCTGAATATTTAAGGTAAAATTTGGCCATGAAAATACAACATCATTACGCAGAGAATAGACGAGATCGAAGGCCTTTCCCTTGTAAATGCTTACAGTACCTTAAAAAAACGAATTTTATGACCAGCAGAAAACGTAATTCAAAGCTGACGTCGTTTTTACTGCTTGATTTTAAAGTTTGCAGCGAAACAGTGTCAAGTAAATTGTAAGTTGAATTGTGTTTAATCAAAGAAGATAACATACAAACGTTTCCTTTCTTTGCGACACCAAATAATTGCCATTTACTTTTGCAAACATGACTGTTAATTTTGTCGCTTGGAAAAGAAAACTTAATCTCCAGTCTTCAATAACTCGCCTGATTCGTCTGTCTGATTTACGCAGAAGTAAACGTGTCAAAAACTTTTCAAACTATTAGAAAAATAACAAAAGGCACCTTAGGAGTTAGAAGTGAGGTTTTAGAATAACCAAGCTTTGCTTTTATCGCTAATTTTTTTTATATTCTCATATGATCATCGTAATGTTGGAAGATGCATGCCTTACTTCTGAATTCCTCCTGACAAATCCAGCAGGTGAGGCTATCAATTTCTCCCTCATGTCGCTTTTCATGAATTTTGCAGTTTGAAGAATGGCTAAAGCATCTATCACAATACTTGCATGTATACGGCTTTACCCCTGTATGTGTTCGTTCATGTGTCTTGCAGGTCGATGAATAGTTAAAGCACTTATTACAATGCTTGCACCTGTACGGCTTTACTCCTGTATGTGTTCGTTCATGTTTCGTGCAATTTGATGATTGGCTAAAGCTCTTATTACAATGCTTGCATGAATACGGCTTCACTCCTGTATGTGTTCTTTCATGTATCTTGCAATCTGATGATTGGCTAAAGCTCTTATTACAATGCTTGCATGAATACGGCTTCACTCCTGTGTGTGTTCTTTCATGTCTCTTGCAAACTGATGATCGGCTAAAGCTCTTATTACAATGCTTGCATGAATACGGATTCACTCCAGTATGTTTTCTTTCATGTACCTTGCAATCTGATGATCGGCTAAAGCTCTTATTACAATGCTTGCATGAATACGGCTTCTCTCCTGTATGTGTTCGTTCATGTACCTTGCAATTTGTTGATTGGCTAAAGCACTTATTACAATGCTTGCACCTGTACGACTTTACTCCTATATGTGTTTGTTCATGACTTCTGCAAAGTGATGAACTGCTAAAGCCCTTATTACAATGCTTGCATGTATACGGCTTCATTCCACTGTATTTTTTCATGGCACTTGTAAAGTGCAATCTCTTCTGTCACTTCATGTTGAGTAACATTTTCTTCTTCGGTTAGAGGGCTCGTTTCAGTTGACACCTTTACGTAGTATATTGTTGCTCGTCAGTAATCTTCGCTGTCAAGATGGACGCTTTTGTGTGTTCCTAAGGAAAAGACTGCAGAAAATTGGTTTCAGGCTTTCAATTTCACGTCAAAAGACAGAGCTGTTACGTTAGAAGTTTCAGATACGGCCCACTGAAAACCCTCTGAAACCTGTATCAATCAATCAAACAAAATTGGAATCTAATATAAAATCTAGTTAAAACCTAATTAAAAATCCAAATGTAAGTTAAAAATTGAAAAGCTAAGCTACACTGTTAATCCAAAAATTATTACTTGGCAACAGAAATGTAAATCACACAAGACACAAGTTGCCACCTGTCGTGCCGTTGCCATGGTAACAGTTAAACTTAATTAAAACTGACATATCCCAGTTTTTGCTTAACCAAAGATCATCCACTTTCAACAAGCTATGAGGGGAGTTAAGGTGATATGGGCACCATGTGTTTTCCAAGCTGGAGCCTCTCTTGCACTTTGAAGGGTTGTTAATGGAGATATTTGGTTTATTTCAGAAAGAGCTTGGAGCCAAGAGTGTTGCCATGTTTACATCATAATATAAGCCATCTAATGTCTTGTGTGATGTACATTTCTGGTGCCAATCGTGAAGAACATCGCTCTAATTCTTCTAGAGACACTGTTGATTAAGTATTTTATCTTTTTGTGGAGCGGGTAATGACGTCATCACTATCGTGATTTGCGTAATACAAAAACGTTAATATCTCTAAAACGAATAAAGATATTTCAAAAAGGAAAACACCATTCTTCTTTACTGTGAAAAGCCTTTAAAGTGAGCAGCAATTGTTTTTTACTTCATATGTACTTTAAGTCTAAAATAATCTTTACTTATCATGTCTCCCGATTACATGCATCATTATTTGGCCAAATAGATTAATTATTGACCTAAAAGAAGTTGTCTTACATTTTAGTAGTTTTCACTTGTTTACAGGATTAAAAAATTGTGAAATGAAATGGTTCAGAGCATTTGAAGAACCAGCTCTGGCTGCTTAATCAAATGAATGGCCAATTCCTTCTATGAGACGCACCTACAGGGAATCATGGTAGTTGTATTCAGCATTGCCAAGTGTCGCGTATGTTTTGCTGAATACAACTACCATGATTCCGTGCAGGTGCGTCTCATAAAAGGAATTGGCCATTTGTACCAGAATAAGGGTTCTTGAGTTAAATACCGGCATGGGTTAGAGAAAACTTTTTCACATTGTGGAAGATGTCACTCCACATTTTTAAGCCCTGCACATTCATTCCAGAAATATTTGAAGGCGTGAGCGCAAGAGACGCACTTTGTGTTTTGGCCAAATTGAAAATTGTCACAAACAACTCCAAATTTCGCACGCAAGTTCGTTTACGTGTGCTCAACACTGCCCTGTATTTAATTTTGCTGGTCTTTCCTTCGTTTTCGAAAAATAACACATGCAAAAAGACAAGGTTTTTGCTTGCGCGGCGTCTTTTGACTTTTCTTTTACAAACGATAAACAAAGGAAACCTTTTGTTTCTCAAGACGATGAAGTCTGCTAAATTTTTAGGGTTACAGTCCTAGACCTAACGCAAAAGGTAACCCCAAGGCCGTAGGGTCGGGGTTAGAGTTTCAGATTAGGGCTACAGACTTAGCCCTAACGCAAAAGCCTAGCCCTAACGCAAAAAAAAAAGTTTAACACTAACTAACCCCAAGGGATTAGGGAGTTAAGCCGTTTCAAGTTAAGTTTAGGATCAGAGTCAGCCTCAACCTTTTACAGATCGCGCCTTTAATGCAGTAAGCTTTCACGCCAGTTTGCTTGCAGCTAGCTTTTCTGCAGTCTGCTTGCGGTTAGCTAGTTTTTGTTGTTTCGGGCAAGTCTATTTTACTCTGTTTAGTGTTACCGTTAGCTGTAATTTGCCGAGGTGAAAGTTAAATAAAGATTGATTGTCGATTGAATACGTTTGCTCGTGTTGTCATATTATACTAGTTTTGCTTTCAGTTGAGTGCCGCCGGCTTGCTCTCACTTCTATCTCCACTCCTTACATCATCACACATGTACAAAATCCCGCGAAAACAAGATAAACTTATGAGGTTTTCGTTTGCACGAATCGATAGATTGATTGATGAATATTTAATGAGACACAGAAAATATTTTGCGAAGGGAAGGTGCCTTGGGGAACATAAAAAGAATTTTTTAAAGTCTAAAACCAGGTCACTTCTCGGCAACTTTGTCGCGGCAGAACCCAAGCGGACCCTGTAAAACTCGCGTTGACGAAGTTCCCGGCAAGAAACCTCTTGTTTTAGACTCTCTGTGCGGCCAGGCTCAAAACTACCTTGTTTGCAACGTTTTTCCCGAAGCGCTAAACAGCGCTGTTGTACAAAACAAAGGCAGAAACATCACTCAGTTCTTCGAGCGATGCTGTAAACTTACGGGTATTCAGACTTAATGATGTCCTTCAACCACCTGGCAGCCGCACTTACGCTAAAACTAACCAAAGGCTTCAAATGATTTTCAGGAACAAACGGCCATTTTTTGTTCTCTCTTTCCTCTCACGTGACACCTATCAGGTGACATCGCGTCACAATGTGTTATCCAGTCCTTTTCGTAAAGCAAATCCTCAAAATGGTGGCTAGGAACTAAAAAGCATGGCTCTGACACGTTTTTCAACCTCCCCGGACAGTTAAATAACGCTAGAAGGAAAGATTTACACGCGATGTGTCGAAAAACGCATGCTGCTGGCTGACTGTGGAGAACGTAAGCTTTGCAAAACGCCTTTGTTCTTTGCATACGTAATTTCTAAAAAACGAAGCTAGGTTCAGCGAATGTGAATACAGATCAATGTTAAGCACACGTAAACGAACTTGCGTGCGAAATTTGGAGTTGTTTGTGACACTTTTTTAATTTGGCCAAAACAGAAAGTGCGTTTCTTGCGCTTTTAAGCCTTCATTTTTTCTTTCAATTAGAAGTATGTGACTTTAAAACTATTATTGAATGAATTGATAGTTTATAGTGTTTACATACTGCATTAGTTTCAAATGATAATTCAGTCCACTTTTGATTTGCTGAAATGAGAAGTTTCAATTTAAAATGTGAAATTATAATTGGAACTCGAGTAAAATCGAGAAATGCAGCTCTACACTGATTGGATGATGCTAAACAATGCCCGGTTACAAATGCCTCCTGTGAGAGGGGAGCCAGGGGCCCATTCGCAGTGGGAGTTCATCAACTCACTATTGTAGTCTGGGGTGAGGTTGATGGTGCGTGACAGAAACCTGACATGACACCAGAAAACAAATGCATTTCTTGTGGAAACACACTACATTTTAGATAATAACAGTAAATAAATGGATAAACTGTTATACAAGCTAAGGTAAACAAAAGTTGTATGTTTTATCTTTTTATTTGAATGCTGTTCAAGAACAAGTTATTCACAGTGTGGTTTTGTAATCTTAACCCGTTAATCAAAGTTGATGTCTAAGCAAATGAAGCGGTGTCATGTGGTGTCATGTCGGGTTTCTGTCACGTGCCATAAACCCCATACCAGACTAGTCGTTTGATGAATCGCTGCTGTAAATGTGTCCCTGGCTCCCCTCCCACACGGGGTATTTGTAACAGGGCATAATTCAACATCATCTAATCAGCATGGAGCAAAGAGCGTGACAGTTGCTCCTTGGAACATGAAATTGTGGCTTCGGATGTTTGCCACTAAAAAGAGCTGCATTTTCGATTTTACTCTGTGGTTAGCACTTGGATTTTAAATGGATCTGCAATTGAATGCCACGAGAAGAGGCGTCAACCTTTCAGTTTATCTGGTGTTTGATTTGGAAGCCGGGCGATTCCAAATTTTGGCTTGGTGCTGGAGCGGTCAAAAATGAGCTTTCCACCCTCGTTGTCCTCTTATGTAACGTGTAGTAAAAGTCAATGCAAAACCCTCGAAATCGCTTAAATTTGTCATTTTGAGCCACAGAAACGACAAAATAGAACAGCTGAGGTAGGTTTTCGTTTACTTTGAACTTAAAAATAGACATTACTCAAAATTTAGTTTATGATAATAAGGCCCTTTCAATATTCCAATACATTTCTTTATATTTCGAACATACAAACACACTCTGCTTGTATGGGCTCCCTTAATTGGCTTCAAGCTATTTATTTGGCCCGTCATCCTGACCGGCGACTGACTTGCGGTTATTTCAAGCCTTGCATTGTTATTTAGTGAGATCTCAATCTGTCTCCCTGTCTTCCAACGCTGAGCTAGACTCTCTTACCTTTATAAAACAGCGACAACGTGTTCGACCATGTAACACTGTCCTGACTCACTGCCAACTGGCGACTGACCGGTGGTTATTTCAAGCTAAGCCCTGTTTTCGTACAAAGTGAGACGCGTATAGGTAATCCTGCATTCTACAGCTTAGCAAGATGTGAAAAAGGCATTGAAATAAACTCTCTTACCTTTATAAAACAGCGAAAATGTCTTCGACAATTAATCACATGTACGCTGCCATTACCATGTTTACACTAGAGCCCATTCTCCGCAGTCCGGTAACCACAGTAACGCTGGCCAGGAACCGTGGAACGTCAGAATGTTGGAGCGCGGGACGCCGGAACACCCAAAGAGTCAGAGGCACCTAACGGATCATTTCGATGGATATCTGTTCGGAAGGCCTGTTATTCCCTCAGATTTTCTTTAGTGAAATGTCAGCTCGAACGTTTGTGACATGGGAAATTAAAAAAATGGTTGGTTTTGGAGAGGTAAACTGAAATCCCGGGGGGGGGGGACTCCCATATGAAACGGACGGGGATGCTCGTCGGAAATTTTGAAAAGAACCCCTAAAAGAGACCAATCTGGGTGTGGCTCAAGCTTTTGTTGACCCCTAAAAGATACCAAAAAACTAAGAATGGAGTTTATATTTGTATATTTCTTGGTGTGTAACCCTAAACGAGACCATTATGGCTAAACATATTGGCGTTTTTGGCGTTTTTTCCCGGAACACCCTTAGCGAGACCAAACGTCCGAAATTTACACCCCTAAGTGAGACGACGAGCATCCCCGTCACTTTCATATGCGAGTCCCCCCCCCCGGGACTGAAATGTTGTTTTGTTTTTGGAAAAGAGCAAGCTGCGATTTTTGGAAAGGTAACAACAGCTCGCAAATTCGGGAAACTAGCTTTTTTCCATAAAAATTTCTGCCACTTAAATATTCAGCTAGAAAATACGGAAAGATTTTTATTTCATAGGTACTGAGATTTACTCATGAAAATCGTAGGGAGTAAAAATCGTACTGATTCAGAGCTTAGCCAATCAGGAGCACGAACGACAAAATTTCACTGTGAAAAAATATCGTTCGTCCAATTAGCAACGCGAACGACGAATTTTCACTGGTGATGAATGAACGTATTGAAGGAAACGTCATCCCACAGCCGTTGCCGACAAGAAAACCCGCGCTTTGAAAAATGGCCGAGGGAAGGTTTGCTTCTGTTTCTTCAGTTGAAGAATTCATTTTAGAACAGGAAAACAAAAACACCGCTCAAAAAACTGAACGAGATGTAAAATTGCTTGAAAGATTTTTGATAACGAAGAACGAAGACAGAAAAATAGAAGATATTCCGGCTGTTGAGCTGAATGAATACATCAGCCAATTCATCATTGCCGTCCGCACCAAAGATGGAAATAAATACGAGCCGACTTCTCTTCGAAGTTTAGTGGCTAGCTTCGAAAGACATCTGAAGAAAAAGAGCTATTCTGTAAGCATAATCAACGACTTGGTGTTTGAGAAAACCAGGAAAGTTCTACAGTCTAAACAAAAGCAGCTAAAAAAGCAACGAAAAGAAAATAAACCGAAAGCGTCGGTAGCTTTGACAAGCGAATATTGTGCGAGAAGGGTTTGCTCGGTATGTGTAGTCCCGAGGCACTTCTAAACACGCTCTGGCTAAACAACACTCTTCACTTCGGACTCTGTGGGTGCCAAGAACATCGTGATATGTGCTAGGGAGTAAGCTACTGAAAACGGCAAGCGGAGTCGAGTACTTGGAGTTCAATGAAAGACAAACAAAAACTAGAACGGGATCAGACTGCAGCGATGTCAGAACCGTACCGCCGAAAATGTTTGCGACCGACGGAAAATAAATTGACTGAAATAAATTGTGATTTATCTTCTTGACTTAACTTTGTTATTGGCATGGCTTCCTTTATTAACAGACATTTGACTTAACTTAAAAATTTTGAATGCTGCAGATCTTTGATTTACTCAGTTGTTGAGCACTTGAATGGTTTTACAGTGTCATTTATTTGTGCAAATAAATTTGTCTACTCAGTAGCACGGAAAAGAAAATCTCAGTACCTATGAAATAAACATATTACAGCATGGAAAATGCTTTGTACGATTTTTATTCACTCGTTGATACGTATCAGAAAACTCACTCGTTCGCTACGCTCACTCGTTCGTTTTCTGACACTACTCAACTCGTGAATAAAAATCGTACGCGCGCACTTTCCATGAAGTAATCTCTATATCTGTGTTAGTTAACACAAACATACAACGGCATTCCAAGACTTTTGACTGAATTTTCTCGTTGGGTGCTCCTGTGGAGTGAACAATTAGTTCTTTCAAGGATTTTCCGGACTGTTCAGGTGTCTCATTTTTCGGGTTTCAAAACTTGTTTCGGAATTCTGGGGTTAAGCGGAGATACGATATCCCTAGCTTTTTGATACGGGCCAATCTCGGGTCGATTTTGAAACTCATCGCGTAGAGTACTCTGTAGCCTGCGTTGCAGACGAACGAAACCCGGTATAGTCCGTCTGCGAATCAGTGCACAAAAGCTTGTTCTGGCCACCCGCGTGTTACCAGGGTTTTCTATAATAACAGTGACTTCTGTTACTATGCAAGGACCACTCTGACAAACAGGAGCAGATTGAAGCCGGATCTTGGTGTAGATTAGGATCAGCAGTAGACTTAATAAACAAACTTTAAATGCAGGGCTGATCAAACAGCTAGGGACTGATGTTATAAATTTATTTTGGCCCAATACTAGCTTCGGAATTTTGGGGATGGGCGAAACTACGAGATATCACTAGCCTGTTGGAATAGGCTAGGCTTTAGTCTCACGCGCAGTCGTTTTTAGGAATCATTAGGAACGATGGCCGGGAGGAGTGAAACACAATCCTCCATAAAGACGACTGTGTGGGAGGCTAGCCAGTCTCCGGTCGATTTTGACGAGGGGAGGATGCTGTA
Organism: Oculina patagonica; assembly: GCF_052425735.1. NCBI lineage: Eukaryota > Metazoa > Cnidaria > Anthozoa > Scleractinia > Oculinidae > Oculina > Oculina patagonica. Next base: position 9,807,632 of record NC_135762.1, read on the forward strand.
CACAAGTGATTAAATATATTTTTTTGGCAGAATCCAGCTTTAGATAATTTATTTCGTTTTTAACTCGGAAAAGAGTTTTAGTGGGCAAAGTGAATTCACTCCTTCCCTCCTTCACTTCTTCCCTCGATTCCTGTAAACATAGGCACGCGATACGTGCAAGTGTTTTACGGCCTCTAGAGAATTAGACCTGTACTCTGATAACCTACATTTCTAGTTAAATTGAATAATATTAACATGCTTAATTACCAGCCGAAATATGAAATAAGTTATTTATTCGGCTATAAGCCGAGACTCTAAACGTTTGGTTTTTAGAACCAGTTAGACTCCGACAAAAAGTGAACCCAAAACACTCGGCTATAAGCCGAGACCCAATTTTTCCTTCAAACTATAAAACAATCCACGCGCAGAGAATCAACATACAGTCGAAGCTCTCTTAACGGACACTCTCGTAAGCGGACAGCTCTACTTACGACCGCCTTGTTTGAAACCCCGTTTTAACTCCCATACAAACTCTGTATTTTTACATTCTCGTAAGCGGACATTCCTGTAAGCGGCCGCGGACACTTTCAAAGATTACAACTTAGACTTCTTCTTTGTTTTTAAGCTCCCGTAAGCGGACACCCCTAAGAAAAATCCTATTAACAACCTCTGTATCTTGTTTTTATTATCAACTTCACATTGCCGTTCGTCAAAATGGTTTTACGAACCATATTTCAGTGTTTGTTTTGTCGTCATTCACGTCCGGTTACATTTCGAAACACCACTTACACGCATATTAGAATTATGTTAGCTGGGCAAGCTCCCGTAAGTGGCCATCTATCCCCTGCGCCTCTAGTGGCCGCTTACGAGAACCATTCTGGTAAGCGGCCAGCTCCAGTTGCGGACACTTTTTTCGCGTCCCGAGGGTGTCCGCTTACGAGAGCTTCGACTGTATTTGTTAAATCATTCGTTAAATCACAACTATGTAATTGAAAAAAAAAAACAAAAAAAAAACAGATTACTGATAAAAGATGAATTTATTAAATAGAACCGTACATATGCGTGACAAAAAGGGTGTCGGTAAAACGCCGACTCGGGGTCGGGGTCAATTTTTTATTTTTTTTTTTCAAAAAAATTCACTGATTCAGAAAGTCGAATAAAAGCACTTCCTTCACAAATTCGCCACAAATCTTGATCCTAATAAGTTCAAAAGTATAAGAGAAGAATTTCAGTTAAGGTCAGGCGAGAGGTAAAATTTAACTTTTACATATTGTTTAGCGGTAAGATGTTGTTGTCTACTTCTCTGTAATCGAATAAGTTACACCCGCTTTCAATGTTACGTGCAAAGCTATCTTTCTACGTCCATCTTTCCACATCATCTTTCGACAGAATTTTTCGACGTGCTGTTTGAAATGAGCCAATCAAAACCGATGGATACCCTTGTTGGTGACTAGCTACAAGGTCATAAGGTCATGCTGGTGGGCTGTGATTGGCGGATTTCGATCCGTAGTTGTTTTAACAAACCGCTATGCGACTATGCACCAAACACTGAAAGCGGCTGTAATACTTCCTCGTCAGCATAAGCTCAATTTTAGCCGTTCTTTGCTCATTTTGCATTTTGTTTATCAACAGAACCACCTTGTGATTTATAAGAACTTAAAAAAACAGATTTTGTTTTAAGAGGCTCTTCGGTTTTCAGTCCCACGGAAACAAATTAGGTATAAACAGAGAATTCAAGAAGTCGTGTAGACCTTGTCTCGCAACTATTCTAAATTTTTGTAGAAAAATTTGGTGGGCAAGAACTGTTTCAGGTGTTAGTTAAATTGTATATGTTTTTGAGTAATAAAAATTAAAGCTGCCTTTCATATCAAAAGAAGTATTATCAAAGAAGTAGAGCGGTTTGTTTCGACAGAGAAACTGGCACGTCGGACAGTTTGTTGTAACATGTTTCAGTCAGGAAAATTATATTGTGTTTCCGCACTTCAGTCACGCAAATTGAAGAGATGGCTAGATACCTCCACTTATATTTTAAACAATGAGAGAATGTAGAAACTTAAAGATTGCGAGACATACTAATGCGAGCTTCGCTGTCTAAACAAAATAATCCTACTTCCTTATAAATATTTTTTTTGGATACAAAAGGCAGCTTTATTTTAACGATATAAACCTGAATTAATTTTCTCTTGCTACACGAACGTATGACAATTTAATTGTACACAAAACCTATCTAATATGTAATATTTGCCGCACATTTACACATCACAGAGCAAAAAGAACTTTAAAATGTTCTCTCCGGTTTCAATGCCACTGCGAGCCGAATGTGACTTATACTCATTGAGCCTACATGTAATGCGAAAGAAATAATACGAGGTATAACCAAAAAGATCAGACGTTAATCTCATTTTTACAAACTTGTCACTGACAAGCCGCTACATACGAGAGAAAAGGACAAAGATCACAACAGAAATAATGTGAAGAGGGCACGTGACTGATTTGTTTCGTCCGCCAGTCTACAATAAAAGATTAATCTTTCTGAATATACGCACCCCAATCGCAAGAGAGAGAGAATACAACCGATTGAGATTCTAGTAAATTTGAACTAACTTTTGCGGCCAAAATATTTAATAACGTCGAATTTAGGGTGCAATCTAGAAATCAGTAGTCTGTACACGTAATTACATGAAGAATCAAAGGCTCTATGAGCAAAGTCGTGAATGTGGTATATTATAAACTGATAGCCCAGAATTAGCCAAAATAAATTTTAAATGTCTGCTGACAAACAACATTTTTTGTAATTGTCTATGAAATCTGTTAACATATGTCACAGTTGAGTCATGTTTAAAATTCTAGCTGGTAAGTGATAAATAACCCCATATTCTAACTGAAAACTAACCATCCAGTAGTCCATCGAGGCCTTCTAGCTAAGCAGCTAAGAAGTGAAGATTATTTCAGAGCTTAAAATAATTAATGCTGAGAGAGACACGTATAGTGGTAACAAGATATGAGGTACCTTAAGATGCTGCGAAGCTGGTAATGGAAAGAAGCTAAGGATTTTTTTCCACCAAACTGTTTCACATTTGCTAAAGGGTTCTTTAATTAATAACCAGGTAGCTCAGCCATTTTATACAGGACAGTGGTATTATTCGACATACATTTTTCTCTGTTAAAGAATGGCAGACACTGTGACAGAAGGCAAATAATTAAAAGAAACTAACAGATGCCTCATACATGTGACTTCTAAGAATTGAAATTGGCAGGAAACAGTAAAGCCAACATAATTTATTATCAATTTAGAGGCGTGATACATGTAACAAATGAAAACTGCTGCTTATTTCCTTTTCTGGTATCTTTACTTGCAACCAAAAAGTTTACTTTACCCCTTTACATGCCACGAAAATCATCAATGCATTTTAATCAGCCTTATTAATTCATTTTTAAATAATCTCTATACATTGCCAGCCATCCTGCAAAGATCTGGTGGCCATGTTGGATTAAAGGATCTGAACCTTAAAGCTTGTTTATCTTTTACTCTTTGTTTTCAGCAGTCAATAACAATAACTCCAAATATTTTATTTTTCAAGCTGTACAGTCTGCTAAAAGTCAATTTATAGAGAGCAGTATTCACTGTTTGTGAAAAATATATGAGAGTAAATTTGAAATAAAATTCTTTTTCTGATCATGTGTTTCATACAACGTTACGGCAGGAGGATGTTCATTCCAGCCCACACCTCTTGACAGCCTAGCCCCATGCAGAGTTCAGTGATGTGTTGTATTGCAGGATATTGTTTTGGCAAATCTATAAATTAATTCAAAATTCTACGTGCCTTGTTAAAATAAATCTGTAGGACAACACGTACAACAAACCATCTAAGTGTAAGCAATTTGTTATTTATCAGCATGGCATGCAACCAGGTTCCTTTTTGGCTGAGATAAGGGGGGGGGGGGGGGAGGCATAGGACATGTACAGAAATCGACCTTAAGGTTACTATTGTTATATTAGTGGCTATTACATTTTAGCGCTTTTAGTGAGTTGGGCGAAAATCGCTTAATTTAGTACTTGCTAAAATTTGTCTTGGTCAAATTTCAAGTACCCCGGTACCTCCCCGGTACCCCCTTCCCACCCTAATGGAACACAAAAATGGATACTGGTAACTTTGTTCTTTTAGGCAATGCAATTTATATTCATTCAATGTCAAGATATGGTAGTCTTTTTCTTTTACTGAACATTTATTTTCTTCTTAGCCATATATTAATCACCAGCCAGTAAAAGCTGGTTTACACGATATATTTACTATTTTTTGAAGTTTTTGGAAAATCCCTATATAGTCGCTAAATCTTGCTCAGAAAAAATCGTTAAAATTAATAGCTGCTAACAATAGTACTCTCTCAGTATTTCTTTGAATGTCTACCCCATAGCACTCAGTGGATGTTGACAAAGCAAAAAATTACCTGAGTGCAATGATACACCCCTGGAGAACTACAATTACCACAGTTGAACTAATATGTCCCTTTTTTGACAGACCATGTGTATGAAGAAAAAATAATTGTAAGGGTTTGATGCATAATACTGTGTTTACAAATGTAGTTTTGCCTTCAAAAGCAGAGCAAATTTATCATTCACATAACATGATAAGGCTTGCTACCTAATGAGCTACGAATGCCAGAGGAAATTTTGATTTAACTTTAAGTCATGAGATAGATGTACTTGGGAACTTCGTTAACGAGAGTGTGACAACGAATATAAAATATTACGAGATACAAAAACTTGACGAACGTGCAAATGAATGATCGACCGAAAGACAAAGCAAGCCAACTATAGATATCTCTAATTGTTTCCAAACGCATCAGTTTAATCTTGCTGAGTGAGACTAATTTGTAGCGGAAAATACTGCCTTATTTAGGGTGATTTATTACTTACCCACTATTTGATTGCATTTCAATGGAAGATATATATGTTATTTGCCGGCTGGGAGGTCCGTATAGTGAAAAACTGTGACCGAGGTCTTGAAAATGCTGCCCGAGGCCGCAGGCCGAGGGCAGCATTTTCAAGGCCGAGGTCACAGTTTTTCACTATACGGACCGACCCTAAGCCGGTAAATAACTTATTTATTTTTTTCCTACTTTAATGTGTTTGATTAAAAAACACCTAAAAAACCTACAAAGATTTTCTTGCCAAATGTGTTTGTATTTATATACGCGCGCATCCAATGTTGGGTCGATCGCCATAAGCTACGGCAAGAGTAAATAATGATCTGTTTGCTATAAGAGCTTACTGCCAAACAAAATAAATTCACTAAAATGAACAGTACTCAAGGAAAATTTCATCTGAAATAATAGAAAAGCACAATGTAGAACAGAGCAATCAGCGAGTTGCGAAACACTTTTAACTCCATTTCGGCTTGTGAGTTCTTTAGTTAATTCTGTTAATTAAACTTACTTTTCGGACTGGAAAGCACTTAGCTATTTACATTTGTATTTAACGAGTCAAAAACCTCTGTGTTGATTTCCACAGTATTCTGTTTTGACAAAAAGTTTGCGAAAGTGAAACTGAATGAAGCTGAAATGTGTAGTTTGGTCGCCTGCACAGTGACGGCACAATATTGCGAGAATTAATTTGACTGTTTTTTAATAAAGCATCTCATTTTCTTGAATGGCGATAAGCAGTATTCGGTTTTGGAGAAAAGTAGCAGAGAAGCAAGGTGTTTGAAAGGATAAATCGAGTCTGTAAACCGGCGACTTGCAGTTAACCGCAATGGCGTGAAAATCAGTGCGAATGCACAAACAACGATCGGCAAACCACGGCCATAAAACTATAACTTCATTTTGTCACTATAAAAGAGAATAAATACTCGCCTTTTGGAGAACTTCAAGGCCTTTAATTCCACTGCTAATTTTCCCTTTCAAATTTACAACGGTTGGTGAGCAACTACATCGATTTAAATCATTTTGGAGAGCAAAACTGTCATGGGTTCGTTCGTCTCGCCGCGAAATGAAACTCACGAAAGCGTTACCGTGGCCCGTGGGCAGAGATAGGAGAATCTTGCCCGCGCTAATAACCAATCAGATTGCAGGATTCGTTACCGTGCCCTCTTGGAAAAAAATAAAATTTCATATCCGCGGACTTTCAAAATAAGCTATTGTTCGGCGTGCAAGTTTCTTGCTTCCTTGCATTGGCCATCCTTTCCATTGCATTGTGTGTAAATGTGGATTCGAGCACTGGCCTCACTAGAAAAATTCCTTCCAGAAAGGAAAAAATATTCGTATTCTCCTGATGTACATCCATAAGTTTGCATTACAACTCGGGAAACCAGCCCTTCACGTTCATCCGCCATTTTGAACTTAATTTAAACTTAATATAAAATTGCCAGGTTACCAAGGGAGTTTACACAAATTTAATTGAAGCAGTCCGCTATAAGTCGTTCTTTGCATTCACGACTTAAAAATGAAGCGTAAAAATACATAATTTCATACCGTAAAGCAGCAAGCCGTTTATCATACTGTCTAGTGTTTATGAAAGTTGTAAAATGAACCGCAGATATCTTTAACGTAACAAGTGAGAGTAGGTGAAAATTAACTCGTGAGGAAACCATAGAAGACTAATGTTATCTGAGGCCTACCTTCTGCCTCTGAAGGGCACAAAATCCAATATTGAGGCACCTATATGCTTGTTTACTTTTGTCCATTCAAAGACTTAGGCACTTGATCAAGGCAAAAAACAATGTAGACAATCACAAGAAAAGCAAGTATAACCTTTGTAGCTTAGTATAGAATTTACGTTAGCATTGCTTTTTTCATATGATCATTGTAATGTTGGATGAGACATGTCTTACTGCTAAATTCCTCCTGACAAATCCAACAGATGAGGCTTTCAACTTGGCTTGAATTTTCTTCAGTCAATGATGACAACGTGCGGGACTTTCTGCCACAGTGTGTTGCAGTTGTTTCCTGAAGGTTTCTTTCTTTTTTGAGGCACTTACCATACTGCTTCCGTTTTAAGGCCTTTTCTCTCCCGTGTAACTTTTCATGAGTCTTGCAATTTGATGAATGTTTAAAGCACTTATTACAATGCTTGCATGAGTACGGCTTTAATCCTGAATGTTTTCGTTCATGACTCTTGCAATTTGATAAATCACTAAAGCACTTATTACAATGCTTGCATGTATATGGCTTTACTCCTGTATGCCTTCGTTCGTGACTCTTACACCCTGATGATTGGCTAAAGCTTTTGCTGCAGTACTTGCACGAGTACGGCTTTACTCCTGTATGTGTTCGTTCATGTTTGAATGAATGTTTAAAGCACTTATTACAATGCTTGCATGAGTACGGCTTTAATCCTGAATGTTTTCGTTCATGACTCTTGCAATTTGATAAATCACTAAAGCACTTATTACAATGCTTGCATGTATATGGCTTTACTCCTGTATGCCTTCGTTCGTGACTCTTACACCCTGATGATTGGCTAAAGCTTTTGCTGCAGTACTTGCACGAGTACGGCTTTACTCCTGTATGTGTTCGTTCATGTGTCTTGCAGCTCCATGACTAGCTAAAGCTCTTCTTGCAATACTTGCATGTATACGGCTTCTCTCCTGTATGCATTCTTTCGTGTCTTTTACAGGATGATGAACCGCTAAAGCACTTTTTGCAATGCTTGCATGTATACGGCTTTTCTCCTGTGTGTGCTCGTTCATGTCTCTTGCAGTGCGATGAGCTGATAAAGCACTTCTGACAATGCTTGCAAGTATATGCCTTCTCTCCTGTATGTGTTCGTTCATGTTCCTTGCAGTTTGATGAGTAATGAAAGCATTTGTTGCAATACTTACACACGTATGGCTTTACTCCTGTATGTATTCGTTCATGCATCATGCAATGTGCTAATTGGCTAAAGCATTTTTTGCAATGCTTACACTCATATGGCTTCACTCCTGTATGTGTTCTTTCATGCACCTTGCAACTTGATGATCGACTAAAGCACTTCTTACAATATTTACATGTATACAGCGTCATTCCACTGTGTGGTTTTTCACGGTGCTTGTAAACTGCCATTTCTCCTTCCACTTCATGTTGAATAGGACTTCCTTCATCGCTAGCAGATGCGTTACAGTAGACATCCTTACGAGGCATCTTATTGGTAGTTCAGTAACACTTGCTGTCAAGATTTGTGGGTATTCTAAGGAATGGTTATGGAAATAAGGGTTAGTAGTCAGTAGCCAGCACTGCAATGTTAAGAGTCTCACAACTGCCCCGCTCCTAACACACTAAAAACCCTGTGAAGCCTGTATCCATGGAAATACAGGGGAGATGAGGAGACCTCGCACAGAGACCCTTTATCACAAAAATGTCTTTGCTAAAGTTTCCTTCATTAACTTATAAAGAAACTGGCGTGAAACTGTCTCTTCAACCAGAGACTTGTCGGGTTCTCATTAATATTCTTAAGCAATTTGAATGAATGAATGAATAAATGAACGAACTTTATTTAAATGTCATAGTATATAACTGTATATGCTAATTAAGACACAAAAATAATTTTAAAATTATAAAATTAATTTAAATTTCCTGTGGCATGTGCAGTGCTGGGCAACCAAAATCTATCGAAGAAAACTCTGTTTATGTTCTCTTTTAATTCCCTCCTTAAACAAGCACCCCCCCCCCCCCTCCCTCTGGACGCCCGTCTCTATTACGTCATCTGCCACCCACCAGTAGAAGGTACATCACAAAAAGCAAACAAACAGAAAAAACAACAATATTTTACCTTAGCACCACATTTACTTTTTACTATATCACCCTAACATATATATATGCTTTGAAACAGGTCCCCCTCCCCCGCTCTCCACAAAACACATTAGAAATGTACTGCTTATCACATTTATATGCACCTTCACTTATATATGCTTTGAAACAGGTCCTGCTCCCCCCAACTCTATAAAGCCCCATCCCAAAACAAAAAAGATTAGAAATATACTGCTTATTGCTTTTATATGAACCCTAACTTATATACGCTTTGAAACAGGTTCCGCTATCCCTTCTCTATAAAGCCCCCCCCCCCCCCCACCACCACAAAACAATTAGAAATATACTGGTTATTGCTTTTATATGCACCCTAATTTATATATGCCTTGAAACAGGTCCCCCCACCTCAATAAAGCTCCCCCCATCACGAAAGACATAAGAAATATACTGGTTATTGCTTTTACATGTGCTTTGAAACAGGTCCCCCCCCCCCCCCTCTCCACAAAAGCATTAGAAATATACCGCTTATTTCTTTTATATGCACCCTAACTTATATTTGCTTTGAAACAGGTTCACTCCACAAAAGACATAAGAAATATACCGCTTATTGCTTGTACATTGTATATAAACTCTTTCTTATATATGGTTTGAAACAGGTCCCCCTCTCTATTTAGCAGCATACCCTTGAATAAACTTGAAAAAAATAACATTAGATCCAGGAGCTAAATGTAAAGTTAATGGTTAATGGTTGAACTCTTGTAATACAGTGTAGGTTCCACAAACAATGTTAAAACACTCACTAAGAGCAATTATGGAGACTCAAATATTTCAATAATGACCATTATTATAGTCAAGTAAGCACTTTAAGTTAAGACTTAATAGGTTTTATTACTTGCAGCTTAAGTGGCTTAGAAGATCACAAGACAAGCATGAGTTCGTCTCTGTCTTTGAATTGTGTAATAGTATAGGTGGAAAACTACAGGTTTCTCTTTGTTTTCTGAAAAGATTTGTTTTTAAAATAAAAGATGAGTAATAAACACCTTTATCTCATGCCTTTAAGAATACAGCCAATCAGTAGCCTAGAAAAGCCGTTCCATATCCTGCAGTATTCCACAGAGTTTCTGCCAAATTCCAGCAGTGAGCACCATTTTTCCATTTGGTTCAAACTAGATCTCACAAGAACTTTTCAAATGTAAACAAAGAACCAAATATTTTCTCACCATCTGCAGGCCACTGATTGAGCAGAATAATACAAAGGGAATCTGACCAATCAGGAGGCAGTATTCAGAGAGCTGTTTGGAACTCGCCTGGTAAGACTTCTACCCCAGGGGCACCTCCAACTTTTCTATGCAGTATTTTTTTCGTGAAGTTTTGTGTTTCCCTCACCCCCACAAACTGCCCCTGGGTCTCGGAGGATGTCTCGAATCTTTGGAAAAACCCTGTTATAGAGACAAAAAGCGTTCTGGAAAGGTCAAGGCATTTGCCATACAGTTACGGAAACAGCTTTTGTTTGGAAAACCTCTGTCACCTTGATGCAAGACAATTACCTTGAAACAAATATTCATGATGACTTATTACTACCTGAACAACATCGAAGACATCCAAAGACTACTGATGATTTCCAGAGTTCATCCGAAGACATTTGGAGTTGAACCTAATGCTCCCGAAGATCTTCAGATGTTCTTCAAAAGACTTAGGATGGATTTTGAAGACTACCCGAAGTAGTCGGAAGGAGAAATGTGACGTGCCAAAGTTTATTGTTCCGAATGGTCATGGTTCATAGAATGGAAATGTTCGCTATTTGTTGAGTATACTATAAATACAAAATAGAACGACTTTGAGTACAATTTGTTATTTACATAATAAGTACTTGGGATGCTATGGAAGTTCTCAAATTGCACTTCCCACAATTGGCATGTTCAATTTTGAGAACTTTCAAAACATCAGTAGCATCTATTAATTACAAATTGTACTCAAGTTTGTGCAATTTCCTGTACAAATATTACATTCAATACAATGGTAAAGTGTTACGATTTCTAAAATTGATTGTTTGCTCCTATCAATGTACAAAGTTATTCAGAACAATAAGGAATGTAACCATTTGAATAATTAACAATCATTGGCGAGATTGAGCAAAATATTGTGATTTGTCAGTGTCGAGCAGATTGAGGCAAATGATTGATCTGTGAAACACTGACAAACAATCATAAGTGTTTTATCATTTGATCACTGAATTTGTTTTGCACAAGTAACTTGGAGAACTGCTTTGAACCACAATTTTTTGTTGAATTAATGGAGACGAAAGCATAACTTCGTTGATACAAGCAGGTCTTTATTCCAATTCTTTTTCTTTTGGATATTGCCAAAATACTATAACAGGAATTTCCGTTGCCTTCTTTGTTTATTGGGCTTAGTGGACAAATCCAGCTGCTCTTCTACATCTCTGGAAAACGAACTGCCATTTTTCGCAGATTTGGACACAACTTTGCATGAGCAGAATAACATTTGCGCAAAAATCACTGTCAGACACTAATGCGCATGAGCAGGCCATTATTTGTAGGCTGAGCACTCAGCCATTGAAAAGAAAGAAAAAATGTATCAAATGATAAATTTGATAACAAGATCCACATGCACAATATCTGGAAGGAAAAATTACATTTCACGGATTTATTTTCAATATTTTTGGACAAACAGACTGCAGCCATATTCAGTAACAAAGTCTGATTTTTTTAGATTTAAGGTGTTCTATTGTGCATCCTTTCTCCGCAACGAATCGAATAAGCCCCATCATTTGTTACACTTCCACCCTTATGGGATCACTACCTTATCGTGGTAGGGTGGTTTGCGTGTCCCAGCAACCCGGAGAGCTATGCCGGCTGGAGTCTTGTACTCCTGGTAGGGCCACCCATGCCGGACAGGTCGAAGGGTAGGGGCCTGACAAAAAGTGATCCCCTGGTCCTCCAGGTTGGGGGTTCGGCACAGGGCTAACAACCCTGTCCTGTAGAAAATGATTATGTTACGGAAACAGCAACAGAGGATACAACCACAACTGATTGCCATGGCCTTTCAGAGTCACCTCGAATGACACGGATGAATGGCAGTGGTGAAATCCGCAAGGAAGCCGCTGACAGGATTATGAAAGTCCTAGGCACAAAGACTAAGACCAGAATAGGTTTTTGGAATGTGCGAACCCTGTATCAAACGGGAAAACTGGCACAAGTAACAGCTGAAATGAGGCGCTATTGCTTACATATTCTAGGAGTTAGTGAGAGCAGGTGGACAGGTTCTGGAATAGTGAAAACATCAACAGGAGAAACTGTGCTGTATGCTGGCAGAGATGACAACCAACACCATGAGGGAGTTGCCATCATACTCAAGAAAGGAATGGAAAAGTACCTCTTAGAGTGGAAACCAATCAACAGCAGACTTATGACAGCTAGAATGAAGGGAAAGCATGTTAACCTGTCCCTTGTCCAATGTTATGCACCAACGAATGACAGCGATGACACCACAAAAGACAGCTTCTATGCACAACTGCAAGCAGAACTGGAGAAACTACCGCGCCATGACATGCTGGTTATAATGGGTGACCTTAATGCAAAGGTGGGAAGTGATAATTCGAGCTATGACAGAGCAATGGGAAAGGAAGGCTGTGGTACTATGAATGAAAATGGAGAACGTCTTGCCGAACTGTGTGCAGCATACAACCTAGTCATTGGAGGAACAATCTTTCCACACCGTGATATTCACAAGCTTACATGGTGCTCTCCTAACGGTAGAGATAGGAACCAGATTGATCACTTGATGATTAATGGCACATGGCGACGCTCACTTCTAGATGTTAAGGTGAGAAGAGGAGCAGATGTTGGCAGTGACCATCACCTTGTCACGGCGTATGTTAAGCTGAAGCTAAGAAGCACTGGTCGCAAGCCACCATGCAATCAGCGCTTCAACATAGACAACTTGAAAGAGCAATCAGTGAGAAATGCTTTCATCACTCAGCTCAGAAATCGATTCCAATCCTTGGCGGATCTGTCTGATGAGCCCGAACCTGAACCTGAACCTGATGAGGTCAACAATATATGGAAGCAAGTGTCATTCACTTTCACAGAGAGCAGCAATGCATGTTTAGGTTTTAAGAAGGCTGTAAAGAAAAAAAAGTGGATAAAGCCAGCAACCTTAAGAGCCATCGAGGACAGACGAAAACTGAAGAAGAAACTATTTGACACCAAATCAGAAAGGTTGCAAGAGCGCTACAAAACCCAGTACAGAGAGGCTGACCGATGTGTTAAGAGAATGGCCAGAGCTGATAAACGCGCATATATTGATGAGCTTGCTAGCCAGGCAGAAAATGCAGCCAACAGAGGACAGCAGGGAAAGGTTTACAAAATCACAAAACTGGTATGCGGCAAGTATGGGGGCAGAAAGCTGGCCCCTGTCAAGGACGTACAGGGTAGGCTGCTTACCACCGAAAGAGATCAGGAAGTTCGTTGGGCAGAGCACTTTAAGGATGTCCTCAACAGACCCCCACCCACAGTTGAAGCTGACATTCAAGAGGCTGAGACCGACCTGGATGTGAACATAGACCCTCCAAACACGCAGGAAATCATTGCAGCCATAAAAACCTTAAAAAACAACAAAGCTCCTGGCCGAGACAAACTGAATGCAGAGCTTTTCAAAGCTGACCCTGAACTTTCAGCAAGGATTCTACAGCCCCTGTTTACTGCAGTGTGGGAGCAGGAGAAGGTGCCAGATGACTGGACCAAAGGTACCATCATAAAGATCCACAAGAAAGGTCCACTTAGTGACTGAAATAACTGGCGTGGCGTCACCCTCCTGTCCACTCCAAGTAAAATCCTGGCAAAGATTATCATCCAACGAATCTCGAGTGCAGTAGACCAGCAGCTCAGGCAAGAACAGGCTGGATTCCGCAGGGGTAGGGGTTGTACAGATCAACTATTCGCACTACGCAACATCATCGAGCAGTGCACCGAGTGGCAGAGACAGCTGTACATAACCTTTGTAGATTTCCAAAAGGCTTTCGACAGTATACACAGAGACAGCTTGTGGCGCATACTTCGAGCCTATGGTGTTCCCCAGAAGATTGTCCAACTTATCAAGAGCTTCTATGCAGCCTTCACTTGTAGCGTAGAGAACAGTGATATCAGTTTTGAGGTGAAGTCAGGCGTAAGACAGGGTTGCGTGATGTCTGCATTGCTATTCAACTTAGTTATCGATTGGGTAATGCGTCGTACTACGGAAGACCATCCCAGGGGCATCAGGTGGACCCTCTTCTCCACCTTAGAGGATCTAGATTTTGCGGATGATTTAGCTCTGCTTTCTCATACCCATAGCCACATGCAAGAGAAGACCAGCCTTTTAAGCAAATACGCTCACCAGGTGGGACTGAACATCAGCCTCACCAAAACTGAGGTCATGACCCTAAACAACTCTAACCCTCAACCCGTCAAGGTGAATGGAAAAGACCTCCCAATGACCCAGCAGTTTAAATATCTGGGCAGCATTGTCAGGCAAGATGGTGGTGCAGGCATAGATATCCAGAGCCGGCTGAACAAAGCCAGAAACACCTTCAGGATGCTGAGCAATGTGTGGCGGTCGTCACAGTTCGGTACACATACCAAGCTCAAGATCTATCAAAGCTGTGTCCTGTCTACCCTTTTGTATGGGTCAGAATGTTGGCGAATGTTAGAAAGTGATCTAGAGAAGCTGTCAACCTTCCATACCAAAAGTCTGCGAAAAATACTTCGCATCTTCTGGCCTCAAACAATTTCCAACAAGGATCTACTTTTGCGGTGCAAACAGGAGGACATGGGTACTATTATTATGCAACGGCGCTGGAGGTGGATTGGCCATGTCATCCGAAAGGAAAACGAATCCATCACAAAGACAGCACTATACTGGACACCCGAAGGAAAGCGCAAGCGTGGCAGGCCCAAGAATACATGGCGACGTACAGTAGAGACAGAATTGAGAGGCTTAAACCAAAGCTGGAACACTATCCAACAGCTGGCCAAAGACAGACAGCAGTGGAGGACCTTTGTTGCTGCCCTACGTGCCAGTGGGCACAATGGGCAGTGAGTGAGTGAGTGATTTGTTACACTTCTGACGTGAGAAATCCATAATCTCACAGTGGTGAAAGTTTTAGAAAATATAAATCGATGCAAGAAGATATTTTGCGCGAACGTCCTCGTTAAAGGTAACAAAAGCCGTTATTCCAAGCCCACTGTTCTTAATTAGTGAGACGTGCATCCACCTCCTTGTCTTTTAAAGCTGAGTTTGTTATAAAGAAAGCGTTCTAACATCTCTCACCTTTATAAAACAGCGACAACGTGTTCGACCATGTAACACTGTCCTGACTCACTGCTGACTGACCGGTGGTTATTTCAAGCTTAGCCCTGTATTTGTATAAAATGAGACGAGTATATGTAATCCTGCATTCTACAGCTTAGCCAGAGGTGAAAACGGCATTGAAATAGACTCTCTTACCTTTATAAAACAGCGAAAATGTCTTCGACAATAAATCACATGTAAGCCGCCATTAGTGTGTTTACACTGGAGCCCATTCTCCGCAGTCCGGTAACCACAGTAACGGTGGCCAGGAACGGTGGAACGTCGGAGCGCGGCAACGCCGGAACACCCAACGAGTCAGTGGCACACACCGGATCATTTCGGTGGATATCTGTTCGGAAGACCTGCTATTCCCTCAGATTTTCTGAGAGAGGTGCAGTATTGCGTATTATCATTATATCAGGACTAATAATCAATTATGATATATCACGTTTTTTTTTTATATGTTTCTTCTAAGCTATTATCATGATATATCTTTGGTGATATAAGGGGTTGATTTTTTGATATTCCGCAATGGGGTTTTCTCTGATTATAAAGATATGTTATCATGATATTATCAGAATACTTAAATAAGTAACTATTTCTCTTTTTCCAGTGATACAGTGATTTATCATGATATTATCAGAATATATAATTAAGTGGTTTTTCTTCTCCTCCCAGTGATAGAGTGATAAATCATGATATTATCAGAATATTTAATTAAGTAGTATTTCTTCTCCTCCCAGTGATATAGTGATAAATCATGATATTATCAGAATATTTAATTAAGTAGTATTTCTTCTACTCCCAGTGATAGAGTGATAAATCATGATATTATCAGAATATTTAATTAACTAACTTTATTTCTCCTCCCAGTGATATAGTGATAAATCATGATATTATCAGAATATTTAATTAGGTAGTATTTCTTCTCCTCCCAGTGATATAGTGATAAATCATGATATTATCAGAATATTTAATTAAGTAGTATTTCTTCTACTCCCAGTGATATAGTGATAAATCATGATATTATCAGAATATTTAATTAAGTGGTTTTTCTTCTCCTCCCAGTGAGGAGTGATAAATCATGATATTATCAGAATATTTAATTAAGTGGTTTTTCTTCTCCTCTCAGTGATAGAGTGATAAATCATGATATTATCAGAATATTTAATTAACTAACTTTATTTCTCCTCCCAGTGATATAGTGATAAATCATGATATTATCAGAATATTTAATTAAGTAGTATTTCGTCTCCTCCCAGTGATATAGTGATAAATCATGATATTATCAGAATATTTAATGAAGTAGTATTTCTTCTCCTCCTAGTGAAAGAGTGATAAATCATGATATTATCAGAATACTTAATTAACTAACTTTACTTCTCCTCCCAGTGATAGAGTGATAAATCATGATATTATCAGAATATTTAATTAACTAACTTTATTTCTCCTCCCAGTGATATAGTGATAAATCATGATATTATCAGAATATTTAATTAAGTAGTATTTCGTCTCCTCCCAGTGATATAGTGATAAATCATGATATTATCAGAATATTTAATGAGGTAGTATTTCTTCTCCTCCCAGTGATAGAGTGATTTATCATGATATTATCAGAATATTTAATGAAGTAGTATTTCTTCTCCTCCTAGTGAAAGAGTGATAAATCATGATATTATCAGAATACTTAATTAACTAACTTTACTTCTCCTCCCAGTGA
This sequence comes from Oculina patagonica, assembly GCF_052425735.1. Classification (NCBI taxonomy): domain Eukaryota; kingdom Metazoa; phylum Cnidaria; class Anthozoa; order Scleractinia; family Oculinidae; genus Oculina; species Oculina patagonica. The sequence continues at coordinate 9,824,409 of NC_135762.1, forward strand.
TAGAGTGATTTATCATGATATTATCAGAATATTTAATTAACTAACTTTTCTTCTCCTCTCAGTGATAAAATGATAAATCATGATTTTATCAGAATACTGCACTTACCTTAAACCCTAACCCTAACCCTAACCTAACCTAACCTAGCCTAGCCTAGCCTAACCTAACCTAACCTAACCTAACCTAACCTAACCTAACCTAACCGTAACCTAACCTAACCTAACCCTATTCCTAACCCTAACCTAACCTAACCCTAACCTTAACCCTAACCTCCCTAACCTAACCCTAACCCTTACTCAAACGCTAACCCTGAATAACATTGCCTCTGAACTCTAACCCTAATTTTAAACGATAACTTACATTAACCCCAGACAATCCCAATACGTAAATCTTACCCGCATCTTACTAAATACGTATTTGAAAGTTGCAAGAAAAATGACGCAGTACAAACTAAATATTTTCTGGTTTGTGAATGACAGTCATTAAAAGGCCAAAGAGTGAGTTAAAAAAGCCAAAATCGGGTGTTACGAAAGTTAATCTTGCCGTGTCTAAAAGGAGTAAATAGCAATGTGATTATGTAGTTTTGTGGACAATTTTGATATTATCACGATATATCATAATATCATTGTGTCTGTTATTGCTTGAGTGAGATTTGAAAATGATAGTGATACATGATATGATTCTAACTTGATAGTGATACCTTGATAATGATAATTTAAAAATTTGATAACAAAAAGTATTCTAGCAACTATCATGTAAATACGATATGATAATGATATTTTTGATATTTAAAACGGAAAAATATTTTTTGATATTATCATGCAGTTATCACCGAAATATCACTGAGATATCAAAATATCAGTTATCAAACTAATGATATTCTATCATGAGATTTTGATAAACCGCAATCCTGCACCTTAGTGGATTTTCTTTAGTGAAATGTCAGCTCGAACGTTTGTAACATGGGAAATAAAAAAATGTTGGTTTTGGAGAGGTAAACTGAAACGTTGTTTTGTTTATAGAAAAGCGCTAGCTGCGATTTTCGGAAAGGTAACAACAGCTCGCAAATTCGGGAAACTAGCTTTTTTCCATAAAATTTTCTGCCACTTAAATATTCAGCTAGAAAATACGAAAAGACTTAACTGTGTTAGTTAACACAAACATACAACGGCATTCCAAGACTTTTGACTGAATTTTCTCATTGCGTGCTCCTGAAAGAGTGAACGATCCTGAGCTCCCGGACTGTTCAGGTGTCTCATTTTTCGGGTTTCAGTACTTGCTTCCGAATTCTGGGGTTGGGCGGAGAAACGGGATATCCCTAGCTTTTTTATTAGAACAAAAGAAAAAGTGATTATTTAGTCGCTTATTGGTTGGTATGTTTATATCAAAACGATAGGCGAGTATTTTATTGCTGGTTTGAACCCAGGAGTATCAGTAGGTCGTATAGAGTGATCGTCTGGGTGAGAGTAGTTATGAAAAGAACTGTTGCTGGTGACTGACGTTTCGGCAACTTTACTCTTACACTTGACTCTGAAGATTGCAATTTTAGTTTTTAGCTTTTTTATTCCGTTTTTAATCTTGTAATGCGCATTTGAACATTTTATATATGAAATTTGCGCACTATAAATGTTATTATTATTATTATTATTATTATTATTATTATTATTATTATTATTATTATTATTATTATTATTATTATTATTATTATTATTATCCGCTCAGGTTGTCGAAACGTCAGTCACCAACAACAGTTCTTTTCAGAACTACTCTCACCCGGACGATTCTGTATTACTCAAACTATACGACTGTAATACATTTCGTTACAATAGAAGTTTCTTATTGTATATTTCATGAATGTGAATAACACCGGTTGGATACTAACTATGCCAGTCATCTGCATCTCAAGAGTTGGGTAAGAATTAAATGCGCAAAGAGAGACGGTTATTCACTCAGATGTAATTTCAAACACTGTGTCGCGTAACATTAGTTTAATCACGTCACTGTTTAACACAAGTTTTATACAAAGGACCAAAATTATATTATATGTACGGAAACAATCGAAATTATTTAATACTGAACAACGGTCTGTATATGAAATAAAATTGAGTTAAATCTTCTTAACTACGTTTAGTTATCCTACAAAATTATTACCAAACTACTAAATGTAACGTTTTAGAATAATTGACGACACTTTCTCGCGTCACAACTCGCAAACCTCTTTTCCCGCATGAAATATCGCCAAATGAAATAAGAGCTCAATCTAATATGTTTTTCCTGAACAACAACGTTTCAGTAACTGGTAATATAACTCCCACATTGGACTGATTCAGCCAGACCTCAGACTCTTACTTTTCGTTCGTCACGCACTACTCCGAGACGAACGTTGGGTGGAGTGCGGGACTAGTCAAAAGAATGTCTGCGTGAAAGGCTTAAACAACATAGAGCTTTAGTAGATCGAAGAATGAGAATGACTTTTCAATCCTAGTGCTTATGCTTTCAATATGGTCTGTAAAAAGAAGGACTAAGGGCTCTGGAAAGGTAACTGGATTCAAATTCGTAAGTCGTTTTCGTTCTCGTACTCCAATCCGAAGGTCACCAATATTATCGTTCACCGCCTACCGAACGTTCTGTGTACAGTGCAAGCACTGTGAACGTATTTCCTGTATTAGTTTTAAATCTCGTGCATTGTGGATCAGTAGTCTTGCAGGATTACCACGTGAATATGGGTCATGCGATTTTGAGTTCTGCACTATATAAATACTGCACTTTAAATTATTGCTTTAAATTAGGATGTGCAAGTCAAAATCACTCGACCCATATTCACATTTATACCATGCCATAGAAAATACAGCCAATCAGAATACAGGAAAGCCGTTGTATATTCGACGGTATTCAACCCAACCTTCCCATAGTTTGCTGCGACTGTATTCTCGACGAAATTTAGTAAGCGTATTTTCTATGGCATGGTATAAAATAGTTACACAACACTTTCTCGTGGTATACTATGGAATATCCCACTTGTCACTTGTATTTTCTCGGTATACACACGAGCCGTTAGGCGAGTGTGTATGCCAAGAAAATACAAGTGACTCGTGGGATATTCCATAGTATACCACTCGAAAGCGTTGCATAACTAGTATATATACACCAGAACCACACTGTATGCAAATAATAAACATGCCCCGCATCCGCAATGCACAAAATTTATAACTAATACTCTTAACAGTAACTATGTTCACATTTACTGCGCTGTGTACAAAACCTTCCAAAACATTATCTGTAACTTTTAAAACTATTTACAGAACATACATTAACACATCATAGAGTAAAAACAGCTTTGAAATGTTCTCTTCAAATGAAATGCTACTGCCCACTGGGAACCGGATGTGATTTATTCCCAGTGGGCCTAGGGTGAACTAATACGAGGTATAGCCAACAAGATCAGAAGATAATCTCTGAGAAGCTGCTAAATTAAAGGAAGAAACAGCAATAAAAAATGTGAAGAGGGTATAAGTAACCGATCTTTCGTGTGCGCCTGTCTAACAACATCTACAATGAGAGTCTAATCCTTCTGAATATAGCTCCTCAATTAGTTTGGAAGACAATAAATAATCTGAGATTCTAGTAAATTTGAAATAACCTTTGTTGCCGAAATATTTACTGATCTCGGTTTGAGGGGAAGCCTACCGGGATATCTGCACGCGTAATGAAAAATTTCGCCTGAAAATGTAGCAAAAAGCCGTTTATCATATCAGTGCTAATGGCAGTTGTAAAATAAATCGCAGGTATCTTTCAAGTAAAAAATGCGAAGAGTAAAACATAACTCAAACAGGAAAAATATAAGAGACTTGTGACTTAAGCTACGTTCTGATCCTGAACGAATAAAGAAAAACCAAAATATTGCTGTTACTTTTGTCCACTAAAAAATTTCTACACTTTTCAGACCTTGACAGGAGCGAATAACGATATATAGTGGACCTTGCCGACACCAAAAACAATAAAATGCAAGTACAACCTTTATAGCTTTAGAACAACGTTCAGGCAAGCATTGCTCCCCTCATATGATCATCGTAATGTTGGATGATACATGCCTTACTGCTAAATTCCTCCTGACAAATCCAACAGACGAGGCTTTCAACTTGGCTTGAATTTTCTTCGGTCAACGAAGACAACAAACGGGACTTTTTTCCACAGTGGGTTGCTGTTTGTTCCTGAAGGTGTCTTCCTTGTTCAAGGCACTTACCATACTGCTTCCGTTTTAAAAACTTTTCTCCCGCGTGTCGCTTTTCGTGCCTCTTGCAGAGTGACGATTTGCTAAAGCACTTGCTACAATGCTTGCATGAATACGGTTTCAGTCCTGTATGAGTACGCTCATGTTCCTTGCAGTTTGATGAACGGCTAAAGCCCTTGTTACAATGCTTGCAGGTATACGGCTTATCTCCTGTATGCGTTCTTTCATGTCTCTTACTGGCTGATAAATCGCTAAAACACTTATTGCAATGTTTGCACGTATATGGCTTTACTCCTGTATGTGCTCGTTCATGTATCTTACAGGCTGATGACTGGCTAAAGCACTTATTGCAATGCTTGCATGCATACGGCTTAACTCCCCCGTGTATTCGTTCATGTTGCTTGCAAGTTGCTGACTGTCTAAAACACATTTTACAATGCTTGCATGCATACGGCTTCTCTCCTGTATGTGTTCGTTCATGTTGCTTGCAATTTGAAGAATTATTGAAGCACTTGTAACAGTGCTGACATGTATAAGGCTTCAGCCCTGTGTGTGTTCGTTCATGTCTCTTGCAACTTGATGATTCGCTAAAGCACATATTACAATGCTTGCATGTGTACGGCTTTTCTCCTGTATGTGTTCTTTCATGTTTCTTGCAACTTGATGAATCGCTAAAGCACATATTACAATGCTTGCATATGTACGGCTTTTCTCCTGTATGTGTTCGTTCATGTCTCTTGCAACTTGATGAATCGCTAAAGCACATATTACAATGCTTGCATGTGTACGGCTTTTCTCCTGTATGTGTTCGTTCATGTCTTTTGCAATCTGATGATTGATTAAAATGCTTATTACAATGCTTGCATGTATACGGCTTCACTCCTGTATGCGTCTGTTCCTGTTTCTTGCAACTTGATGAAACGGTAAAGTACATGATTTGTTACAATGCTTACATTCACACCGCTTCACTCCACTTTGTATCTCCTTCGTTGCTTACAGGCGCCTTACGGTTGACACCCAGACGAGGCAACTTGATGGTAGTTCAGTGAGGTTTGCTGTCAAGATATATGCTTCTGCGTATTCCTAAGGAAATGGTAACGAAATCTTGCTATCAGAGTTTGTTCCTAGTACCATTCATATCATTTTCATTTCTAGTATATAAACGCTAGTTTCAGGTACATCCCCCCCCCCCCACAATATCCGTGTAGCTGACAGAAATCTGACATCTGTTACTACAGCGACTTTACCCTACATCAAGGGCACTTCTGAGACTATTGCGCGGATCCTACAACCCTACAATATCCGTGTAGCTCACAGACCTATAACAACGTTACGACATTTACTGACCAACGTTAAAGACAGGGACGAACCTAACAACAGACAGGGAGCGATTTATAAGATCAAATGCTCCGACTGCCAGGCCTCCTACATCGGAGAGACCGGTAGAAACTTGACCACGAGACTGACTGAACACAAACGAGCGACGAGAAATGGTGATGTCAACAATCACATTTCTGAACACCACCGACTTACTAAACACAAAATCGACTGGGACTCTGCTGAATGCTTAACCTACAGTACTAACTATTTTCAACGACTGACTCTGGAAAGCTGGTACACAAACTTAGAACAGAAGCCTATCAACAGATGTCAACAACTACCGGCACCTTACAAACGACTTATTCACCACGTAAAGAGAAGCGACAAACGAACCGCCAACAGAACGACTTAATTTGACTAACAATAGACGGAACAGAACGACTTAATTAGACTAACAATAGACGGATCGAAACTGACCAATTACTGATGACAAACTTTACACGAGTCTTACAGCCAATAACATCACGGCTTAACTGACCAATCAGCTTCAACGGACCAAACTTATAACATCATCGACTGACAACAACTTTTCACTTGACTCTGAAGATGACTTCCGCTCAGGTTGTCGAAACGTCAGTCACCAACAACAGTTCTTCTCAGAACTACTCTCACCCGGACGATCACACTATACGAACTACTGATACTCCTGGGTTCAAACCATTTACTTTATTCTGAATTGTGAATATCTGGAAGAATGCGATAAGTGATTATAAGGGATTATTTACTTGTGTTTAGCGCGAGTCACACAATCAATTGTCAATTAGTGTGTTGTGTTAATTATTAGCGCTGCTTTAGTGTGTGAAAGTCTTGTACCAGTACAAATTTGCGTTCTTTATCGTTTTAAACTTCGTTACCTTCGTGCGTTTTGAACTGTTCAGGCAAGAGGGAGGACAATCGGTAATCTTTAGTAATTTCGTTTCGTTTTAAATTTGATTGTTCAATGTTCTCAGTTTCTCTTGCCTTTGTGTCCCTCCATCTGGAATAACTTGGATGAAGAACTAAAAAGTCTATCTCTTCATTCATTTAAGCAAACTACGAAAAAGCGTTATTTAAGTACTTATGGTTAATGCTGGCTTAGTATTTTAATGTTCTTTTCACTCGTATTAAATTAATATATACAAATTTTAGTTCAAACATTAACTGGTACTGTTTTTTTTTTTTTTTTTCTGTCTTTTCATTTTTTCCCATGTTCCCTTTTTTCCCTACTTTCCTAAATTAAATTATTATTTATACATACTTAGTTACATTGTACTTATTTATTTCTTTTTTCTGCATGGTACTTAATTACTTATTACTTGTCTTATTTTACTTTTGTCTTCTTTTATGTACAACCTTGTCAAAGCAATTAAATTTTTTAACTACTCAGCTCGTATAGTTTATTTCTATTCTGAGTAGTTTTTTTGCCTATTTTAGTTAATTTATGTTATGCTGTAATTTATTTTCTATTTAATTTGGCAAAACAAAATGGTTGTTGTTGTTGTTGTTGTTGTATTTTAATATGTTTTAGTTTGACTTTATCAAAAACTGGATCACTGTTATCGTAATAATTTATCTTTTCGCTACGGTTCAACTCGTACAGTTGATAAAGTGCAGGGTAAATTTGTAGCACCACCTGAAATCATGTATGTGCACATCATGTACATCGGCCGCGGGTTGTAATTTTTAAACAATGTAAGTGCTAGTGATTATTTATTCAACCCATTTATTCAATGAGCGACGCTTTTTATAGATCGCCTTGATATGGGCTAGTCACGTTTCAAACTTGTTATATAATGTTTGTCACATTTTTTCTATAAGATCGCAAGTGTTGATGCAATACCTATTGAGTGTCGCTTTCATCACCCACAGCGAAAAGCAATTCCTTGACAAATTAAAATATTCCCTTGAGAAATTAAAACAGTAACTCGTAAACTATTGTTTCACGACTCGTACGAACCGTACAACTCGTACGAACCGTACCAACCGTATGATTCGTAGCACTGTTAGGACCCACTAAGTCTCACTAATCATATGCACTTCACCAACTGTACGACTCGTAAACTATTGTTTTACGACTCGTACGATTCGTAGCACTGTTAGGACCCACTAAGTCTCACTAATCATATGTACTTCACCAACTGTACGACTCGTAAACTATTGTTTCACGACTTGTACGAACCGAACGACTCATACGATTCGTAGAACTGTTAGGACCAACTATGTCTCACTAATCATACTAAGTGTCACTAATCATATGCACTTCACCAACTGTACGACTCGTAAACTATTGTTTCACGACTCCTACGATTCGTAGCACTGTTAGGACCCACCAAGTCTTACTAATCATATGCACTTCACCAACTGTACGACTCGTAAACTATTGTTTCACGACTCGTATGAACCGTACGACTCGTTCGATTCGTAGCACTGTTAGGACCCACTAAGTCTCACTAATCATCAGGGTCAGCGGGATGATGGCGAGGTGAACGGACGTGCCCCGAGCTCTCTCCTCAAATTGTTTATCAATGTGCTTTTAAAAACGTGATATTGCTTTTTTCCTGCGCTTATGACCTTAAAGAGGCGAATGAGTATCAAAACCAGGTCTAAATCAAAAAAAGGGAGCAAAATGTCAGTAACTGACTCGTCTGATAAACTCGACTCTGTCCTGACCAAGATGGACGCCAAGATGGATGACTTATTAGAGGCGAAAGTCGAACAAGAAAGAAAGCTTAACTCTATACTGCAGAAATTAGAGAATCTTGAAACAAGCCAGAAGCAGACTGCCGAAGACGTCAAGGATTTGAAGCAAGGCTATGGCCTTCTGGAGGAACAAGTTACTGAAGTCAAAACCGATATGGAAGAGAAAGCGTCCCGCGTGGAGTTAGCCAACCTCGAGAAGAGAATTGATGACCTTGAAAACCGATCTAAAAGGAACAATGTAGTAATATGGGGTCTAAAAGAAGAAACAGAAAAGGGATACGATTCCCTAGAACTCTTCTTAGCACATCATCTCTTCGAAAACCATATGGAAATCAAAGACATCGAAGTAATGAGGGCGCATCGTACAAACATAAAAGAACGTGCTACGACTGCAAAGGCAACACCGAGACCAATTCATGTTTACCTTCTAAGGTACACGGATCAAGTGAAGATCTTAAAAGCTGCTTCCAACGCTCTTAAAGACAAAAAATTCCATGATTGCCAAATCTTTATTTCAGACGCCGTAACAAAGTCGGTGCGCAAAGATAGGGCCAAACTACGAAAAGATTATCTAAATGAAATCAAGCAAAGAGAAGAAGTGGAATTCGCCTTTATTCCATGGTCTGTCCCGGCGCAGATATTATACAAGAAGGTTTCTTCTACAAAGCTATCATCCTTTAAACTGCCAACTGATGAGTAGTCAAACAATTGCTTGAACTGAACTGATTTGTGCAGTGATGGACAATTTGGACGCTCTCTCAGTTGAAACAAACTTTTAAATATTTAATATGCATATCATGTAAACTGGCTTTATTTAAAGGAGATCTCGGCGAAAGTGTGTCTTGAACCGCAATGGTAAGTGCGCTTTCGTTATTGTGTGTAACCAATGTGTGTGTTATGTTATGTTTTGTGTTTGTGCTGTGTTTAATGTTTCTGTGTTTATAAAATTCCACATATCTTGCCGATTACAAACATATCAAGTGCTCAAACATGTTAATTATTGTAATAAGTTTTCGATAAGTCTCTCATGGGAAAAATTTCTGAAAATGGTATATAGATGACAAATGCTAAAACTAAGTCCGACAGCCTGAAATTGCTGTCTCTTAACGCGAGAGGCCTCAGGATTTTCAAAAACGCAGAGCTATTTTTATCTGGTGCAGAAAACAAAAAGCAGACTTAATATTTCTTCAAGAAACTCATTCAACAGAAGCCGGCGAGTGTAAATGGAAAAAAGAATGGGGCTCTGAAATTATTTTCTCCCACGGGAGCTCCAATGCCAGGGGTGTTGCTGTATTAATTAAGAGGGGTCTTGATATTGTCATCCAACAGGAGCTTCTAAATTCTAACGGCAGGTCGATTATACTAAAGGCATTAATCAAAGATAAAAGATACATATTGGCCAATATTTATGGTCCTAACAAAGATGCAGAGGCAGTTCGATTTTATCAAAATTTGTTGGCAGCATTACGGAAAATGGATGCTGATAGTGATGATAATATTGTTGTAGGTGGTGATTTTAATTTTCCTTTGAACCCGACTTTAGACAAAAAAGGTGGAATATTAATTCCACGCCAACATGTAATTAATTCGATAGAAAATGTTCAAAACGAATTCAGCCTTCATGATATTTGGCGCATCAAAAATCCAAACACCCGCAGTTTTACATGGAGCAGAAACCATCCTTTTATCTTCTGTAGACTCGACTACTGGCTGATTTCAGACAAGTTGAATGATTTGGTCAACCAGGTTGATACTCAGGCTTCAATTAAAACTGATCACTCATCAATAATATTAGAACTAGAAGATATCAAAGAAACCCCAAGGGGACCAGGTTTTTGGAAATTGAACACCTCCCTTTTGGCCAGGCCTGATTATGTTGAGATAATAAACGAAGAGCTGCCTAATTGGCTGAAAGATGCAGAAGATTTGTCAAATAAGCGAGCTAAATGGGACTGGCTTAAGTTTAAAATCAAGTCGAGTTCTATTGCTTACTCAAAAGTAATATCAAGAGATCGAAAAGGAAGAGAAGAAGAACTTAACTTAAAATATCAAGCCTTGCTTAAAATATTTCAGGAAAACCCTTGTGAAACAACAAGACAAGAAACTGAAAAGGTTAAAAGTGAATTGGAAGCACTATATGATGAAAAAGTAGAGGGAATTATCATACGATCCAGAGCAAGATGGCACAAGCATGGCGAGAAAAATAGCAAATATTTTTTAAATCTGGAAAAGCGGAATAATAAAAAAAAGCGGTGCTATTTCCACTGAAAGGCGGTTTTACGAGAAGCTTTACAGTAAACAAAACACTAACACAGAGGAGGTTGGACACCGATCACGTGCTAATTTTGACCAATGAGAATGGCCGTTTTACGTGACCTTGGCGAACCGTAAAAAATATTCTACAGCGACAGAACGTGGCAGTTATTTGCGTTTTTCTGATCTCTTTTGGATGCTAGTCATCTGAAAATCGTTTTGTGGCTTCATTTAATATTAATCCTTCCGACTGTGTAGTAATTTCAGAGGTTAGTTGATTTATCATTGCGTATTTTTGTCAAGATCTGAAGAGCCATCGAACGGTGTTGTTAGTTTCATACGTGTCATATGACACATTTTGAAGGAAAAGTTTCACCCGTTTTCCTCGGGTTTTATGCCGTAATCTTTACATTACGCAAAAGTAGGTTTGTTACCCTTTGTTTTTACACCGTCGCCCCCGTTCGCCCCCGCAACCGTTTTTGAGATATTTTGAGTTAAACTTTGCGATGTGTAATAGTTGATGTGACGAAAAAATATGGCGCGAGGTGTCAATAATTTCGCTGACTCCACGTTTGAAGTTTAACGTCAAAAATGTCTGCTTTGATGAGTTTTAAGTGTTGTTTGTTATTCTGACTAACGTCCGATTTATTTGGCGCAGATCTAGTAATGAGCAATCGCTCAAAACGGGGCAAAAAGACCTGTTTGGAAGCGGCAAGAACATTGCGTGACAAGCAAAGCGTTGCGACTTTCCGGTGTTATGCAATCAATTCATGTAATCTAATATGTTGACTGTGTATTTTGAACAAACGAGTGCTACAATGGGAAAACGTGTCGGTGGTTGATTTATATCATTCGTTTTATTTTCGCCGATTACTTTGAGGTCCTTTGACAGTTCGAAATCGGAAACATTAAGATCCATCCTGACACTCAAACACAACAACCGCGACTTGAATCCGTCCAGTTTGTGGAGAAGCGGCAAAATAAACAATCGTCTTTCCGCTGCTTTCCGACGGAAAATCAACAACTGAAATACGCGCAAAGCCCATTGAGCCCAAGAAACGGCAAACTCGGTAGTAGTAAAGATAAATAGATTTGAAACGTTGCTGCAGTGTAAAAATATGCTTCAAAGAGATCAGCTTGTGACTCTTGTTGGTCGAAAGCAACGATTTTGTACGACAGTGTGATGTTCACTCTTTTGCGTCTAGGTTCAAATGAAGCCGAAGTGACGGTCTACCCATAACTCTTCGCGGGCTGGTGTCCAACCTCCTCTGACACTAACATAAATAGTGATGAAGCGAATTCCTTTCTTAACAATCCAGACTTGTTAAGACTCCCTAAGGAATTAAGTGAAAGCTGCGAGGGAGAAATATCTCTTCAGGAATGTGAAAATATTTTAAACACATTTCAAGCTGGAAAAACGCCTGGCAATGACGGAATCCCAGTGGAATTTTATAGAGCATTCTGGCCTTTATTAGGTAAATTTATGGTGGACTCTTTCAATGAGGCTTATGACAAAAAAGAAATGTCTCACTCACAAAAACAGGCTATTATCACACTTATCGAAAAGAAGGGAAAGGACAGAAATTCTTTGGAAAATTGGAGACCAATATCTTTGATTACCGTTGATGCAAAAATTGCTTCTAAAGTAATTGCAGCTAGAGTCATTAAAGTCCTCCCGGAAATAATTCATTGTAATCAGATGGGATATGTAAAAGGCAGGTTTATTGGTGAAGCAGCTAGATCTATTATAGATGTTATGGATTATACAAAGAAGGAAAATGTACTAGGCATATTGCTCTTCACTGATTTTGAAAAAGCTTTTGACAGCATCGATTGGGAATTTATGTTAAAATGTTTAGACGTGTTTGGTTTTGGACCTAGTATAAAAGGCTGGATAGAAACATTCTACAAAAATATAACCAGCTGCGTCATAAACAATGGAATGTGCACATCTCACTTTGAGATACAAAGAGGAGTCAGACAAGGAGACCCGTTGTCACCCTATCTTTTTATTATTGTTGCTGAAGTTCTAGCAACTGCTATTCGAAGTAAACCAAATATTCAAGGTATTAAAATAGGGAAAGAGGAATTCAAAATTGTACAATATGCTGACGATCTTGCCGCGTTTGTCCCTGATGTTGATAGTGCACAACATATCTTTGTTTTGCTAGATCAAGTTGAAAAGTGCTCTGGTTTGAAGGTCAACTACACAAAAACTGAAGCTATGTGGATAGGCTCCTGTCGAAATAATACAGTGGCGCCCCTTGGATTAAAATGGGTCAACACTGTTAAAGCACTTGGAATAGTTTTCACATATAATGAAACCGAACAGTTGCAGAAAATTTTTTTACGATAAACTAAAAGGTATTTGGTTGCAGACACGGCTGTGGCGCTGCAGGGGCCTCTCGCTGCTTGGCAAAATTACAATTATTAAATCTTTTTTGCTTTCGAAAATGACTTATGTGTTCTCAGTTTTGCCAACTCTTGGTTTTGATGACAGTACAGTGTCAAAGGTTTTTCTTAATTTGTTGTCTGTTTCATCGAAAACTTTTGTAAGAAGCTTTCAGTTTAAACTTCTAAATGATATTGTTTTTACTAATAAGCGACTAGCTAAAATAGGTTATGTTTCACATGATACCTGTGCGTTTTGCAAAGTTAACCCAAAAACTGTATATCATTTATTTTACGATTGCTCTCTGACTCGTTTCTTTTGGGAAAACTTTGAAAACTTCTGGTTTGTACTCTCTGCCCAACGTGAGAAACTCACGTTACAAGATGTATACATTGGTAAATTAGAAAAATGCGAGTTGTTAAACTATCTTATAACTCTTGCAAAACTGCATATATGGCTTAGTCGAAAACAATCTAAAATTCCAAAGTGTGAAGTATTTATACAACTAGTTGACCAAAAATACAGAACCGAGAAATATATTGCTGTAAAAAATAATACACAGAAACAATTTCAGGCTAGGTGGCCATTATATAGGTGCTACTTATATACAATTAATAGTTTACAAAATTAATAGCTTACAAAAATTAATATACTTATATACTATATAATAGCTTATGAGAGTCTTTGTAAACACTTAATAATGTATTTTAATGTATTTTCAGAATGGCAATAAATATGTGAAAAAAAAAAAAGTCTCACTAATCATATGCACTTCACCAACTGTACGACTCGTAAACTATTGTTTCACGACTCGTACGAACCGTACACGATTCGTAGCACTTTTAGGACCCAACATGTCCCACTAATCATATGCACTTCACCAACTGTACGACTCGTACGAACCGTACGATTCGTAGCACTGTTAGGACCCACTAAGTAGTACTAATCATATGCACTTCACCAAATGTACGACTCGAAAACTATTGTTTCACAACTCGTACGAACCGTACCAACCGTACGATTGGAGTGATGATTTTTACGATCCGTATCAGGTCGTGTATATTGGACAACCCTGATGGAATGTCCTTTAGAGACTCTCCTTTTATTTAGTTTTTATTTTTTCGGAAATATTGGGGAGTAAAGTCCCCCTTACCCCACTAGGCTCTGCCATCCTTTAACTTATTGTACCTATGGAACCATGGATTTTGCAACCATAGTTGCAGGTAAAATCCTAAATGCTTGATATGATAACATACATGTAGTATGGGGTTTCTTTAAATGCCAAAATTATCAAGGACAGTTTGCAAAAATAGGTTATTATTAATAATCGGCAGACAAGAAGTTGCTTAGATCAGTTTTTGGGATCAACAATTTTAAGTTTATTAGATGTTGTTTATATTGATCAGCCTTAAGGAGCAACATAAACCTCAATTGAAATAGCTGAATCAATAAACCTTTCAGATGAGTGCATTAAGGTTTCGAGGATGGATTAGGAAAGGTTTCCTAATCCATCCTCGAGCATATGCAAATTACTCTCAAATACAAAGCCTAGAGCCTAGACTCATCCACAGTCATGTAGCATTTGATAAAGGAGAAGTAGCCATTGTATTAACATGGTTGCTGATCACTCTCTTATGGCTGGTGACCCCACATTTTGTTGATGGACAACTTTCTCTTATAAATCTCTACAGATTGTAAAAATATGAACTAAAAATCAATGTAGGAAGTTAAAAAAAAATCAGTTTTTCTGTCCATGGGCCATCAAATTCTGCGGATATTAGGCGAGTGCAAATGTGATCCCTTAATGATTAAATTTACTTCAAGGAACGTTATCAGTTGAATAAATTTGATTAGTAGATTCACATGAACAATATCTGACGGGAGAAATTACATTTCAAGGATGCAATATTTTTTTGGACAAACAAACACTGTAACCATATTCAGTAACAACGTACGATTTTTCAGATTTTTCAGGTGTTTTGGGTATCCTAACTCTGCAACGAATTCGGTAAGGCCCCATTTTCTTACACTTCTGACATAAGAAACCCATAATCTCACAGTGGTATCAAAAGGTTTCGAAACAAGTAAATGTTAGAAGAGCGCAAAGGTCCTACTTTTATTTGGTGTGACGTAAAACTGTCTTCCTGTATTTCAGTGAGACGTAAATCCATCTCCTTGTATTTTAAAACTGAGGTAGATATAAAGAAAGCATTCTATCAGACTCTCTTACCTTTATAAAACAGCGACAACGTGTTCGACCATGTAACACTGTCCTGACTCACTGCCGACGACTGGCGACTGACCGGTGGTTATTTCAAGCTAAGCCCTGTATTCGTATAAAGTGAGACTCGTATAGGTAATCCTACATTCTACAGCTTAGCCAGATGTGAAAATGGCATTGAAATAAACTCTCTTACCTTTATAAAACAGCGAAAATGTCTTCGACAATAAATCACATGTACGCCGCCATTACAGTGATTACACTAGAGCCATTCTCCGCAGTCCGGTAACCACAGTAACGCTGGCTAGGAACAGTGGAACGTCGGAGCGCGGGAACGCCGGAACAACCAAAGAGTCAGGCACCCGGTGCAGTGGATCATTTCGGTGGATATCTTTTCGGAAGGCCTGTTATCCCCTCAGATTTTATTTAGTGAAATGTCAGCTCGAACGTTTGTTACATGGGAAATACAATTATTGTTGTTTTTGAAGAGGTAAACTGAAATGTTGTTTTGTTTATGGAAAAACGCTAGCTGCGATTTTCGTAAAGGTAACAGCAGCTTACAAATTCGGGAAACAATTTTTTTTTCCATAAAAAATAACTGCCACTTTAATACTTAGCTAGAAAATCCGAAAATCCGACAATGTAGACCCCGTCCACAATGGCCCGGGTTAATCTGAAAAAGGAGAAATTTGAAAACGCCGCGTAAAATGTTTTCCGTCCACATAAATTATCTCGGGTGCGTAAATTTAAAAATCGTACCCACTATGAAGAGCGTTTTTTAAAAAGCTCCGTTTTCGGTGACCAAAAACGCCGTTTTAGTGTGGACGGTTGGCCTATCCGGAGGAAAAAGATGCGTTTTCAAATTTACCCAGGTCAGTGTGGACGGGGCCTGAAATGTTGTTTTGTCAATGCAAAAACGCCAGCTACGATATTCGGAAAGGTAACAACAGCTCGCAAATTCGGGAGACGATATTTTGTTCAATAACAGTTTTTGCCACTTTAATATTCAGCTAGAAAATCTGAAACCACTTAACACAAACATATAACGGCATTCCAAGACTTTTGACTGAATCTTCTCGTTGGGTGCTCCTGAAGGAGTGAACAATTAGCTCTTTCAAGGATTTCCGGACTGTTCAGGTGTCTCATTTTTCGGATTTCAGTACTTGCTTCCGAATTCTGGGGTTGGGCGGAGATACGGGATATCTCTAGCTTTTTGATGCAAGTCAGACTCGCGTCGATTTTGAAAATCACTGCAGAGAGGACTGTGTGTGCAAGGTTTCATTGCTTGTTTTTCGTTAAGTGTTTAATTAGAAGAAAAGAAAAAGTGACTATTTAGACGCTTATTCGAGTATTTCATTCCTGGTTTGAACCCAGGAGTATCAGAAGGTCGTATAGAATGATCGTTCGGGTGAGAGTAGTTCTGAAAAGAACTGTTGTTGGTGACTGACGTTTCGACAGCTTTATTCTGACACTTGACTCTGAAGATAACGTCGGCTCAGGTTGCCGAAACGTCAGTCACCAACAACAGTTCTTTTCAGAACTATTCTCACCCGGACGATCTCACTATACGACCATAATACACTTTTATTATACACGTTTAATAAAAATAGAAATACACTGCAGTGACAAACATGACAAGACAACGCATGCCGGAAAAAACTTTGATTTTAAGAACATAACGTTTCGTTTGCTACAACATACATCTTTAAAAGTGACCGTTAGCAAGATTACAATAAGATTCAAATGTGAAACAAAAGACTGGAACCTTATGTGAATAATATGACAGTGATGGTAATAAATAACACAGACTAAAAAATCTGCAGAAGAAAACAATATATATGTAATGGCTAGTAAATAAAGAGTTCCTTACTGCCAACGTTTTCACTAAGGCTGGCTTTAAATCACGAATCAATTGTGTCTTTTTTTGAAGGAGACATTTTGATAAAAAAAATTCCCTGCATTGTGAATGCAGCGCATTTTTACACTATTCAGTGGTCTTGAAGGATTACCCCGTGAATGGGCCATGCAATTATTGCTTTAAATTAGGATGTGCAAGTCAAAATCACTCTATTCACATACATATATGTACACCACGACCACACTGTATGGAAACAATAAACATTTCCCGCTTCCGTAATGCACAAAATTTGAAACTAATACTCTTTATGGTGGATTTCCACTGACGCGTAATTTTTTACGTGCGTAAAAAAATAGAGACAATGTATAAACGGCTTGCTTACACGTTTACGCAAGTCGTTCATACATTGTCTCTATTTTTTTTTCACGCACGTAAAAATTTACGCGTCAGTGGAAATCCACCATAACAGTAGAAATGTTCACATTGACTGCGCTGTACACAAAACCTTCCAAAATATTATTTGTATCTTTCAAAAATATTTACAGCACAATTTCACATCATACAGTAAAAAACAGCTTTGAAATATTATCTCCAAATTAAATGCTTCTCTCCACTGGGAACCAGGTGTGAATTATTCCCAGTGGGCCTTGGGTGAACTAATACGAAGTATAACCAACGAGATCAGAAGATACCTTATCACATGAAATTTTCGCGACACGTTAATTTCGCGATTTTGAGGGGCGCATATTTCGCGACACTAAAATTTCGCGATTTTGCGGAAATCTTGTATTTTGAATCACTTTAATTTCGCGTTTTTGCGTAAGACACAATATACATTTCCGTGGCAATATTATTTAACATGTCCTTGAATTTTATAAAACGACTTCATCAAAGGAACGATAACGTCAAAATTAACAAAAACGCAAGGGCGGGTCTAAATCTCGGCAATAGCAACAACAAAGTTCCCACTATGTCTACAAGTAGGTCATGCTTGTACGTGCATGAGTTATTGTTCTTGAGTCAATTGACGACAACATCCATTTACATTGAAGATTCTTTCCTTCAGTGGTACTAACCTTATCCTTTCTTGATTATTGACATAATACATAGTTAATAATATGACTCACTTAATTTTCGCGTCATGTTATGTTCGCGACACTTATTGTTTGCGTCACTTTAATTTCGCGATTTTTTTGGAATCGCGAAATTCGCGAAATTAACGTGTCGCGAAAATTTCATGTAATAAGGTAATCTCTGAGAAGCCGCTAAATTAAAGGTAAAAAACAGCAATAAATAATGCGAAGAGGGTAATTAACCGATCTTTTGTGTGCGCCAGTCTAAGGGAAACCCTCGAGTCAGGTGGCCCATACTGCCGGAGCTTATCTCGGTTTCGGTTTTAGCATTAAGCGGCTAGCAATTTCTACTCTCGCCTAAATGGGATGCAAGTCGATCGCAGGTTACCCCCAGCATTATTTCGCTGGTACCCATTTATACACCTGGGTGTAGAGAGGCACTATGAGAGTAAAGTATCTTACCCAAGAACACAACATAGTGACCCCGGGCAGGGCTCAAACCCGGACCGCTCGATCCGTAGCCTGCGAGCAGGCTCACCTTAGGGCACACGCGAATATACCTTGGGCACGCGCGAGTCAGTGGCGAGCGTAGCGATAAGGGTCCCGTTGAACGCTCCAGTGTAGCTCTCGCGCGTACCCCAAGGTGATCCTGCTCGTGTAGCGCTCCAGTGTAGCTCTCGCGCGTGCCCCAAGGTGAGCCTGCTCGCAGGCTACCTGATCCGGAGTCCGGCGCGCTAACCATTAGGCCACTGTGCCTCCCACGTGTGCCAGTCTAACAACGCGTGAATTGAGAGTTTTGTCTGTGTCCATGGATAATGCTGTTGAATATGCACACCCTAATTAGTTGGACGGACAAGAAATAACTGACATTCTAGCAAATTTGGAAGAACCTTTGTTGAAGAAATATTGACTTATCTCTGTTTCAGGGAGAAGCCTACCGAGATATCTGAATGACAAAATGACGAAGAAAAATTTCGCCTGAAAATGTTTAATTCCATACCTTAAATTACAAAGCCGTTTATCATTTTTCAGTGCTAATTGTAGTTCTAAAATGAATAGCAGTTATCTTTTAAGGAAAAGGTGCGAAGAGGTAAAACATAACTCCACCTCTTTAAGAAAACATAGGAGGAAAACATAGGAGACTAAAATTCTACCAATTTTCTCTTGATTTTACGTTCTGATCCTGAAGGAAAAAGAAAAACCAAAATTTTACTGTTACTTTTTTGACACTTTGCAACCTTTATAGCTTTAGAACAACGTTCACGTAAGCATTGCTTCTCTTATATGGTCATCGTAATGTTGGATGATACATGCCTTACTGCTGAATTCCTCCTGACAAATCCAACAGGTGAGGCTTTCAACTTGGCTTGAATTTTCTTCAGTCAACGAAGACAGCATATGGGACTTTTTGCCACAGTGAGTTGCTGTTGGTTCCTGAAGGTGTCTTCCTTGTTTAAGGCGCTTACCATACTGCTTCTGTTTTAATGACTTTTCTTGCGCGTGTTGCTTTTCATGGGTTCTGCAGCTTGATGAATGGCTAAAGCACTTATTACAATACTTGCATATATAGGGCTTCAGTCTTGTATGTGTTCGTTCATGACTCTTGCAGTGATGTAAACGGCTAAAGCACTTTTTGCAATGCTTACATGTATACGGCTTCTCTCCTGTATGTGTTCGTTCATGTTGCTTACAATGTTGTGAACTTATAAAGCACTTATTACAATGCTTGCATGTAAAGGGCTTCTCTCCCGTGTGTGTTCGTTCATGTGCCTTGCACCCTGCTGATTGGCTAAAGCACTTGTTACAATACTTACATGAATATGGCTTCACTCCTGTATGTGTTCTTTCATGTTTCTTTAAATTAGATGAACCGCCAAAGCACTTATTACAACGCTTACATTGATATGGCTTTACTCCAGTATGTATTCGTTCATGTATCTTGCAATCTGATAATTGGGTAAAGGACTTCTTGCAATGCTTACATTTATACGGCTTTTCTCCTGTATGTATTCGTTCATGTTTCTTGCAATTTGTTGAATCGCTAAAGCACTTATTACAATGTTTGCATGCATACGGCTTCTCTCCTGAATGTACTCGTTCATGTATCTTGCAAGTTGATAAGTGGGTAAAGCACTTGTTACAATGCTTGCATTCATACGGCTTTACTCCTGTATGTGTTCGTTCATGCCTCTTACAGGCTGATGACTCGCTAAAGCACTTATTACAATGCTTGCATGCATACGGCTTTACTCCTGTATGTATTCGTTCATGTTTATTGCAAGTTGATAAATCGCTAAAGCACTTCTTACAATGCTTGCATGCATACGGCTTCTCTCCTGAGTGTATTCTTCCATGGATCTTGAAACTTGATAATTGGCCAAAGCACTTGTTACAGTGCTGACACACATATTCTTTTATTCCACTCTTTATTTCTTCAGTGTTCTTGCTAACTGCCATCTCCTGTGTTACTTCATGTCGTCGAGAAACATTTCCGTCACTAACAGGTGCGCTGTGTTTAACACCCTTACGAGGCATCTGGTATGTAGTTCAGTATTCTTTGCTGTCAAGAGAGACCCTTCCTCCTAAAACACTTGAGGAAAATATAATGTATTTTAATCATTTGAATATTAATGGACTTAACCAGATTGGTTATAATAAATCCTATGTAAGGAACTTAATGTGAATCTCATGTTATAGGTCCCACAAACAATGCTGTATCACAAAATCATTTAAAGCACATAATGGAAACTTAAACAATTCAATAATTGGAGAAAATTTTTACGGCCAAGTGCTCAACACTTTTTGCGACTTTTAGCTTTAAAACTTGTAGCTAGTGGATGACAGCAAAAACCGCATATAGGAACTGACATAGTGAAGAAATTATTCTACATGACACGAGCGTGGGGCAAAGAAAAAAATCTGAGTCCCCGACGGGAATCGAACCCATGGCCTTCCAGATACCGGTTGGGCGCTCTAACCAACTGAGCTACGTGAGACTCGCTGTGAGCTAGGCCATTTACTAGGTTGATAAGTGACACGCGTCCTGCATACTGCATACTACATACTGCTAGGATCATCTTTATTATTTACTACAAATTTGATGATTTCGACATTGCTGATCCTAGCAGTATGCACGACGCGTGTCACTTATCAACCTAGTAAATGGCCTAGCTCACAGCGAGTCTCACGTAGCTCAGTTGGTTAGAGCGCCCAACCGGTATCTGGGAGGCCATGGGTTCGATTCCCGTCGGGGACTCAGATTTTTTTCTTTGTCCCACGCTCGTGTCATGTAGATTAATTTCTTCACTATTTATCACCGAGCTTAAAATCTACCATCTTTATTATTTACTAGGAACTGACATAGTGATTAAGAAACTGTTCGGCTAAGATTTTCCAGTTTAACCCCCTTTACACAAGAAGGTCTTTCAGCTTAAAATTTGAAACAGGATTCTATCTTATAAAATTCCGTTAAAGGAGAAGTTCACTCCAGAATGGCCATTTATTTTCTTTACGCCAATAAAAAGTTTATACAAAGATACGATATCCACCAGAATTTCAGCCTCCAACGTGCGCTATAACCCTACGAAATCTTTCTTTGAAGTAGCCCAAAACTTGACAACTGAACGCCGCCATCTTGGAGCTGGAATTGTATGCGTGACGTCAAAGAGCTCAGCCTGAAGTTTGGCGGGGAAATTTAAATACTCGAAACTCCTTATTTCTTTGTATTGGCTTTTGTTTGTCAAAATGCCTGTTTGTGCAGCACCATTTTGCTCACACAGAGCTCCAAGAAATACAAAAAGAGGTGTTTATTTTCACCGTCTTCCGATATTTAAAAGAACAATTGCTCAATGTGGAAGACTGCTTCAAAGTAGATCAGAGATGCAGTCTCCTGCGTGGACATACCCACAAAAGATAGAAAAAGCCAGACGCAATATAAACCATTTTTAAGAAATCTCCTTCTGTAACTCCTTTCAAACGACATGCAAGCGAAAGGAGGCGAAAGAATAAGGAAAGAATGGAGGTTAGTCATTTTGCTTACCGTGTTTTCTCAAATCAAACACCTCCGGCGTTTATTTCAAACTTGGCGGGGTCCGGTGTTTATTAACGAAGTGCAATTTTCCACGATTTTTCTCGTCGTCCCGGCCGACAAACTGCTCTTGGGTCTCCGAGGATGATTTTTACCAAAGTAACAGTATTGCATACGGCACGTACATGTTGCAATCAAGATTTGTTACAAACCGAACTGCAGAACATAAAAACCAATGAGTCCATAAACGGCAATGTCGCCAACGTCCTCCGCAGTTATAAACGTTCACTGTTACAAACAACAGTGCGTCAGTCATGACAACACGAACGCGAACATTGCTGTTTCATTTTGTTTACAGCATCCATCCTAGTTATTTTACGACGGACTTTCCTTGAACATTATAAAAAAAATTACCAAAGAAGCAAACCGTACCAGTTTGTCGTAGCAGTGCTATTTAAGAGAATATATTTACTTGTTTGCTCGACCGCAAATAAACGCCGGGACCTCGATCAAACGTCCCCGGCGTTTATTTAAAAGTTAGGATTTTTGACCCGACGTTTACTAATACGAAGCCGGTGACCCGCGTTTAATCGAGCAAATACGACGACGGCAAATAATTACAGCATGAACAAAAATTGACTTAAATTGGCAACAACACTTCTCAGAAAAGAAATAACAAAACGGGCTAAGTTGTTAAAAATTTTTGATGCAATGACTGGGTTGTACATGTAAATAAATATAGAAGGAGAAAAAAATACAAACAAGTAATAAGTTAAGTTAAAATTTTGCTTGATCTAAAATGAAATAATTCAAACATTTCTAGCTCAGTCAGTCAACTACAAAAATGACATAAAGTTCACTTTGGGAGTTGCGATTTTATATTTGATCAAGAAGAGTTTCTCTGGTTGATTAAAAGTCCTCCCTGAAATCAACTAAAAAGTGAAATAACATAAACGCATAATTGGTTGGTATTGCGTCTGGCTCTTTCTTTTTTGTGTGTGGGTATTATTTTCACGTAGGAGACTGTATCTGCGATCTTCTTCAAAGTAGTCTCTCGTATAGCTTTCGGAACACACAAATATTTGTGTTCGCTTTGGCAGTAATTTTTCGTCGCTACCCATTCTTATTGAGTAATTTTTCTTTTAGATATTGAAAGACGGCGAAAAGATTTTTGTATCTCATTTGTATTTTGACAAACAAACGCCACTACAAAGAAACAAGGAGTTTCGACTATTAAAATTTTCCCGCTAAACTTCAGGCTGAGCTCTTTGACGTCACGCATACATTACCGGGCTCCAAAATGGCGGCGTTCATTTGTCGAGTTTGGGCTACTTCAAAGAAAGATTTCGTAGGGTTATAGCGCACGTTGGAGGCTGAAATTTTGGTGAATAACATATCTTTGTATAAACTTTTTATTGGCGTAAAGAAAATAAATGGCCATTCTGGAGTGAACTTCTCCTTTAACATGTAGGAATTTAGTGTTGTTTTCTTAATGTGTAATGGGTACAAAAGGCATAAAAGAAATTAAGATAATCTAGAATAGAATTACGGTTTGGTTAAACTGCAACTTATTTAGACATGTATGTAGTTATATGCATATACTACATTAAAAATCGACCACACCAATATTCTCCCAGCAACAAGCACGGTTTTTTCTTAAGAAAACAAGAATGCATTAACCCCATTCAGACCGGGATTTTTTGGACCTTCTGGGACCGGTGGCTCAACCCCCCTCCCTTCATGTAACTTTAAAACCGTTTATCCCATGGTCACGAAATTAACATAGAATGACGCAGACAGTATTGCTGGCTACTGTAGGAGTTTTGGTGTAATTATGACGTAATATTTGGTGTCATTATGATGCAATGTTTTTATCATAAATTGTATTTTCTATCGTAAACGGGCTTCTATTTCAATTCGGTTTGGTTAGACTGCAAGTTATTTAGACATGTAGTTATATGCATATCCTACATTAAAAATCGACTACACCAATATTCCTCCAGCAACAAGCGCAGTTTTTACCTAAGAAAATAAGAATGCCTTCACCCCATTCAGACCAGGCTTTTTTTGGGCCTTCTGCAGGGCTGCAAATAATTTTTTCACTTGAAAGGACATATGTCCTACTAAGACACCATGTTCAAGGCTGCTGCCTAACGGGCGCCCGGTCGCCAGGGGCGCCTAAGTTACGAGTGCGGGCGACTGAATTTTTGTTCAAAGAGCCCGCATGGGCGCCTAAACATTGATCTTCCACTCCCATCCTTTGACTTCAATTTCCTTGTAAACTTGTTTCATTGGCATAAAAAATCCCATTTTAAACAAAAAACTGCTTCATTTTAAACGGAAACGCTAAAATTGTTCGCATTTAGCGTATCAAGTACGTGTCTTTGCAAAATTTAGCAATTTCGAAAACCATTCGCTTTCAAGTGTTTAGGACTGGGCCTAACTTCCAAATATGGAATGTGTTATGTTCTGGATTACGTTTCATTTGCTTCGTTGACTTTTCGGAGAATTTTAGATTTTTGAAGTGAATCTGAAGAAATATTTACGGATACAAAAGTGAACTCAATCTGTTTACTACTGCAGTTATGGATCAGGTCTGAAATAATTTTAATCTGCAAACGCTTGATACAAAAACCTTTCCGACAGGCTTAAACTTACGTAAAACAACGTGCAAATATCGTGATGTGTACACAAACTTAGGTGGCGTGTCTTGTTTACATGTAATTCAGCTTAATCTATAAAGCATTGAACGCTTAACTTTAGAATGAACATGTGTATGCCTCTTTCTTTTCATGTGACATTTTATATCTGCTGCCACTTTTTTGTGGACTAAGGTTGTTATTTTCAACGAACTGTTTCATGTTTTCGCGTTTATAATGAGCATTCTCGGGCATTGATCCGTGACTAGCAAATTTTTGGGCTGGAAACCTCAGTGCTTTTTGCCTTCTCGGATGTTCAGTTTGAATAAAATGAATTGCTTTTGTTACTACATTAATTTTATGAACAACTTAATTGAGGAGTTAAGTAATTTGAAGTGTTTTCACAATTTAAATTTTTTGTTCTATTTTTGTCAACTGGTTATCATGTAACAAAGATAAGATCATAACTTAATTAAAGTGTTTACACAGGTGTTTTTGACTTCTTATTGCCTTTTTCTAAACCTAGGAAAAATTGACCTGCTTAATTATTGCTTCTTTTTTAACCTTGATTACTAAAATATTAATTGAACTGGAATATATTCCTGCTTCATGTTCATAGATTTTCTACGTGAAAAAACTAATGAAAGTACATGAAATGCACTCAGACTGCCACTGGCTTAACAAATGAATTAACCCTTCATGCTTTCAACTAAATGCATGTCAGTTTTCATTGTTGGTTTATTTCTCCCAGCCCAGCTAGTGATTTAAACCACAGAGGGGAGAGATAAATATATTGCTGATATTGATGACTTATCCAACTTCTTTCCTCTGGGTCTCTTAGGTTGCTGCAGAGTAAAAAACAGTTTTATGGGGAGGCTCTGCCCCAGGGTACCCTTACCCTTTTTATCTACCCTTTCTGCAACCTCATTCCCAGGATCTCATTAACGAGGTTGCCATTTTTGGTATGTAAAAGCGACCCTTACCCTTTTAGAAACCATATGCCCCCTCATGAAGATGACACCCCTTTTCCATACCAACAAAAGGAATACTACATCTTTTTACTTATTTTTCACTTGAATAATAATACATTAAAATACTTAAATGACTTGATCATTTGGTGGGTCTGCTCAAGCATTGTGAAGGGTTCTTTTAATACTTTAAAACCAGTTTTCCCTCCCCTTTTGTGTAGTCCAACTCATGATATCCCACCCTTTTATATACCTGGAGCCTGAAAAAGGTATCCTAATTTGGGTGGAGCCTCCCCATATACCGTATTTATTTGATTAAGCGCCCAACCTCGAAAAAGCGTGCACCCTATAGGTAGGAAAAGTCAATAAGTGCCCAGCCTCGAATAAACACCCACCCCCACCCTCCTAAAATGAGGGCATAAAAGGAATTTTGATTATTGTTGAAGTTGAGATTAAAATTGACTAAGTACTACAAAGAGACTATCCCGAAGACCGAAATTTTTTATTTTTTTACTGAAAGTTTTAATGAACATTTAAAATTCAGCTTTAGTACACCTTCACGTTTAATTATTAATAATAAATTTGTTTCTTGCAAAATAAACGTACTACTTGCAAAAAATGGTGAAAATTTAATAAGCGCCAAGCCTCGAATAAGCGCCCACCTCAAATAAGCGCCCACCCTCAAGATCCAAAAATTTAATAAGTGCCCAGGGCGCTTAATCGAATAAATACGTCTCGGCAACTTTAGCTGGGCTCCTAACATAATGGCTTGGGCTCCTAAATTTTGAAGTTAGGAGCCCGAAGGGCTCCTAAAAAACTTCCTTCGGCAGCAGCCTTGATCTTGGTCGAACAAAACAAAATTGTGGTCGGACAGACTTTTATTCATCATTGCTGTAAAATGATTTTTGATCAAAAAATTGTCCGGACATTATGTCTGACCACACTTGGGATTTGCTCGGACATGAGCAAATTTTGGTTGGCCAATGTCCGATGACCAACTGTTATTTGCAGCCCTGACCTTCTGGGACCAGTAGGCCCTCAGCCCCCCTCCCCTCCCCCCTATGTTACTTTAAAGCCCTTTAACCTATGGTCAAGAAATTAACATAGAATGACGCAGACAGTAATTCTGGATACTGTAGATGTTTCGGTGTCAATATGACGTATTATTTTTTTCTTTGTTCGTGAGGGGGCGGTATTCTAAGAATCCTGCGATCTGATTGGTTCCGGGAGCGGGCGGTATTCTCCAATCCGGCCCGCTCACAGTGCGCACTATCCGTTGCGAGATGAATCATTGAGTGTGTTTTCCGCGTGAAATCATTTTACAAGTTGTACCAATGAACACATGAAAGATTTGCTCTGCAAAACCGAAATAGCCACTCACCAGTCATTGTAAATGTGAAAGGACTAAATAGAAGTGGAATTAAAGGCCTCAAAGTTCTTCCAAAGGCGAGTATTCATGTCTTTTTATCGGCCACTTTTTTGCCAAAACAAAACACTAGTTGACATCATTCAAGAAAATGAGATTCTTCAATTAAAAACAGGCAAAATAATTCTCACAATATTGTGCCGTATGTCAAAACTACGCATTTCATTCAGTTTTACTTTCGCACTGTTTTAGTGTTAATCATTAAATTATTTAAGATGCATTGTCAAATCTCCACTGAATAAATTGTCACTTTTAGATAAATTATGACTCTTTTATTTTGAGGAGATGTGCTCAAACATTAAGCAATTATTGGATGAGGTTGAGCATGATATTGTGATATTGTGAATTATCAAAACCAAGGTCTGTGTTATTCGCCTTCGGCAGATGACACAGACACAAGGTTTTGATAATTCACGGTATCGTGTGATAACCGAATTAATTCAATAATTGTTTTATTATACGCTTTCAAACAATTTGCCATCACTTTTTCTAGATAGTGCTGGCGTAAAACTTCGTCAAAAACATTGGCCAAAGCTGGTTTATCTTATAACTCTTACTGCTTTTATGTATAAAACAAAACAATCTTGTTGATTTCTTCTCTCGTAATGTGTTGTACCAAACGGTGTTGCGGTGATGCTCATTTTTTTGTGCGGTGTTGCGGTGAATAATATTAAATCTTGCGGTGTTGCGGTGATCTCAAACCCTACAGTGTGCCATGTTTATGTTTTTAAACCTAAGGTGTTCGGTGAAACGCAATTATTAGCCGTGTTACGGTTTCCTGTCTAACACTTGCAGAACTTCATTTATATCTGTTATCTTCGTTATTCCGTCCTTATTTGTTAAATTTATAACAAAATACAGTCAGATATTGTCTATTTTATCTTTAACCCAATCCTAATACGGTTTTATTGATAAGTAACTTGATTATATTGCGGTGACGGTGTTTCATCAAATTTTCTTGCGGTGATGCGGTGTTTATGTATTATTTTTGCGGTGTTGCGGTGTTCAGGGTCCCCCCATGTCCCCCTCCAATAGCCCATTTTTTTTCATTTTCTTTTATTCTCCTACACATAGGTACATGTACATGGAGTTCTAACTCCTAGCGGTTATTTCAAGCCCTGTATTGTTATTAAGTGAGACGTAAATCTGTCTCCCTGAAATTTAAATCTGAGCTAGTTATAAAGAAAGCGTTCTAACAGACTCGCTTACCTTTATAAAACAGCGACAACGTGTTCGACCATGTAACACTGTCCTGACTCACTGCTGACTGGCGACTGACCGGTGGTTATTTCAAGCTAAGCCCTGTATTCGTATAAAGTGAGACGCGTATATGCAATCCTGCATTGTACAGCTTAGCCAGATGTAAAAACGGCATTGAAATAGACTCTCTTACGTTTATAAAACAGCGAAAATGTCTTCGACAATAAATCACATGTACGCCGCCATTACCGTGTTTACACTAGAGCCCATTCTTCGCAGTCCGGTAACCACAGTAACGCTGGCGAGGAAGGAAAGAACGTTGGAACGTCGGACCGCGGGAACGACGGAGCAAACCAAAACGGATGGCTTTTTCAAATGATACGGAATATCCCTAGCTTTTTGACAGGCCAGCCTTCGGTCGATTTTGAAAATCGTCGGGGAGAGGACACTCTACACAAGGTTAGATATAGGCGGGAATGCTTGTAACACACGCGGTATACATGAAACGTGAAACTGCAAGGCTAATCGAACTGCGTAAAAAGCTTAATGCGGCAGAGACATGATAGAGACCAATCCGAGAGTCAGAAATGCATAACTGGAGACAGCTGTTTCGGACTATTTAGTCTTTGTCAGTACAGTATAATGCCACAGAGAACAGAATGTGCAGCCAACGCGAGTCAACCGTTACAATCCTTGTGCGCCCCCCGGGGGGACTCCTATATGAAACGGACGGGGATGCTCGTCGGAAATTTTGAAAACAACCCCTAAGACAGATCGGAAACTCGTACAATATAATTAAAAGTACGTTTATATAATGACAGGAACGCCTAAGATACAGAAGATTGTGTGACATTTCCGTGAGTGTAATGCACCTATCAATGTTAAGCCGCTGGGGCGGGGGGGGGGGGGAGGCCGGGCATAGGCGGGGGATTTGACAGCAAGTATTTGCCCGTAGTGGGGACTTTTGACCGTTGCAAAAGTAATCAGTACACGAAATAGTGAACTAAGAAGATAAAAATACACACATTTTCCAATAAATGTTAACTTTTCCTTAAAATTGTTCTCCTTATTTTTTTTATCTACTTATTACTCATGCAACTTCTTTTCTCTTTATAAAAGGAAAGCTGATGTCGGTCTTGATTACGACAAATGGAACCGTATCTGCTTTACATGGAGCAACACCAACGGAGACTAAAAGTTCTACAAGGATGGCGTGTTCGTAGGCAGTGGTTCAGGCTTTAATGTAGGCGGCAAAATTAGCTCCGGAGGTGTCAGCGTGATCGGACACGACCAAGACACTCGTGGAGGAGGCTTCGAAGAAAGGGAATCGTTTGTTGGCGAAGTGACGGAGGTAAATTTATGAGGCACCGTTCTGTCTGCGAGTGACATTGCTGCCCAGTACAGCAACTGCCACGTTACCCAAGGATCAGTGAACTGGTGGTCCCAGTTTAAAGATGGCGTTCATGGCGGAGTTGTGGTAGTGGAGCCATGATCCAATCCGTTTTCCACAGCAGGATCCAGTAAGGTGTTGGGCAATTAATGGGTTAAACAGATTCAACAATGACTTTCCGACTGTTGTTTTGTATTACTCTCAAAACGTGCATTGATGTTTTGATGTAATATTTGCTGGTAGCAAGATTAGCATGAGATGCACTCATGCTATTTGGTTAATGACGAAAGAAGATCACCGTATTGAATAGAGAAAAATGAATATTTAAAAAAAGGATCCTTATGCAACTGATGATGTGTATAAAGTGTTATCATAATATGAAACCTTAAAGTCGGTTTCCCTCGCGTTTTTATTTATCTCTGTCCCGCTAAACCTTACTATAACAAGAGAGTATCGTGTCGCAAGAAAAAAGAAATCGAAATGTCAACCTCGTTCCCAGGGTCTCTCTCTCCCCGCCACCAAAGGGCGAGAGATTCTTTTTCTGCGTTCAACGATAATTGGAAAAATACCAGCCAGAAAATAGAGGACTGTGAACAGTCTAGATAATTTAAACAAATATAATCATATGCCGGTTTCTTAATAACAAGCATCATGTGATCTAATAGGGCTTTACATATTACTGAATCAAATCTTTTTTTTCGATGCTATATCGCGTATCAAGCCTTTTAAAATTTCAAATCTCGTTCCCAAAAAATAAATAAATTTCAACTCCAACGAAAAAAACATCAAACGCACTAGCTCTAATCATATTTGCTCTTCGTTTGAGGTGCGTCAAACAAGGTTTTAGCACCTTTTCATGAGTTAAAAGTTTTCCATGTTCATTTATATTTTAAAATATAAGCATTCCGAAATGAAAAAAGGTAGAATTTAAGGCAAATATCGCTAAAATAAACGGAATAACAGTTTGATTAACGTAATAAAAAGAGTTGAGTAAAAATAAATGAAAATGCGGCCAAGTGACAAGTTTATCCTCCGCTAACTAACGCCTAGGTTTCTCTGCATAATTGTGACAAAATATGGTCATATAGTAAATGGCACTAAAATTTATACATCCAAAATAAACAATTCTTGTATTTCGTTTTTTTTTTACTCACACTGTAACACCAGTATCACCTTTCCAAAGGCGGTATTTACAAAAGTCGAGCTAACAAGGGGATTAAATAATAAAAGTTTAAGCCAAAGACTGGATTTTGACTTTCTAGTGATCTAGAGCTGTAGTTAAAACTATTGTGATATTAATACGGTGAAAGAAAGCAAAAATGTATCGCTTTCATTTCATCCGGGAGCTATTATTAACCAAAGCTACAGTCTTTGTTTCACAACAGCTGCCACCAACTGTGTAAAGTAAAAAAATAATAGGTATAAAGCGTAGAAAAAAACGTACAATTGCCCTTAAAACATCTTAATTGTAAACTTTGTAAAGACATTAAATAAGGCAAGCTCTCCAGTGCGTGCGTTTCTTTCTTCTTATTGCGGGTTCCATTTTATACCGGATGCATCCAAACGATTTCTAAAACAAAGCTCTCAAGTGAAAAAGTCGTGAAACAATTTAAATTGATATGGACACACTGGATTGACAGTTCACCATTCTAAAGATTTAAAAATATAACAATTTGACCAAGAGAACAGAACAATGCAGGCAAGAAAAGGATGATTTGGTTGTCAATGAAACAAGATTGATAAGAAGGAATTTCCTTATGTCGATCATTTGTGTTCAAAGCGACTGCTCAGTATCTTACACAATAGGCAATTTAGTAACGCGTAATTGGTTTTTACTTTTTTTCCAATCAGATATGCAACCTTCAAAGCTTTGTGATATGTTCACTTCCAGAACAAGGCTTTTTTTGTGATTAAAATAATACGAAAAAAGGATTTTGGAACGATGATAGGGAAGAAGAAAAGCACGCCAGACAATAATAACGCTTTAGAAATCAACGTAACAAAATTGTAACCAAACTTGTGCTTCAAGCAACTACTAAGTACCTCACACAATACAACTGACCATAGGCATTTTAAAAAGCATAAAGAATTATCCACGGGATGTGTCATATATAGTTGGTTTAACTCGTCAGTTAGTCCAATCTACCAGTTAATCAGGGGAAGCGTCGCTTCCAAGTTTTAAACTTACGTCCACTTCCGTTTGGCCAGGACTTGCGGGCACTTGCGTTGACATGCTCTGAACATGCGATGACTTGCGTTCACTTTGGTCGAGATCAAATTTGCATGCAAGCCGGCGCCGGCAAACTTTCACCGTTTGGCTTCCCAACGCAAGTCAACGCAAGTCTAACTGTATTGCTGTTTGTTTCAAGTACTTGTACTGAATTGTAGCGCGCACAATAGCATAACTTGCGTGCAGCTGCAAGTAAACTTACGAGTCCGTTTAGCCACCCAGCACAGGCCTCATACAAGTTCAACTTGCGGCTAAACATTCAGTTCCAAAACAAGATTCTTCTACAAAAAACAGAAAAACAACGAAACAGGAAATTCAATCTAGTTAATAGCAAACAAGTGGTCAATGAAACCATACCAATAAGTAGGAATGCACGTGCGCCCCTCGGGCAATATCACACATGAAGTATCTTACACAATAAAACAAATTATTATAAACGGGTAATTGGTTTTTACTTCTTTTCCAATCAAATATACCACCTTCAAAGCTTTGTGATATGTTCACTTCCAGAACAAGGCTATTTTGTGAAGTAAAAAATAAATATAAAAGAATTAAGAAAATGGGAACGATTCATGATATAATGTTTAAAATGTTAACTTGGCATAGGCAAGAAAGAAAGCACGTCAGAAAAAAACACTTTAAGTAGCCAATGTTGAGTACCTTACACAATACAACTGACAATAGGCATAAAGGCACAACAAAATTATCCACGGGTTTGATTAAAGTTGGTTTTACACGACACTTAGTGCAATCCTTCTCTAAACTTTGTTAAATATTCATTTTCAAAACAATGTTCTTCTACGAAGAACATAAAAAAAGAAACAGGAAAATCAAGCCAGTCAATAGCAAAACGGTGGTCGATGAAACCATAACAAAACGCAGGTATGCATGTGCACCCCTCAGGCAATAGCACACGTAAAGTAAGCCGACAATTAATGCAAGGGACTAATTTAAGGGGTAAAATTGATTTACCACTTTGACTTGCCTTTGAAAATTTCCAGCAAGTCTTTTTTAAATTTTTTTCTTAGTCCCACAATATGGTTCTTTTGAGTGGTGAAACTATGAAAAATAATAGAGAAGGTAACGATGTAAACTTGGCTTAGACAATAAATAATGTACGCTGGACAATAATGGTTTGGTAGTCAATGAAACTATACTAACAAGTAGGAATTTTCGTTTACGGTCATTTGTGTTCCACGCGCGAGGCTGCCAGGTGCCTTACGCAATAGCACCTACTTATTGTGCACATTTCAGAGACACTCTCGCCATTTTCAGTGAGTACACGGAGAAGGCACTTGCTCACACGTCGGCTCGGACCCGTTGAACCAAGCTTAAGGGAAAAGGTAGGAATTAAAACAAGTAACAATACAATGGTTTTATTTTAAATGTATCGATGAAGACCAATGAAGCGAGTTCAGTTGGACACTTTCCCTAAAGCATTTATGTTTTTTTAAAACGCCAATGGCAAAACACTTGCTCAAAGATGATTCTCACGTTTAAATCTAAATGTTTAAGTCTGAGGCATGGCTGGTTAAATATATCCTATAAAGATAACGCAATGAATTATAACCTGGACGCTCCTAAACTTGCAGAGTTACTTTCTTCTTCAGTGAAACTTGAATTAGCTTTTATGTCCAGAACCAAGCCGTACTAACAACTCGCACTCAGGTGACTCGGCCTTTCATTCATAAGGTCATTTAACAGGCTGGAATACTGATGGAAACTGAAGGAAATCTGGCAAGACGGGCTAGGCACTTACTCCAAAAACCCAAAATATTGTGGCTAGAAGTTTATCGTAGCAAAAAGATCTCTTCCTTAGCCAATCCAGCTCCCCCTTGCTGAATCGAAGTGGAAGCGCGCACATGAGGAGGTCGAAAAAAGAGATCGGTATAGCGATCATTTTATAAGCTCTACATACAATACAATACAATGTAATTTTATTGTCCATACGTGGGACGAGGTCTCCCTCAATGTCCGAGCCAGAGGCTCATGTATAAAACGTAGGACTAAAATTAAAACAGACTTAAGTATATGCTATTAAAACTATAAAAAAATTATCCCACCCATTAAAAAAAAGAAAAGAATGAAAAACAAGAACAATACTAATACCACCCCCTCCCCTTACCCCATACTGTATAATTAGTAACATGCATGTTCTGTATAATACCGATAAAATTTATTCAGCTGTTATGAAGGTTTCGGCTAAGTTCTTTCTGAGTCCTGAAAATTTAGATGTAGGTGAAGGGGTATTTAAGACTGCTTTTTTTTTTTTACACATGCTGGATTTAATATCACTACTTTTATAATTTTTGTTTTATCAGCTCCATAAATAGCGAAGAGAAATGAAGTTCGCTTGTATCACTTTCCTGCTCGTGGGTTTGCTCATTTCTATGGATACCACAGATTCTTGCACTCCTTCTAATGGTAAGTTAACAAGACGCACTTTACACTGTCTACGTCTGCCGTTTTAAATTTAAACAATTTATTTTTCACACGACCCCACAACCTGAAACCTTTAAAAACTATTGTGGTAAAGACTATCAGCAATATTAGGAGGCAGCGTGGCCGAATGATTAGGACGCAGGCCTTGTAACCGGGACGTCCCAGGTTTAACCCTCCCCACTGCCACTGGAAAGATTTGTGTTCAGTGGCCCTGAATTCAAATCACCAGGCTTTGTAAATAGCCAACTGGTCAGCCTCCTGCCAGCTGGGATTTTAGCTAGTTTCCATTTAGAGATACCCAAATTAGCACAGCAGTGATAGATACATTGAAACTTAAATAAAGTGATTAAATTTTTTATTTATTTCCTTTTTACTTTTTATCGAGTGAGCCATTTCTACAAAGCGGGGCCGAGCAGTAATATAGATGCTAATTATATCCAGTTTCCTTTTTAGCAAAACAAACAAACTAAATTCGTTCATGTATAGTGTTCGCAAATAGGGTAGCTAAACTGAATAAACAAATATCAAAAGGTTTCAAAATTATAATAATTTCATCGGGTATATATTTTGGAGTACTTTAATACGGTGATTTTTTTAAATTCATTTTCACCAAAATTTACAACAGTACTATACCTAACACAAAAATCAACCATATCTTAATTACAACACTTGCTTACAGCTTGAACACAGGTAAATAATAATAAAAAAAAATTACGACACCTTTTAAAAAAAATTAGACATGGAATTTCGAAGACCTAAATAAAGAATAACTGAATTACATACACCAATCTGAACATACATCTTAATTACAACACTTACATATAAAACTGTGAAATATATTTTAAACCGCTGCCCTGATCCAATCAGAAAAAAAAAAAAGAAACAGCCAACCAATCGGAACTGGAAACCATTTAACTTTTCACGCTTGCCTTATTTTCTTGATTAAACGTGGGCCCTTAATAAACGCCGGGTCTCCAAGCTGTATTTGAAAATTAACCCCTTAAACATTTATTCAAGGTGTAAAATGCTTTGGAAGCCGGTAATGTCTACATTTATGGCTGTCAAAAATAATGAATTAAAATGATTTCTTAGAAAAATAGGGTTGAATAAACTATTGGAATCAAATAAACGCCGGCTCTATCGGACCAAGTTTGAAATAAACGCCAGGGGAGTTAAATCGAGAAAATGCGGTATTTCTTGCTGGCTGGCAAGACTTCAATCAACGCTTCAATCGAGGCGTTTCAAACGTTTTTAAAGCTTTATATGATTATAACAACAGAATAGCTGAAAATTCTATGAAAAAACAATTTGTCAATCTTTTCATCTAGGTGAAGAGGAATTGCAGAAACTCGCGCGAAGCAACCCAGGTGGCGAAGTGCCGGATATAAGTTGGTCTGCGTCGAGCAAAACCCGCTATGTTCAGCCAATAATAATTTTAAAATGATTTGTTTTTATTAATTTGGAGTCGAGACAGTTTTTGACGGTTTTTGTCCAGAGTTTATTTAGGCAATACCTAATCGACACTAGAAGTGTTTACAATGCCTTTTGCAATTATTAAAATAGCAACACAGAAGTGTTCTGGGGTGAAAATAAAGTATGTTTTTGGCCCTTTTCCGAACTCGTTTTAAAATGAGCCAAATTACAACCAAGAACATCAACTCTATCGTTATATTACATCGGAACGTTCTCTTTCCGCAGAGTACCGAATGATTTTTCAAGAGCACACCACCACAGATTACGCCATAAAAGAAAACTCTATCGTGTATGATTTGGACGCAGCAACAGTGTGCTTTTTTGCGAAAGACACAGACAATGACAAACCTTACAGTGCATCTGGTGCGAGCGAGTGCGTATATAGCTACAATGATGGTGGATCAAAGTGGGGAAATGCGTTGATGCTTTGTACAACTCCCAGTTTAAATGTTTGGCTCGGTGACGGCGATGTGAGGTACTGACTATACTTCGCAATATTCCTGTGAATTTGCGAAAGAAATATAGTAGAACCCCGGCAACTCGAACTCTAAAGGGAAACGAAAAACAGTTCGAGTTAGCGGGGTTTCGAGTTATCGGGTTCGATTAAATAAATATTTAATTTGCCAAGTTAATAATTGATAGTTTGCTGATTTTTCAGCACTTCATATTAATCATATATCGTATAATGTAAATAAAACTTATCTCGTCAGAGATAAGAGTGTAAAATGGCTGACAAGTACGTCATCTGTTCGTTGCTCTAATCATTGGACATCCATCGCGAGTTGCAAGAATCGGAATTCCAGTTATCGGGGTAAATTTGACCCAAATTTTGATCAAGGGAAACGAAATTTACTTCGAGTTAGGGGTGTTTTCGAGATATCCGAGCCGGGTAAAAATAACTGACAATTGTTGAGTCAAATCAAACGCAGAGTGGAAGTTAGTTCGAGTTATCCGAGTTCGAGTTACCGGGGTTTTACTGTACTGTACTGTTCAGCTGTTTCTTACTTTAAGTCTTTTGAACAAGTAAACGTGCGCTTGAATATTGCAAATGCTTATTTACATCAAAGCAAGGATAAATCAAGAATATAAATATGTATACTTTTGGTCTTAATCTTCCTTAGTAAAGCCCGGCTTACACGGGCAATTTTTTATGTGTCATTTTTTATGTGACAAATATATTTGTGTAGATGACACAACAATTATTTGTCAGCAGTCCAAAGATTATTATTATACATTAGAATTACTTTGAAACATGTGATTGGTCGAGAGCATTCAGTCAATATACAGTGGCATGTGAACTTGACATGATAACCAGGGGCGTAGCCAGCCTATAGGCCCGTAGGCCCGGGCCTACAAATTTTTCGACCCGCTCGTATTTTGAAAAGGTACAATTAGTAAAATTCAGGCTGAAACGCTTTCAAGATGAAATAGAAAACAATTTGTAACGTACCATAGCATTACAGTAGAAGCCCGGTAACTCGAACTTGGATAACTCGAACACAACGCTAACCCGAACTTGCTTCCATTAACCTTGGATTTGATCTCACTTTTCAGTCGTTTTTACTCGGTTAACTCGAACTCGGATAACTCGAAAACCCCGCTAACTCGAACCAAATTTCGTTTCCCTTGATAGATATTTGGGTCAAATTTACCCCGATAACTCGAATTCCAGTTCTTGGAACTTGCCATGGTGCCCATTGATTAGAGCAATGAACAGATCGCGTATTTGACTGCCATTTCCCACTCTTATCATAAGCATGTATAGTTGTGTTAGAGTTTATGACGAGATTAGTTCAATATGCACTGTACTGTTTTATACTGAAGTGCTGAAAAATCAGTAAACTATCAATTATTAACTTGGCAAGTTAAATATTCAATCAACCCCGATAACTTGAAACCCTGCTAACTAGAACTGTACAGGCCCGCAAATGATCCCGACCCACAAATGATCCCGGGACCGCAAATGATCCCAAATTGGACCGCAAATGATCCCAGTACCGGAAATGATTTGTGTAAATGATACAACAGAATACTTGGAATGGCGTGGACTTTATGAATCGTCTATGGATGTATTTTTATAAAAGACCAAGTGCCTCAGGCATAATAAAACGCAACGATTAAAAACGGTGAAAATAACCCGCGAAATAACAAAATTAACATGTGGCTATCTAAGTTTTTCATTTAGAAAACGCACCTAAAAAATAAACATGAATCTTCGAAGACGCCTCTGCTGTCTAATTAGTCACTTCCTGGCAATGCTGCCTCGGTAGACCCGAGCCTCCTTTTCCTTGGAAACGCACAAAATTTCTACATGCGAATTTTGGAGTTTATGACAGATTTTGAAACCGTTATTTGAAAACACATTTTCCTTCACAATTCGTTCTTGCAAATATAAAATGAAATACAGTAAACGGTTACAGCGTCTCTGAGCTGGGTAAATTTATTTGCATACCGCACGCATAGAGCTGTCAACTTTTGCACGTGCAAATTTCTTACTGTCAATTAATCTGTACTGAAAGCTACGCGAAAATGAAGTCAGTTTTTGAGAGAATTTTTAGTTGCCTGTGTCAGAATTTATTTCAGTGACTTGATGAAGACATTTAAAGAAAAAAATATATATATATATATATATTGATACAGTTGTGGTTTTGAATTTACTTTAGTAAATCGTTCAAATACGGCACATTCTCTCGCGTTAATTGTTTTTCTTATTGTTGTATTATTAATAAAGAAATGGATTAAATAAATTTAAATCCCCTGTCCAAATTCTTTAGTCCATGCATATCCAACTTTTACGGTTAGGCGACTGTTTCCGGTCCGAGGATCATTTGCGGTTCAATTTTGGGATCATTTGCTGTCCCGGGATCATTTGCGATCCAATTTGGCAGGGTCGTAACCAGGTATATTTTTTTATCGCTGATCCCAAATTTTAGCTCTAAATTTTGATTCCTGATCCCTAAAATGTGGCACCATTTGATCCCTGATTCCATTCTGATCCGATCTGATTGGCCGATCCGGATCCCATGACTTGTGACCCGGGATCCCGGGTCCATGATCCCGATCCCGAGGCTGTGATCCGGATCCCAAGGCTGTGATCCCCGATCCCAAGGCTGTGATCCCTGATCCCATATACCTGGTTACGACCCTGAATTTGGGGATCATTTGCGGGTCGGGATCATTTGCGGGCCTGTACAGAACTGCTTTTGGTTTCCCTTAGTTCGAGTTACTGGGGTTCTACTGAATATATATTCGCAACTACCCTTTCGCGATGAGATCAAGGCACATCTAGCACTGAAATGCAAACTCGGGAGCTTTCTAGACTAGTCAGGTGACAGACAAACGCACAATTGCATCCGCCAGAGAGGACGAGTATACGGTTTATGTTGAATTGAGTGAAAAGTGGCGCAGTTACTTCCTGTTATAATTAAGGTGCTGTAAAATACACATAAGATAAGAACAAAATGAAGGAAAAGGCATTTTCGAGAGTCTTAATCCAACCAAACCTTTCTTGGCGGACCTCCTCCGCCCCTAACACCTCGAAGAGCAACACGATTGACCAGGCCTACAACTTTTCAAAAAGCTGGCTACGCCCCTGATAACCCAATATCTGCAGCAGATATTGGGTTATCATGTCGAGTTCAAAGTCCGCCTAGTTTCCAAGCCCCTCGTCTGTGAAGTGCTGTCAAACTTTTAAAAATATGGCTGAGCGATTCGCCTCCGTTTCCAAAGAGAAATTGAAAGTTTTGATCAAGAATAAAGATTCTAAAAACACCAAGAGATCAACAAAAACAAGTGTAAAAATTCTGAATGATTATTTGAGGGAGAAGAACCTGGAGGAACCACAAGATAAAACCGCTTTGGCCAATGCTCTGACGAAGTTTTACGCCGGCGCTAAAAAAAGCGATGGCAAATTGTTTGAAAACGTATAATAAAACAATTATTGAATTCGTTTTTCGCATGATATTGTGAATTATCAAAACCTCGTGTCTGTGTTATCTGCCTCAGCCTGTCTGTGTTATCAAAGCCCGAGGTGTGTTAACACAGACCGAGGTCTGTGTTATCTGCCTCAGCCTTCGGCTTCGGCAGATAACACAGGCTGAGGCAGATAACACAGACCTCGGTTTTGATAATTCACGATATCATGCTCAACCTCATCCAATAATTGCTTATTATAATGCGCCAGTAATGACCTAAGACAGCAGAGATACGCACAGAGATATGCGCGCACAGTGCTCAGTGGGAATTTGGGAGATTGGGGACCAAATATGCTGACGCAATATTTGCCACATTTTATATGACAAGTCGTTAACATGAGCAATTTTCGTATGTGACAACTTTTATTTGTCACATAAAACCTAGCTAACTCGCCAGCTTGTCAACACAAATATTTGTAACGAGGGGGTACTGGAATATCGCTTCAGTTTTCAAGAGTAACCAGCACAGGAAATTGTGAATTAAAAAGATCAAAAAAGCATAGAATTACCAAATAATCTGATTTTCCCTTAAAATTAATCTTTTAATTTTTTCTAGTTGTTTTTCCTCTAATTTCTTTTCTCTTTTTAAAAGGTATGCTGACGTCGTGCTTGATTATGGAAAATGGAACCATATCTGCTTCACATGGAGCAACACCAACGGAGACTATAAGTTCTACAAGGATGGTGTGGTCGTAGGCAGTGGTACAGGCTTTAATGTAGGCGGTACAATCAGCTCCGGAGGTGTAAGCGTGATCGGACACGACCAAGACACTCTTGGAGGAGGCTTCGAAGAAAGGGAATCGTTTGTTGGCGAAGTGACGGAGGTAAATGTATGGGGCGTTGTTCTCTCCGAAAGTGATATTGTTGCCCAAGCCAGCAACTGCCACGTCACCCAAGGATCAGTGAACTGGTGGTCTCAGTTTAAAGATAGTGTTCATGGCGGAGTTGTGGTAGTGGAGCCATGATCCAATCCGCTTTCTACAAGAGGATCCAGTAAGGTGTTGGGCAATAAATGGGCTTAAACAGATTCAACAATGACTTCCCGACTGTTGTTTTGTATTACTCTCAAAACATGCATTGATGTTTTGATGTAATATTTGCTGTAGCAAGATAAGCATGAGACGCACCCATGCTATGTGGTTGATAACGAAAGAAGATCATTGTATTGAATAAAGAAAAATGAATATTTAAAATAAAGGATCCTTATGCAACTGATGATGTGTGTAAAGTGTTATCATAATATGAAAACTTTAAAGTCGGTTCCCCCCTTTTTTTATCTCTGCCCTTAACCTAACTATAACAAGAAAGTATCATGTCGCTAGAAAAAAGAAATTGAAATGCACACTTCAAGCGTTACACTAATTGTTTTCAGCCTCTGTAGCCTTTTTCAAATGTCACAAAATATAATGATTACAAATTATTTTCAGAGAGTTTGTACGTTCAAGTATTGTAATCCCCAAGTTACCTCGCATCTATTCTGGATAAGATACTCCCTCAGATTTCATTCAATAACAGCTTTTGGCAATTTCAGAATATTTTTTCCCTAAATTGTAAACGTTATCATGCAGAGAACAGACTAAACCAGGTTAAGCAAAATGAAAATCAACAACTGGAAACTAAAAAGCTTAATTTTACACAGGGTTCAAGTTAAAATTCATTGTGATAAATTTAAAGTTAACAAATATCCGTTGGCAAGTTCTACGAAGACAACAATTTTAAACCGTTGTCTAACTAAACGGCCATTCAACGTGTCTTATCTTTGGTGTGAATGAGGAATTATACCTTTCACGGCCTTTCAAGCCTTTTAAAAGTTCTAATCTCGTTCCCAAGTAATTAAATATCAACTCCGACGAAAAAAACATCAAAAGCACTCTCTCTAATCATATTTGCTCTTCGTTTGAGGTGCGTCAAACAAGGTTTTAAGGTGACTCGATCGAAATAAATGACGTGCTGTATGCTTGTCAAAAATGTCTAATTACTTCACCATTTCTGACTCGATTTCCCTCAGACTTTCGCATTTTACTCGAAATTTATCGAAGATTAATACACACGCCAATATGTCGATGTAATGATTGCGAGTTTTGTGCGATGCTACTTTTATTGCACACACCTATTTGGATAAAACTGCTATTTACAGAAAACTGAGCGCTAGGATTTAGTTTAAACTACTGCAATTAGCTCATTATAACATCATATTATGACTTTCTAAGTTTCCGAGAAATCGTCGGAACAGAAACCTCGATACAATTTGATCATCAAAAAGTTAATCTCGGGCAAGCCTCGAGGCTTGGAACGCTCCAGCTCTTCCACATTTCGCCCAAAAGTACCATAACCGAAGACAAAGAAAGTTCAATTCAACAGTTTTGTTAGCTCCAAATCACATTCGGCTATTTGCAACGATGAAAAAGTTTGAGCAAATACTATAAACTCACCATTTGCGTCAAAATGTAGGAAGGTCGCCAAATTAACGTTTTTCTAAATTACATGAAAACTATCCGTACGAATTCCTTAAAACAACCGGAACATTAAATTGAACATCTTACACAAATTTTGTGCTACTCTACATTTCTGGAGCTGCCTTGATATGGATGAATTATTTTTTTAAAGTGAAGCACTACTCCAACTCTCTATTGAACACGGCCATGTTGTCGTTTGAATTCTACAGCTGACGCTATGCAAATTTCCTTGGATTTGATTAGAATTTGAAGAATTCACACATGGATAAGGGGGGTGCATTTTACCCCACAAGACAGCAGTTATTTGAATAACAATAAACAGACTACAATGCGTTAATTTCAACTTTAGTACCAACCCTTTTCAAATTTCATGTGGCATAAATTAAGGACACCTCTTACATCAGAACATGAAGCAACTGAACACTGTCAATGCACCCCCCTTATCCATGTGCAAATTTTTCAAATTCTCGTAAATTCCAAGGAAATTTGCATAGCGTTAGCTGCAGAATCCAAACAACAACATGGCCGTGTTCACAATAGGGTTGGAGTAGTGCTTCACTTTAAAACATTATATCATCCAAATCAAGGCAGCTCCAGAAACGTAAAGCAGCGCAAAGTTTGTGTAAGATGTTCAAATTAATGGTCCGGTTGTTTTAAGCAATTCGTACGGTTAGTTTTCATGCAATTTAGAAAAACGTTAATTTGGCGACCTTCCTACATTTTAACGCAACTGGTGAGTTTATAATATTTGCTCAAACTTTTTCATCGTTGTAAATAGCCGAATGTGATTTGGAGCTAACAAAACTGATGAATTGAACTTTCTTTGTCTTCGGTTATGGTACTTTTGGGTAAAATGTGGAAGAGCTGGAGCGTTCCAAACCTTGAAGTTTGCCCGAGATTAATATTTTGATGATCAAATTGTATCGAGGTTTCTGTTCCGACGATTTCTCGGAAACTTAGAGAGTCATAATAAGATGTTATAATGAGTTAATTGCAGAAGTTTAAACGAAATCCTAGCGCTCAGTTTTCTGTAAATAGCAGTTTTATCCAAATAGGTGTGTTCAATAAAGTTAACATCGCGCAAAACTCACGATAATTACATGAAAATATTGACGTGTGTATTATTCTTCGATAAATTTCGAGTAAAATGCGAAAGTTTGAAGGAAATCGAGTCAGAAATGGTGAAGTTATAAGACATTTTTGAAAGGCATACAGCACGTCATTTATTTCGATCGAGTCACCTTAACACCTTTTCAAGAGTTTAAAGTTTTCCATGTTCATTTATATTATAAAATATACGCTTTACGAAATTAAATGAAAAAAGGTTGAATTTAAGACACATATCGCTAAAGTAAACGGAATAACAGTTTGATGAACGTAATGAAAAGAGTCGAGTAAAAATAAATGAAAATGCGGC
Organism: Oculina patagonica; assembly: GCF_052425735.1. Classification (NCBI taxonomy): domain Eukaryota; kingdom Metazoa; phylum Cnidaria; class Anthozoa; order Scleractinia; family Oculinidae; genus Oculina; species Oculina patagonica. The sequence continues at coordinate 9,868,136 of NC_135762.1, forward strand.
TAAGTGACAAGTTTATCCTCCGCTGACTAACTCTTAGGTTTGTTTGCATAATTGTGACAAAAAATTGTCATATAGTAAATGGCAGTAAAACTTATACAGCCGACTGCCTATAACTCGAACCCTCGCTAACTCGAACCTCGCGCTAACTCGAACCAAAATCGCTTTCCCCTGGATTTCCGTCATACGTTTACTGTAATTTTACCGCTCGGTAGCTCGAACCCTCGATAACTCAAATCTCCCGCTAACTCGAACCAACTTTCGTTTCCCTTCAGGTCATTTTCTATATAATTTACCCTCGATAACTCAAACAATGTCTGTCCGGCAATACATGAGAAGTCAAAACAAACAGCGTGCTGTAGTCTAAAATGTTGAAATTATTTTGAAATAAAAACGTGCACGAGTTAGAATGCCCCTCAAAACACGAAATGTGCTACACAATTGACATGCTACAGACGTTCAGTTTGTTTGTGGAGGCCCGGGTGTGGAGGTTGATACCGATTCTTCCAAATCCGACCTTAGAAAACTTAAAAGGATTATCGCCAGGGCGAATTTCTCATAAAATAAATCGCATACACCCTGTAGCAGTAGCCTATAGCATTAGCGTTGTTCCCTTTGAAACCTGCAAAGTTCACAGCAATTAAATTTGCTTTGTTTTACGTTACATTCTGATGTATACCCGACAGTGATTTGGAACTGAATATGTTGTCCCTTTCTCTTTCGGCTTATCTATACTCTAATTAAATCTGTTTATTTAAAATGTAGTGGTCTACACTGTTCTATGAATAGAGAATCAGTAAACACACTTTTTTTTCTTATTTCCGGTAACTTGTTTTCAACTCCCGATAACTCGAGCCATTTTTAATTTTCTTTGAAGTTTCGAGTCATCGGGAGGCAACTGTACATCCAAAATAAGCAATTCATGTATTTTGTTTTTTAATCACACTGTAACACCAGTATCACCTTACCAAAGGCGGTATCTGCAAACGTGGAGTTAACAAGGGGATTAATTAATAAAAGTCTGAGCCAAGGACTGGATTTTGACTTTCTAGTGATCTAGAGATGTAGTTAAAACTATTGTGATATTAATACAGTGAAAGATAACAAAAATGTATCGCTTTCATTTCCTCCGGGAGCTATTATTACCCAAAGCTACAGTCTTTGTTTCACAACAGCTGTCACCAACTGTGTGAAGTAAAAAAAAAATAATCAGAGGTGTAAAGAGTAGAAAAAAAAAACGTACAATTACCCTAAAAAACATCTTAATTGTAAACTTTGTAAAGACACTAAATATGGCAAGCTCTCCAGTGCGTGCGTTTCTTTTTTCTTATTGCGGGTTCCATTTTTGATCCGATCCGACGATTTCTAGAACAAAGCTCTCAAGTGAAAAAATTATTATCCCAACGATTTCTAGAGCAAAGCTCCCAAGTGAGAAAGTGGTGAAACAATGTAAATTGATAGGGACACACTGGATTGACAGCTCACCATTCTAAAGATTTAAAAATATAACAATTTGACCAAGAGAACAGAACAATGCAGGCAAGAGAAGGATGATTTGGTTGTCAATAAAAAGACAAGATTGATAAGAAGGAATTTCCTTATGTCGATCATTTGTGTCAGTTCAAAGCGACTGCTCAGTATCTTACACAATAGGCAATTTAGTAACGCGTAATTGCTTTTTACTTTTTTCCAATCAGATATGCAACCTTCAAAGCTTTGTGATATGTTCACTTCCAGAACAAGGCTCTTTTGTGATTAAAATAATACGAAAAAAGGATTTTGGAACGAGGATAGGGACGAAGAAAAGCACGCCAGACAATAACGCTTTAAAAAATCAACGTAACAAAATTGTAACCACACTTGTGCTTTAAGCAACTACTAAGTACCTCACACAATACAGATGACAATAGGCATTTTAAAAGGCATAAAAAATTATCCACGAGATGTGTCATATATAGTCGGTTTAACTCGTCAGTTAGTCCAATCTACTTAGTTAATCAGGGGAAGCGTCGCTTCCAAGTTTTAAACTTGCGTCCACTTCCGTTTGGCTAGACTTGCGGGCACTTGCGTCAGGGGAAGCGTCGCTTCCAAGTTTTAAACTTGCGTCCACTTCCGTTGGCAGACTGTGGGCACTTGCGTCAGTTGACATGCTCTGAACAGCCGATGACTTGCGTTCACTTTGGTCTAGATCAAATTTGCATGCAAGTCGCCGCAAGCTTTCACCGTTTGGCCACCCAACGCAAGTGAACGCAAGTCTTATTGCTGTTTGTTTCAAGTACTGAATTACAGCGCGTACTATAGCATAACTTACGTGCACTTGCGAGTAGACTCGCAAATCTGTTTTGCCACCCAACGCAAGCCTGTCGTAAAGCAATGTAAATTGATAGGGACAAACTAGATTAACAGCTCACCAGTCTAAAGATTAGTAAGTTGGAAAATATAAAAATTTGACCAAGAGAAAGACAAGAAAAAGATGATTAGGTAGCCAATGAAACAAGGTTGATAAGAAGGAATTTTCATATCATTTGTGTTTCCGTTTGGCCAGGACTTGCGGACACTAGCGTTGATTAGCGATGACTTGCGTTCACTTTAGTCGAGATCAAATTTACATGCAAGCTGGCGCAAGCTTCCACCGTTTGGCTTGCCAACGCAAGTTAACGCAAGTATTAAATTAAGGTTTTTTCAAGTACTGAACTGCAGCGCGCGCAATAGCATAACTTGCGTGCAGCTGCAAGTAAACTTACGAGTCCGTTTAGCCACCCAGCACAGGCCTCATACAAGTTCAATTTGGGACTACTAGCGTCCACTTGCGTTGCAGTTTGGCTACGGCTACAGTTTGCTAAACATTCAGTTTCAAAACAAGATTCTTCTACAAAGAACAGAAAAACAACTAAACAGGAAATTCAATCTAGTCAATAGCAAACTAGTGGTCAATGAAACCATACCAATAAGCAGGAATGCACGTGCGCCCCTCAGGCAATATCACACGTAAAGTATCTTACACAATAGAACACATTATTATAAACGGGTAATTGGTTTTTACTTCTTTTCCAATCAAATATACCATCTTCAATGCTTTGTGATATGTTCACTTCCAGAACAAGGCTATTTTGTGAAGTAAAACATAAATATAAAAGAATAAAGAAAATGGGAACGATTCATGATATAATGTTTAAAATGTTAACTTGGAATAGACAAGAAAGAAAGCACGTTAGAAAATAACACTTAAACACATGTTAAGTACCTTACACAATACAACTGACAATTGGCATAAAGGCACAAAAAATTATCCACGGGTTTGATTGTAGTTGGTTTAACATGTCACTTAGTGCAATCTTTCTCTAAACTTTGTTAAATATTCATTTCCAAAAGAAGGTTCTTCTACGAAGGAACATAAAAAATAGAAACAGGAAAATCAAGCCAGTCAATAGCAAAACGGTGGTCGATGAAACCATAACAGAACGCAGGTATGCACGTGCGTCCCTTAGGCAATAGCACACGTAAAGTAAGCCGACAATTAATGCAAGGGACTGATTTAAGGAGTTAAATTGATTTGCCACTTTGACTTGCCTTTGAAAATCTCCAGCAAGTCTTTTTTAAATTATTTTTAGTCCCACAATATGATTCTTTTGAGTGGTGAAACTATGAAAAATAATAGAGAACGTAACGATGTGAACTTGGCCAAGACAATAAATAATGTATGCTGGACAATAATGGTTTGGTAGTCAATGAAACTATACTAACCAGTAGGAATTTTCGTTTACGGTCATTTGTGTTCCACGCGCGAGGCTGCCAGGTGCCTTACGCAATAGCGCCTACTTATAGTGCACATTTCAGAGACACTCTCACCATTTTCAGTGAGTACACGAGGAAGGCACTTGCTCCCACATCGGCTCTGACCCGTTGAACCAAACTCAAAGGAAAAGGTAGGAATTAAAACAGGTAACAATACAACGGTTTTATTTTAGATGCATCGATGAAGACTGATAAAGCGAGTTCAGTTCGACGCTTTCCCTAAAGAATTTATGTCTTCCTAGCTGACTTTGTGTCTTCTTTGTTGCTCTCTATGCTTATACATTATGTTTTTGTTCGTTTAACGGGTTCGAACGAGGGGAAGCAATAACCTTTCAGAATTATTGTTTTTGTCGGTTCTGAAAAAAAAATTCGGTGAAATCCCAAAAGAAATAAGCTTTTCAAAATTTCCGAGTGAAAGAGTGGTCCCAGTTCTTGATGGTTCTTGTAGTATGTTTAAGCAAACTGCCACAATTTTTTAAAGATAAATAGAAGAAAAAGGTTTTTAAAACAGCCAATGGCAAAACGCTTGCTCACAGAGGAAAATTGTGATATTCACGTTCAAATCTAAGTTTTAAGTCTGAGGCATGCGGGCAAAACCTGGACGCTCCTAAACATGCAGATTTAATTCCTTCTTCAGTAAAACGTAACTATGTCTAGAACATAGCCGTGCTCCTTAAAACAACTTACGCTAAGTCGTTCAAGCATAAGGTAATTAGCAGGCTGGAATACCGATGAAAACTGAAGCACATCTGGCGAGACGGGCTGGGCACTTACTCCAAGAACCTAAAATATGGTGGCTAGAAGTTTATCGTAGAAAAAAAGTTCTCTTATCTTAGCCAATCCAGCTTCCAGCTTCCTTTGTGGGGAGCAGGGATGGCGCAGTGATGAGAGCGCTCGCCTCCCACCAATGTGGCCCGGGTTCGATTCCGGCCCGGTGCCATATGTGGGTTGAGTTTGTTGTTGGTTCTCGCCCTGCTCCGAGGGTTTTTCTCCGGGTTCTCCGGTTTTCCTCCCTCCAGAAAAACCAACATTTCCAAATTCCAATTCGACCTGGACAGAGGACCCGCATGAAAACCAGCTAGCGCTGATGTGGCTTCCTCTCTTAGGGCCTGTTTACATGGAGGGAGGGTGCCCCGGCTAACCGAGTTACCCGGCTAGAAGGGATAAAACCAAGCCCGCCTTTACATGGAGAATTCACAGCCCTTCTACCCGAGATGAGACAGCGTCATTGAAGCGTGACACGGTGTGGGAAAACATTGTAGCTCCAAATGATTGAAGAAAAATATGACTTTTTACTGAATAATCAAGGCTTTTCCTCTTCAAACCTATTTTAATATGATGTGCAAGTTCTCAGAAATTTACTGCGTTCATTTTTGGCGAAATTCAATCGAAATTCAACAGTATTTGGCTGTCAAATTGAAATTAAATTTGTTGTGTCGTGAATTAGGATAATCATTCCAACGAAAATTTCGAATTAATTAGCTGTTGCTCAAAGAAATATTTTCCAGCCGACCGATAAAAATAATTTTGATCAAATAGCACTGTTTGGGTCCAGAATATATACATTTTATGCCATTTACTTCAAATTTAGTTCAAAAACACGCGCGAAAACCTATCCCGGCAAGCCGGGATAGCTCGGTCATAACCGTTTACATGGCAAAAAGCTGTCCCGCCTAGAAGGGTGCCCCGGGCAAGTAGACCGAGTGCCCCGGCAAGGCGGGTTACCCTTCTAGCATGTAAAGGCTTCAGTACGTTTTCTTAAGAAACGTATGAAAAGTTGGCTCGCCCAGGGTAGCTCGGTTAGCCGGGTAACTCGGTTAGCCGGGGCACCCGCCTTCCATGTAAACAGGCCCTAAATATAGCAATTTTTTTCCTTGCTGACGTAACAGAGCGCGCATAAGAGAGTCAATAGCAGGGCCCCTCTGGAGACCAGCCACTGTGCTGAATGGGCCACCCTGCATAAATAAAGTTTTACCTTACCTTACCAATATAAACGATCGGTTCAGCTAGCATTTTATTAGCTGTATACCTGTTCTGTATAACTAATAACGATCTAAATTAGTTCAGTTGTTATGAAGGTTCCGGTGAGGTTATTTCTGAGTCCTGAAAGAATAAATTGTAGATGCGGGTATCAAAGTCTATTTTTTAACATTTATATTTTTTATCAGCTCCACAGATATTAAAGAAAATGAAGTTCGCTTGTACCACTTCCTTGCTTGTGGTTTTGTTTGTTTCTGTGATGGATACCACAGATTCTTGCACTCCTTCTAATGGTAAGCTGACAAGACGCACTTTACACTGTCTGTGAAGCAAAAAATAATTGCTTCTTATTTTAAAGGCTTGTCAAAATAAACAAGAACGACGTTTTCCTTTTTTGAAATACCTCTTTCTTTTTGGAGATATTCACGTTTTTGAGTCTAATGCTTGCGTGCGCTTTGCGCTTTGCGCATGCGCATTAGACTCTTTGTTATATGAAAAAAGCTGTTAGCAATCCCAAGGGAATGGTTCGGGATCGATAATCGTTCGCTGTAATGTAGAAAACAATGATCAGCTGCAAGAACGGACTCCGTACGGACACGCACGATTAGTTTCAATTAAAAACAGCCAATCAGCGACACGTGTTCCCACGCATAATTAAAAGTTCTTTCTCAAGTCACGATTATTCAACACTTGAACAGGACGAAATAATTTTCCAGTTAAGACATTTGTAAGCTTTTTGTGAAAATAAATCTTCGTTTTGTGTTTTCGTCTTGCTTAAAAAGCAAGACGTCTTTGAGAAAAAATATTTCGACGGCGACTCGCGTTTATTTACACAATGCGACCAAATATTTATTTTGTTTTAAAAAATAGAAAACTTTACCTCGGTTTTTGTATTTAAGTCATTCGAATTTTGACCAATTTTTTCTTTACAGTGCAAACAAAAACCTTCAAAAATAAAAGATGTACATGGATAAATGTAAATCAAGTTACGCGACTAAATCAAAATGCGTTTGTTTGGCCGCTTTGCAGTATTACACTGTCCCGGCCTTTGCCATACACTGAAATCGAATTTCATGCTTTTAAGACTCTCAGAGATCTTAAGTTCTTCTTACAGCTAGAAAAATCATAAAATGGTTACATTGATATGGAAGTGATGATTCGCGAAATTTGTACATCATGATAAACAGTCTTCGCTCCTGTGTATGGTAGCTCGATAATAATTGCCTAGTTTCCAGCGTTCAAAAGGTCATCATTATATTGACGTGAGCATTTACACCCGTTTTTGTCTTGTGACGTCATGACGTAGTCATGACGACACAAGATAATACTACAGGGGACAAGGTGCATTCCATGCGTATTTGCTTTCTGAGGCCGCGGAATTTTCCCGCCATGTCAATATTTTTCCCGCCATGTCAAAATTTTCTTTTTTTTTAGTAAATGCCGAAAAATGCGATCATCAGATTTAAACAAAACAGATGCAGACTTCTCAACCTCAAAGCACTGGAAATCTAGAGATTGAGGTAAAAAAATCTGGAGATTTCAGTAAAAACCAGGAGATTGATCAACTGACGGACAAAAATAACTAAAAGAGTCCTAAAACCAGGCGCTAATCAAATGACTTGTTACTCTGTTTTTTCGTGAGATTTCTGTTTCTCGTCGTGAGATTGAAGTGAAAACCGTGAGTCTCAGGACAAAATCGTGAGACTTGAGAGGTCTGCAGATGCTGTTTACACTGACAGTTGCGTTTATTTTTAAGCTTTTTGTTTGTTTTTCTTAGTGATAAAAGCAATCACACGAGATTCCCACCATTCTAGTCATATTAGTCAATCTGATAATAGCTACCGTTTCGTGAGAACAATGTGTTTTATGATTTTGGTACAGCAATAGGGGAAAAGCATGTCTTAAACAGGATTGCGCCTTACAGAACTGTAGGTATGTCGACCGACAATATGTCAGGAAAACCTTTTTTTGCCGTTTCCATTTTTGATTAGATCCGATTTCAAAGATGTAATAGACCGTAGTAGTCGAACCACATGTGTGCCTTTACTTCAGTTGACTAGCTAGCTTAGGCAAGTTAGAATTTGTGCTGATTAAACTAGTTCAAAACAACTGATCCCGTGGACATTATTTTCCTTGTGTGTCTTCAATTTGAGTATTACTCGAAGACACACGCGAAAGGTCAACCATGAAACTTTGCTTGGTATAGGTAGTGTGCGTGAGTTTATTGAAACGTGAGGCTGAAAACGTTCTTATCAGTCACAGACACAAAACAACAAAGGAAAATCTGTGACTTTGTTGACCTTTTTAAGATATTTAAGAATTATCTGTGACAGATAAATGCTTATGAATCTGTGTGTCTGTATTCTTTTTGTGCTGTTATCGGAGTCCTATAACTGTTCAACGGCTACATGCTGGAGTGTACTTTGAATTTAAGTCAAGCCTACTTTCGGCTGCTTGGAAAAATCGCTTTTGATAAGGTGTCGGAAACAAGTCGCGTAACAATAATAAGTACAAACATTATCCGCCTGACAGAAATAGCAACGATCAATTAGTATGAATCAAAATGGACGCTTAATTACCGTGATTGTGATCGGAATGGATACTATTAAGGCATCGATTTCAAAACTTTAAGCACGTAATCTTATACAATAATTAAAGATAGAAACTTCACGGACAGTTACTCAGAGTTTAACGCACGAAGCGATCATCAGACTGTGTCGTTAGATGCGGTGAAATACAATTTAAACTACGTTCATGGAGGACGGTTGGAACGATCCTGTCTCTGATTGGCCGTGTAGTACTTGTTTTCGTGCCTGCACTTGGTAACAAGCTCAGATCTTTTGTTCAAGAAGGTGTATCTGTCAGCTGATAGTATGCAGATCTTCTCCGTCAGACACAAATTGCAGCGTGACGGGTTTCCCCTGTAAGCGCTTGCTCTCGTGACAATAAACCACTTAATCGAAAATTCGGTGTTGTTGTCTTTTAGGTCCCAAATCTTATATATATTTTTTAGTTGGATTTTAAGCCTTTCGCGTGAGAACCTTTCGTAGTTGGAATAAACCTTTGTTTTTATCTTTAGCTGTGAAATCGTGAAGTTCAGCGCAAGCATTCACGACAAAGGTTTCTGAATTGACAAGTGAATCAAGAGTTTCGTATATCGTGTTTTGAATGTCACAACTTTTATCGAGCGACAAAAGTAGCTTTAGGTTAAGTTTAAATTTTAGGGGTGAGGAGTCTAAATGTTTCTTTATGTTAGATGCACGCTTTTTAATTTTCGATATCTTTACAAGCAATAAATAGACGTGAAAAGCGGTCTATTTTCAAATAAATTAAACTCTGAAAAGAGTCACAAGACACTAAGCCCAGAGGGCTTTTGATTAGGAAAATCTGTCACTAAGTGCTTACAGTACAATGGAGTAACAGTCACTATTTCAAGTGCTTTTATTGCAAAATCTGTTTCAAGAGTCATCATCAAAATGGTGAAAAATCTGAAAGAAAACGATGTGAAGTTCTTCAACCCTTGTTGTAATGAACATGCTTTTTGTAAATCGTCACGCAATCTTGTCCAAATGTTTAATCGTTTCTGCTTTTACGGACAATACGGAAGAAGTAACATCAACTCCTGTTCATACTTTAAATTTTGTGAAGCATATAACATTTATGACTGTTTCGTTTTCATCCATAATCATCCACGATGCCCCTAGCTTGCTATAAGCATTTTAAATTAAACTCCCGAACACAAACCTCTAACCAATTTTAACCGGCTTACGAAAACCGCGCAATCTGTATCACTATGCCATACGGCATTAGACTCATGTCACCCTTGGTGACCTATTTTTTACCATGCAAATGAGGAAAGTAATGACGTCAGTATTTTTTCTGCAAAAAAGATAAAGCACTAAAACAATCATATCTTATTGAGTATAAGAGGACTTTTGCTTAATGGCAACAGTTCAATCACTGTAACTTCCGATGCGCTGCTATGTCTGTATGCCTGTCTGTAACTGCAAACTGTTTTAGCTTGATAACGACAAAAATAGCTGAACTCAGTACCACCAAAACAAATTGTCAATATTAATTTCTAGAAGGAGAGGGTTTACAGTAACTCAAAGTAGAACCCAGTTTGTTATTGGTCTAGCCTTACTCTCCCAACTACCGAGAGCTCGCCTTCGTCCCCACCTCCCCCCCTCCCCCCTTCGTATTTTTCTTCGTTCGTCCGCGTTTTTTTGCTCTCCCCCAAATACCGAGAGCCCGGAACACGCTAATATTTGGTCCTTATCAGAGCTCATTTATAATGAGTCAAAGTCGTGTTACAACATGTTTTCACCCTAGATCAACCGGTATTTGCGAGGCCATGGGTTCGATTCCCGTCGGGGACTCAGAGTTTTCTCTTTGTCCCACGCTCGTGAACATTTCATCATTAACATTGAAACGTTCTCTTTCCGCAGAGTACCGAATGATGTTTCAAGAGCACACCACAACAGATTACGCGGTAAAAGAAAACTCGATCGTGTATGATTTGGATGCAACTTCGGTTTGCTTTCTTGTGAAGGACACTGATGACAACAAACCCAGCGGCTATGAGCAGTGCCTATACAGTTACCGCGCTCCGGGAGCAGAAAATGCCTTGAATATTCTCACAACTCCAACCCTTCGAGCTCTTCTTAATGGCCATAAGGGGTAGTTAACGTTGTATTACTACATCACTTTGAAAGCTGCTAGGAAATACAGTACTAACGTGGCTTTTCGAAAAACAGTAACTTATTATATCTTTATATAAAAATTCTTCAGTTTCGCTTACAGTCAACTGTTTCTTAACGGAGACCTTTATAAGACGGAAACCTCCCTAAGACGGACACCTGGTGATGGTCCCTGCCGTTTTTCAGTCATTTTACTGTAATTTAAATCCCTATATAAGACTGAGACCTCTTTAAGTCGGAAACGGATTCTTTGGCCGGGCCCGGTCTGAATAGGGTAAAAGGGGATGGAAAATTGTATCTCTCCAGACTCGTGATTACACCAGTTAAAACTTAAACTAATATTGAACCAAAAATAATAAGGTTACAAAGAAGTGTTGAAAATACTAACAATTAAAATCATATTATTTCTCGGTAAATTTTAACTCCCCATTCACTTTATCTTACTTTTTTGTCAAATTTTTATGTTCCTTTAAAATCTTACTTCTTTCGGAAGGGACTCTTCGGTTGCTATTGACTATGGAAAATGGAACCATATATGCTTTACATGGAGTAGCGCCAACGGAGACTATAAGTTCTACAAGGATGGTATGCTCGTAGGCAGTGGTTCAGGCCTAAATAAGGGCGGCAAGATAAGTTCCGGAGGTACCACAGTTATCGGACAGGACCAGGACTCCCTTGGAGGAGGCTTCGTCGCACAGCAATCGTTTGTTGGCGAAGTGACAGAGGTGAATGTATGGAACAGTGTTCTCTCTGAGAGTGACATTGTTGCCCAATCCAGAAACTGCCACGTCACCCATGGATCAGTGAACTGGTGGTCCCAGTTTAAAGATAGCGTTCATGGCGGAGTTGTGGTGCAGGAGCCATGAGCCAATCTGTTGTCCACAAGAGGATCCAGTAAGGTGTTGGGCAATAATGGGCTTAAACAGATTCAACAATGACTTTCCGACTTTTGTTTTATATTACTCTCAAAACGTGCATTGATGTTTTAATGTAATATTTGCTGTAGCAAGATTAGCATGAGATGCACTCGTGCTATGTTGTTAATGACGAAAGAAGATCATTGTATTGAATTAATATTTAAAATAAAGGATCCTTATGCAACTGATGATATGCACAAAGTGTTATCAATATATCAAACCTTTCTTTAAATTTATCCTTGCCCTGAACCTTGCCAACAAGAAAGCACCCCGTTACTAGAAAAAATGAAAACGAACTGCGCACTTGAACTGTTAAACTTTAATTTTCTTCAGGCTCTGTCGCTTTTTTCTAATTGCACAAAATATATGGAAAAATATAATTTTTTTAGGACGTTCGCGCCAAAATTTTCTACTCGATAGATTTCTTTAATTTTTTCGCTGCGGTCAGATAATGACTTACTTGTGTCAGAAATGCAAAAAAAGTTGGGGTCACCGACTTCGTTTCAGAGAGAAAGTGTGTGGAAAACTACCGTGATTTGGAAAAATGGGCGCACTTAATTCAGCATGGTTTACAGGGGTTATAGTTAACGATATCGAAGATAAGTGAACGGAGGCTAACGATCTAAGTCACATTTTATAGAGGTGCGTCTGTTGAGTAAATTATTCCTAGTTTTGCCATCTTTTATGTAAAACTAAACCCTGGAAAAACGCATTTGAAATTTGAAAACGAAAAGCTCATAAAGCGGAATTCAAACTGTCAGTGTGACAAAAATGACAAACTTCTACTCGATAGATTTTTTTCATTTTCTCTTAAAACACAGATATTAATTAACAAAAGTGATCCGTTAAGAAAAAAGTAGGGGTCACCGACCATTTGAGAGAGCAAATTGCAAGCGAAGCTAGCGGAACGGCAACCCACCCTCTATGTTCTTAGACATTTCACTCAGCGCGCGCGCTCAATGTATGGCGTGCACGGCGCTGCGACATTAATTACGTGCGCAGTAGGGATGCGCATAAACAATAAGCGCGAACGTCCTTAAATGGTTTGTGCGTTCAAATATTACCTTGTATCTATTCTGGATCAGATAGTCTCTCAGTTTGTTTTAAATTCACAATGGCGTCACCAATGCTTGAATGTTGCCTTGGTTTCTTATGCTTCAGTAAATGTTTTTTGTATCGAGAACTGAGCAGAACCCAGTAAGATAACCTTGCATTTAGCTTTCAAGTACATTTATCTCTCCGTTTCTCTTCCAAAAATCGTGTTTTCTTTCTCTTTTCGTTAATTACTTTTTATAAGCTCTTTTTTGTCAGTTCTAGAAAATATATATGGCGATAAGCAAAGAAACACTTACAATAAAACAAGTCGGAACATTTTATCTGAATGCAGTTAAGGCTAGTTCCATCCATAAATTAATTAAAATATTGTGCTGGTACATTAATTTCATCTGAAACAATTTTAAGAACACCTTAGAACATTTTTAGGCTGATTTTGCAGAAAACATCCGATATATAATACCAAAATCAGCCTGATTCCCCAAAACACGTTCTTGTATGTGGGGTTTTTACTGTATATCTCAGTGTGCATCCGTGCTATGATGTAGGGTGTATTGTTTTGCATCTCTAGTTTTTATATATTCAGGGGCACCCACAGGGAACCCAAACGCTGTATTGGTTATTCATAATCTTAAAATAAAAATGTTCTTATTTACCTGTGTTTTTACCGCTTTTGGGGGCGATTTGAATCAGGGCGAAAGCGGTTTACGTTGCGAGTTTTAAACGGTAATCGATCTGTCGCAATGTTAATACGACGCGCCTCAAGTTTCAATTGTTATTAACTCAAGTTACTAACACCATTAACTATTAACTCTCCTCGCGGGGAGTTTCGTGTTTCAATTTTAATGTAAAACTTGAGACATAATTGAGGCGCGTCGTACTGACATTGCGACATATCGATTACCGTTTAAAACTCGCAACAGAAACCACCTTCGCTCTGATTCAAATCGCCCCCAAAACCGGTTAAAAAAACACAGGAACGCAGGTAAATAAGTACATTTTTTTTAAAGATAATGAATAACTAATACAGCGTTTGGGTTCCCTGTGGGGCACCCAACGGAATATTTCGTTAAAATATCTGTTCGGAAGACGATTTGAGATCTAGAATTTTCGGAACATTCATTGTAAATTTTTTTGCTTGCCTGCCTTTCCTAGGATTTTCGAATATCTAAAAAATGGTATAATTGTTCATTTTTAACGGATTTTTTACTCTAAAAAGGTCACCTAGAATTTTCGGGAGCCTTTCTCTGGCTGGAATTTTCGAAAAGGTAAGTTTTGATCCCTATAACCTTCGGATCACTAAATTTTCAGCTAGGACTTGAAATCCGAACAGATTAAAAAATTTTAGGGGATAAAAATATGCCTATATCTACCGTTTAAATATTAAAATACGATCAACGGTGCTATCTTTAAGTGTTTTGAACTATATTCTCGATGGGTGCCCCTGTATATTGCCACTACTGAATTCATTGTTTATTCCGTTAATTGAGAGTTTCCCTAATGGTCGTGGGTCGCGGGAGCGGGTTTGAAGTCGCGTGTCGCGGGTTTTGAAAAAGTCGCGGGTTTCAAAAGACTGCATTATAGGAATATGACGAAGAACATCAAAGGCTCCTTCGAGCAACCTCATGGTAATGAACCGCGCGCAGTCGGTTCATAATGTTGCAGGCTTTTTTTGTCGTTTTTTTTTCTCGGTAAATCGTTCTAGTCCCACTCCACTCAGGTGGCTTTTTGGTCACGGTCAAGCAATATTTGATTTTTATTAGCAATCAGTTGTTTAACATGAACACTCTGCACTCTGTTTAGAGTGAAAGTTATGTTATTCGAGTGTTTTACCAGAAGAGAGGACTGAATAATCACACAGCGAAACCAAATACCGCTTGGACATGCCCAAATTATTTAAAACCACCACTACGTGAGACCCATGTCACGCTATTGCTGGCCTGTAGCCATAAATAATCATTCACCTATTTTAAAAATATTTACGAATATTTTGTGATCTGTTTGTGTGAAATGTTTATTTTGGGAATCGAAACGTAAATTGTAAGCTCAGCAAGAATGAAGTGCCCAATTCAGCACGTGATATACAATAACAAATTAATTAGCAAACAAACGTCAGTTTATTCTGGTGGTCGAAAAATAGAATCCGTGCTGCAGTGCGCTAGCAGGGAGCATTAACTATTAGTGACACATTCACCCAAGTCTCATGAAAAAGGAGAAGACATCGAAAGGGAAATATACTATTGACACTGTGACATTGTTCATGGCAGGTATGAGATTCATGCAGTTACGCCTGCCATGTGACGTGTTTAAGTAAATGTTTCAGCTTGCTAGGAAAACAAGACCCGAGGGGGGTGCTCCGGATTTCAAATGGCGGGGATGATCAAATGGTGGCAAAAATCAAGACCTAAAAAAATCCCTAGGTCTTCCACCAAAATCAAAAAAAATCCCTAGATCAAAAATAGACCCCTTAAAAATCAACAGCAAAACACGAACCTTAAAATGTGTACATTTATTACAATAAACTGTTAATAAACTTTAATAGAGGTGTATTTCACATGTAAAATTTTAATGTTCAGTGTGACTCAGTTTTTACATTTGTGTATGTCTAACTAAATTATGATTTTTCCTATGCAAACAATACTCTTGTATTCATGTACATGTAAATTTCTCACAGTTACTGTCATGAATTATTAATTTTTTATCATGAAATTCTGGATGTCCACAGCACAGTTTATAATATGCTGATATGACATACCATATGTTCAGTTAACCATTTCTGGATATTGGTCTGTTAGGTTTTAGATATCCAGGTATACAATTTTTTTCTTGGTGATGTAGTATTATTTTAAGTCCTTCAAACTTTAATATGGGCCTCTATACACATATGCACCACACATGTATCGCTTGCTGGCCAATTATTGGAGAATAGAAGATTGCATACTTGACCTATAGTTGTGGTACAGTTAATGCTGCTAAAATACACATTTACATGCGTTATATAAAGCCATGGTGATAGATTAGGCATAAAGTAAATGTACATATCAAATGACTTGTCAAATTATACTTGGTAGCCACATGGTAGTAAAGAACAGCTGGTCCTGTGTACTGGAATGCATGTTTGATGTTCATAGAATTTTGACAGTGTTGCTAATCCATCCTTGATGTTTGGCACGTAATAGTTTTTAATTGAAAATGTGTACTAGAAGTGATCAATGACACCAAGGGAAGTACATTGTTCAAGTATATACTTTGTTTGCCTCTCTACACATATGCACCAGACATGTACACCTATTGCTTGCTGGCCAATGCTTGGAGAATGGTAGTTTGCATGTTTGGCTTATAGGCGTAACACGGCTGATGCTGCTAAAATACACTGTTAAAGCTGTGGTGGCAGATTTGGCATAAAGTAAATGTACAGCTGTACATATCAAATGACTTGTCAAATTATACTTGGTAGCCACATAGCAGTAAAGACCAGGTGGTCCTGTGGACTGGAAAGCATGTTTGATGTTCACAGATTTTGCACCCTTTTTCACAAACAATTTTCCAGGACTTTTCCAGTACTTTTCCAGAACTCAGATTGATTTCTCCAGGACTCGTAATTGCTATTGACCTTTTCACTCTCAAGATCTCAATATTATTTCTCCTTACTGTCTGCCATACATTTCTTGTAACGTTTGTTGTGAGAATTCTGGTATTACTTGAGTTTGATAGATTTTCATAACTTCCTAGGACAGGTTGTCTTTTTTCCAGGACTTTCCAGTCCTGGAAAGTGCCACAATAAAATTCCAGGACTTTCTAGGTTTTCCAGGACCTGTACAAATGCTGTGTCCATTGTATTTTAACAGTGTTGGTAATCCACTCTTGGTGTTTTGCATGTAACAGTTTTGAATGAATCCAGGTACTGGAAATGGTTGATGACAGCAAGCAAGTACCTTGTACATGTAGATACATGGTGGTCAAACTTGTAAAATAAAAAAAAATATGGAATTTAAGTCACTAGATAACAATGGTAATACTATTTATGTCAATGAACTTCAATTCAATGATGTGTTTAGTTTACACATCATGAGGGTGATGACTTACCTTAAAGCCTAAACTCTCTGTTAATTAAAATCAAGGGATGCTTAACATCCCTGAGAGGAAAAATAGACTGTACTACTCTCATATTAAGACAATAAGATAATGTACCAAATTATGACAAATTGTATTGTATTGCAATTTTAATATCAAGCACACCAGAAACTGTCACATTATTTTTTACAAAGCTGTCAAGGACATAAAGATTGGCTTATGGTCACTGTAGTAAGACTCTAGTGTACCTGCAGATTGCACAAGCTCTGGTACATTCGTATAGATGTGATCTATCTGTGTACGGTAGTCAGTAGTATACTGATTAATCAATTGTGTGTATCCTTTGTTTGTTATGAGAAATGCTTTTAGAGCTTTTTGTTCTGTATCTTTTTCCATCAGGTCAATATTGAAATCTCCAAGCAGTACAGTGGGAATTGTAGGTTCTGTCAATACTGAGTTATGAAGATGAGTAAGAGCTTCAATCAAGTGTGAAATTCTAACGATTTTTGACCGGTATAAACCTACAACGTGAAAGTTTGGAAGTGGATGGCTAAGAACTGTTATAGTAATTTCTACATTATGAACATTGAGCCTGTATGGAATTTTAGTACAATTCAAATCATTCTTAATGTACACAGCAGTTCCATAGCAAGTTCTGATGTTAGACTGATTGAAGTCATTTCTGTAAAGGGTAAATCCAGTTAGCTCATATGTGTCATCGCTATCTAACAAACACAGCTTTGTTTCAACAAAAATGTTAACACCGGCTTTTTGAATGTTGTAATCAGTTCTCACATCATCAATATGCAAGCGGAGAGATCTAACATTCTGAAACAAGATTGTTTTTGTTTGGGGTGAATCGATAACTTGCAAGGTTGCCAAAGGTCTGAGGCTTGCTTCTGTTCTCAGTCTAGTCATTTCATTTTTAACCTTCTCACTAACCTTTATTTTTTTTTCATTCAAATTGAGAATACTCAGTGCAGAACTGTTTCTTACTCGGCTTAAGCCAACATAATGCATGTGCTCTCTTGTGGATGCTGGAAAATCAACAACTGCTTCATCTAATGTGTCACCTTGACAACGGTGAATAGTCTTGGCAGCAGCAGGTCTAAGAGGAAATTGTCGCCGAAGAATTTGTACTTGGCTTTTTTTATTGATTCGGAATTGTCTTGTTACTTCTAAAACTGGTGTCCAGTTTTTATTAATGTTGGTGTTGTACAAATGTGCATGTTCTCTACGCTGCTTTCTGCCTATGTCAGAATGTGGAAACGATACCCAAATAATGCTTGGTCTGGTGGAATTGTCAACTCTGTAGTCTATGTTTTGTATGACACACTCTGCACCATTTGTTAGTCCATCAGTCACATCAATGTTAGTTGTCAAATCATATTTTGCCTCAGTTGCTACTGATACTACTGAATATAAACCCATTGTCTTTGTTGGATCATCTGGGATTTTACCTTTCATTTGTTTCTTGAGATCATCAGAAATATCCCCAATTATGATGCCCACAGCCTTAATCTGAGCTTTATTAGTTTTAGAAAGAGTATACAGGGCATTGTTGTGAGCATCCACTGATGCATTTGTAGTAAATAAATGTGTTAGATTCATTGGATAGTTATCATTTCCCGGTGTTACATTCAGAAGCCTTTGTTTCAAAATGGCTATATCATTTTCAGTGTGTTTTCCCTCTCTCAAGCGATTGAGCAGCTCTGCAAACTGTCTGTCATCTTTTTGTCTCATTATTTCTGTCAATTCAAAGAGAGTGAAGTATTCTGTCCAAATGTTAGTTGCTAAAGCATTATAGCCAGATTCAGAATTTTCAAAGATCCATTTATCAAAAACTGGTTTTAGTTGGAAAAGATCTCCGACAGTTATCAAACTTATTCCACCAAATGGCTCCTTGGTTCCCATTATTTGTTGTAATCTTAAATTCAAAAAGTTGAACATTCCACTTCCAACCATAGAGATCTCATCAATAAATATTGCTTTCAGTTTCATGAGATGTGTTCTAATGGTATTTAGTCTGTCAGCATCCAGTGCACAATACTCAAAACCTCTATTGGCTGGTATTTTAAAGGCAGAGTGTAATGTGTTACCTTTTATGTTGAATGCTGCTTTACCAGTTGGGGCTGTTTTCACAACTTTTACATCATCTGGATTTTCACCTGCAACCGTATTCAGATATCTGATCAGCGCTTCATACAATGCATTAGTGACAGTACTTTTGCCAACACCAGCACCTCCACTCAAGAATAATCTGAGAGGATCATCTTTAGTTTTGATTGAATGTAACACATGATAAAAAAACTGTCTTTGTTCTTCATTCAAAGATCGGACAAGCGCATAATAATCTACATCAGACATGCGTTTTATAAGCAGCTCCTCGTCATCATTACTTCGAGGGAAAATACCTATATCATCAAGCAAATCATACTGGCTGTGCTGCTTGTTTTTTCCGGGGTCAAAGCAACCAAATAGTTCACTTGGTTTCTCCTCTACAGCACAGTCCTGCTTATTCATATGCTCAGCATTTGGAGCAACACTCTCAAAGTTGTCGTATTCAGCATTGTTCATATCGTTCATTGCTTTATCTAGTATTTCTGAATGGTACTCATATTGGCACCTGTTGTAGAGAACTTCATCCTTAATCTGTTCAAACCTTTCTTGATATGTTTCACAGTCTTTTATCAAATCATTGCTTTCTTTTCGCCACGGTGTGTAAAGCATTAGCTGCTCTCTAAAATGGTTTTCTGGGTCCTTATCTTTATCGTACCTGACAGAGCGGATTATTTTTGGCTTTTTTCTTTTTACTAGTTTCATACCACCTTTAAGTATGTACTCATTTGGTTTATATTCACATTCAGTGATATTAATACTATTAGGATCATCATCAGAGTTGTCTTCAAAATTAGTTTCTGGCAGAAAGTCGGCAATGCCTGTAAATGATGGTGCATTATCAGCACTACTCCGATCATTTTGTTCATATTTAACACAGTTAAACCATGCAACAAAGTCGGCTAAGCATACCATTTCTAATTGTTTTGGTCTACGTTGATAACGTTTAATGATATTGTCAGATTCTATGTCAGTTGAGTCGTCAGGCAACTCTTTGAGCTTATCAAATTTCTTTAACAAGAATGCCCTTTCATCTGGAGGTGAGGTGCTTATAAATTGACAATCACGGGAGGATCTTCTCAATGGCATTTGTAAAACAAGATACACAGCTTCTTGAGCACTAATTTCAACTGCATTTAAAAATTTGTTTCCAATGTGTCTAACTCTATTTGTGATATCTTTATTGCCAGATTTTGCCTCTTCCGATGCTTTTTCTAGCAGTCTGCTCATACCTCTTTGCCCTTTTGTAATATAAGACAGTATATATGTAGCACATGCATATGGATCTAGTACATATTGCATGTCCATGTTTGCCTGCCACGATTTCATTAAATTGGTGTTGTAACTATTGATTCTTATTTCTGATGGTGCCCTTTTCAAAAACAATGTGTCACGCTTTAATGTGTGTCTTATAGCTAAGATGTAATTGTCTTCAGTCAACTGTAATTTGTTGAGAAAATCTTCAAAACTGATGTCTTCGCCATATTTCATGCTGTCAAGAACTTCTTTTATTTTTTCACCGTTTTCTTTTATCAGTTTCTTGCCCTCTTCATCAAAACAGGAGGTGTCAAGAGGTGTTAAAATCATTGTCCTTGGCATTGGTGGCAATGGGAAGTTAAATCTACAAATCTTGTGCCCTGCCTTCTTGCATGTCTTGGCATGCCTGTGCATCTGTAAGTTTACAAGGTCTTCCATTTCACTTGAAGTGCCTGGTTTGTGGCAAGTAATATACTTATCAACAAACTTCACTATTTCTTCATTACAACTTCTTTCATATTGTGGGGCTTCCTTTACCCAAAATAAACCATGGATATGTGGGCTTCCTCTTTGCTGAAATTCGAATCTGTAAAAATAATCAGCTATTTCTCCTATTGGCATTACACTGCTCTTTAAGACATCTCGAATAAATAACTGAACCATATGCTCAAAGTTTCTCGCACAAGTCACCGGATCGTTTTGTATCAAATCTGATTTTTGTTTCCATGTCATATGTTTGATCTCGTCATCAGTATACTCTTTGTTCTCTACAATTCTACCTAAAGTTTTAAGAAGATGAGTCCACCTTGTTTCAGCAGCCGAGAAAGAGCAAAACCATGTAGGATTGCCTAGTTGACGAATCATAGCAAACAAGTCTTTTTTGCATCGTTCAATATAAGGTGGTGACGATCGTACATTCCTTAAAACTCTGAAACCTTCATCAAGATGGACAAGCTTATTAAGATAATCTTCTGATTTCAAGTCACCAGCAGTGTACTTCTTCCCCTTTGTTTTACACTTTCTAAGAGCTATATAGGCACTATCTTGAATTTGCTTTATTTGCAGTTTTTTCAGCTTATAAAATATATTTGGCACAGACTTTGCAACTCTTCTATCCTGACACCTTAACTCCCACTTAGCAACTGTACTATATGATACTGGGACCTTTCTTTCACTGTTGTCAGGTCTTTGTTTTCCACAGAATATTGTAGGGAATGATAAATATTCAGAATCTTTATCCATGAATATTCCTAATGGTTTGTTTCCTTCTCCTGGTGCAAAAGAAATAATTCTATCTCCATTTTCTGTTACATCCGGTTCCTGCAATAGTGTATCTGTTACTCCCGAAGGGCGTTCATCAACTTCAGACCAACCGTCATCATCATCTTTTTCACTATCTGGATTATCAACATCAGCAGTGGAAATTATATTGTTTTGGCAATTTGTGACTATTTTATTGGTTTGCACATCAGCAGTGGATATGTTAGGGTTTTGCACAAATTCACTCCAGTCTTCATTCATGGTACTTGATTGATTGTTATCTATCCATGCATTTTGCACTTCTATGCCTTCCGCTTTGAATAAGTGACTTGTTTCTACAAGATATTTGGCTGCATCTAATACTTTCTTAGGTCTAATATTCTGGAACTGATAATGATGCTTGTAACTGAGACGCCTTTTAAGTTTTATTGGAATGGTTTGTGATTCACTTATTGGTCTGGGCAGACAATGAACAGTTGAATTTACATCACTTGGCACATTGACAATGTTTCCATGAACAGACAATTGACCACCTCTAGGTAGTTCACGGATTTGCATAAAAGGTATACGAGGTGATATTAGTCGCTCTTCTAATGATGTCAAATTCAAAACATCTGGCTTATAAGGAAAACCCATCTTGTTGGCTTTAGAACAGCTGGGTAACTTGCCTTTCTTCAGATTTGAATCACAAGTTATACAAATCCATTCAATGTTATCAACACTGTTAAAACCAGTAATACAGGACTCAACAATTTCTGGTGAACATGCCTTATATTTGTTTGCATCACATTTCACTACAGAACACTTATACCATAGTTGGTCACAACAAGTGCATACATATTCTGGGCCACATGCAATGTTTTTGTGAAACAAATTTATCATAGAAATTGCATCACTTTTGTCTTTTTGTGATTGCAACTCATCACGGCTGCATGTTAACTGTGATTCAGTTGGCATGTCATGAAATGGTGTATCAGTAATTGTTACTGCCTTTCTTTTGGGATTTCTGTCCATTTCTTTGATAAGCTGAGGATTATTCGCTCTTCGTTTTCTAACAGCCTGTTTGTTTATTTCCCTGATGTGCTCTGGGTTCTCTGCTTTACGTTTCTTAAATGAGCGCCACTCAATTTCTCTGAAATGTGCTGGGCTTAATTTCCTTTTTTGGGCAGCCTGGTTTTTCTTGTTCTTAGTAGTTTGACTATCAATGCAGCTGCTTTGCAGTAATTTACCATTCACATTTTTTCTAAAATTCTCATCATCTCTTCTCTCTTTCTAGTCTCCCTTGCAGCCGTTCTTAGTGTCGTCACGCAAAATTCCTCCCCACTAACGGCTGCTCACATTCGAACAACATTCCTTTCCCTTTGTTTCTTATGTGACCAATCACAGCACGGGAGATCGTAATCAACATGTTTTTTCCCGGGAATTCGGTTGTTGCAGAGAAGAACATTTTGATGTGTTTTGAAAACGCAAGCAATGTTTTTCAACGGAATCAAAAAGCGTTGCAATTCCATTTATAAATAATTTTTCAAAACATTGTCAACACGTTTTGAAACATTCGATAAAATTAACAATCACGGCATTCGATATTCAACGAAATCACCGAGCATTTAGAACCATTCAAGGGACTGTTGAGCCAGCTTTTAAAATTCTCTACAGCGTATTTTGAATCCACTTACATCATTAATTTCGGTTTGAATTTGGAGCAGAAACTGAACAAATACACGGAGTGCTCCTGTAATTTTGCGACGTTATGTCTGCGTTTCAAAGGACATTCGATCCCATGTATTTCGCACGCACGCAACAAGTTCTGATGATAAATAAATTTTATTTGTTTTATTCCGCGGCGTCAACTCTCTATAACTGGTGCCGATTAAACCCTTCTGCGGGAAATTTATCAAAAAGGGCTTCGCTTTGCTGACCGTTGCAATAAAACAGCATGAAAATAAAAGGCGCAAACTTTTATCTTTTAGCTTATTTTATTGCAACCGTTCAACAATGCGGCGCTACATTGTCTGCCGTGTCTGCTTTCCAAAAATTATTTTTCTGAAAAGATCTGTAAACCGTTCAGTTTCAACCGGTTTACAAACGCAGAAGACTAAAAACCGAAGACCATACGTCTCATAAAAAGTTTTAAATTCCTCTGCTGTGTAAAAAAAGTTAAATTTGACTAAATTTAATTTGTGTTGGGATAAACTTTACTTTTCGCCAGTTCATGTCGGGACGGTTCATGTCATCCAACAATTGCAAGTTATGCACGGCGAAGTATGCGTTCGGGAGCGACAAATATAATTATTGTTTTCGTATTCTTGTCTCTTCTTTCTCAAAGATTGCGGTTCTGGACGTCTTTATTGAAACAGAGCGAAATATTTTCCAGTATTTTAACGTTTTGCGGAACATTCGGATCAAACATTCCAACTGAAGCAAACAACGTGTAAATTAAGAAACATATTTTATTCATTTCTAAAAGTTTTCACAACGGACGAAATAACATTGCGAATTCACAGCAAAAAACAATGTTTAGAAATGTAGTCGAGAAAAAAGAAGGATATTTTTGTCAACCTACCTATGAGTTTCGGAAAGTCTCTCCTGTATCAAGTTGTATTGATCGGATATTGTAAACATTTCGAGGCTTTCCCACGGCATGAAGCTGTCGCAGTTTCTCCATTGTCTTTCACGACTCTTAACAAGCGTTTTGTTCTTGGAATTTTTTGATCCTTGAAGATTCCCTTCAATTCAGTTTTAAGCTCTTGAAGATGATCAGATGCCTTTTTAAACGTTATAAGCCTTTGATAGCACGCTTTGCAAGCTGACAACTCGCTGGTCGCTGAATAGCAGATCACATTCACATCCAGTCATGAACAAATCAGAATAATCGCCGGAAAATCGAAACGATTCTCAACGCATTTGTATTTAAGCTCGAAATTCGAAATGTATTGCTATTAAACAACATCAAAAGCTTCTTCAAGGCCAAGGGTCGCAATTTTGAAAGCTGAGAACTCCAAAATAAAACACGCAATGCGATTGGTTAGATTACTTTGGCGGGTACGGTTCCTGAGATATATGAACCGAATAGTGATTGGCTGAAATGGTGGAAAGGAATGTTGTTCGAATGTGAGCAGCCGTTAGTGGGGAGGAATTTTGCGTGACGACACTAAGAACGGCTGCGAGGGAGACTACTCTCTTTCATGTATTCCCTCATGTAGTCTTTTTTGCAAGCTTTGTCACTGTTATCAATTAGATTGTTTTCATCTGCATTTTGTGCACATGTGCTGTTGTTGGTAAGCTGCAAAGTTCTATTTTCTACAGTAGAAACATAATGAATTTCATCTAAGTGCCCAATGTAAATATTTAGGCTATGTGCTGCATTCATTGGTTCAACAACAGTAACAGGAGAAAAAGTTGGATTTGATTCAGCAATATGTATTGATAAATTCATACAGTTGGCAACAGCTTGAATTATGATTGCGTCAGCCCAAGTTCCCTGACGTGACATTCTTTCCAAATATCCTTGCCAAGAATGCTCAGTGTTACTCTCTATAAATTGTTCAGGGTGCTGCATTAAATACTGAATGCCAACACTGCGCACATAGAAGTGATTATTAGGATTACCATAAAGTTGATGTGATACAGCCCTAAAAAAGCAATCACCACTTCCTCCAACATCAAGTGCAGTTCTACCTAACTGAGACAGTCTGGATTCTAGTAGACAAATGGAATTTGTAGGTGACATAAAAGATACTGGGTTATAATACTGATTTGTAGGGCCTGGATTTGATTCCACATCTCCACTTAAAGATATGACTCTTCTTGATAAATTATAACTTTTCATGCGAAGCTGGCTTAATTTGCTGAAAATATAATCTTCAGCATACACACAAAACAAAGTTGACTTTTTATGCTTAGGCGTCCTTGTTCGAACAATGAACAAACGTTGCCTAATGAAACACTTACTTGAGTAAAGCGTGAAGTTTGACCTTGTGCATCGCTCAAGGAAATAATAGCGATGATATCCACACAACATAGCCTTCAGTCTAGATGATTTTGGCACACATTTCCTAATGTATAATTTCACTGATTTTCTAGTTTGTTTCCTATTAAAAAGTCTGGTAACCATTCTGTAAGAAATTCTAGAGGGTTCTCTTTGGCGTTTTATTCTAAAATGAGGATACGAGACAATACTTGCTCTAGATTTTCGTACATTCGTATTTTTATCTGCTTTCCTGTACTGACAACTACTTGACATGTGGACTGATATTTTATTTTGATATTCATGCTTCTCCTCAATAAATGTGTTTACAAACTGCTCGGTCAAAGTAGGATTACCTTTGCTAGTGATTTCCTCGTTGGCATTCTTGTGTTTCACTACTTGCTCCGTGTATTTCATTTGGCATTCAGCTAATGGATCATCTGTTTGGCATTTGTTTGTCATTTGATATTTAGCATTTGTTTTAAGCATAGTATAATGTGCATTTGTACGACAATTGTACGCTTTCTCGCTTCCCACAGTTGTGGCATTTAAGTCCCAGCGAGAGGGGAACTCGACGTAAGCTTCTTCGAAGCTGTACGTCTCCTGGCCTTGTAAATAACCCCGGCCAGTCGAAGGTTTCAATAATGCTTCTGTCCCCGAATATACTGGAGACTTGTTATGAGCATTTTCTGTGTCGACATCCATAGCACTGATACTTTAAATCAATAACAGACCAAAAATCTACTCTGCAAAGAGACGAACAGCAGTACGAAGAAAAATCCTTTGTCATGTGCGTGTATAACAGCACTTCTCAGCACTTCAATACGAAAAACATGTCGTTTGTCATGTACGCGTGTACGAAAGCACTTCTCAGCACTTCGATACGAAAATCATGTGCTTTGTCATGTCACATTTAAATACCGAACAACTTCCGAACGAATGATGAAATCTTAAAGTGCTTTTATATACCCTGCTAGTTTTGTACAAAAATACAACAGAGGGAGGAACGCTTACCTTTTCTCCCAGATGGTAAAGCTGCATTCTTCATGCGCCTGATCGATTCTTCGTCGTCCAAATGTGAAATGAACTGATGTTTCTGATCAAACAGTTCAACAACCTTTGCTTTGAAGCCCATTTCTTTCCACTTGAGTATTTCCTGCACATTTTCTCTTCGTTTGTAAGGTCTACAAAGGTGTATTTAGATCGAGGATGAAGCGAAAGGAACGAAAAACCACCTTTGATAATTTCCGCCCGACACGCCATTTTGAATGTTCACCTCAGCACTCAAGCAAACATTTGGCCTCTATACCACCCCCCAGATATATGAACAGAACACAAGGGCGGGGAGGCAGGGGAAAACCGGTGCTAGGACCTTTCTGTCAGCACGTTCATCGTTAAATGCATGAATTAATTGCGGTTTTATATCAGAATGGAGTGACGGAAATACGTCACTTCAAGTTCGCGAACCATCACTACAACCTCATTACCATGAGGTAAAAATGTACACGTTATAAAATCAATGCCAATTTTCGCAAAGTTAAGTTAACATTTATTTAATTAACGCGAATTTACGTGTGTTGATAAGAATTATTTCGTTGTGAATTTCAAGTTTGTGCGTTCAAATTTCTTTGCGCAGCCTGCACATTTCAGATTACACATTGTCAATTACGGAAAATCTACGAAGAAAGTGCATTATATGCTTCTTCGTGGCCACATGTCAGCTTAAGTTACTTTTTCACAAATTCGAGCTGCTTTGTTCGGTTTTTAATAGTCTATTGGCTTTACAGGGTGTACTTAATCTCATACCCAGATCCCCGGGGGGGATCACCAGAAATACCAGCTAGTCTATTTCGGTTGCAAATTGCGACAACGTCTTACGTGAAGTCACTTGTTCAACTTTGGGCAACATGTTGGTGGAACTATGACGCCATAACGCGCGTTCTAATTCCTGTGCGCGCGCGACTTCATGACGTCACTCAAGATACCGTCTTTGTGACGACAAACAAAAAACGAATTTTTCCCGCGATACTGTTTGACAATCCCCTTAGCTCTAGCCTGCGAACACAGACGTATACGTTAGCTCAGTCTCTACAACGAAGACTTCGACAATCCATCAGCTGGATTCTATTTTTTTTTCTGAGCGACGTTTGCAAAGGTAAGGAACTGTCGTTTTTTATCAGTCAGTTTATACCTGTTTTCTACGCACTCGGGTGGCATTTGGTTATCATGAACAAGTCAAGTTATTTTTAGGCAAGCTTTTCCTGCGAAAATAAATGTTTCCGATGAAGTCAGCTACTACCATGCGAGGAAATACTGAAGCAAGGCATCGCTTAAAATAATGTTTTCAGAACACTCCGAAGATGTCTCGCATGTGCCATTTACTTCCTTTGTGAACGAGGTACTGTAGTTACGTACCAACAGTCTATTACGAAATCGCTTGTGATTGGCTATCCGAAACCAATTCACGGGAAAGTCATATCTAAAAATAACTTAACTTGTGAAAACGCCGATTCACAGACGCAGTATGGAAGTTGCTTGCTCCTGGTTATGGGCTTCTGCATGAACTGATTGCTTTCGTTTTCATTTTGCTAGGAAATTTGTCGACTTTTAAATATCATTGATGAGGAGAAGGCACAACAAAAGGTACTAATAAGTTTAAAGCATCAGGTGGAAAAAAAACACAGAAATTGTGTGCTTGCTCATACAGGATGGTATTTCAACTCTCTCTTTTTCGCAGAGTTTCGTACGGGCTAGAAAATGGCGTGAGGTGAAAAGTAAGCGCGCGGAGCCTGGAGAGAATCGAAACGAAAGAGCGCGGGGGACACTGGGATGGGAAAAGGAAAGGCTTCGCCCTTCCCGTCTTTTCCCGCGCTCCCCCTATTTTTCATTTTTCGTGTTTTCGCCATCCTCCCATTCTGTTTTTCGCCTTCCCCCACTAAAGGAGCCTATGCGGAGGAGAGAGATTTCAATTGATTACAGTGTCGACCGTTTTTCTTAAAAAGTCATTTTCCCTTACGCAAGAGGGCGGATGAGGGGGGGGGGGGGGTATTAGTGAAGAAGTACTTATTTAAAACCATATTTCAGTTAGGGTACAAATAAAGAAATCGAGTGGACATCTTCATGTTTTATTGCTTTTTAGTACCACATTTTCACAAAAAATAACAATAAAAGTAAATGTGGTGCAAGAATAAGTTGCCTTGACTTCCTGTTCTATGTGTTTCAATGTGTTGCCTTGTTTGCATGTTTAAAAAAAATCAAAATCTACCATCTAGAGAAGGAAGGGCTTATTAAAAAGGGGAGCGATGAGAGGTCCAGGTTGGGGGGGGGGGGGTAGAGCTTTCATCCATTCTCGATTCACACACATCTAACATGTAACATACATGTACCGGTAATGTTCCAGTGGTTTTCAAGGTGATCTAAACGAGGCTAACTCCAAACCATTGAATGAAAACACTTTTTAGACAATAGAGATCTCAAATTACTGCTGCTCTTGTGGCAAGGAGAGTAAACAAGGGAGACTCCCAGGCCCTGCTCGCCGATCAGATAGGAAGCCTGTTCGCAGGCTAGGGAGACTTTGATGGGGTGCATGAGTCTGGTACATGAAACAGCTTTTTACTGCATTACTGATCTTTGGTTTTAAAAATTAATTTAATCTTTCTTTGTCTAATTCCAAACAATCACAGATACATACACAATACAATTATATTACCAACTATTCCAGTTAACAGGTAATGGAGGTATATTAAAATCTGCCAAAAAATCTAAAAACTAAGGTGAGAATTTTAAAAGTTATTCTTAAAGAAATAATAATCATTACTTTGAGGGAAATTCAGCAGTAGTTAAAACTGCCATGTTTACCAGTAATTATTTTTAGTTCTGCAATCAAATAACTGGAAAGATCAGTTTTCATATGATCAACAAATCATAAAACGTGAAATATCTTACAAAAAAAACACAACCAACTGTACTAGAGTAATCAGGTTTGCCGAGTTCCGGATATATAGTCATCCTAAAAAATTTTAAGCCAACATTATTTTATTACTCTTGTCACCTCTGGCCAACCAGTTGGCAATGTCATTGCTCATATTGTGGTAGGCAGAATAGTTTTTATTCCCTTTGGTTAGTCAACTACTAACAGACTCCCTCTGGAAGGGCAGACCCCCCCATTTTCTTTTAAACATTAAAGTGGCTACCTTCGCTTCACCCCCCCCCTCCCCCCCCTCCGCCCTCATTTGTATATCCCCCTTTCCTTAGAGCACCTTTGTACTCACCATTGCAGAAAAGTAATAAAACCACTTACTTGTTTTAAACTAATAAAAATTATAGGTCAACTGTACTAGTGCCAGTCTGTTTAACCTTAGAGTGGATTTGATTAACATCTGAACTTGATTTTTTTTTATTTCTCATTACCTCTACGCTTGACAATATCTACATGTATGCACTACTGACATTATTGTAAGGAGAAAATAGCTGCCAATTAACCACTCTTGATAATATTGATGACTTATTAGAGCACTGAGTAATCTTCCATATTATTATTCAACACATTGTAACACTGTCCAAATATGGTCATTATGCGCTCAATATCTGTCATCCGTAGGTGACAGATATCCTGCGGTATATGTAGTTCCGTACATCGGTACAACTACAAAGATGTCAGAACGCTTTAAAAATGTTACGAGCTCGAAAGTCGAGCAAATAATAACAAACGGGGTTCCGGAAAATATGAAGAAGTCAACCAAGTTTGCAATTAAGATTTTCAATGGTCAGTATCAAATGCTTTTTGCAACTGTGACATCTGAAATAGTTTTAAAATAACTTTTAACTAAGCAGCAAACTTCAACTTAACTAATTACAATTAATTACTTCGAGCTGAAATTCGGTTTTCATATTTTTATAATATCCTTCTTTCGCTGACAAAGAGAACCATGTTTTTTGCTTTCAGAGTGGTTTTTGCAACAAACGGAATTTATAACGAAGATTCAAGATATGGAAAAAGTCGAACTAGCGAAATGCCTCGAAAAGTTTTACCTCGGTGCAAGACAAAAGGACGGAACTTACTATAAATCGAGTTCCTTAAAAAGTATTAGAGCAGGTCTTGACCGATATTTGCAAAGCCCGGAGATAAAGAAACCGTTCAGCATCATAACCGACCCGGAATTTATTCAAGCTAACAAAGCGCTTGATGCGTTTGTAAAAACACTGAGGAAACATGGCGCCATTCCTGGTGTTGTACACAAAGAAACACTTACCCGAGAAGTCGTGGAAAAGCTCTTTGAAACCGGTCAGCTTGGTCCAGCAAATTCCAAATCTCCTACTCAGCTTCAAAATACGGTTTGGTTTTACATTTCGCTGTACTTTGGCAAGAGAGGCCGCGAAAATCAGAGGAAGATGACAAAACAAATGCTTGTGTTGCGAGCCACTCCAGATGGACGGCAGTTCTACGAAATCAACCGTAGCGTGGCTGGTGCCCTTCCCAGCACAAAGAATCACCAGGGTGGTATCACCGACGAAGAAGACAAGTCAAATGGCAAGATGTTTGAGTGTCCAGGTTCCGCTAGGTGCCCCGTTCAGACGGTGAAGAATTATATTCTTCATTTGAACCCTGAGGCAGAGTTCTTTTTTCAAAAACCAAGAGCGCTTGGGACGGCAAAGTTCAACCCCGAAGTTGACCTGATATGGTTCTGTAATTCCCCAATCGGTGAAAGATCTCTGGGAGAGATGATGAAAAGGATGACAGCCAAGGGGGGCATCTCTCTTCACCTGACCAACCATTGCATCAGAGCGACCACAGTGACCGTTCTTGGAGAAGAAAACGTTGAAGCCCGCCGAATACGTGCTGTAACCGGGCACAGAAGCGATGCTAGCATCGATTCATATCAGAGCAGACCATCCCTCAGGCAGTTTCAAGAGATGTCTAACATTCTCTCGTCGTTTGTGTCGGGAAATGAAGACTGCTCAGCTGAAAATTCCACAAGCAGTAATCAAGTACCGCCATCGGCACTGCGCGAAGCGAATCAACAATTTAAGCTTAACTTGCAGCAAGTCCAGCAATTTCAGCAACAACCACAGGGATCATTTGTTGGTTGCACCTTCAACATAACAAATAATTATAACTTTGGAAATTAACTGTTTTAAGAGAAATTAAGACATTTTTTCGACCAAAAGTCGAGTAGAAACCGTGTAAACGTGTCTTTGCATTCTGCTGTCGACAGTTTTTTCTTTTATGGCAGCGCTTTAAATTTCATTCACAAATTGGCAAAGGTTCACTTTCATTCATCCCTTTGTAGCCAATGGCGCGCGGTAAAATTTTAAAAGTAACAATAAAGGTAAAAGAGTTTTTTCGTGACCGGATTTATTGTGTTTTGTTATCAATGTGTTGAATAATAAAACAATTATCCTGCTCAATCTTGCGGAATATCGTCTGATTTTAGCCGACTCGGCCTACGGCCTCGTCGCCTAAGTATCAGGCGATATTCCACGCGATTTCGCAGGATAATTGTTAAATATAAGTAGGCAAGGCAGAGGCAGTCTCGAAAATAATTTTTCTTGACCCTTAGGGCTTTAGTTTGGCCTAAAAATAAGGTCGGCCCACTCGAATATAAGTAGGCAAGGCAGTGGCAGACCCAGACATTCAGGGAAGTGGAGGCCCGGTCATCAAATCATTAAAATATGGAGGGGTCTTGCTCTTGAAAATAATTTTTCTCCACCCTTAGGGCTTTAGTTAGGCCTAAAAAAAGGTCGGGGGCCTGCTCGAAGATAATTTTTCTTGGCCATTAGGGCTTTAGTTTGGCCTAAAAATAAGGTGGGGGCCGGGTTCCCTAGGCCCCTCCCCTTGATCCACCACTGTAAGGTACAGGTAAATTTAAAAATCCACAAACCATGTGTGATGGAATTTACTGTAAAACACAGTTCCGTCTATAACCATTCATCAGCCATAACCCGATCATAATTGATTAAAATTGAATAGACGTGTTAATCAGAAAACAGATAGCCCACCTCTTTGTCTGCTCTGCAACATTTAAAGGTGACCCACCCTCAGAACATCCTGCATTTTTCATGACCCCCCTCCCCCTTAATTCTTGCCGGCCCACCCTTGGCATAAATAATGAATGTTCCCTTAACACACCAGATGCAGGGCATATGGAAAACACAGAATCCGGAATTGGAACCATATTGAAACAGAACAAAATATTTTCCAGTATTTCAACCTTTTGCGAAACACTTGCAACCAATCACAGAAATACCAAATTGTTTAAAAGATCAAAACCATGTATATCCTTTCTCTTTTCAAATGGCTATTTAAGGATTGTAATATTCTGGTTCTAGTTTCGGTTTCGGTTCCGATTGCGGATTCTGGATTCAGTGTTGTTCCCAGATGCATAACTGACAAAGCAATCCAATAAGTTATTGAAGTACTAAAAATTTCATAAAGGAAATTTTAAGGCCAACATTTCTGTTGTGCTTAGTTTATGTTCCCTTTTTAACAAAAAAATATCAGTCACATGTATTATCACTTACATGTAGCTAAAACATCCCTTGTTATCCTAAGGCAAGAAACTTTGCAGAAACCAGTATGAGAATCATTTTTTTCAGAGCATAATTCCCATTTGTTATTTTCAGTGTCATAGACCTGCAGTGACCTGCCCTGTTCAGTTTGAAAACGGCCAAAGACATATATCTTTCCTTTAAAACTTACAGCACTTGCATGATGTCTTGGCGCAATCTCATTCCGAATACCACTCCACATGTTGGTAGCTGGATCGTACATTTCACAGCAATCCCTGACAACTGACCCAACACTAAGGCCTCCAAATACAAACACTTTTTGTTTAATGGCTGCACCACCAGCACTTGCTCTTGCTGCAAGAGTTGAAGGAAGTTTATCCCAAGTGTTATTTCTGGGATTAAACCTTTCAACAATGTTCAGGTATTCCACGGCACTGATGCCTCCAATGGCATACAGATAATTTCCGTCAGCCACTGCACATACATGTGATCTGGGACTACTCAGGGGAGGTAATTCTTGCCAAAAGTTTGTATCAGGATTGTACCTTCGCACTGTGTTTAATAGCTTGCAAGAACTGTCATGGCCACCAACAACATACAAGAAGCCTTGGAGCGTAACAGCAGCTGTCCTATATGTTACTATTTCTGGAGCTTTTGCTGGAACCCATACATTGATTGATGGATCATAGCGTTCGACAATGTTGCCATCATAAGATCCTCCAATAACATACAATTTTCCATGACAAGCACTCATAGCATGAATGTAGAGTTGACGTTTGGATGGAATTTCTGCTAGTGCATACCACTTGTCCTGTGAGGGAATGTAACACTTTGTTTCCTTCTTTGTACAAATAACAATGGCATCTTCGTGCATTTTCAGGCAATTTCTTGGTGATTGTGAAAAATAGCACTCTTCTGTACCATCGAAAGCAAACTTCATGGCATCCAAGACTTTAGTCGAGCAGTCCAAATTTTCTTTCACTAAGGGATGAGGAAGAATGACTTTAAACAGATAGTCACGTGACGTGTAAACAAAGCGAACATGACGCAACAGTCTGGAAAAGTCTTGATGATCGTTTCCTTCAAACCACCTTAGAATGGCTTCAAAGACTCTTTCTTCACTATCCACTGTTATTTCATCACTGGATATCCATTCTTCTACTTGCTCGATGCTCAGTTTTACAAAGTCTTCGCATTTTGTTGCAGCCTCAAAATTGGCAAGAATAAAATTGCTGGCTTCTTTCTCTATATTTTTCCACTGGTACTTTGTGGCGGAATAATAAGCAAAGAAACAATTAGAAGGAGACAGCGCTTTCAAAATGAAGTTGCTCGACAAATTTTTCAAGCTTTGAATGAGAAAATAATCGGCTGCAACCAACAGATCAAATGCATTGTGTTCATTGATGTCAACATGTCCTGTGTACAGATACTCCAACACTTCTTCCATGACAGCTTTGCTCGTCTCTTCCAATCGGATCACTCCTTCTTTCTTCTCTTTCATGTCGCTGTTAAGAGCGTTGTAAAAGAACGGACTTGCTGCACATAACACGATTCTGTGAGCTTTTAAACGAGCTTGATCGTCACCGGAGCCAACTTCTAGAATCACATCACAGAACTGTTCGTTCCTTCGCTGAATATCCAGGCGTTTCATCATTTCAACACAAAATTGTTCCTTAACAGTCGCCGTGATAGTTTCTGACGATAAATCCATCAACATGATGTACAACTACAAACCAGAAACCGTACTAAAACTTTCTCAGATATTTTCACAAAAATAAGAAAAAAATTACAGAGAAAGCGCGCGAGAGCGCGCGAAAGTTATGCCTCGCGCATAACTCAATGGAGTTTTTCGCTGACGGGTCCATTTGAGCCTCTGGCCACGAAAATCAGAAACAGGAATCCTTGGCCTGGATCTAGACCCTGGACCGGGATCGTACAAACTAGATTTTGACATATTTTGACGGGTGAGCAGGTTTTTTGGGCAATTTTGTGCATTACTTTGCAGTTTAATTGATAAATTAGCGTAACTTCATCGTCTACTATTAAAGAAATCATGATTTCGTAAATAGTGTTTTGCTTTGGCAGTCTGAAAATACTACACGCAAACTGCGGTGATGAAAATTACGGACAAACGCATTGTTAGTAAAAATAGACCTTTTACTTGACGTTTCGTATGTTTCAACATACATCTTCAGAAGCTAGAAGTAACCGTTACAATGAAAGTACAACTACGGTAAATTTAAATTCGAAAAACAATAGGATTGACAGATGACGAAAAACAGATGATGAAAAAAAAAAAAAATGCCGGATAATAAAATACAATAAAATAACAATTTGCACAAAACAAATTATGAAAACTAGTAAAAATAAAGTTTTTCGCTGCCCACATTATCATTCGGGGCAGGATTTTAAATCTCTTATCAATAAAGTCTCCTTTATTTTGCAATGGATAACTAACCATCCCCTTGCTAATATGTCGGAGCTAAGTGGCCCCATTTTTAAGTATGACCAGTTGACGCGACGTGTTCTGCAATAGCAGATGCGTGACTCCTACTTGTGATCGCTTTGAAATGTTCAGTTTTTCTGTCATGTAGTCTATGTTTTTTTTTTCGATGTAGCCGAAAATCTCGGCAGTCCCAACAACTAGCCTTATAAACAACCTTTGATATCTAAGAACGGTTGAGCCTGTCTTTGTATGGAAAAAAGGACTTGATGCGATGATTGCTTTGGAAAATGACCCTAAGGTCAATACAGACAAAAAGGAACAAACCGCCACGGTCCCCAAAAAGGAAATTCTTTTGATTCTACCCTTTTTAGGTTTGCAAAGCAATGTTATCGCCCCGGGGGGGGGGGGGGGGGGACTCGCATATGAAAGTGACGGGGATGCTCGTCGTTTCGCTTAGGGGTGTAAATTTCGGACTTTTGGTCTCGCTTAGGGTGTTCCGGGAAAAAACGCCCAAAACGCCAATATTTTTAGCCATAATGGTCTCGTTTAGGGTTACACACGAAGAAATATACAAATATAAACTCCATTCTTAGTTTTTTGGTATCTTTTAGGGGTCAAGAAAGGCTTGAGCCACACCCAGATTGGTCTCTTTTAGGGGTTCTTTTCAAAATTTCCGACGAGCATCCCCGTCCGTTTCATATGGGAGTCCCCCCCCGGGGTTATCGCCAAGCATTTAAATGCATGCATCAATAAATTTTATGGTTGAATTGACGACGTTTTCTAACTTTCTCGAAGTAGTTAATACGTTCGGTTTAGTCTATAGATTTACAGGATTAATAAAAATGAGCGACAGAAAATTAACACAACGTTTCGATGTCGTCATGACATCATTTTCGAGTGACAAGAAATTACGTTTCAATAGTGTGAAATGCGGTGAGAGGTGTGATTGTTCATTTTTAAGGTATCAGTGTACCCCAAAATTGACCATTTTAAAGAAAAATATATTTTGGTATTTTCAGGTAGATCTCATTAAGACCTTTCATTCAAAAAAAGAGCATGGAAAAAGATTGACTCTACACAAAGTTATGAACGAAAAACTTTTCTTGCTATTAATTATTTGATATTGATAGCTGTCAACAGGTTGTCTAAAGAAGCGCGGCGATCTAACGTTGCGTGATTATCACATTTCTTGGTTTTCGACGAGATGCTTTGGGTGTTTTGCGCTGGCAAAATGCATAGTTTTTCAGAGGTGAAAGAAGAAAATTTTCCCATTCCTTTCTCATGTTCAAAGAATGCTGCAACAACGGAAAAAGACAAAAGATTTGGCAGATGCACTAGTAGATAGCGACAGCGAATTATTTTTCGCGGTAACGCCTCGACCCGACATCACGACCAGTTCCTCGGCTTACTTTAGGACCTATAGGATGCTTGCGACTCCACGTTTTTGCTGTTTTAGATTTAACATTTCTAAAACTGTTGCAGTGAGACCAAAATTGTTATAAAGCGAGCGGTAAAAATAAAATTATGCAACAGACTGTTTCCGACCAGAAGCAACATTTGACACCGCTTTGAACAAGCTCAACGCGTGATCATTTTCACACGTCTTGTGTAATTAATCTCATTAAAGCGGAAGTACGCTCCAAAATACATTTTCTTTCGTATCTCGTAAACACAGTTTCGAAGAGAGAGGCGCACATTTTAAATTCGTTTTCAATGGGGTTTCAACAATTTTCGCTGAAATTTGGCAAGAATGTTGCCCGATAATTGAGCAACAAAACTTTGTCGGCGAATTTTAACTTTTTTCCTCTTTCAAAAGTTATGGCTGTTTAAACGCAGGGAATAGTTGTTCCTTACACTCTGAAAGTTTAACTGAGTGTCAAAAACAAACCAGACAAGTAATCAATATTCCTCGACATAG
Source organism: Oculina patagonica (assembly GCF_052425735.1). Taxonomy (NCBI): domain Eukaryota; kingdom Metazoa; phylum Cnidaria; class Anthozoa; order Scleractinia; family Oculinidae; genus Oculina; species Oculina patagonica. Next base: position 9,905,127 of record NC_135762.1, read on the forward strand.
TTTCTTAGAGAAATGTGTGAAGAACACACAGCGATGCTAATCGCTTTTTCCCACTCAAATTTGTCCGGAAACGAACCCGATTTGTGAGCCTCGGTACTTTTGGAAATAACACGCTCTTTTTGGATAACATTAATATTTTTACTTAAAATAAATATATCTCCGTAATCTACAATACCTAAGCTTTCAGAAAATATCTACTTTGCTATAGTTAATTACCAGACGTCACGCGTTCAACTTTGTGCAACATGCCGCAACACCTATGTAGCCTGCGAACAGGCTCCCGAGTGGGGTAACGCGAGCGAAGCGAGCGGCGAACGCGAGCTAAGCGAGCGGAAGAGCGGGGCCTGAGGGGGAATACGGGTCAGGCCCCGCTCTTCCGCTCGCTTAGCTCGCGTTCGCCGCTCGCTTCGCTCGCGTAACCCCACTCGGGAGCCTGTTCGCAGGCTACACCTATGAAGAAATAACGCGTGTTCTAATTCATGCGCGCGCGACTTTATGACGTCACTAATGAAACTGTCTTTGTGACGACAAAAAACATGATTTTTCTCCGCGATGTTGTTTACCCATCAGCTGGATTCTAATTTGTTACCGAGCGACGTTTGCGAAAGTAAGTTTATATTTTTTAACAGTCACCTGGCATTTGGTTGTCATAAATTGCTTTCGTTTTTATTTTGCCAGGAAGTTTGTCATCATAAATCAAAAGAACAACGCTGAGGAAAACGAACAACAAAAAGCAGTAAGTTTTGAGGATCACGCGGGTAAATAGCAAAATCAAGCAAAATCCTGCTCATACAGGATGGTGATTCAACTGATTACAGCTAGATAAATCAGCGATGAAAGTCAGTTTTACCCTCACGCATTGCCTACAAGGAAAAAAAGCTTAAAAAAACTATCGCCTGCTAAGAAAATACTGAACGTGCCATTACAAAAGGCGCATGCATGAAAGACGATAGCGTAAAGGTAAGAGGTTAGGTGGTGGTACAAAAGCCTTAAATCTCGCACTTCTTTTTCATTCATTAGCGTATTACATAGGTATCCGGAATTATTCGGGCTATCTGAGAAGAATTTAGGGGGTGACCTGCAAAGTTGTAGCATTCCACCCAAACACAATTTCTTCTAATGCTTTAATTGCCTTTACCGTTTCTTTTTATGCCTCTGGTGTTAGTTAAATAACCTGATTAGTTATTGATGAAAGTTAACGATTCCCTGGGGCTTATTTTTTCAGCACCTTTTGAGAGAGAGACAGAGAGGGGGGGACGGGGTGTTAGTAAAGAATGACTTATTTCAAACCAAGTTTCAGTTAGGGTGGAGAGAGGAAGAAAGAGGTGAGGGGGGGGGGGGGGGGGGTTAATAGAGCTTCCATGGTACTAGATTGCCTGTTTTCCAGCACCTTCTGTTTTCCAATCACACACCATCCAACAAACCAGTATACATTCCAGTGGTTTCCAAGGTGACCTAAATGAGGCTGATTCCAAGATATTGAGACACGCTTAAAGGGAGCTTTGTAGACAAGCACAGCCATGATTAAGAACAATTTTATGAGGAAATGGGGAGTTTCTACCTCTAGGAGTAAGCCTGAAGCGTTTGGTCTTTAAATAACTTTTTGGGCACTTTGATAGCTTTTAACATTGTGTGGTTCCAGAAAATATCCATACTCCCCCCACAGAAGGGATTGGAAATTCCGGAGAGTAGGGGGGGGGGGGGTTCACAAAGACCCAAAACTTTAAAGCAATGTATGGAGCTAAATTGGAATTTCCAGAGGGGTGGGGGGTCATAGGGAAAATCCCTTCCGTGGGGGGATATGGATATTTTCTGGAACCACACATTGTTTTTCTTTGATTCATCCAAGTGACACGCAATATGTTCACGATTTATATAGTTCCTTCCTCTAGCCACTTTTACTAAAATTATAAAATTCTAACAGTCTAGTTGCTCTCTTAAAATCGTTACTGAGGAGATCTCAAAATACTATTTCTGAGGCAGAAAGAGTTAACAAGAGAGACTTGATGGGTGCCTGTGTTTGGTAATTGCTTTACTGAATCACAGATCTTTGGTTTACAAAATAATTTTTAATCTTCTTTTGTGCAAGTCAAAACTCAACAATGACAACCACCTTAAAGTTTTCTTTTGGAATCATGTTTACATGTATAAAGTTAAAATGTTACATAATAATATCACAATAACAGCAACATGTATAACAACATTACCAACAACTCCAGTTAACAGTTAATGCTGGTAGTACTGTAAGAGTAAGATCTGCTTACAACTTAGAGATCCATAGAATTAAGAAGTTATTCTTCAGCAAATAATTACTTTAGAATGTTAACAGTTAATGCAAGTACATTAAAATCTGTCTAAAATCTAAAAAAAACTTTGGGTAAAATTTGAAGTTACTCTTAGCAAATAATTTCTTAAGGAGGAAATTGGCTGTACATGTAGTTAAAACTGCCACGTTAAGTTATATCTTAACTTCAAAAAGAATTCATCAATTATATAAAATAAAATGGCTGGATCCGTTTTTTATGTGATTAAAGAATTTTTAATACCGTGTTTATTCAATTAAGCGCCCTGGGCCCTTATTAAATTTTTGGACCTTAAAAGTTGGCGCTTATTCGAGGTGGGCGCTTATTAAATTTTCACCTTTTTAGCAAGCAGTAAGTTTATTTTGTAGATGAACTAAAGCAGAATTTTAACTGTTCATTGGATGTTTCTGTAAAATACTAAGAAAACTCGGTCTTCGAAAAAGTCTTTAAGTAGTACTTAGTTAACAACATTCAACCGAATTTTCACTAAGGTCAATAATCTTCTTGTACGCTTCAGATTTTTTTGGAGGAGTGGGGAGGGGTGGGCGCTTATTCGAGGCTGGACGCTTATTAATTTTTCCTACCTATAGGGTGGGCGCTTATTCGAGGTGGGCGCTTATTCAAGGTGTGCACTTATTCGAGGTTGGGCGCTTAATCAAATAAATACAGAATTAAACATAAGGTTTTGTAAAACACTTTTAAACGACTCCATGTCATTTTCCATCTGGTTTTCATTCTTTTAAGAAAGAATGAAAATCAGACCGAAAATGACATGGAGTCATCAACACACCATTCCACTTTGATATTGCTGATCAACAAATTTCCAGAACATGACAAATAGACTTAAACACAAAATAGTATAGAAGGAAAATCAGATTGAAACCATCAGTGAGCTTAGAATACCAAGTCATATTTCTTGTCTACCTTTTACCATTCTTGTCATGTGACAATGCCATATTGATATTGTGGTCGGCAGAAATAGTTTTGATCCCTTTTTGCAAAGAACCACTGGCTGCCCACCCTCCTCCCCTCAGGAAGGGCAGACCCCCCTAGAAAGAATTGTTGCATTCTGATTGGTTTTTTGTTTGTTAACTTAAGACTAACCCATAAACCCTGCTTGGGTATAACTAGTTAGTTATTATAGTTATTGTTTTGGATCAGCGAGACGTAAATTTTTTAACTATAGTTAGATTGAACAGAGAAGCGGTCACATTACCGAAATAACTAACTATAGTTAAAGCCGTCTTAACTATAGTGAGCAGTCTAGATGTGACTGCAGTCACTGTTCACACAATGAGCGGTCAGATAAGATGATTGGTAGCAGTGAAAAACACTGATTAATCAGAGTTCCAGGGATAATGAAAGTGTACATGTAGTAACAACAGAACTGCTGAGATTGATGCCCTTTGAATGTTCGAACAGAAACTCTTCAGCAATGAAAAAAATTATATCAGTTAATTCTTGACTCATAATATCAAAATATTTGCCTCTACAAGATCAGTCTACCTCAGTCTTAATCAGCCTAAAAAATGGTCAGAGGAACATTCCTCTAGGGGTCAATAGGAGACTCCAATATTACTGTATTTGCTTACATAGTATTCCTTTCTGTACATATGGGAGAGGCTTCCTTGCCCGGATTGGTCTCATCAGCCAACTCCGGACACACCGTAGCAATTTATCAACAAACTAGATTTTGGTCATCTTCGATTACGAAGGACGCACAATAACATTCCTTACCAATAAATAAAACAAATAAATAAATACAAAATCCTTTGAAATACAGTAACTGATTTTGAAATACTGGTAGCAGGATCTGACTAGATAAGAGCTCAACTGTTTATCCATTTAAAAAATTGAAAAAAAATTAAAAAATAGATATATATTTTAAAAAGTTTAAAACTTTAAGGGCTTTAAACTCAACAGGCACAAGCGCATGATTATGGTTTGACCTCCTTGCAAGTAGCTAGGACATCTCGCAATATTCTAAGACGTGACATTTTGAAAAATCTAGAAAAAAATGTCCGAATATGTTTTTCCCATACACATGTGTGTGTATTGTTGTTTACATCATAGACTTGCAACGACATTTCTTCTCCACGCTCTAGTTCTTCACTTCGAATACCACCAAAGACATAAATTTTCCCTTTAAAACTTACAGCACTTGCATAGCCTCTAAGTGAAACTCCACCTGGAATGCCAGTCCACTTGTTGGTAGTTGGATCATACATTTCACAGGGATCTGCTGTTGATTGTTCGGCAAGGCCTCCAAATACAAACACTCTTTGACTGACGGCTGCACCACCAGCGTGTCTTCGTCTTGCAAGAGTTGAACAAATTTCATCCCAAGTGTTATTTCTGGGATCAAACCTTTCAACAGTATTCAGGAATTTACCAGTTGCATTGACCCCTCCAATAGCATACAAATAATTTCCATCAGCCACTGCACATACACTTGATCTAGGGCCACCAAGGGAAGAGACGTCCTGCCAGATGTGCGTGTCTGGATTGAATTTCTGTACCGTGCTCAATCGCTTCTCATCCTTGTCTTTTCCACCAATAACATACAAGAAGCCTTGTAGTGTTACAGCAGCTGCGCATCCTCCTGAAACATCACTTTCAGGGGCCTTTCCAGAGGTCCATAAGTTAAGTGACGGCTCATAGCGTGAATAGGTGCTGCTGTTCACATTTCCACCAACGACATACAGTTTACCATGACAAGTAGTTGTGGCGTAACTGTATGGGTTATGAGGGGGCAACAGGCCAGCCAACTCATACCACTTGTTTTCAGAAGGATGGTAACACAATGTTCTCTTTTTACCACATGCAGCAATAACATCTTCGTGTGTTTTCAGGCAGTTTCTCGCAGACTGGCTGAAAAATCTCTCTTCTGTTCCCTCAGAAATACTATCAATTGCATCAAGGACTAAATCTGAACATCTCTTTCTGGATTTTACAAAGCGATGCGGTAGAATCACTTTGGTCAGGTAATTGAGTGGCACGTAAACCAAGCGAACATGCTGAAACAACTCATAAAAACATTGATGTTTTCTGGAGCCGTTTTTCTCGACCCACTTTACAATCACTTCAAAGACTTCCTCCTCTCCATTTATGATGATTTCATCTCTTGAAATCCACTCCTCGACTTGTTGGCTGCTTAAGTTCAGAAAGTCTTCTGTTTCGCTGACAGGAAGAAAGTTGGCAAGAATGAAATCTTTTGCACCTTTCTGGAGATCTTCGCAACGATACTTCACGGCCAAATAATAAACCCCGATACAGTTGGAAAGAGACAGCGTTTGTAAAATGAATTTGCTCGATGACAGTTTAAGACTTGGAATGAGAAAATAATCTGATTGTGCTAACAACTCGTAAGCATTGTGTTCTTTGATGTCAACATGTCCTGTGTACAGATACTCCAACACTTCTTCCATCACAGCTTTGCTTGTCTCTTCCAATCGGATCAATCCTTCTTTCTTTTCTTTCATGTCGCTGTTAAGAGCATTGTCAAAGAACGGACTTCCAGCACATAACACGATTCTGTGAGCTTTCAAACGAGCTTGATCGTCACCGGAGCCAACTTCTAGAATCACATCGCAGAACTGTTCGTTCTGTCGTTGAGTATCGAGGCCTTTCATCATTTCCACACAAAACTTTTGCTTAGCAGTCTCCGCGGATGGTGAAAGAATAGATTCCATGAGTAGGCTCGTCAAATTATGGTGATTGAAAGCGAAGTATGCGAGTCAAACACAGCTGAAGTTTTGCTGATATCGAAATTTCTGCTGGAAGCGTCGCTGGAAGCCTTGGACGCTATACCGCTGTTCATTACAGAGCCCGCAGACAAGAGCGGTTCAACCAGAGAATGGAACGGTGAATAACATACAAAGGACTGTGGAATGGTTAAAACAAACTAAAAAGACACTTGATTGGATGTCCAACATTATTTTTATTTTTTCAAACTCTTAATTGTCCTTAAACGTATTGCGTGACGGAGAGAGTCACAGTATAGTTAAAATCTGAGTAACGACACTGATAATGAAATAAGTTTTAAACGGATTGTTTAAGGGTCCGGATGTAGTTTCTTGAAAAACTCATAGACTTTTACCCTTCTTTTGGCTCAAATTCGCCATTTCGAGCCAAAAGAACGACACTACACAAAACGTAGGAAACTTAACATTTATTCAGCACAAATTTGATATATTTTGCACCATTATACGCAATCCTACAAACCACTCGGTAAATTCCATACATTCTCTATAAAAATGTAAATGTGCACACATACACAAACAGTTTGTCTGGGCCCCTGTGCCATTAAGGCTCCGGATTGTGTTCGTTATAACAAGGATTTCGTTATAGCGGAGCTCCTCAGCGCGCGCCAGCGCGCGGAGCGGAGCACCATGGGTAATGCGGGTACGAGAGAATTTTTGTAAACCCAGGAGGCCGAAAAAATTTGGTGCGTACGCCCGACCGCGCGCGCGTACAGACTCTCGGGGAGGGGGAGGGGAGTCCCAAGGCAACCCAAGCAGAGGGGGGAGGGGAGACAATCTTCTGCCTCCTTCGTTAACCAGAAATGAGTGAGGTAATCGACTAAGATCTTTGATATTGGACATCCATTTTATGGTCAATTGACAGCTGTCAAAACAACGTATCCGCTGACCAGTATCACATAACCATATCGCGGGCTCAGGTTTAGAACTAGTCAAGGACGCGTGTTTTTTTTTAAGTTGACCGCTGACCAAGTTATAGCATTGCTATTGGTCCGCGGGCGCAAGTACTTTTCCATGGTCAGTCCATTTAGATTTACATGAAGGACAAAGTGAACAACCCGGTCAGTTTGAAAGCTGAACGAAGCACAAGGAGAAACCGAGCAGGAAAAAGAAATGTCTACGTAAATATTTCTCGGTCTACCCCGTCTAAAGGCTTTACACATCATGGAAGTTATGGCAAACGATAAGGGCTTACGGGGAGATCCGAAAAAATGGCACAGGTGGAGAGCGAGCGAGTTTCTACCGTTTCGGCGGCTGACCAGCTCTAGTAATTGAGCTAAACGCAATTAACTGAAGTGAAGGAAAAAAGAAGTGTCAATAGCTACACGGATGGAAAAGGCTGAAATAGACCTTCGCAGATAATTCAAAGGTCGGTGGTGCTGGAGTAAGTTATAATTTATAGCTTACACATATCATGTACTACGCGGTTGGATAATAATACGAAAAACTGCGGCCGCTTCGCCTCCGATTAATTCATGAGCTGGTTGAAAGCTTTGCCCTGCTGAATTGCTGTGAATTGACAAGCATTCTCCGACTTCAAATATGAGGTAACAAACTTTGACTTTACTGAATACACTAAGTCCATGTTTTTTGTGAAAATCTGTAATTATATGCTTACACATGTACTACGCGGTTGGATAATACGAAAAACTGCGGCCGCTTCGCCTCCGATTAATTCATGAGCTGCTAATGACTTAATGTTTTTATTTAAACTCCCAGCTAAACTTAGTGTTTTAGTTTTTTTAATTCATCTATTTATTCTTATTTACTCGCTGTTGGAATTCGTTTGAACGAACTATTTTAGGGTCGTGGACGAATACGCTAAGAGATCGTTACGTTGCGAATTTCTTGCGTTGACACGTTTTTACCACACCTTAGCAGAAACAAAAAAAAAACTCAGTTTATTTCCACATTAAACTATCTTAGTTAATTATTTTGAGTAATTTTATAAAACACAATTGTTCGCTCTACTTGTAATTCATGCCATTTTAGACACTGTATGCAGCTGTGTATGCAAACTTACATTGACTATCACCATGTCAGTGTTGAATGTGTATCTTTGCAATGGCAATGTTTTTTCTATACAAGTAAGTTAACAAGAAATCTCCAAGTAGAAAAGCTAAATATCCCATTGTAGGAAGGAAGGGTCACTACACTGAGTGTATAAACGAAAGAGGCTAATATTATTATATTTGATGAGATCCATTAAATAAGACAGAATTTTTATAAATTCTTTTTATAAACAGGGCCATTAATTAGAGCTAGTGTGGTGGTTTTTAATAGATTATTATGTCAATCCTTCTTTTAGGTAGTGTTATATTCTGCCATTAAGCCGCAATGAATGAACAATACCTACTGGCTACAGTCAAGTTTTGTTGAACTTGGTATAGAATGCTCTGTGCAAAGTGGACAACAGCAAAGTAAATCAGGTATCTAGTTTATATTAGTTATAATTGAAATATGTTTTTATTCAGTTTCGTTCTTTTTTTACCCAGCTGCTTTAATCTGCATTTGGTTGCTGCTGATCTTCTTACTTTGTGAAATATTTGCATTCATTATTCAACTCCTCAATGGAGGTTGCCTATTCACCGAGTTAGGATTTCAAATTGGATTTCGAGTTAGGATTTTGAGTTGGATTTACAAGTTCGATTTTCCAGTTGGATTTCTAGTTGGATTTCGAGTTAAGATTTCGAGTTGGATTTCAAGTTAGGATTTCGAGTTGGATTTTCGAGTTGGATTTTGGAGTTGGATTTCGAGTTAGATTTCGAGTTAGGATTTCGAGTTGGATTTTCAAGTTGCTTACCGTACTAAGCACTCCGGTTAGCCTACTATACACGCCAGTTAGCTTACTATGCACTCCGGTTAGCCTACTACACACTCCTGTTAGCCTACTATTCACTTTGGTTAGCCTACTATGCACTCCAGTTAGCCTGTTTATGGTTAGCTTTCAATAATTGTAATGGGTTTTGCTTTGTAAAAAAAAATCCAACTCGAAATCCTAACTCGAAAATCCAACTCGAAATCCTAACTCGAAAATCCAACTCGAAAATCCAACTCGAAATCCTTACTCGAAATCCAACTCGAAAATCCAACTAGTAATCCTAACTCAAAAATCCAACTCGAAAATCCAACTCGAAAATCCAACTTGTAATCCTAACTCAAAAATCCAACTCGAAAATCCAACTCAAAAATCCAACTTGAAATCCTAACTCGAAATCCTAACTCGGGAGTTAGTTTGTCTCTCTTCAATGACATTCAAAACAACTACAATGTATTAGTAGACAATTTAAATAATTAATATTTCACTAAAAGTATGTTTTCATGAAATGCCTAGATCTTGTACCAGAAAATATCTATACCCTATCCTCACTGTGGAAGGTTAAATGGTTTGAATGTCACCTCCCCTCACAAACTCCTCACAAATTCCAATGTGTGGTTATGGCAGAAATCCATGGCCAGCTCATCCTCAGTGTATGAACCAGTGAAACAAGGCATCAAAGAGCCTCAAAACAACATGGAGCAGGAAAACAATAGCTTCAAAACAGACATTTTTCACAGGTTGTTATACCAAGGAAAACCCAAATATTCAGATCCATCCCATGTAAGGTCAATGGAAGTTCCAAAAGGGCTAGCGGGAGGGGGAGGGGGGTTGATTAAAGGCCAAACCTTTTAATTACCGGTAAGAGGGGGTGTTAGGGTTTGCAGTGATGCTTTGAGTTTATTAAAATATTTAGCTGACTTTGCAGTTATCAGTAAAAAAAATAGTCTGTGCTGATCCATCTCTGTTAAATATCTAATGGATCCTTTTGCATCCAGTGGTTTGGCTTCAGTTAAACAAGCTCAAGTTAAGTGTTTTGTTTTATAAATTATTGATATTGATGACAATTAATCAATGTGGCATTTGACTTTTTTCAGGGTTAACATGAGTTGCAGAGTTTGCAGTGTCACAGACACAAAAACAGACAAGGACAAGGACATAAATAGAAAACAGGAAAGATTAAATCCAGCTCGATGTTTGGGTGTCGTCATGATGCTATTTTTATTAAGAGACTAGTAAATTACATGTAAATTAAAATCAAGAAAAGCTGCAAATAAGCAAAATTTAGATTTTAAATGTCTACCTTGATTTGATAAAAGGTGGCTATCGGGCTGTTAAGGAATGTATGGGGTTTCATATTTTGTTTTTTTTGAGGATACGGAGAATTATTCGGCTTTCTTCCAATGAAATGTCGCCCTGTCTAATGTAGTGAATGAAATCTTACTTTTTTTTCTCCCTCCCTGTCTCCCCCCCCCCCGTCTCCCTCCCCCTAGAATTACTTGTGGTTAGTCTAGCCCAGTCTCTAACTCCAACCCCTCTCTTTCATTTGAATTCTAGTTGCGCGCGCTAACTAGTAGAACAGTTGTGATCTATAGCTTTCCATTCTGCTGTCTAAAGGAAGTTTGCCGGAGGACATCATTAAGTCCCGTGAAGGTGAAAGTCTTACGATTTGCAAGTTGTGCGTCGGCTGTTATCGTACCTCAAACCGAGCTTTAGGCGGTTAAACACAGATAACCGGTCGGCTCGTTTTGCCAGGTACAGATAATGTTGAGCTTGCTTTAGACAGCAAAGGTCTTTAGCCACATCAATTAGGACTCGGAACTAGACTATACGGGCTGATTTGAAGGCGGTCATAACGATATTTGGCTTGAACTTTACCGTGGCTAAAGACTTAGTTTTTTACTGTTGAAGTTTGTGGAGGGGGCGTTACGCGCTCGACGAGATTCAAATACATCCGGGACATTGTCGGTTATTTCTAAAAGAAACATGTCGAAGTGGATAGCCAAGGAATCGCTTCAAGCGCTGATGTGAGTACATAGTTTTCTTTTTCCCTCAATTTTAGGCGTTCTCCGCCTAGCTAACACTCATAGTTCATAGTTCTCTGTGATTCGCTAGTGGGAGGCGATGCGATCGTGTGCATTTCCGGCCGCGACAATGGAGTTGACAATTGAGATAACACATGCCCGCTTCCTCAGATATTTCGCCTGATTTGCTTAAAGTTGAATCGAATGTCGATGTAGAATGCTTTAGTTCAGTTTATTTGAGACGTGCATGCTGTAAGAAAGCTACAGTTCAGCTCTCCGCCGAGTGTTTTCTTATGTCTATCTTGGTATTAATTTTGACTCACATTTCAAGTTGTAAACACTCTTAATTAAATTGATAGAATTCTTGATTTAAACAAAATGCCGTATATGCAGTCTTTTTGGTTAAAAAACACATAAACTAGAGTACCTTACGTTAAACTTGAGCTAAAATTAGCCCTCATTCAGCGTTCGTTACAGAAATAGGGCTTCAGATCTACGGTGTCATGTCAAATTTCGGGAGACACCTTTTATCAAATCAAGTTAGAAATGTTAACCTATTTACAGTGTACATGTACTTCAGAAAACGACTTCTTGATTGACCTGTCACTTTCACATCTTGTTAGATGTAACAAGGGCATTATGAAGTGATCTTTTCAAAAATATGCAGCGAAAACAGTAACAGCAGAAATCGTGGTAGTTTAAAATTGCTATTTTCAATGTTTTGACTGGTAAGAAACCACATGTGACCAAGCTAAAATCTGTTTGGCAAGTTAACATGACCTGCAAGTGTCCAAATGTTTTGAGCCCTCAACTACACAGGACTTACATGTAGTTGTCTAATTATATGATAAGATCTTTGGTTGACTTTGGGGGAGGTAGTGGAGTTACAAAGCAATGTAATTATTTGAATTTGGATTAGTTATGCTGAAACTGGTGGTACTGTAATTCTAAAGTATAGGTGAGTTTAAAACCGTTATTGCAAGCAATATACATTACCAATTTCATTCTTATGTATTGTATGCTGTGTACAATTTATAAGAACAGCTATATTTTTAAAATAAGTGAAATATTCTAAAGCCAGATAAAATTTGCAGTATCCATAAGGTACCATGTAGCAACCAAATTGTGACTCACTTGCTTACTTTGTGAACTCCATGACAAATGGGCAACATGACTCCATAAAGATGTGGACAATAATACAAACAAATTTTTAAAAGAGTAGTCAAAGTATTGATGTTATATTTTTTCTTGCATAGTTTTATACACAAGCAGACATGATTCAATTTTTTTTCTGGGTAATCAAATAACAAAACTGAGTTTGAGACTCACAAACAATATTCTAGCTTCCCACAATTTTTGCTTTTTTTCTGTAAGTGAAGTGAAACCCCTTAAGAGGAAGGGGAGTCAAAAGACATGTAAAAGTGAACAAGGTGCTATCTTCTTCTTTTCTTTTTTTTTTTTTTTTTTTTTGGGGGGGGGGGGTTGGGGATGGGGTGACCCTGTTCGGTGGAATGACAGAATGTCACTTCTTTGTTTCCGGAGTTAGGTTCACCCCTGTTTGCTCGCAGTTAGCTTTATTCATCTGGTTTGCTTGCGGTTAGCTTTCACTCTAGTTTGCTTGTGGTTAGCTTTCACTCCGGTTTGCTTGGAGTTAGCTTGGTTTGGGCAACATGCTGTAAACCATTAGCTATAACCTCTGCCATTTCCATTCAAAATTAAAATATAAGCAAATAGTGAAAATGAAAATGAATAAATGAGTGAATGAAAAAAATTAAAATCAACCTTATGTAGATGTTTGTTATTTCCTTTATACTCTAAATGTAAAGTGATTTTTTCTTTCTTTTAAAGCTGGTAAAGCAACAAAAAAAATGCCTAATTTGCCATGTGATATGCCTATCTACCCCGACATGCAGCCCTACTCCTCCCTCCTTTTTTTTACATGAAGGTAACATAATTGCCCGTTTTGCAACATAATTTCCCATCCAGACTTCTTTATGATAATGCTTTCGGTGGAATTATAACATTTTGATTGATTTTGTTTGTTCTCTTATTTGGTGTTGCTGTACACGGTACCCGGAGGGGGGATGGTACTCCCATATAAGAGCTATACGGGTATGTGCCGCTCAACATGGTATGCTTTTTGTCTCTCTGACTCTGAAACAGGGTATACAAATCACCCTTTTGACTCTGGAACAGGGTTGATTGTTTTCCCAGAATCCTGATTAAACACTATCAAGTATATAGCTATGAAACTCCGCTCCTTTCATCGCTTTATCTCCAAGCCACAGACGAAGTCAAGTGAGAGCTTTGTGATGTACGGTAGTGTTTTTATATCTATCTTCATATATTTCCATTGTGGATATTGCTGGAACAGGGTACCTACTTTGCAGTGTTTGTCTGGAACAGGGTCGCAAATTGAACCTTTTGTCTCTGGAACAGGTCCAGAGTCTCAGCAACGCAACGGCACACCCCCATAGTAAATTTTAGGGAGTACCCACCCCCCACCCCGGACACGGTAAAAAAGAAATAAGGAAAAATATTAATTACCGTATTTTCTCGATTAAACGCCCCCGGCGTTTATTTCAAACTTGGCCCGATAGGGCCGGCGTTTATTTGAATTTAGGAGTTTTGTTAAGCCCTATGTTTCTAAGAAATGATTTTTATTCATTCTTTTTGACAGCTATATAATTAGACATTATTTTTAAAGCATATTAAACCGTTAATAATTGTGTAAGGGGTTTATTTTCAAATACAACTTGGAGACCCGGCGTTTATTCGGGGCCCGGCGTTTAATCGAGAAAATACGGTATTATTTATTAAAAAAATAAAACGAATATAAAATTCTTAGCCTTAAAGTTTTACAATGGCCAGAATTCAGAGTTCAATAAAGTGCAAAATAATTAACTGGGGAGCTCCGCTTTTAGGCTTGCCTAAATTTATATATTATCGAGGTTCTTTATATCGAGGTACTGTTCCATACATTTTACTGTAACTTTGGCTGGACTGAAGAATATAGTTCGCTATACCGGTGACTTCGTTTAAATCGAGGGTCCACTGTAACCTAGAACTCTATGCACAATTACTAAATGGCGATGTCATGCTTACGCCAAGATAAAAATAGGCCGACCAAGAAAAAAATCCCCATGGGAATATATAATTCCATGCCGCAATGGCGATGTCATACTAATAAAGGCTGGTTCTCATATGATCGCCACGATCATATCTGTCGCTTCTGTCGTTTGCAAATTCTGACGCGATCGAAGCGATCAGAGAGGGTTCTTATATGATCGCCTCAATCGTCTGGTATAAAAACAACAACCACAACAACAACTTTTTTCCTTTTTTTTTGAGAACAATAAATAAAAAATGGCAAAAAGGGACATAAAATGCAGAATAGGGTTAATCCAACAAGATAATAATTCATGATCTTTTCTTTGTTACCGCATATGAATATTCGATTTTATTCCGATCGACGCACATGTGTTTTTTCAAAACTCCGATATCGCTTATGGCAGCCTTAGATGCAAAGGCAAACCTCGTGGCCTCCTATCTTCTCGTTATTGCCGTTTTACGGCGAAAAAGCAAAAAGGGAGGCCAAACGGAAACGTAGTTCTGGGTAATACTGATGCACCATGGGGCAGTTTGGATCGCTTCGATTGTCTCCCTCTGTGTCAGTAGTTCTCATATAATCGTTCGCGATCGCCGCGGTCTGCGACCGATCGCCCGGATAGAACACCGGCGATCGCCCCGATCGTCGCAGACGTCTCTGTAATGTTCTCATATGATTGCCCCGATCTCAAGTAAACTTTTTGAAGCGACAGAGAGGATCGGGACGATCATATGAGAACCAGCCTAAAAAGGCGGGGGTACACCTGAAGGCCGTTTATCCACCGATTAACTTGGGTTAAATGCAAATATCTCTTTCGCTCATTACACGAACCTATGTTTTGCGGGGTTTTGTAATTTTTGGGAGATGTTTGGGAGAAGATAGTTTTTCTCCAAAGATAAGCAAAATTTGGAAAAATAAGATATATTGAAGTATCAGTGTGATTTAAAAATTAAAATTTTAAGCTAAAAATTAGTAGACGGACACCAAACAGTCTCCCTGATAACCTAGGGTGTTCTTGCGTGGGGTGAACTGTCTGGTAGTGTTCCAAATTTTTTATTCCTTCTTAAAACCCCTTAAATTTCACTGAAATGTACGTTTACACCCGCCTTAAAGGGGCTAGGTCAATAAATTTATAGCTTTAAACTTCAAATTAGCAGAGAAAAAGTCATTTATTGGCACAATCACGGCCACATAACAAACAAGGATGATTTCCGAGCACTGTTAATGCCACTCTCATACAAATTGATATAAACTTGAAAATAGTCGGGCCGACGTTAGTTTCAAGTTTCCCCTAACGCATCTTTTGGCTTTTCTGTTTTTCTTTTGAGTTATTTTGCAGTTTTAAGCCGTAATATTGTGATACCTCAGTTTCGATTCAGTAAATTCTATGGTGCCAAAGTTGCCTAAAAAAATTGCGTGACATAGTCCCTTTAAACCGAGACAAAAAAGCCCCAGAAAATAACATAATGACCAAGAAAAAAATACCAAGGTATGTATAACGCAAAGCCGCAAATCAAAAAGCAGTTTATCATGCCAGCATTTATGGCATTGAAGAAAAAAAAACCCAGAATGTTACATATAAAAATGCGAGAAAGGGTGAGAACTAACGCTGACAACATTAAAGACAAAGCGGATCAAAAGAAAAAACATCAACCACCAATATGACTTTTGATCGTGGCTAAGAATGTCATTTACGTATCCATAACGTTTCTCATATGATCACTGTAATGTTGGACGATACACGCCTCACTGCTAAATTCCTCCTGACAAATCCAACAAGTAAGGCTTTCAACTTGGCTTGAGTTTTTGCCACAGTGAATTGCTTCTGATTCCTGAAGGTGACTTTCTTGTTTAAGGCACTTTCCATACTGCTCCCGTTTTAAAGACGTTTCGCGCGGGTGTCTCTTTTCATGGGTCTTGCAGTTCGACGATTGGTTAAATGACTTACCACAGTGTTTGCATGTATACGGCTTTACTCCTGTATGTGTTCGTTCATGTGTCTTGCAGCTTGATGATTGGCTAAAGCACTTATCGCAATGCTTGCATGTATACGGCTTCTCTCCTGCATGTGCGCGTTCATGTAACTTGCAATTTGATGCGCTGCTAAAGCACTTTTTGCAATGTTTGCATGTATATGGCTTTGCTCCTGTATGTATTCGTTCATGGACCATGCAATTTGATGAGTAGCTAAAGCGCTTTTTGCAATGCTTGCATGCATATGGCTTCACACCGGTATGCGTTCGCTCATGGCTTTTGCAATGTGATAACCGGCTAAAGCACTTATTACAATGCCTGCATGTATAAGGCTTTTCTCCTGTATGTGTTCGTTCATGTATCTTGCACTTTGATGATTCGCTAAAGCACTTATTACAATACTTGCATGTATACGGCTTCACCCCTGTATGTGTTCGTTCATGTCTCTGGCAGCTTGATGATTGGCTAAAGCGCTTATTACAGTGCTTGCATGTGTACGGCTTCTCTCCTGTATGTGTTCGTTCATGTATCTTGCACTTTGATGATTCGCTAAAGCACTTATCGCAATGTTTACACTTGTACGGTTTGACTCCTGTATGTGTTCGTTCATGTATCTTGCAATCATCTGAACGCCTAAAGCATTTGGTACAATGCTTGCATGTAAACGGCTTCATTCCACTGTGCTTTTGTTCATGTGACATCTCCTCTGTTGTTTCATGCCGAGTAAAATTTTCTCCACCGCTTACAGGCGTGTTCCACTCTACATGTGCATCCTTACGAGCCATCTTGTTGTTAGTTTAGTGCGCTTTCTATCCTTCGTTTAAGAGAGATGACTCTGCGTACTCCTAAAGAAAAGGCAACGGAAATAATGGCATCAGGCTTGCCCTTAGAGTATTGTCAATATTACGCAAAGGTTTGGCTGTAATGGCACTTATATTGAGATAGGTGATGTGAACTAAAAGAAATCTGTTTGTGATGGTTTTGTCCTGACCTTCCTGGGAGATCGGTGTCTTTAGTAGTTTCTTTGCTGTACTATAACAAAGGAACTCCTTAAGTCACCGACTAAAAAAAACAACTTTTTTGCATATATGATTTCATGGAAACGAATTACAGTGAAACGAACTCAACCGGGGCCACCCAACGTTTTTTAGCCAATCACAAGACAAGTTTTAAACAAAAGAATTGGAGTTCCTTGGTCAGGGGACCAATCACAGTGAAGGGCAATTTTAACTCTTCGCTTGACTGAATACGATGCGAAGGCACGCTAAAGTGTTGTTTTTACGGCAAAAAATATAATTTTGTTCATTTCGTTTACGGTTAAGGCGAAAGTCTGCCGGTAATTTAGAACACTGGACGGAATCAACGTTAATAAGTTTACCGAATGACGGCCGGGAATTTTGAAGACTGAACGGACTCAACGAAAATAGCACGGCCTGCGCCTGGAATGAAGACAAAACGGACTCGACAAAAATTTATTTACCGAATTGACACCGGCTGAAACTGTGAAGACGAAACGACTTTTCCTCAAACCAGTATATATGGAATTTGCCGAAGCGAATCAACACCGGTCAGCAAAGAGATAAACTCAGTGTATTACATTCAGTGATATATATATACAGTGATACAGTGATAAAAAGAACATTGTACCTAATGAACAAATTACAACGGCGAACATTTCAAACCATAAATATTCATCGCCGGATAAAACTCAACAACACGTGCAGAAACGTGACAGGTTCACGCATACTAGTTAGCGGCTGTAATTTGGTAAATTTATATTTACGTTGAGCCCGTTTAGTGTTCAAAAATGTCGGCCGCAAATTCGAGGAAAACTGACATAAGCTTTCGTCTTCGACATTCCCGGCCGTGTTTTGGAAAATGTGTGGCATATTATAAGTTTTATTGCCGATCATGCTTCGGTAAATTTTTTATTTACGTTGCGTCCGTTCAGTCTTCAAAACTCCCGGCCGTAATATTCGATCAAGAATTATCCAAGCTTTCGTCTTCGACATTCCAAGCCGTCTTTCGGAAAATATTGAGCTGGCCGTGAATCGGCCGGTAAATTTATTTCGCTACGTTCATCACTTCGTTCAGTCTTTCGAAGTCTTCAAAATTGCTCGCCGTAATTCGGTGATACGCTGAATCCTTTCAGTCTTCAAAAATATTCGCGGCCGTAATTCGGTAAACGTATTTACGTTGATTCCGTCCAGTGTTCCAAATTACTGGCAGACTTTCGCCTTAACCGTAAACGAAATGAACAAAATTATATTTTTGCCGTAAAAACAACACTTCAGCGTGCCTTCGCATCGTATTCAGTCAAGCGAAGAGTTAAAATTGCCCTTCACTGTGATTGGTCCCCTGACCAAGGAACTCCAATTCTTTTGTTTAAAACTTGTCTTGTGATTGGCTAAAAAACGTTGGGTGGCCCCGGTTGAGTTCGTTTCACTGTAATAGCCAGCGAAAATAAATACAGTACAGTACACGTATGCAAACAAATCTGCACGCAAAATTTTTTAGTTGTTTTGGCAATGTTCATTTTTTTTTTGTTTTTTTTTTTTTGGCAATGTTCATTTTAAAGCAAAATCACTATTGCCCATTTTGCATTGAACCCTTCAATTTTGCACTGAAAATCGATCATGTTTTAGAGATATCACTATTACTTCACATGTACAAAATATTAATAATGATTATAGGACTGCGTGGAGTCCAATTCGGTCTGTAATCATACGAGTGATTAACAAAATCGGACGACCGCGAAGCGGGAGTCCGATTTGTTTAATCACAAGTATGATTACAGACAGAATTGGACGACACGAAGTCCTGTTACCAATTAATCAAAACTATGACAAAATTTGAGAAACAAACTAACCTTTAGTCAAATGGTTATACGTTTTTATAAAAACTGAAAAACATAACAGTTTACTCAACAAAATGCACAACAACAGCGCGCGCAAAATGACGCGTACTGTCCAATTACACAGGCATGACGCGTCAACTGTCCTATAACACTGTCCAATTACAAATCGGGCTGCTGATAACCAATCAACGATCGAGAATTTTGTTATAGTTTTGATTAGAGGAAATAATGATAATGCTTAAAAATAAGGGACCATTCATTATTTATACCAGGTGATGTACTGGCAGGATCCATCATCAAGCGAAACAAAAGTTGTTGACCCCTTCCAAGGAAAAGAACAAAGTCCACGACCCTACTACATATAATGTGAAAAATAGATAGCCACCCCTCCCCCCCCCCACCCCACCTGCAAAAAAGAAAACAGAAATACATTGTACATATAGCTTTTATCCTTTGTTTAACAACTATTCACCAAAGTGGAGGTGGCTAGTGATGGAAGATTTTTTAACCACTGGCCACCAACACTCAGGTTAATAGTTGTTTAAGTATATACTAAATCACTGAGATAAAATAATCATAAAAGAATGATTTTTAACTCATTTTTCCTGTCAACAATTACAATTTTTGCGTGCGAGTTGCTTGGAGGTCAGAGAAGCCAAATTATAAGAGCCTGCCAACAACGCTATCTTTTGTATTTATTAGTTCTTACTAAAATAGTTATTAACCTACCACTTTCAAAAATGAAAACAAAAAATATTATGATTTTCTAAAAATTTATCGTGGGAAAAGAACTAGTGAAAGATGATACGCTACATCTTACTATAGAAGACAAAGAATCTTCACAAAAAGGACAGATTAAAAAATGACAGTAGAGACAACAGACAAATTTCAAGAAAGATAACTGTGACACTCCTTGTTGCACTTGTGAATTCAAGAAACTAAAAATCCGAGAGCTGTAAAAGGTATCTAACTCACTTAATTAGTCTTCTGTTAAAGGGTAAGAGAGATGATAAAGTCTGACAGGTCAATTTGTACATTTCTAACAAACAAAAAGAAGCATTTTACACATACCTCCCTAGGCATGACCCAGAAATGTTATCAGACAATAAATCTAGTGATTCTGGTAAAGATAGCGAAGGAAAACATTGTTGTTGTGCATTACAGTAGTGCGGAGTACTCAAATTGCAAAAACTATGCTGAAGAGAACAATGCAAAGGAAAATCTGGTACCAGCTTAACCATTACCTCACTAAACTCGATCTGGACGTAATATCAAGACAACTTTTTGTGATACGTTGACTATTTTCTGTATTAGCTATGAACTGTAATACATGAACTATTACACTTCTGACTCTGGACATATTCCATTAGCAGAAAGCAACGCAGAAAGCAACTATGAAAGTACATGTATTTATAATACTATAGAAAAAAAAATACACATAAAAACAGATAGCCCCCCATCTATGAATCAAGATTCCCTGATGACCCCCCCCCCCTCTGAGTGTCCTGGATTTATCATGACCCACCCCTTATTCTTGCCAGCCCACCCCCTGGCATAAAAAATGAATCATTTGGTCCCTAAGTTAGTTATTATTTTTAAAGCCATGTATATGATTCAAACGATATTATTTCCCGACCTTTCGGCGACATCATGACGCCATTATCAAGGGTAAATTGAGAAAAATTAATTAAATGCGAGGTTCAAAGAGATAAACATTTGCATAATGGTGGTGGCTATACAAATACTTAAGCACGGATTGAATCCGTTTGCACGTTCAGACTCGGTGTTAATTGCTTGATGTAAAGCATCTCGTTGACAAGACAGTCAAATTTGTTCTTGCATTTCTTTAGTACTTTGAAACAACTAAGGAGGTCCTCAGGGACAGCACCCGCGTGATCGTTGTCAGAGTGCTTGCGTGGCTACACGCGCGGGCATTTGCATGCCCGTGTGGATGGCCACAAAAGCACGTCATCTCCTGTACGCAAGCACTATGACAACGATCACGCGGGTGCTGTCCCTGAGGACCTCCTTAGTTGTTTCAAAGTACTAAAGAAATGCAAGAACAAATTTGACTGTCTTGTCAACGAGATGCTTTACATCAAGCAATTAACACCGAGTCTGAACGTGCAAACGGATTCAATCCGTGCTAAAGTATTTGTATAGCCACCACCATTATGCAAATGTTTATCTCTTTGAACCTCGCATTTAATTAATTTTTCTCAATTTACCCTTGATAATGGCGTCATGATGTCGCCGAAACGTCGGGAAATAATATCGTTTGTGTTTACCTGTTTGTGTATAACTAAATCACTGTTAATATGTATATGATTGGTAAAAAAACATGGCAAACCAAACTTTTTCTAAAAACCAAACTTTGTCTCAACAAATTGTTTAATTCACTGTCCTGTCAGTTCTTTTTATTTTCAGCTGTGCACACGTACTGATGATGTTAACTTAAGTTCCATTCCACCCAGTGCTGGAAATAATTTTTTCTGCCGCGGCGAACCACGTCAATTTGCGGGAAAAATATAGACAAAGGTATAGGAAATTAATTTTTGTTAATGTTAATTTAAGTGGAGCGTTATTTTCCATGACCTTAATTTCCATTATTCCAGCCCCAATTTCTCTATACAGTCCAGACATCTTGACTCTTAGGAAAAGGCATAATTATATTATCAGGGTAGAAATCTACTGGATCACTAATATTGCAAAGAACGCTCGAGTCAGATTCCTTCGTGTTATTGCAGTTTTTAGTGAAATGCGAACTCTGAAATTCAAAATCCAACTAACGATTCCGTTTTTTGCTGCCGTCAACCATAATTATGGCAACAGGCAACAAGCCATGAAAAACAGAAACAAATAACAACTGAAAGACGTGAACTTTTGACCGGGTTGCAGTGAACATCTGTTTCCTGAGAGGTCTGCTAAGATGATTGACGGCAAAAAGCATAAACCGTTGATTGAGGATTTAATTTTAGAGTTCGCATATCACTGAAAACCGCAAAAAAGTAAATTTGTTCCTGTTGTCTCAACAAGTTCATGTTACCCCCCTCTTTCACGTTAATTTCCTTGGGAAGTAATTTTTTCCTTCAATTCCTTTAATGTAAGTTGCGTTAATTTCAAATAACTTAATTAATACAAGCGTAAATTTCCTATAATAAGTTATTTGCCGTTGGATTCCCATACAAATACTGTAACTTCTAACCGCGTTGCTTACCCGTCAAGGTTGTGTCGAAAACTGAGACAAGGCCTATTATTTTATGTTGATTACTATGAGTTGATAGTTGATTTAGCACTCGGCCTGATCAACAATCGCCTCATAGAAATCTTGAACTCATAATCTAATTATTGTCATTTATATTCCACCCAAGTTGCTTCATGCTATTTATTTTTAAACTGAGGTAGATATAAAGAAAGCGTTCTAACAGACTCTCTTACCTTTATAAAACATGTTCGACCATGTAACACTGTCCTGACTCACTGCTAACTGACCGTGGGGGTTATTTCAAGCTAAGCCCTAGGCCTGTGTTCATAAAAAGTGAGACGCGTAAATGTAATTCTGCGTTTCAAACCTTGCGTAGCTTTGCTCTCTTACCTTTATAAAACAGCGGCAATGTCTTCGACAACAAATCACATGTACGCCGCCATTACTGTGTTTACACTGGAGCCCATTCTCCACATCCGGTAACCATAGTAACGTTGGCACGGTTTCGTTGGAACGGTCGTAGGAACGTCGGAGCGCGGGAAAGCCGGAGCAGCCAAGGGAGTGAACGATTTGCTCTTTCAACGATTTTCCGGGCGGTTCAGATGTCTATTTTTTCGATTTCCGTACTAGCTTCGGAGTTCTGTTGTTGGGCGAAGATATGGGATATCCCTAGCCTTTGGATACAGGCTTCCAGTTCACCTCGAGGTGAAAATAAACAATTCGGCACAACTGTACAACACTCAACAGCAACAATTTACTGCGGTATTTCCAGAAGAATACATGGTATTACCTATTAAAACAAACGAACTAACAAAAAAGTATAAAACAGAATCACAAATGCAAGTAAATAGAGATAATGTTCGTATCAATGGCCAAATTCCATCCTAGCTATACACTGTATATCATCAGAAATCTTCGGTCTAGAAACTTCTGGCAGAAAAAAGAAAAGTTGCTAGAACGAAATAAAGTTGCTCCAATAAAGAAAACCTGTCGAGTATTTTTGGGGCAGTCTTGTTTCGAAGTGTTACTTTAATTTTGATATGTATTTTTATCAAATGAATAAAGACATCATCATCATTATTATTAACATTTTCATAACCATCATTTTTTATATTACCTTATTGTTACTAATTTTTGCGGGAACTTAATGTCGCGAAAATGGAACGTGCATATTTCGCGGGACTTTATTTTCGCGATTTGATCAAATATGCATAATTAACATAAAAAAATACAATAGAAAATGTTTGAAAAAAATTTTCGCGGGTCTTTATTTGATTTCGCGGTTTTTTTTGAAAATTGCGAAAATTAAGTCCCGCGAAAATAACTAACTAAGAATACGTTATTATTAATTTCAACTGCCGAGTAAAGTAAGTTTAATACAAGTTAACCGAGCAGAAGATCTGTAAGATGGGAATCTTACAGATAAAGTAAAGACTGAATGCGGTGAGGTGTGTACTCATTATCGGGGTCAGGATACTCTCATACAGTCGACATACTGCTTGGTTACTTAGTTGTTTTTTATGTTAATTCGCTTAATGCAAACGGTTCATACTCGCGGAGGAGGGTTTCTAACTGCTTTTAGCTTCTGGCCTTGCAGATTTTACTGGATTTTATTTTGACTGCATGCAAACCAAAGTCAAATTTGTCAGTTTTGAAATTTTTAGCCCAAACTGGTCGTTGTTTTAGGAGGAAACGTAACCTGCCTCTAGACGTGAAAATCTAGACCCCAGCCAATATTTATTACAGCCAACCAAATTCGTGGTTTGGCAGTTCCCAGTCCACATAACTAGGGATAGTTGTAACTACAGCTGCCCGCTACTTATCTTCTTTTGGCGCAATTCTGATTGCAGTAAATATTGTTTATTCAACCGATTTGCTAAATTGGTTGAAAATCAAATTCTGTTTGAGGCGTTTTTGCGATAATTCAGAAATGAAGAAAACACTCGCTGTAGAATTGTGTTTTGAAAATTATGCTAGTGTTGTGCTGACAAAATATTACATGGTTTATGGCCTTCTTTTCTTTAAGATAGTCAAAATTATACTTTATTTACGGAAACCATCGACATAAGACTTAGCAATGTTACAATATATGTAAAAGAGTAAACTACAAGAGGGGTTAACGCAACGGCTACCAGTTCTTTGTGCTTAGACAAAGTTTCCTCAGCGCGCCTGCTCAATGGAAGACGTGGCCTGACGTTGCGGCATGAAGTATGTGCGCAGTAAGGATACACACAGAAACAATAAGCGCAAACATCCTTACGCCAACTTTATACTGAAATTATGTAAAAACTCTTACTTTCAGGATAGTTACAATAATACTACGATAATAAAGGGTAGTTAATACTATCCCTTTTTATTTCCTTAATTTGTTTAATACCTTTTATACATGTGTATATATAAATACACGCAGGGACTTCTATGATGCCTCCTCGGGTTTTGGCCTCTGTGCCAAAACACCCTACACAGTCCCTGTCCAATTTGCCTGATTTACAAATGAGATATCTTTAGCCAATACCAATAGCACTGGCTGAAAAAAAAAAAAAAACTTTAAAAACTACTTTAAACTGATTTCCTCCTACCCAGACTCGGGTTTACTTTTTTGAATTCGTTGAAACGTTACACTTCGGTGACGCCATGAAGTTTTAGTCCGCCAACAGTTCCTTCTCAGAACTCCATGCGAAACGATCGTCAGGTCCACTTGTTTTATTTTTCTGCAGGATCTGGCGTTAATAATGAAGAAACAGTAGTTCGAGGGGGCCACACGCGCGAGGGCGGACTTAATTCATCTTTAAAACTTCTTTCTACAATTGAAATTATCATCATATACCGAATGTGATTTTAGCAAAGTCAGCCAAATGTATCTGATTATAAACATTTAGGGGGTCTTTCTTATCTACCAATTTGTTGCTAAGAAAGATTTCTGACCATCCTTTTTGAAAACGAAACATTCTACGGATAAGAATTTTTGCTCATCTTTGTACTATCGAAGAGTTTCAAATCACGGCCATATTTGACAGGTCACATGAACGGAATAGAAAAAACCCCTTACATTTAAAGGACATAGAACTGAAAGTTAAAATCAGTGTCAATAATAAAGAATGTCCGCATGGTTGATGCTTAGTATTATTATAAAAGTTATAGTTAGCGTAATAAACACCCGTATTTTCAGACTTCAGCAGGATTCGATTCTTACACGTTAACAATAATTCCATACATTCGCTTTTTCACGATCCCATGACACACCTTGTTTACCCCCCCCCCCAAAAAAATTTTTGCATAAGCATTGTTTTCAATTTCTCGTGGGATGATTGCACGTTATTGTAAATCCCAAGAGAAATTGAAAATGCTAATGCAAAAAATTTTGGGGGGTAAACAAGGTGTATTATGGGAACAATAAAAACAGTGAATAGGAATATTAAGAAGGCTGTGTTGTCTTTAATTCTTTAAAACAAACCGGAAAGCCTCTACCTTGTTTCCTCAAAGTTTTAGGGATTTTAAATTCTAGCATGCGGTTTGGGACTGGCACTAGTTACGCGCGTGCAATGTTAATTTTTCCGATGCAGTTGTCTTCCCAACCAAAAATTCACCATTAAGCATTACCAAACGCTGTAGAACGAGCTTGCCAACACACACCATATTTAGCAATTCCTTAGCAACTACTCTAGATCCGTTGTAAAGAAGGACCCCCTTAAAACATTCTAAAAAGAAAAGCAAATACGCGTTTAAGCTTAGAAGATCAGTAACGTGAGCGTTGCTCTTTTCAAATGATAATCGTAATGGTGGACGATTCTTGCCTCACTGCTAAATTCCTCCTGACAAATCCAGCAGGCGAGGCTGTTAACTTTGCTTGAATATTCTTCAGTCAAAGAAGACACGAACAAGACTTTCTGTTTGAGTGAGTTGCTGTTCTAAAGGTGACTTCAGCTGTTAATTTGGGCACTTTTGATAAGGCCTACGTTTTACTTCCCTTGCATGTGTTGTTTTTCATGTTTCTTCAAGTTTGACGATTGGTTAAAGTTTCTATTACAATGCTTGCACGAGTATGGCTTCTCTCCTGTATGTGTTCGCTCGTGTGTTTTGCAATTTGATGAACTGCTAAAGCACTTGTCACAATACTTGCACGTGTAGGGCTTTTCTCCTGTATGTGTTCGTTCATGCTTCTTGAAACTTTCCGAGTACTTAAAGCACTTACTACAATGCTTGCACGTAAAAGGCCTCTCATGTGTATGTATTCGTTCATGTTTCGTTCGATCCGAGCAGCGGCTAAAGCTTTTTGTACAATGTTTGCATGCAAACGGCTTTGCCCCTGTATGAGTTCGCTCATGCTCCTTGCAGCTTAATAATCGGGTAAAGCACATGTTACAATGATTGCATGTAAAGGGCTTTGCCCCTGTATGAGTTCGCTCATGCTCCTTGCAACTTAATAATCGGGTAAAGCACATGTTACAATGATTGCATGTAAAGGGCTTCTCGCCTGTGTGAATTCGCTCATGTTCCTTGCAATTTGATAAACGGCTAAAGCTCTTGTTACAATGCTTGCAAGTGTGGGGCTTTTCTCCTGTATGTGTTTGTTCATGTTTCTTGCAACTTGATGATCGGCTAAAGCACTTGTCACAATGCTTGCATTTAAAAGGCTTTTCACCTGTATGTGTTCGTTCATGTTTCGTACGATCAGTTACACGACTAAAGCCTTTCTTACAATGTTGGCAAGCAAACGGCTTTACTCCTGTATGTATTCGTTCATGTTCCTTGAAGTTTGATAAACGGCTAAAGCACTTGTCACAATGCTTGCATGAATACGGCATCTCTCCTGTATGTGTTCGTTCATGTCGCTTGCACGCTGCTGAATGGCTAAAGCACTTGTCACAATGCTTGCATGCAAACAGTTTCATTCCAGTGTGTGTTCGTTCATGTTGTTTGCAAGCTGATAAGTCGCTAAAGGGCTGGTCACAATACTTGCAGACATATGCGTATTTTGTTCTTTCAGTTCACGTTCATAAACGCTTTCTTCTTCGCTAACAGGTGCAATGAATTCCACAATTTCAATAGACATCCTTTTGGTACTTCTGTTCCTAAAAAAGACAACGGATATTTTGGCATCACAGTAATATTAATGATGATGATGATGACAAAAATAATAAATTAAAATTGTTTCTAATAATTTTTTTATCAATAGGTGCACTTTTTGCATTAAAATGGTCAAAAGCGCATTAAGAACGAAGATGTTAGTTATATTTATCTTTTGCCTTACAGAATACAGCTGTTCGAGAGGAAATAAGGTCTTACTTACAAGATTTCTTAATTAAATTTTAAATGTGAACAATTTTATAATGAAATTAAACGCTAAAATATTGTTAAAATTCATTTTAAAACTTTAAAAACTTTAAAAAAGTAGACGACGTTTCGGTGCTACTCTACGCCATTATCAAGTCAAAAGAAGTGATAGTTAAAACAAGAATATATATAACGTGAAACAATAAAAATAGTTGTGTGTCCTATGGGCATAATACGTAAAGTAAAACAATAGGAAAACTAAAATTCTAATTAAAAATAAGGAAGTGTCAAGTAAATATTTGGGCGGATAGAGTCACTCTGGTGTTCAGGGAAGGATAATGTCCCTGATGAACAGCAGAACAGCAGCAGAAGCAAGTTTGACTGCCTCGTATACGAAATGCTGTTCATCAGGGACATTAATCCTTCCCTGAACACCCAGAGTGACCATCCGCGCCTTTTACTGACACTTCCTTATTTTTAAAGATTTTGTTTTCTTTTTTACACGTTTATGCCCATAGACACACACTATTTTTATTGTTTCACGTTATATTATTCTTGTTTTAACTATCACGTCTTTGACGATAATGGCGTAGAGCCGAACGTCGTCCTTTTTAAAGTTTTTAAAGTTTTAAAATAATTTTAACAATATTTTAGCGTTTAATTTCATTATAAAATCGTTTTCAAAATCTCTGCTTTTACAAATGTGAACAAAGAACCAGATATTTCCTCTAAAAAAATAAAAAAAATAAATATATGTTTATAGTGGTCATGCACTAAGCTTCATAATCTATGGGAAATATAATTTGATTATCACAGCAGCCATTGCGTGACATCGAAATGATAACGAATTGCATTGTAAAAAACGATTCCATCTTAAATTTAAAGATGTGAATGAGTTCTCATTTAAAAATCCTTCCTGTGTCTGTTGGCTTGTCTCCTATATAGGTTTAGGAGTGATTTAGCACTCCAAAAACCATAGACGAAAGAAAAACAGACAGGGGGACTTCAGGTAGGTTTAGTAAGATTCCTTTTTTCCCATACAAATCCTTATAATTTACTGTTATGCAATGACCGCAGTGGCACACAAATTATATCTCTCATAAAGCTTGGGTTACCTGTGCTAAAAAAAATAAATATAGCTGCCAGCATTTGGCCAGCATTCGGGCAGGTGCCAATTCTTACTAGAATCCCCAGCCAACTCTAAATCATTTAACAAGCAAATCCACTCCACCCCTCCCCAGGTGGAGATTTGCAACAGAATAGCAGCCAGGACTCCTGCAGGTGACAAGTGTTATTAGAAGCCCCAACCAACTCTAAGCAAATCAACCCCACCCCTCCCCTGGTGGAGATTTGCAACAGAATAGCTGCCAGCACTCAGGCAGGTGCGAAGGTCTTACTAGAAGCCCAACCCAACTCTAAATCACACAAGCAAATCAACCCCACCCCTCCCCTGGTGGAGATTTGCAACAGAATAGCTGCCAGCACTCGGTGCCAAGGTCTTACTAGAAGCTCAAGCCAACTCTAAATCATTCAACAAGCAAATCTACCCCACCCCTCCCCTGGTGGAGATTTGCAACAGAATAGCTGCCAGCACTCGGTGCTAAGGTCTTACTAGAAGCCCAAGCCGACTCTAAATCTTTTAACAACCAAATCTACCCCACCCCTCCCCTGGTGGAGATTTTCAAAAGATTAGCCGCCAGCACTAAGGCAGGTGCCAATTCTTACTAGAATCCCCAACCAACTCTCAATCATGTAACAAGCAAATCCACCCCACCCCTCTTCAGGTGGAGATTTGCAACAGAATAGCTGTCAGCACTCAGGCAGGTGACAAGTCTTAGTAGAAGCCCCAGCCGACTCTAAATCATCATGAAAGCAATCCACCCCACCCCTCCCCTGGTGGAGATTTGCAACAGAATAGCTGCCAGCACTAAGGCAGGTGTGAAGTCTTATTGGAAACCAATGACGTGTAAAATTTTGAACTTTCTACTCACTTTCCTACATGCTGATTGTTTGCTACATGTAACTGCGTAGTAGAGTTAAGGGTATTTACACACACTCTACATGAAGTGGTTCAAAACATTTAAAATACCAGCTTTGGCAACTTTCCAAATGAACTGGTACCATAGTAATGTAAACTCTTTCCTAGAACTTAAATGATTGAAATATAAGAAAGGAAATGGTATTGTTTTGGATTCGATGTAAACTATTTACACAGCAAGGGCTACTATCCAATCAGAAGAACGCTTGTAACCACAATGTCCACACATTTTAGTAGAAGAAATTTAGTAGAATGTTCTTCAAATATCAAAAATATATTCATCAGGAAGATGGAAAGTTATGCAGATTTGTTACAAATTAAAATACTTGAAGACTGCAATACTTCTGAGTTAGCTACTGTGGTGAACAACTTGTCAAAACTGAATGTGTAGTGGTTATTTCACTGCAACCATTTCCCAACAAAAAGTAAAATACGATAACAAAAATTATACAATAACCGAGCTATTGCGTGCGTTGTGATTGGTTGATGCCTGTCAACTATTAGGGTACAGACGCACAGATGATGTCACAGGGTGGTGTGACTCGCGCACGTCTACTGTTCAGAGTTCAATAGTCCAAATCAGAGTTGTCAGCAAAGTTTTTTAAACTCACGGGGCCACAGCAAAGCAAAAAAGTTCAGCTTAATTACAAATATACAGTGAGAAATAATACGCCAAGCATAGTTCACCTTTCAAAGCATTTAACTGGGCTAAAAAAGCTTGAAGAAGACAGTGAATTATTCGAGAAATCATCGAAATCTGTATGAAAGTGTTTGACCGATGTAGTACAGTTGAAACGATGCCACGGGAAACAAATGAATGGCGGTTGAGCACTCAGGTGTATGCTTACAGATTTGAACAACTTTCCAAATGGAATAAAGGTTAGTTTTGTCATTGACTTTCAATTTTCCATTTTTCTGTTTATTTAATCCGTTTAACAGTGCTTCGTGGTTATGGAAACTTAATCGTAAATTGAAAACAACTTTAGCTCACCGGTAGCGGCATTGCTCACACTGAAGTGCACTGACAGGAGTGTTGTGTTATTGTATAAAACAAATAGATTCCATTTTGCCATTCTCCCATCCGATCCCATCCCATCTTATCTTATCTATCTTACCTTATCTTATATGTGTACAAGGTACGAGACCCACCTCACAAACATACGCATTCAACAGTAGAACTTATCAAACTGGATTATTGTAAACTTTCTTAATTAAAGAGATTTTACTGATCAGAAAATGTTTTTAAAAACAAGTAAGCTATCTTTTCTTGTCTGAACAATTTAAATAGCATTTTAACATTGATAACAGTCATGTTATCAAAATTCCAGACCCGCATTGGCTTAAAAAACATTAACATGTTTGTATCTGGTGATGCACTATATTTTCAGAAGGTTTAAGTTTCGTGAAAAGCTTGCTTAGAAATTTGACATGTAACATTTTCTTGACAGTACAATAACCCTATAATTAAAAAAAGGCAACCTCAGATTTTCTTTCTATAGATGTATACATGTAATTTTGGTGTGTTTGATACCACTTTTGGCTATCAGTTGTCCAGATGTAACACTGCAGCTCAGGATGTGCAGTCATAATAAATGGAAATCTTATGATAAAGCAATTGAATTTGAATTTATTTGTAAACATTCCCGTCACTTGCATCTAAGCATGAACCTGTGCTATCTAAACATGATCTCATTGGATATTAAATGTAGCATGATTGGTAGCCACACGTTGTTGCGGCTTCACCGCTTGCTTGTACACGCTTTATAACCTAAAAAATACCGCCAGCTACGCAGGCTACATAATTGGTCAGCAAGCGTTTGAAGTTAAGCAGACCGTTAAGCAACTTTCATGCCGAAAGGTCAACGCACTTTCCGATTTTGACATGGTGGCAAGATTGGATATCAAAACATTGGCAAAAGCAATTGCAAAAGGAGAATTAAACCATTTCTGGCTGTATTTCTTACATGTTGCGTGTGAGCAAGTTATACTGAGCTTTCAAATTAAAACATCCTTTGCTAGACTCGTTACAGCCGCCAAAAATGTAAACCTTGAAGTGATGTTCAAAACTCCAAATGAATAAGTTAGACAATCAGCGGAAGCAGTTGTGCAAGTTTGCATGCTACTTTGCCAGAATATTTTGGTGAATGAGCGACTCTGGAAACTAGAGACTCGAAACGGTATCCAGTCGTTTAGCCCCCAAGACAATTAGCCCCCAATCTGTAAATTCCCAGCCTGAAGTCGGATAGCCCTCAGTAAGACGATTAGTTGTCAAATAAAATTTGTCTTTTAACCTGGGATGAATATGATAGTTAACGCAAAGTTTAGGGGACTAATGTCTGGTCAAGTGGAAACAAAGCAAGTGAAGCTTTACTTCGAATGTAAAACTCGGGAATTCTTATAAGTTCCAAGTTTTAATATCACTCTATTTTACTGATGCCGAGGAAAATATATAATTCTTTCTTTAAAATTTACATTTCCACTTTCACATCAACTGATTTACCTCGATTTCATGGGTCCGGATAATCTGCAAGCCAGCGAGCCATTTCGGTTAGCCTAAATAGCACTTTGGCTAACCAATCATTTTACAGAGGGCTTACAGACTTATGATTAGGGGCTAGCAGACTGGGGGCTAATCGACTTGGGGGACAAACAACTTACATCCCTCGAAATTCGTGACTCAGGCTCTGAAAATTCTCAAAACAAGCTACATATTTCAGACACCGAAGTAAAGTTCAAGTATATTATGTGTGGGTATTGGGCTATTTGCTCTTGCTGCTTTATCAAATGTGTTGAACTTTAACGCTCAAAATATACAGAAGCCACGTTTTTGCTTGAGAAAACATTTCTCAGAACTCAGCTTAAGGAAAATGTTTATAATTTTAGCAGCCCAATTTGTTGAATTGCGGTCATAACGCCCCCAAGATAAAAACGCCCCCGCGACATAACGCCCCCTATGAGTCATAACGCCCTATCCTAAGACATTACGCCCCGTATAAGACATGACGCCCTTAATGTAAGAAAGCAAATTTTAATTTGTAATTTTATGATAACGATAGCAGAAAGATAATTTTTCAGTTTTCGATCGTAAAAACTGAGTTTATAGTGAGCGGGTTCTACCGATCCAAGGTTCTTATACTTTTCTATTTTTGTTATTTGCTCTTTTCATTACCTTTTTTCCCTTGCTTCATTCTTTGTTGGGTTGTTTGGATTGTGATCGGTATTCACTGTGCCATAAGTGTTCGCCATATTAGATACCAATTATAAATCGCCATACATCGCACCGTGAACAGGTAAGTATCTTTATAGTTTTTCATCTTACTACTCGTTGCTCACATGAGCGAAACCGATCGAGCAACAAAAACAGAAGAATCACAATTGCCATTAGCGGATGAATCGCAACGCAAACAGGCCAGTAAACTACTGTAGTTCATATCATTTATTGATTTTATTATATCCTCGGATCATTCTCTTCTCTCATCTTTCTCTGAATATATAGGGGGCGTTATAGATTTTGAGAAAATGCATTAGAGTAAACTGTTCTCTTTGGGTAATTGGGAGTCATAGTTTCCTTATACTGTATTTCTCCGGCCTGAACCTGGGTATAAAGTTGTGTTTATCATCGAGCCAAAATTTTTATCATCTTGTCTCAGTCTGGCGACTGACCTGCGGTTATTTCAAGCCTTATATTCTTATTCAGTAAGACATATTTAAGTTACCTCGCATTTTAAAGCATAGTTAGACATTAAAGGGATTCTAACAGACTCTCTTATTATATCTTATCTCTTACCTTTATAAAACAGCGACAACGTCTTCGACAACAAATCACATGTACGCCGCCATGACAGGGATTACACTGGAGCCCAGTCTCCGCTGTCCGGCAATTGTTTACCGAGGAACAATCTCGAGCCCAGAGTGTCTCCCGGCTCCGCGGTCCGTCAGCGGTTGGTCAGCAGTAGGGTCGCCGGTAGACACTCTGGGAAACTGAAATGTATTTCTCTTTCTCTATTGGCCCTCGCAGAACAAAAGAAATCAACACGGAAGTCTGAAAATCTTCCCCGGAAGTAAACCAAACCGGAAACCCTGGAAAAACACTTGT
Source organism: Oculina patagonica (assembly GCF_052425735.1). Taxonomy (NCBI): domain Eukaryota; kingdom Metazoa; phylum Cnidaria; class Anthozoa; order Scleractinia; family Oculinidae; genus Oculina; species Oculina patagonica. The sequence goes on from NC_135762.1 coordinate 9,938,586, forward strand.
TTGTTTTCCATGGTCAAATGTTCAGAAATATCAGCTTAATTTTGTAAAAACACCTAAGAAATCGCGATATGGTGCTACATAAATGAAGTATTTTCTAATTCTACCCTTCTCTTTGAACGTAAAAGATACCATGAATAAAAAACGGACTTCCTTTAAGCGTCGATACTGAACGGAGATTTAAAACAACAAACGACGGCGTCACCAAGGACAAGGTCGATTGAAAACTCAATTTATAGTTGACTTACAAATCTCGCTAGAACTACTGTTTTCATTCAAATCTCCGTTCCAGTTGAAAAACTGAATATGACAGACAGTGCACGATTCAAAATAATTACTAATGACGCAGAATTTGAAGAAAAGCAATACGCATTACGCGTTGCGGTTTTGCTAAAGAAAAAGAATTGATCAAAAATTATAACACACGTGTGCACGTGCTGAGTCGCAAAAATGCTAATTACGCCTTTTCAATAGCGTGTGTGCGTTATTAATATCACCGCCATTCGACGAGGAAAAAATTGTTTGCTCGAAAACATGCAACCTATCCTAAAAAGATGCGCTTTCAGCGAGAAGCCTTTCCAATATACAAAAGTCACCAAACAAAAATATGCGAAAGTCGCCAAACAATTTTTTTTTAAAACAGAACAATAGCTTGTCCGTGCGTTGTGCAATATGTAAATTTCTTAGCCGTCCTCTGCAAAACAACAACGGACACACGCACGCAGTCTTAACAGGCGGAATCCTGGAAGGCTAACAACACCTTTGATATGAAACAAATATAGCAGAATGCTCAAGAAAGAGACTAAAGGAAATCAAAACACCAGACGCTATTTTGTTAACTCTCTCTTTAGTTAACTGCAGGACGTTATTGTTACTTTTGTTGCTTCAATAAACGCACGAGTTCCGCCGATACTGTGTTAGAAATACAGTAGTTCAACTCTCTCGATTTACTTCCGTTCTGGGAAATTTACTTCCGCTAAGAACTACGAGCATGCGCAATAAAAACCGGAAGAACAAGGTTCTTCCTGAAATCGACCTGAAATTGATCTGATCCATTCCAGTTTCCCAGAGTTCATCCCATACCGCTGACCGACTGGATGAACTCTGGGCTCGAGATTGACCGAGGAAAGGAAACGCAGGAACGTTGGAGCGCGGGAACATCGGAACACATCAAGAGGGGATGGTTACCTGTTTCAAGCTATAGGATGAGCTCAGGGATAAGCTCCGGTGGGCGAGTTCTCAATAATCCAATTTCAATATATACTCTTTTTGATGTAATGTTTTAAAAACAATTAATTTTCAGGATAAATAAAAGATTGATGACTTTTTTAACGTGCATATGAAGCGGAATTTTTTTCTGTCGCTTTTAGTTCTTCAATATGTACATAAAAACACTGTAAACATTAAAATTCTACTGAACAAAGATTCGAGCGAATTTTGCGGCTATAAAATACTGTTTTTCTGTCAAAAAAGTTGTCCAGAGACTGGGTCGAGTTTATATTGCGAAATCCTGGCTGTGACGTCACCATGGTGGTAGCTTGGTTGCGAAGGTTTTGTTTACAGTAAGCGTTTTCAGTCACCGCAGTTTAAGATCCCTTCACTGGCCATTCAGTTATAAACCTAGAACTTATTTCCCTGGAGCTTACCAAATCACACAGAGACGACGTTCGCAAAGCCAGATAAGCTTTTTAATCACCAAGGGCAAGACACATGCCCTACAGCCCGTTATAAAGTAGTAAGTGAACTACCATCATCACTAGCTAAAAGAAGGTGCTGTAGTTTGGCACATTTTGACGGGTCGGTACAAACAAGGACCCCCTCATTTTGACCCCTTTTGGACCCTATCCGGGAACCCCTATTTTTTCCAGAAAAAGATGGAATCATGATTTAAATATTTAAAATATAATTAAATTATATAAAAAATGTCAATAATGAACAAATTACCACAGCATTGGGGGGTCAAGGTATTTTGCCCAAGCTTGTGGGTTATTTAATGATTAATGAGGAAAAAAACACTAAAAATAGGGAGGGTCTTTCAAAGATTGCAAAGGAAAAAAAATCAAAAATCGACGTAGCCTCCCTCTCCTTTACATAAATTATGAACCCTTCCTAAGATTTATTTTTTTTTCGAAGTATTACAGGAATATTTTCTTGCAATTAGCGACACGTAAGACAATCATCACCTCTGATGATGATCTGTATTTGAATCATAATTTCGAGCCGGGTGAGGTTTTTTTCGAGTTCGGGTTTGGAGGAAGGGGAGGGGTAGAGAAATGCGACATATTTTTTTGAAGACACAGCAGTGCCGTTAAACAGCGAGAATCGTGTGTTAACCGAGGGGCAGGTCCAGGTATTTTTAAACCGTTTAAAAAAAATTTGGTTACTGTTTTAGCCCTAGGATTGTTATGGTGAAGCGGGGTGTGGATGCTAAAATATTTCAACTTTATTTTAGCGAGAAACACAGTTGAATCTAGATAACTCGAACCTTCCTCTTACTCAAACCTTTTCCGATTCCCCTCCAGGTTGTTTTCTTACTAATTTTACCCTCGATAACTCGAACTTCAGATATCTCGAACCTTTTTCGATTTCCCTTGAAGGTCGAGTTATCGGGATTTCAACGGTATCAACAATTTTTACACCTTACCAACTATTACTGTCCTTATTTTCTGGTTGGTTTATGTGTTTATTTTATTGGACATTCTGGTGAAGCAAGGGGTGCCTAGCTACCCAATCCAACTCTGAGAGACGTCTGTTTAGTTTATGACAAACAAGGATGAGAAATCGATTTTATTTCTTTGTAAACAATGTACTATGCAAATCACTAACAGATAGTTATTACTATAATTGGCAAGCCAATATTAATCCAATAAAACAAAAAAATGGCTAAAAAACTCGATACAGACGTTTTTTCAAGTAATTTGCGGCGTGATCAGTTCCATTTAAACAAGATGTTATTGATCGATCTTAAATAATATGAGGCTGTTTTTCTGAATTTAACTACATCTTTGTTAATTACAGTTATAAGCTTAAACTACATAAGAATAATACTTAAAAGACAACTAGGTTGACCCAAAAGTGCAGCCACATAAACAATACAAAATACAGCATAGCAATAATTCTTCGTTGAAATAATTTTCCTCCTATTACTTAAAGTCATATCGTTCCCGTCATATTTCACGAACTCCCAAAAAATATTTCCAATACCGTTAAGATAAGCTGAACTATCATTTACATATGAATTTCCAAAGCTTATTTAAGTACTTTTCGAGATAAGGAAATATGAATTGCATATATTGGAACTGTGGAATGAAGAAATAGTTTTAAAGCAGATCATTTAAGCCACTTACGTAGTTGCGAAAAAGGCCTAAAGTAAATTGCATTGCAGCGCACTTTTAAGCTAAGCGAGCCAACTGGCAGCTGGTCTGAGCTAAGCTGGATCATGAAAAAATGATACAAAGAAATTCATATATTGGAACTAAAATAAGGAGGACATAAAGAAATAAATGTAAAGAAGCTCATCGCAGTCATTTGCGCAAGTTACGTAAATAACCGCAATGGCCTTTACATTTAAAAGTACTTTTCCTCAGCTTAAATTATCAACGTGTAATGAATGGGCTTTCTTGTGAGTCATCTAGGTCTCGAATCCAGGTCAGCCAATTGTAAACAAAGAGGTGAAACCGACAAGATTAAAACCAATCTGATATTTACTATCCCGTTACGTCACATCCAAGTCTCCAAATGTGGTAAAGGGTAGTTACATCTTTTTTAGCCACGACAGCCTTGCAATGTCTGCAAAAAAAATTAGAACCTTCCAACTAAGCGCATAACTACTCGTTTTCGATAGAAGGTACTTTTAAAACCTCTAAACGTAGATGGGATCTTCAATTTGTTACTACATTAGAAATAAACCTTGCTGCCAAAACATCTACCGACTTGGGCTTTAAAATATTTGTACACGTTTGCTGGTGTCACCAAGGTAAAAAGGAGAACTAGTACCACAAAAAAATACATAATGACCAAGATAAATCCCGAAAAATACAACTGCATCATAAAACAGCAAGCATAAATTTATAAACCGTAAAATTCACGCTACAAACCCCAAGGTTTAAGCAACCTTGTAAGGGGTTTTGGGTGGACTTAAAATCCGGGGGACTTAAATCCCCGGGGGGGGGGGGTTAAACCAGGATTTTACAGACATGGCAGTTAAAAAAACATATACATACACCTAATTAAAATAATGTTGTCATGGAAAAAAAAAAGAAGAGGTAAATAGGAATTTATTAGCTTATAAATCTTCATTTGTGGTAGCATTTACTGAGAACTCTCGTTTTATTCCATATCTTACAAAAGGGGTTCCTTTTCGTCCAGCATTCGTCTACCATAACCACTATAAAAAAATAGGTCACCAAGGGTGACATGAGTCTAATGCTTTATGGCATAGTGATACAGATTGCGCGGGTTTCGTAAGCCGGTTAAAATTGGTTAGAGGTATGTGTTCGGGAGTTTTTAAACTCCCGAACACATATAGCAAGCTAGGGGCATCGTGGATGATTATGGATGAAAACGAACGGTAATAAATGTTATATGCTTCACAAAATTGAAAGTATATATGGACAGGAGTTGATGTTACTTCTTCAGTATTGTCCGTATAAGCAGAAACGATTAAACATTTGGACAAGATTGCGTGACGATTTACAAAAATCATGTTCATTACAACAAGGGTTGAAGAACTTCACATCGTTTTCTTTCAGATTTTTCACCATTTTGATGATGACTCTTGAAACAGATTTTGCAATAAAAGCACTTGAAATAGTGACTGTTACTCCATTGTACTGTAAACACTTAGTGACAGATTTTCCTAAAAACGGGTTTAAATGCTTTCGTCAATATAATGATGACCTTTTGAACGCTAGAAGGCAATTATTATTGAGCTAGGATACACAGGAGCGAAGACTGTTTATCGTGATGTACAAATTTTGCGAATCATCACTTCCATATTACTGTAACCATTTTATGATTTTTCTAGCTGTAAGAAGAACTTGAGATCTCTGAGAGTCATAAAAGCATGAAATTCGATTTCAGTGTATGGCAATGACATGCAAAGACCCGGGACAGTGTAATACTGCAAAGCGGCAAAGCGGCCAAACAAACTCATTTTGATTTAGTCACGTAGCTTGATTTACATTTATCCATGTACATCTTTTATTTTTGAAGGTTTTCGTTTGCACTGTGAAAGAAAAAAATTCGAATGACTTAAATACAAAATACGAGGTAAAGTTTTCTGTTTTCTCAAAATAAACATTTGGTCACATTGTGTAAATAAACGCGAATCGCCGTCGAAATATTTTTTCTCAAAGACGTTTTGCTTTTTAAGCAAGACGAAAACACAAGTGCTTAAGTGACCTTTAAACGAAGTTTTATTTTCACAAAAAGCTTACAAATGCCTTAACTGGAAAATTATTTCGTCTTGTGCAAGTGTTGAATAATCGTGACTTGAAAAAGAACTTTTAATTATGCGTGGGAACACGTGTCGCTGATTGGCTGTTTTTAATTGAAACTAATCGTGCGTGTCCGTACGGAGTCCGATCTTGCAGCTGGTCATTGTTTTCTACATTACAGCGAACGATTATCGATCCCGAACCATTCCCTTGGGATTGCTAACAGCTTTTTTGTTTCGTTTCCTCAGAAACGATACGGTATTATTTTGGCTTCGATGTGAACTATTTACACAGTGGGGGCTACTATCCAATCAGGGAACGCTCGCAACCACAAAGTAAATACGTTTGACCGAAGGCAGTTAATTTCATAAAAACATGTTCTTCAAATATCGGAAAGATATTCCTCAGCATGATCAAAAAATATTGAGATTCGTTGCAAACAGAAATATCTGACGACTGCCATGGTTTTAAGTTTGATTAAAGCGATGTATTGTAAGAAAACTGGAGAAAGTTCTCGTAGCGTTTAATTGTTAAGTAAACATTCTAGCGATTTTCTGAAACGGAAGTAAATTTCCACCAATCAGTGTTTGCAAGCGCAAACAGAAATGGGATGACTTGTCGTGTTTGCTCGCACGGGGGGCTGCTATCCAATCACAAGAACGGTCGTAACCACAAAGTAAATACGTATGACTGATGGCAATTAATTTCGTAAAAACATGTTCTTCAAGTATCGGAAATATATTCCTCAGCATGACCAAAAATATTGAGATTTGTTGCAAACAGAAATATCTAACGACTGCCATGGTTTTAAGTTTGATTAAAGCGATGTATTGTAAGAAAACTAGAGAAAGCTCTCGTAGCGTTTAATATTATTCTGAAACGGAAGTAAATTTCCACCAACCAGTGTTTGCAAGCGCAAAGAAAAGCGGGATGACTTGGCGTATTTCGTGTTTGCTCGCACGGTAGAGCTTAAGTGCGCTACAAAGAGAAGTGCATATTTGCAGGAGAGTTACAAAGTTAATTTCACTTCATGTAACAGAGGAATGTATAAATGTGGGAGATTGCCCTATTCTATTTGTACAGGAAAATTCACGGCATCTTCGAATACACGCAAAATTGCGTGGGTTCTCGCGTGAATGTACCCGGAATTGCGTGATCAGTGTCACGTTCGTCGCAAAAACATTCGAGTCTGCACGGAAAGTTGAGAACGAAAAAGAAGACAGTCAAGTTCTGTTCAAAGTTTAAATTTTGTATGGACAGTATCGTATAGCAAGGTGTGCAACTGCCGTGTCGAACTAAATTCGTCTCCTTAGTTGATGTAACGCTCAACATTAACTACCGTTACAACTGCTGGAGCAGATTTCTGAGATTAAATTATAATGATATAAACATTATTTGGATTATTCAAAGCCATCGCAGTCTGATGGAAACTCCACAGTATCGCCAAAAATGCAAATCGTTCTTATCAGTGTTACCAATGCAAGGCTGTTACACTGACAACAGAAGCAACTTGGCTGTGTCTTATTCTGTGGAGATAATTTTATATTTGCCGAGAGAGCGTGCAGCGCGAATCGAGCAAAATACAATCCTGGTATGACTATATATACCATATAACATAAAACTTTCTCTAAACTTGAATTTTGCTTAATTAAAAATCCCGGTTAAAAATCTGTGTATGGTAGCTTTTTACATTAATTTGCCCTGGTTGTTTACGTGTCTTTGTAAAGTGACAACAGGCATTTGATTTTGAAGAAATGGCTTTGAAACAATGTGCTTGTCTCTGGTTTTGGTTTGTCTTGAATTTGGCATTTATTTGATTTGAGCATGTGATCAACTCAGAGAAGTATATACCTCAAGCTTTTTGTCAAAAGGTAATAATTTCATCTACGATTTAAGTGTTGTTTTGCATTTTATCAGAGATCAGTAGTCGCAAAACACTTTATTTATGGCACTGATTTATTTTAGGATTGTTTGTTTCAAAAAATAAACCATTTAAATTAATTGCATTACTCTGATCTTGCATTTTACTCTTGTGGTTTGATGTTTCCCCACATTGATAGGAATATATTTAAATATTTCTGTAAGTAATTTTTCCATTCATGTAACATTCAAAGTTATGCTATCAGGTGCCATTTTTAAGCAAAAAAGTGTTCATATTAATGGATTGATGTGTGGAGAGAATGAACTCAGAAAAAAATTCTGAGTTCACAGATGGGACTCGAACCCACGACCTTCCGTACACTAGTCGGACGCTCTAACCACTGAGCTACTTGAGAACTATAATGGTGAGCAGTGGTCATTTGTGGGTGACACATTGACACAACGACTGCATCGCGCAAATCACATTATGTTCTGCAGAAATAAAAAAATCATTTTAATTTTCACTGGATGAGTAAAAACGAGAAAGGCAGCTAAAAAGCTCCCTTCACTTAACTTAATTTGGAGAGAAAGACACATGCTATTTCTATAAAGAGAAATATTTATGTCTTACTTGAACTTTTGAAAGCCAAACTGCAGCAGGACGTAGTTTATATCTCCTTTGCATAAAATGGACAGTAGGTGTTAAATGGAATTTAAGTTACTATACTACTGAATTTGAAGTTCTTCTTTTCATTCTTCACTCGTGAATAAATTCAGCGAATTCAACATACCCTAGGACCTTCTCCAAATTAAAGTAAACCCGGCAAACCCTCCTCTCCTTAAACATTACGCTATTCTCACCCTTCCGCAATCTGGAAACGAAACACTATTTCTTTTTGAAATAGCTGCTTGTTCATATAACAAAGAGTCTAATGCGCATGCGCAAAGCGCACGCAAGCATTAGACTCAACAAGCAGCTATTTCAACAAGCAGCTATTTCAAAAAGAAATAGTGTTTCGTTTCCTGACTGCGGAAGGGTAAGAATAGTGTAACACTTAAGGAGAGGTGGGTTTGGGGTTTAAGATAATTTGGAGAAGGTCCTAAGTGTATGTTAAATTTGCCGAATTTATGCACGAGTGCAGAATGAAAAGAAGAACTTCATATTCAGTAGTAACTTAAATTCTCATTTTACACCTACTGTCGATTTTATGTAAAGGAGACATAAACTACGTCCTGCAGCAGTTTGGCTTTCAAGAGTTCAAGTAACACATAAATATTTCTCTTTATAGAAATAGCATATGTCTTTATCTCCAAATTAAGTTAAGTGAAGGGAGCTTGCCTTTATCGTTATTACTCATCCAGTGGAAATTAAAATGATTTTTTTATTTCTGCAGAACACTTTTTTGCATAAAAATGGCACCCGATAGCATAACTTTGGATGTTACATGAATGGAAAAATAACTTACAGAAAATATTGAGCGCTCTTCAAAATACATTCTTCCCAAGAAAGAAAGAATAAATATATTGTAAATGGTTTGAACCCAGGAGTATCAGTAGTTCGTATAGTGTGATCGTCCGGGTGAGAGTAGTTCTGAGAAGAACTGTTGTTGGTGACTGACGTTTCGACAACCTGAGCGGAAGTCATCTTCAGAGTCAAGTGAAAAGTTGTTGTCAGTAGATGATGTTATAAGTCTGGTCCGTTGAAGCTGATTGGTCAGTTAAGCCGTGATGTTATTGGCTGTAAGACTCGTGTAAAGTTTGTCATCAGTAATTGGTCAGTTTCGATCCGTCTATTGTTAGTCTAATTAAGTCGTTCTGTTCCGTCTATTGTTAGTCAAATTAAGTCGTTCTGTTGGCGGTTCGTTTGTCGCTTCTCTTTACGTCGTGAATAAGTCGTTTGTAAGGTGCCGGTAGTTGTTGACATCTGTTGATAGGCGTCTGTTCTAAGTTTGTGTACCAGCTTTCCAGAGTCAGTCGTTGAAAATAGTTAGTACTGTAGGTTAAGCATTCAGCAGAGTCCCAGTCGATTTTGTGTTTAGTAAGTCGGTGGTGTTCAGAAATGTGATTGTTGACATCACCATTTCTCGTCGCTCGTTTGTGTTCAGTCAGTCTCGTGGTCAAGTTTCTACCGGTCTCTCCGATGTAGGAGACCTGGCAGTCGGAGCATTTGATCTTATAAATCGCTCCCTGTCTGTTGTTAGGTTCGTCCCTGTCTTTAACGTTGGTCAGTAAATGTCGTAACGTTGTTATAGGTTTGTGAGCTACACGGATATTGTAGGGTTGTAGGATCCTCGCAATAGTCTCAGAAGTGCCCTTGATGTAGGGTAAAGTCGCTGTAGTAACAGATGTCAGATTTCTGTCAGTTTCAGTAGTTCTGTGAGTGTTGCGTCTAATAAAGTCAGTATTGTAGTTGTTCTTGTGGAAAACGCGGTCAAGGTATTTGTTTTCGTCAGATAAACTGTCTGGTGTGTCACAAACTAGTTGCGCTCGTCTCGTCAAAGTCTTGATAGTCGTAGCTTTGTGGGAAGTCGGGTTGTAGGATGTTTCGTCCAGTAATCTGTCGGTATGCGTCGGTTTTCTGTACACTGTAGTTCGTATTTTGTTGTTGTCGCGGCTTACCAGACAGTCAAGAAAAGGAAGTTTTCCGTTTTCTTCGATCTCCCTGGTAAACTGAATGTCGGCGTTCTGTTCGTTTAGGTGTTTGTGAAAGTCGTCGATTTCGTCTTTGTGTACGGCGGTAAAAGTATCGTCAACGTAGCGTAACCAGAGCGGTATCGTTTGTCGGCAAGTTGCAAGGGCGCGTTCCTCGATGTTTTGCATCACAATTTCTGCGACAACAACGGAAACCGGCGACCCCATGGCTGTTCCGTGCAACTGCTTGTAGTGTTTTCCGTTGTACTGAAAGTAAGTCGATGTAAGGCAGAGGTTCAGTAAGTCCATAATGTCTTCAGTCGGTAGCGGTAATGTAACAGTAGATTGTTGAATAGCGGTCTCGGTGCACTGTAGAGCCAATTGAAGTGGAATACTGGTGAACAGTGATTTCACATCAAAAGACACAAGTTTGTAGTCGTCAGGTATCTGTACAGTCTTGATGGCGTCAATAAAGTTCTCAGTAGATTGTAGTTTACGTCTGGATTCGTCTGTAAGAGGTTGCAGTATAGTCGTCAGGTATTTAGACAGTTGGTACGTAGGGGACCCACAGAACGAGACTATGGGTCGCATCGGTATACCCGGCTTGTGCAGTTTCGGTAGTCCGTAAAGTTTCGGTGGTTGCGGTACTGAGCACCGCAGTCGGTAGTAACGTTGATTGTCAAAAGCGTCGGTCTTTTTAAGCGTAAGTAGTTTGTTGTTCAGTTTACGTTGTAGTGCAGGCGTCGGGTCACGTTTAAGTACTTCGTAGGTTTGTTTGTCGTTAACAAGTGCGTCCATTTTGTCATAGTAATCAGTCTTGTCCATAACAACAGTAACGCGTCCTTTGTCGGCTGGTAGTATAACAATGTTGTCGTCGGTTTTCAGTCGTTTCAGTGCTTGTTGTTCGTCTTTAGTCAAGTTGCTGTTAGGTATGGAGGCTGACTGTATCGTGGAAGCAATTCTGCTTCTGATGTTATCCTTGGCTGGTTCCGATAAATCTCGCTGACGAGACAGAACCGCCTCAACACTAGATACAATAGTCTCGGTCGGTATACGTTTAGGTGTCACTGAGTGTTTCAGTCCGTATGAGAGTACCTGCGTCTCAGTTTTGTCTAAGGGACGGGAAGAAATATTCCTGACCCAGTTTTCGTCAGTTTTGTGTCGCTTTTTGTCTTTGTTGTGTTGAAGTCGTGTCAGTTTTTGTTTGTGTTCAGTGCGAACACGGTCTGTCGTTTTGTTGGCACGTCTGTCGGCAATAGTCGTAATAGTGTCAAGTAAGTCAGTAGGTATCAGTTATTTAAGTTTGTCAAGTTGTTGTTGTAGTTTGTTGTTGTAGTATTTGAGTCTTCTGTGACAGTCGTTTATCCGCGCTTTGACCAGTCGTCTGCAGGTGGATTTGACGATCTGGATGGCCTCTTGTGTGTTCAACGGCGACTTAAGTTTAAGTCCAGCCGGAACGAGACCAAGATCTTTGCAGCGGTGGTTGAACCAGAGTTGCTGGCGTATTCGTCTGACAGTACTTACGTAACTGATGTAGTTGTTCGCAAGTCGTTACACTACAAGCAGTTGCACGGAACAGCCATGGGGTCGCCGGTTTCCGTTGTTGTCGCAGAAATTGTGATGCAAAACATCGAGGAACGCGCCCTTGCAACTTGCCGACAAACGATACCGCTCTGGTTACGCTACGTTGACGATACTTTTACCGCCGTACACAAAGACGAAATCGACGACTTTCACAAACACCTAAACGAACAGAACGCCGACATTCAGTTTACCAGGGAGATCGAAGAAAACGGAAAACTTCCTTTTCTTGACTGTCTGGTAAGCCGCGACAACAACAAAATACGAACTACAGTGTACAGAAAACCGACGCATACCGACAGATTACTGGACGAAACATCCTACAACCCGACTTCCCACAAAGCTACGACTATCAAGACTTTGACGAGACGAGCACAACTAGTTTGTGACACACCAGACAGTTTATCTGACGAAAACAAATACCTTGACCGCGTTTTTCCACAAGAACAACTACAATACTGACTTTATTAGACGCAACACTCACAGAACTACTGAAACTGACAGAAATCTGACATCTGTTACTACAGCGACTTTACCCTACATCAAGGGCACTTCTGAGACTATTGCGAGGATCCTACAACCCTACAATATCCGTGTAGCTCACAAACCTATAACAACGTTACGACATTTACTGACCAACGTTAAAGACAGGGACGAACCTAACAACAGACAGGGAGCGATTTATAAGATCAAATGCTCCGACTGCCAGGTCTCCTACATCGGAGAGACCGGTAGAAACTTGACCACGAGACTGACTGAACACAAACGAGCGACGAGAAATGGTGATGTCAACAATCACATTTCTGAACACCACCGACTTACTAAACACAAAATCGACTGGGACTCTGCTGAATGCTTAACCTACAGTACTAACTATTTTCAACGACTGACTCTGGAAAGCTGGTACACAAACTTAGAACAGACGCCTATCAACAGATGTCAACAACTACCGGCACCTTACAAACGACTTATTCACGACGTAAAGAGAAGCGACAAACGAACCGCCAACAGAACGACTTAATTTGACTAACAATAGACGGAACAGAACGACTTAATTAGACTAACAATAGACGGATCGAAACTGACCAATTACTGATGACAAACTTTACACGAGTCTTACAGCCAATAACATCACGGCTTAACTGACCAATCAGCTTCAACGGACCATTTTTATAACATCATCTACTGACAACAACTTTTCACTTGACTCTGAAGATGACTTCCGCTCAGGTTGTCGAAACGTCAGTCACCAACAACAGTTCTTCTCAGAACTACTCTCACCCGGACGATCACACTATACGAACTAATAAATATATTCCTATCAATGTGGGGAAACATGAAACCACAAGAGTAAAATGCAAGATCAGAGTAATGCAATTAATTTAAATGGTTTATTTTTTGAAACAAACAATCCTAAAATAAATCAGTTCCATAAATAAAGTGTTTTGTGACTACTGATCTCTGATAAAATGCAAAACAACACTTTAATCGAAGATGAAATTATTACCTTTTGACAAAAAGCTTGAGGTATATACTTCTCCGAGTTGATCACATGCTCAAATCAAATAAATGCCAAATTCATACAAACCAAAACCCTGGTCGACAAGAACAGAGATAAGCACACTGTTTCGAAGCCATTTCTTCAAAATGAAATGCCTGTTGTCACTTTACAAAGACACGTAAACAACCAAAGCAAATTAATGTAAAAAGCTACCATACACAGATTTTTTAACAAGGATTTTTAATTAAGCAAAATTCAAGTTTAAAGAAAGTTATATGTTATATATAGTCGTACCATGATTGTATTTTGCTCGATCCGCGCTGCACGCTCTCCCGGCAAATATAAAATTATCTCCACAGAATAAGACACAGCCAAGTTGCTTCTGTTGTCAGTGTAACAGCCTTGCATTGGTAACACTGATAATAACGATTTGCATTTTTGGCGATACTGTGGAGTTTCGATCAGACCGCGATGGCTTTGAATAATCCAAATAATGTTTATATCATTAATTTAATCTCAGAAATCTGCACCAGCAGTTGCAACGGTAGTTAATATTGAGCGTTACATCAACTAAGGAGACGAATTTAGTTCGACACGGCAGTTGCACACCTTGCTATACGATACTGTCCATACAAAATTTAAACTTTGAGCAGAACTTATCAACTTTCCGTGCAGACTCGAATGTTTTTGCGACGCCGACGTGACACTGATCACGCAAGTCCGGGTACATCCACGCGAGAACCCACGCAATTTTGCGTGTATTCGCGCTGTTTGTGACGTCAAAGATGCCGTGAAATTTTCCTGTACAAATAGAATAGGGCAATCTCCCACATTTATGCATTCCTCTGTTACATGAAGTGAAATTAACTTTGTAAGTCACCTGCAAATATGCACTTCTCTTTGTAGCGCACTTAAGCTCTACCGTGCGAGCAAACACGAGATACGCCAAGTCATCCCGTTTTTCTTTGCGCTTGTAAACACTGGTTGGTGGAAATTTACTTCCGTTTCAGAATAATATTAAACGCTAAGAGAGCTTTCTCTAGTTTTCTTACAATACATCGCTTTAGTCAATTACTTAAAACCATTGCAGTCGTTAGATATTTCTGTTTGCAACGAATCTAAATTTTTTTGGTCATGCTGAGGAATATATTTCCGATATTTGAAGAACATGACTGTTTTTACGAAATTAATTGCCATCGGTCATACGTATTTACTTTGTGGTTACGACCGTTCTTGTGATTGGATAGCAGCCTCCCGTGCGAGCAAACACGACAAGTCATCCCTTTTTTGTTTGCGCTTGCAAACACTGATTGGTGAAAATTTACTTCCGTTTCAGAAAATCGCTAGAATGTTTACTTTACAATTAAACGCTACGAGAGCTTTCTCTAGTTTTCTTACAATACATCGCTTTAATCAAACTTAAAACCATTGCAGTCGTCAGATATTTCTGTTTGCAACGATTCTCAATATCTTTTTATCATGCTGAGAATATCTTTCCGATATTTGAAGAACATGTTTTTACGAACTTAATTGCCTTCAGTCAAACGTATTTACTTTGTGGTTACGACCGTTCTTCTGATTGGATAGTAGCCCTCACTGTGTAAATAGTTCACATCGAAGCCAAAATAATACCGTATCGTTTCTGAGGAAACGAAACAAAAAGAAATAGTGTTTCGTTTCCAGATTGCGGAAGGGTAAGAATAGTGTAATGTTTAAGGAGAGATGGGTTTGTGGTTTACTTTAATTTGGAGAAGGTCCTAGTGTATGTTGAATTTGCCGAATTTATGCACGAGTGAAGAATAAAAAGAACTTCATATTCAGTAGTAACTTAAATTCCCATTTAACACCTACTGTCCATTTTATGTAAAGGAGATATAAACTACGTCCTGCTGCAGTTTGGCTTTCAAGAGTTCAAGTAACACAGTAACACTTTTTTGCTTAAAAATGGCACCTGATAGCATAACTTTGAATGTTACATGAATGGAAAAATAACTTACAGAAAATATTTAAATATATTCCTATCGATGTGGGGAAACATCAAACCACAAGAGTAAAATGCAAGATCAGAGTAATGCAATTAATTTAAATGGTTTATTTTTGGAAACAAACAATCCTAAAATAAATCAGTTCCATAAATAAAGTGTTTTGTGACTACTGATCTCTGATAAAATGCAAAACAACACTTTAATCGTAGATGAAATTATTACCTTTTGACGAAAAGCTTGAGGTATATACTTTTCTGAGTTGATCAGATGCTCAAATCAAATCAATGCCAAATTCAAGACAAACCAAAACCCTGGTCGACAAGAACAGAGATAAGCACACTGTTTCGAAGCCATTTCTTCAAAATCAAATGCCTGTTCAGTGTCACTTTACAAAGACACGTAAACAACCAGGGAAAATTAATGTAAAAAGCTACCATACACAGATTTTTAACCGGGATTTTTAATTAAGCAAAATTCAAGTTTAAAGAAAGTTTTATGTTATATGTTATATATAGTCATACCAGGATTGTATTTTGCTCGATCCGCGCTGCAGGCTCTCCCGGCAAATATAAAATTATCTCCACAGAATAAGACACAGCCAAGTTGCTTCTGTAACAGTGTAACAGCCTTGCATTGGTAACACTGATAATAACGATTTGCATTTTTGGCGATACTGTGGAGTTTCGATCAGACCGCGATGGCTTTGAATAATCCAAATAATGTTTATATCATGAATTTAATCTCAGAAATCTGCTCCAACAGTTGCAACCAGTGTACCGTAGTTAATGTTGAGCGTTACATCAACTAAGGAGACGAATTTAGTTCGACACGGCAGTTGCACACCTTGCTATACGATACTGTCCATACAAAATTTAAACTTTGAACAGAACTCGACTGTCTTCTTTTTCGTTCTCTACTTTCCGTGCAGACTCGAATGTTTTTGCGACGCACGTGACACTGATCGATCACGCAATTCCGTGTACATCCACGCGAGAACCCACGCAATTTTGCGTGTATTCGCGCTGTTTGTGACGTCGAAGATGCCGTGAATTTTCCTGTACAAATAAAATAGGGCCATCTCCCACATTTATACATTCCTCTGTTACATGAAGTGAAATTAACTTTGTAACTCACCTGCAAATATGTACCTTTCTTTGTAGCGCACTTAAGCTCTACCGTGCGAGCAAACACGAGATACGCCAAGTCATCCCGTTTTTCTTTGCGCTTGCACACACTGGTTGGAGGAAATTTACTTCCGTTTCAGGATAATATTAAACGCTACGAGAGCTTTCTCTAGTTTTCTTACAATACATCGCTTTAATCAAACTTAAAACAATTGCAGTCGTTAGATATTTCTGTTTGCAACGAATCTCAATATTTTTGGTCATGCTGAGGAATATATTTCCGATATTTGAAGAACATGTTTTTACGAAATTAATTGCCATCGGTCATACGTATTTACTTTGTGGCTACGACCGTTCTTGTGATTGGATAGCAGCTCCCCGTGCGAGCAAACACGACAAGTCAATGAGTCATCCCGTTTTTGTTTGCGCTTGGAAACACTGATTGGTGGAAATTTACTTCCGTTTCAGAAAATCGCTAGAATGTTTACTTAACAATTAAACGCTACGAGAGCTTTCTCTAGTTTTCTTACAATACATCGCTTTAATCAAACTTCAAACCATTGCAGTCGTCAGATATTTCTGTTTGCAACGAATCTCAATATTTTTTGATCATGCTGAGGAATATCTTTCCGATATTTGAAGAACATGTTTTTACGAAATTAATTGCCTTCGCCCAAACGTATTTACTTTGTGGTTGCGAGCGTTCTTCTGATTGGATAGTAGCCCCCACTGTGTAAATAGTTCACATCGAAGCCAAAATAATACCGTATCGTTTCTGAGGAAACGAAACAAAAAGTCAAGTACGGGCGAGAAGCTAAGCATGCTATTTACATAGGCGTTACTTTTTTCCCATGATCTTCGTAATGTTTGACGAGAAACATTTGACGAGAGGCACCCAACGAGTAATATTTACTGTACAAATGTAGATGTGGGAACACCGCTTTTACGTTGTGAGTGACCTTTTCGTGCGATTTAAAGCCTTCTTTTTAAACGCTAAGAAAAGTGTATCTTTTCGGAAACGCTAGCTTATCTTTCAAACTTCAGGAAATTTTGGAGAACGAAATATGATTACCCGAATTTACGAGACGCTGATGCCTTTTTTCGTTCCCGAAACGACATTTTTCTCTTTCCGAAAACAACTGGCATCACTTTCCCCATGTGAAGAAAGTTTAAGGTGGCCCGCGGCTAATTCCGGGAGCGAAGGTGCTATTTTTTAAATCGAATTTTGGGCATGGAAACCTTAACCGATTTCTCTGATTTTTGGTAGTCGAAAAAACAAATGTTTAAATTTAATAAACCTTTAAAATGTGGAACAAACAACAACAGTGAACACGAAATATAAGCACCAATTTTTTAATAAAACGCGAATATTTTCTAAACGCGAAGATAGATTTTTTTCTTATTGCTTTCAATACGTTCAAATTATCCAAGAATTCATGTGAGCAAGTTTCAACGAAATCGGCTGGGTAGAAATTGCTGCACAGTTGACTGTTAGATTTTAGCTTTAAAATATTATGCTTGTGTATTTTTGCCAGTTGTTACAACAACGCTTGTGTAATGTTTTGATTGCATTGATTATTTGAAAGCTTAATACCAGCTAAAACAATGCTGAAAATTCTGAAAAGATCGGAAACTCTTAGCAAAAGTTATAAGCAAATAAAACAGAAGATGTTTATGGTGCGTAAAGTGTATTTTTTAAAATATTCATTGTTTTTCGAACTACAAAAAAACTACCGATTTTTTTTCTTTTATTTTTATGTATGACAAAATCCAGCATGTACACGAACGTCCTTATCTAGTTTCGTGTGTGTAGACTGGATTCAACTCGCCGAATTTAGTACGTGAAGATGGCTACCTCTCGTCTTCCATTTTGAAGCGCTTTGGAAACCCTTGTGTTCCAGTAAATTATTCAAACTTGCCGCATTCCCAAGATTTTTTAGCACCTTGAAATAAACGGGCGTTCATTTCCAGGTGCTAAATAATCTTGAGAATGCGTAGTCTCCCTTGCAGCCGTTCTTAGTGTCGTCACGCAAAATTCCTCCCCACTAACGGCTGCTCACATTCGAACAACATTCCTTTCCCTTTGTTTCTTATGTGACCAATCACAGCACGGGAGATCGTAATCAACATGTTTTTTCCCGGGAATTCGGTTGTTGCAGAGAAGAACATTTTGATGTGTTTTGAAAACGCAAGCAATGTTTTTCAACGGAATCAAAAAGCGTTGCAATTCCATTTATAAATAATTTTTCAAAACATTGTCAACACGTTTTGAAACATTCGATAAAATTAACAATCACGGCATTCGATATTCAACGAAATCACCGAGCATTTAGAACCATTCAAGGGACTGTTGAGCCAGCTTTTAAAATTCTCTACAGCGTATTTTGAATCCACTTACATCATTAATTTCGGTTTGAATTTGGAGCAGAAACTGAACAAATACACGGAGTGCTCCTGTAATTTTGCGACGTTATGTCTGCGTTTCAAAGGACATTCGATCCCATGTATTTCGCACGCACGCAACAAGTTCTGATGATAAATAAATTTTATTTGTTTTATTCCGCGGCGTCAACTCTCTATAACTGGTGCCGATTAAACCCTTCTGCGGGAAATTTATCAAAAAGGGCTTCGCTTTGCTGACCGTTGCAATAAAACAGCATGAAAATAAAAGGCGCAAACTTTTATCTTTTAGCTTATTTTATTGCAACCGTTCAACAATGCGGCGCTACATTGTCTGCCGTGTCTGCTTTCCAAAAATTATTTTTCTGAAAAGATCTGTAAACCGTTCAGTTTCAACCGGTTTACAAACGCAGAAGACTAAAAACCGAAGACCATACGTCTCATAAAAAGTTTTAAATTCCTCTGCTGTGTAAAAAAAGTTAAATTTGACTAAATTTAATTTGTGTTGGGATAAACTTTACTTTTCGCCAGTTCATGTCGGGACGGTTCATGTCATCCAACAATTGCAAGTTATGCACGGCGAAGTATGCGTTCGGGAGCGACAAATATAATTATTGTTTTCGTATTCTTGTCTCTTCTTTCTCAAAGATTGCGGTTCTGGACGTCTTTATTGAAACAGAGCGAAATATTTTCCAGTATTTTAACGTTTTGCGGAACATTCGGATCAAACATTCCAACTGAAGCAAACAACGTGTAAATTAAGAAACATATTTTATTCATTTCTAAAAGTTTTCACAACGGACGAAATAACATTGCGAATTCACAGCAAAAAACAATGTTTAGAAATGTAGTCGAGAAAAAAGAAGGATATTTTTGTCAACCTACCTATGAGTTTCGGAAAGTCTCTCCTGTATCAAGTTGTATTGATCGGATATTGTAAACATTTCGAGGCTTTCCCACGGCATGAAGCTGTCGCAGTTTCTCCATTGTCTTTCACGACTCTTAACAAGCGTTTTGTTCTTGGAATTTTTTGATCCTTGAAGATTCCCTTCAATTCAGTTTTAAGCTCTTGAAGATGATCACACACTTGCAATATGAGGGTTTTGGCGCAAATCCAAAAAAATGCGTTCGGGGCTTCGCCTGGCTCGCCTGCCGGCTTCGCCATTCTCGCCCCTCACTGTTTTTTTGGATTTGCGTCGAAAACCCTCATATTGCAAGTGTGTCGGGGTTAGATGACAGCCTTTCAACCCATGCACATGTATCTAGGCAAAGGCACCCTTTTAACACTTGTTGAGGACTGTCCTAAAACAAGTGGCCCCCGCCAAGCCCCAAAGAACAGGCGCGCCAGAATTATTTTTCAATTGAACAAATATTTTTTACTTTGTATATGCACCAAATGGCTGCTGCAAGATATTCGTCAGAAGTTTTGCAAGCTATGATGGAGGAAAACCTCCGTGAATTTCAAAGAAACCCGCAAAGAAATTTGTCTTTTTTACTGGCCAACACCGATTTTAACGATTGGCTCCGAGTATGGAAAATGGACATACCCGAAACCGAAAAAAACAACAAAGATCTTTTAATTTTTGCAAAAAAACACAAAAAAAAGTTTTATGATCTTTTGGAAAGTGAAATTGAAGAATTGAATGACATAAAAGCAAGCTTCGGGCTTAAAGTAAAATTTTCGATGAAAAGAAACGGAGTTACGCAACACATGGAGCACTATTTCAGAGAAAGAGAACCGCGTCTTTTTACAAAAAACACCAAAGACCGAATAAAAAAAGAGTTTGACGAATTTATTGACAAAGCAAAGGGAGAAATCGAGGCTTGGTCGGAGAGGGGCTCGGGGTGGGTTGTTAAAAGAATAACAAGGGCGTACACCTATGTTGCGCGTTATCGGCCATTGCGCGGAGGAACTTACTTGCCTTTGCCTCCCAAACTGGCAAACAAAAAAGCAATTATTAACGTGCAAAACAGTGACAACCAGTGTTTAAAATGGGCTTTGAGAGCTGCTTTATTCCCGCCTGCGAACGGAAAAGATCCTCAAAGAACAAGTAAATATCCCGTTGATGACGGCATAAACTACAACGGAATCGATTTTCCGACACCCCTAAAGCAGATTGACAGGCTTGAGGCGCAAAACAGAAACCTTGCAATAAATGTTTTTGGGTGGCACTTGAAAGACGGGTGTGTGATACCTCTCAGACAAAGCGAAAAAGAAAACAAAATACCCCGTATAAACCTTATGTTGATTGAGTCAGGATTGAAACAGCACTACTGTTTTATAAAAAGAATTAGCGCTTTGTTACACGACCAAACCAAACACAGTAACAAAAAACACTTTTGCATGATGTGTTTGACAAATTTTACAAGAGAAGACTTGCTTGAAAAGCACAAAAAGTATTGCAATGGGGTCAAAGGCAAGCCAACAAGAATCGAAATGCCAGATGAGGAGAAAAACACCCTTTCTTTTAAAAACTACCAAAAACAAATGAAAGCGCCTTATACGATTTACGCCGACGGCGAGGCATTGTTAAAAAAAGAGCGCCGAGAAACGCCCGAGAACCGCCAGAAAAGTTACACGTACAAAACAGAAAAGCACGAGGCATGCGGATTCGCTTACACGCGTGTAAGAAGTGATGGTGAACACGAAAAACCATTCGTTTACAGAGGAGAAAACGCCGTTGAAGTATTTTTGAACTGTCTTTTAATTGAAGAAAAGAAAATAAGATATGAATTGTCAAAGCCAAAACCTCTCCTTATGACGCAAAAAGACTGGGCAAACTTTAAAAAAGCCGAAAACTGCCACATCTGCGAAAAATCGTTGGTGAAACAAAACTTTTTAGACTCTTTGCCGGTTTGGCTTAAATCTAATAAAAAGGAGTTTGGTTACTTAGGACAGTTACACAAAAAATGCTATTACGAAAGAATAGAATTGGCGAATACTCTTAATAGCGGGAACCATTATAAGCTAAAAAAGCTTGAAAAAAAATCACACAAATTAGCCGCTGAAAACCAAAAAAACTGCCTAGCGTGCAAAGAGCCGCTTATCCAGCCGAACTACAAGGATGCGGTGAGGGATCATTGTCACATAACAGGCAATTTTCGAGGAGCCGCGCACAACGTGTGTAACTTAATGATGAAAATAAATCCAAAAAATATTCAAATACCAGTTGCATTTCATAACCTGAGTGGCTACGATGCTCACCATTTGATGCAGTCAATTTCGAAGATTTCAAAAGAGGCACGGAAAGAGGTAAAGTGTGTTGCAAACAACATGGAAAAATACATTACATTTTCACTGGGGGGTTTAAGGTTTATTGACACTTTGAACTTTTTACTTGGAAAGCTTGAAAAACTTGTAGAAGATACGCCGAAGGATGCATTAAATATGACGAAAAAGGTTTTCTTTGAAAAAAGTGAACTGTTGTTAGACAACGGAAAATATCCAAGCGAATACGTTGAAGTGTGGGAGGAATTTAATTATAACAACTTGAGTGAAAGTTTTTTTAAAGGTGGGGACGAAACTAAAGAAAAATGGCAAATTGTCAATAACATCCACATAACAGATGAAGGATACAAAGAAGCAAAAACCATTTTTATAGAAAAATTTGGCTTGTTAACACAAAAGGGGATTTATCCCTATGAATACATGGACTCATGGGAAAGATTTAAAGAAACAACTTTGCCGAAAAAAGAAAAGTTCTACAGTAAACTTACAGGCGAGCACATAACAGACAAAGAGTATGCACACGCGCAAAAAGTGTGGGAAACCTTTGGCTGCCAAAATCTTGGAGACTACCACGATTTGTATATCAAAACGGACGTTACCCTGTTAGCGGACGTTTTTGAAAACTTTCGAAAATTATGCCTTGAGAAGTACAATCTGGATCCCGCAATTATTACACGTCGCCAGGTCTTTCTTGGGATGCGCTTTTGAAAAAGACAGGTGTGGAGCTTGAGTTACTCACAGACTACGAAATGCACCTCTTCGTCGAAAGGGGAATAAGAGGCGGGATTTCGTCGGTAAGCAAGAGATATGCAAAGGCGAACAACCCATATGTTAAGGGATTTGATCCGAGTCAACCAAAAAAATACATAATGTATCTCGATGCGAATAACCTTTACGGGTGGGCAATGAGCAAGCCGCTTCCGAAAAGTGGTTTTAGATGGAAAAAGGTTATGCCAACAGAAAAAGAAATAATGACAAAAAAAGAGCATGCAAAAACTGGATGGATTATGGAGGTGGAGTTAGAATATCCGAAAGAGCTGCATGACGCTCACGACAGTTACCCATTAGCGCCAGAGAAAAAGAAAATAGACAAAGAAATGTATTCGCCTTACCAAAAGAAATTAATGAATGATCTTGAATTAAACCCCCCAAACACTGAAAAGCTTGTTTTAACGCTTGAAGACAAAACCAATTACGTCGTGCATTACCGAAACTTGCAGTTTTATTTAAAACAGGGAATGAAACTCAAAAAAGTGCACAGGGTTTTAGAGTTTGAACAGGAATGCTGGATGGAGCCCTACATCCGGATGAACACAGAATTCCGAAAAAAAGCAAAAAACAACTTTGAAAAGACCTTTTACAAGCTAATGAACAACTCGGTTTTTGGAAAAACAATGGAAAACCTGAGAAACCGTGTAGACATAAGAATAGTAAGAAGCGACGAGACAAATAAAATAAGAAAATTGGTCGCAAGTCCATTGTATTCAAGGCACGTGATGTTTTCAAACGATCTTGTCGGAATAGACATGCGAAAAAGTAAGCTGTTTCTCAATAAACCGGTCTACACAGGCATGACTATCCTTGACGTAAGCAAGCTATGCATGTATGACTTCTTTTACAACCATCTGAAAAAGGAGTACGGGGAGCGTTGCGAGCTTTTGTATACAGACACAGACAGCCTTTTGCTTGTGATAGAAACAGAAGACGTTTACGCGGACATGGCAAAAAACATCGGCGAGTACGACACAAGCGACTACCCCGAAGAGCATTCACTTTATTCGAAAGAAAACAAAAAGGTGTTGGGGAAAATGAAAGACGAATGCGCAGGAAAACTGATTTCAGAGTGTGTTTGTTTGAGGCCGAAAATGTATTCAATAATGACAGAAGGTGAAAGCGAAAATGAAATCGAAAAAATAAAGAAAAACTTTCCTGAGGCAAAAATAAAAGAGTGCACTTGCGAAGGGGAAAAAATGCAGGTAATAATGGCAAACGACGAAGAATTGGTCAAAAAAATAAAAGAGAAACATCCGAAAGCAAGTGAGTCAAAATGTTGTAACACGCTGAAAGTGGACGAAAAAAATATAAAAAAGGCAAAGGGGGTGAAAGAGTGCGTGACGAAAAATGAGATAAATCATAAAGACTTCAAAGATGCACTTTTTCAAAACAAGGAAAGCTTTCACGAAATGCACATGCTAAGAAGCTATGCCCACGAGATGCATTCAATAGTGGTAAACAAAAAATCGCTGTCGCCATTTGACACAAAGAGATGGATAAATGAAGATGGGATAAACACTTTGGCATATGGGCACTATCGGATGGGTGCGGAGCACGAGAGCGAAGCTCTTGCAGAGAAGGGGCAAAAAAAAGAGCCCACCGCCCCATAAAAGGGAGTGAAAAAACTAACTAGCCGCCAAGCAAAGGTCTCTCTAGAGTGCTTTAATAAATAAAAAGCCACTCAGGAGTGCCCAAGGGGCTCAAGCACTAAGGGCTTGGTGGTAACTGTGTATTTGGAGGAATAACAAGCAATTCTTCACGCACGAAGCCGCGCTTTGGACCATCGTGCAAGTAATAAAGAACTGGCTGATTAGGTTTAGTAACAGACCTTTCAATGCTGTAGACTTTTAATGACCAAATCGGATCTGTAGCCCTTTTTACGCCGCCTTCCAGCTCGCCAGGTTGGTAGAGATAGCGCACATTAACGAGAGAGGGGAGTTTTTTTTCTTTCTTGCCAACAGGTCTTGTATATTTTGAGGACGGTTTTGACGAAACAGCCTTTTCTTTGATTGCAGCAGCAGGTTTCTTACCAGTAAGACTGGTTACTTCGTTGTTCAGAGCGGCAACAACTTCGGGTAGCCTTTTTACCCACGCTGTCGACCGCTGGCCAGATGGCAGGTTCATCTCGACACCGTACTGATAACCAAACAGGCGCCCTGCCAGTGTTTGATTAAAACGTTCAACAATAGCTTGATCTCTGTGAATGTTAACACGCCCGCGTCTAATATAGGTTTTGTGATTTTCCATTTCTTTGGTAACAGCTCCCATGAATTCGCGACCAGGGTCAACTTGCAGCATCTGTGGCCATTTTAGTGCACTTCGCCTGTAAATTGTCTGAAAACCTTTTGCAACCTCAGTTGAATCTTTGGAGGTCAAAGGCTCGGCCTCTTTGTAACGGCTGGCAACGTCGACAACAGTCAGAGCGTATTTGTAAACTTTTCGCCCTCGCGGCAGTTTGTCGTGTGGCAGAAAAAGAAGGTCCGCCTGGTGGACCGCGTTAGGGGTAGAAACATCGAATTTTGGGCGAGGAACGTATCGTGGTGCCGGAAGGTAGATCTGCCAAAGGGCCTGCTTAACTAGCCACTTTTTTGCGGCATCTTCGGAAACCTTGGCAGCCTCGGCTAATTTTTTTATCGCAGCAATTCCCTTCCAATAGCCCTGGGGGCTATAGTAGACTTTTGAGATCTTTGCATCCATGCGTATACAAGAAAAAAAAGAAACGTTTAAAGAAACCGAAAGGCAGCGTACCCAAGAGCAAGAGCGCCTGCGCCAACAAACATCAGTTCACCTTGTTTCTGCTGCTCGCTTGGCTGATAAAAATCAGAGAACTTGGGTTCTTTCGGAGGAATCATTTGTTTGTCAGGATGTGCCTGGTTGTAGAGTTTGAAAGCGTAGTCTGTGTTCGTAAAGTTTTGTTTCGCTTGCTGTTTGATCTCATTGTTGGTTTCGATCCAGTCGAGAAGCTTCGTGCGGTCGCGAGAGTACTTCGCGTAAGCTGCCTGGTAAGCCTCGAGAGCTTTGTCGTGTCTTTCTTTTTCTTTCAAAGCGGCGTCATCTCCGCCACCCAAAGCTCGAGCAAGATAGTTGCCGCCAATGAAAGCAGCAGCGTTCAAGATAGCTCCGCCAGCCATAATCGCGACGCTTGCCATTTTGTTATTATACTATTCTAATTTTTTTTTAATTGGTTGGGAGAATTTTCTGGTCCTCGAGATACTGTTTAAGTGCAACGCTGCCAGCCATGACGGCTGTGAACTTTACATAGTTCATAAAACTGCTGCTTGGGTCGGATGTGAAGTTTTCTTTTACAACTTTTTTGGCAGCCCAGCCGATTCCGGCGGCAAGGCCAGTGAGAGTCGCGGCATCCATGAGCGTTTTCACGAGCTTGTTGTCGGACATGGCGGTTCAGTATAAAATAATAAAAAATATTCAATTGAAAAATTTTTTTGTTTATTCTTCACCGTTTTGCGAAGCAAAGTTTGCAACTTCTTCACCAGATTCAACTTCTTTTGTTTTTTTTATACCTCTTTTAAAAATTGTATCCTCATCCTTTTGCACCCGAATAGCGGTTTTAACGCAAGTTTTGGAAAATTCAAACCAAAGTAAAGCAATACCAGCCATAGCTGCACCTTTAACAAGGCTGTCAAGAATAAAACCAAGGGACATTGTCGGTATAATAAATGAAAAAGAAATGTTCAAAAGAAATTTTTTAATCCATCGGACGGATTCCTCTTTGTTTGCGAGGTCTAATGGCATTTTGGATTGTCGAAGGCGTGTCTGAAGAACGCGTTGCAACCCTTCCAATACTTTCTGCTGTAACGCGCAAAGCGCGGGGTTCCTCTGGGACCCCTGGTGTGTCATCAGTTATAAGAGTTGGCGGAGCTTTAAATGTTGGACTTCTTTTTTCGTTTATAAAGGCTTTTATGTCTTCGCGTTTCACATAAGTTGTAACGGTTGCAACGCCGATACCAAGCAAAGATATCCATTGATTTGTGGTGAGACCGCTTGATTGCGGCTGAGCCTCGGGCGGAGCTGGTTCCGTTACGGCCGGTGGTGTTACACTTCGCTTAGCAGATGCAGATTTCTTTTCCTTTTCTTTTGCAATTATTGCAGCAGCCTCGACAGCAGCTTTTTTCTGTGCTTCACGAGCCTGTTTTGTTTTTTCAGCTGCAAGCTTGCCAGCAGCAACTCGCTTTGGATTTTTGGCAGGCTTTGTTGCTGGAGTTGTTGAAGTAACTTGTTTCTGTTCTTCTTGAGCGATCGGAGTTTGTTCGAGCTCGGCCATTTATAATAAAAAAAAAAATAATATTTAAATAGAAAATTGCTCAGCAAGATTTTTTGCTAAGCAATTGCTAAGCATTGTTCAGTAATTACTTAGCATTTTCTTAGCATTGCTCAGAAAAATCTTCAGTAGTGTTTGTGTCCGCATCTTTGGAAGCACCTTTGGTTTCGCACAGCGAAGTGTGCGACTTTGTAGCTTCGTTTAAATCAATGTGCTTTGTTGTGATGAGCGCAGCATTTGCAACGGCAAGAAAGCGGCCGCATTTCAAAGCCAGACCGCCTGCCAAAGTGGACAGCTCTTTGCTGATGATGTAGTCGTTTTTGAGTTCCTTCTGATAATCATTGACGTCCTTGATATTTACGGCCATACCAACGACTTTAGTAACAAGAAAAATAAAGCTGTCAATCAAGCTGTCGGTTGTTTTGGATCCAACGTATGCCTCATATCTCTTTAAGTACTTTTCAACTTCTTTATCTGTCAAGCGCTTCACCTGCTCGTGTGTCAGTTGCACACCGATTGCTTCTTTGGCTTTTCCTGTTGAAACAAGGATTGCAAGCTGTTCACGCAAAGCAGGAATGTCAGGGCCTTGAATGAGTGCCATAGCGCTTTCTGTACTTTCTGGTTCAGCTCCTAGCAGTTCCATTACGGAAGCTAATTCTTGTTCACTTGCAGCGCCCTTGACGCTCTCGGGAGGAGAAGTTGCGAACGGGTCAGCCATTTATTACTCTAAAAAATATGTTCAATAAGAAAATTTTGTGCCGTAAGGGTGGCGATGAGAAATGACAAGATGCGAAAACTTATTTTTTTTTAGCTTTAAAATGATTTCTTTGTAATCCTCATGGGCAAGTTCGCCAGCGTAATCCTCAAAGATTGCCTTCGTGGTCTTGGCAGAGGGGGTGTAAAAGAAAACGATTGCCGCAACATTTTCGCGGAATGAGGATGTTATGCTTGTCAATTTTTGAGTTAACACCCATATGCTCAAGCCTGCGTGGCGAGCAGAGAAAGCAAGATTCACCAACTCCCCTGTTCTTCCTTTTACATCTTTCGAAGCAGCACAGTCGTCGAGGATGATAAGCGTGTTCGTACCCTCAAAAAGAAATCTTGAAAGCCTTAACCAAGATTCCACCTCGTGCTGCTCGCAAATGAAAACAAAAAATCGAATATCTTCCTCAGCAAAGCGATAATAAGTCTTGTTGTGCTCGAAAGTCGGGCAGATGAGCACGATGTAGTCAAACTTGCCTCGGAAAGGGCCACAAAGCTGATTGACCACGTATCTTGTTTTTCCTGAGTTCGTTGGTCCCACAATGAGGGCGTTGAAGGGTATATTGGCAGGATCCATCTTCGTTCGTATATGTACCTAAGGTACACTTTTTCAAAGAAAAATTATAAAAGCACAGATTCTAACTGCCTGCCAAGTATATTCATTTGGGCGTCGCTGATTACGTAAATGTGGCAGTTCAAATTACCTGAGCCGCTTGCTTTCCTCTCTAGCTCAAGCTGGACACCGTCCTTTGTGTTCACAAGGCGCGTGCCGCTTCCGTGCATCGAGTGGTCAGCCATGGAACGCAGATCAATAAGAAGGCCAAACTTGTCTTCTGTGTAAAACTTTTGCAGAGTCATGTGCTGCGTTTTATTTTTTTCTTTCATGTAGAATCTTTTAACTTCTCCCCAAATGTCCATTCCTTCGATGCCGTTGTTGTACAGCATGTTTGGCGAGCCGTTGACAGTGATGCTTACTTTTGTAAGGTCCGGGTTAATGTACTTTTCCGAGCTCCTTGCACCTTTGTTATATTGCTCAATAAATAGGAGCAAGATACCTTTCAAGGACCTCCTCTGCGGGTTGACCCTTAGATTCAGACGTGTGTCGGAGCCTTTTGCAAAAGTCACCACTTTAACACGCTGGATGTGGTCGTAAGCGAACTCTTTGCCGCCCGAATAAGCGCTGAACGCTTCATCTGCAATTTCCTCGCTTCTTATCATCTCGTACTCCAGCTGGATGTTTGTCAACTTGTATTTTAGTTTTGTTGTATCTGAGCCTCTGACCACATGTTCGGCTGCCGCGAGCTTCAGTTCGAACACAAGATCGTTGTATAGTGCCTGAGGATAAAATGCCCCATGGTCAGTTAAAATCTGGTGATCCAGGCGGATGCGGTATTTATTTCCATATATCTCATTCAGCTTTTTTTCTGCGTCCACACCTGAAGTTTTCTTATCGCCAGCATTTGAGCGAATTTTGTTAAGGTCCTCGCTCTGAATGCCCTCTGGCACCCTGTCGTCGCGCTCCTCCTGCGAAAGGAAAAAATCCTCAAATATTTTGTAGATGTCATAGCCAACCGTGTCCTGCACGACGGTGCCTTCGTACTTTACAACAAAATCGTCGACCAGAGCTCGGCTGACGTTGTCAACCAGAAAGTTGTTGGCATGGCCTCCGCTCAAGTCGATGTTGAAGCGCAGCGCCAGCGAGCCGGGCACAATGACCTCGTTTTCGTTCAGCTTTGGCACTGAAACATACAACGTTTCCTCTGGATTGGCTTCTGTGCGGTCAAAAGTGATTCGTTTTACCGCGCGCTCGGCTTTCAGTGCGCCGAGTATTTTCTCTGTGCGTCCCGGTCGAAGGTTTTCTTGAACAGCAGCCATCTCTCGATTGGTTTTATTGTTAAATTGAAAAGTTTAATTTAAAAATATATATATATAAATTAAGCGATGGCAACAGGTGGTGGTGATTTTGGATTCGAGGACCCTGATTTGGACCAAGATCTTGACCACAACAGTGATAACGATGATGAAGAGGAACAAGAGGTCGACACAACCCGACCATTTCAGCCCGGGGAGGCATCCACACCCTACCATGGGGGTGAACAACATGAAATGCAAACGATGCAGCACGAACAGAGCGGGCTGCCAGATACATCCTACAACGAAACACCTTTGCTTGAAAGAACCCCTTCGATAAGTGATCTTCAAAAAGAAAGTTTTTTGCGGCAAAAACTTAAAAAAGCTGTAGACACGATAAAAGGCAAATTCCCCAAAGCAAATTTTGAAAAAATTAGAATTAAAAGAGGCACTGGGAAAAATGAGGGGAAAATTGTTGCTATAGGAACTAAAAAAGGCGAGTACAAGATTCTAAAAGATAATGAGTCAGGCTTCATGAAAAACTTTTTAGACAGCTTCAAAGATGAACTTGGGCCGTCAGCTGAAGATCTTATTGCTCAAGACAATGAGAGCATAAGAGATGAACGCCAAAGATTAAGAGAAGCTGAAAAACAAATTCAAAAGGACCAAAAAATCGCATCAAAAAAAGAAAAAGCCGTCCAAAAAATGAGAGATCTGAGAATAAAAATCGAGCGAGCCCAAGCCAAGAAAGATCAACTTGGGTCAAATGTTGAAAATGAATCAGAATTGCGCGAGCTGCAGCAACGGATTAAAAACTATAAAACTGATTTTGAAAACACAAAAAAAGAAGTTGCTGCTCTTGAAAAACAAGCAAAGCAGAAGGCAAAAGAACAAACACGAGCCGACCAACTAAGGGCAAGCCTCGCTGCCAAAGAGAGCGAAAGAAACACTTTGCAAGAAAGGCTCAACGACACAAGAGCGTTGGATGATCTTAAAGAGCAAGAAACCGAGCTGAAGCGACAAAACGAGGAAGACAAAAAAATTATTGAGGATGAGAATGCCTCCCCCACTGACAAACAAGCCGCGGAAGAAAGAGTTGCGGAAAGAACCGAGGAGCTCGGGCGTTTACAAACGCAGATTGCAGAAAGAGAAAGGGCGCTTCCACTTCGTGAGAGGATCAAAGAGATCTTCAAAAAATATGGCGTGACAGTAACAGCAATACTTCTTGCTGCTGGTGTCACGATTGGTTCTGTGATTGGAACCATTACAAACGCGTTGAAGGCAACCGGCAAAGCGTTGGGAAAAGGCCTAAGTGATATTGGCTCAAAGGTAGCATCAGCTCTGCCTGGTCTCATTGGCTCGATTGCGAAATTTCTTTTCAAAACCGCTGGTCAAGTAATTGGATTTCTTGCAGAGCACACCTGGCTGCTTATCCTTGCTGTGGTTGCTTTTCTTGTTGAAAAATACATCAAAAAGAGACGTTAACGCATAAGGGTGTAGAGCAAAGCTGCTGCTCCAACCGCGCCAACAGCGACAGTTGCTTTGTTTATTTCGTGTGAATCATTGGCTACGGCCTTCGTAGATTTAGCGCTTTGCGCGTTGCTAGCTGGTGTTTCAGCAGCGCTTGCGGCGGGTGCCTGATTTTTTTTTGCTGTGGCGCTCTTGTGTATAGGATTTGAAGGGTGGCTGTTTGGTGGGTTGATTTTTGATTTTCCTCCCGCCATCAGTTTAAGAGCTGCTTTTTTTGTAGCTTTATTAACCTCATCATTCACTCCTAATTTCATCCCAACAACAGCCTGCTTAAGCTGGTTATTGTAACCAACAACGCTTTCTGTGTTTATCACCATACGAGCGGGCATCAGCCAGGCACCTGGGCAGACTGCAAGGTTAAGCCGAACCTTAGCTTCGTCGATGGCTAATTGGTATCTTTGGACCGACTTTGCCAGATCAGGTTGCCTTATAGCGTCTTCAACCAACACGAGGAACTCACTTTGCGCTTCCTTTGCACGGCCGCCTGTTCCAAGTATGCTACTTCGAACGTTCACCTGCGAACCGAGAATACAGTAGACAAAAGCCTCTATCGACTGGTTTACTCTCGACAAACCTGCCTGAGTAAGCCCTTCAGTGCCGTTAGGACAAAACCAGTCTGCCTGTGCATATGCAGCGTCGTCTGGCTCGATGTATTGAATCAAGTTACCTTTTCTTGCAGCTCCCCCTTCGTCCGAAAATTTATCGTAATCGGGGTATTTTGCTCCAGTTTTGTTTGGTCCAATGTTAGTAATCCATATATAAACGTTACCAAGTCCGTGGTTTGCGCCTGTTGTGAAACGGAAATCGCTTGACGGGTCGACACCGAACTCAGCACATATTCTTTTGTACGAAGCCACGTCGTACTTGTTGTCGAACTGGCTAAACGTTGGGTCGCCAGGCAAGGCGCTTACGCTCTGAATTCCCCCCATCTGAAACAATATTCGCCTTATCGTGAAATAAACGTGAAAAAGGTAAAAATTTCGCACAATCGGTGGCAAGCTGAGAGCTGAGTGCTCTTCATCGAAAATATCTCGACTTATACCGCAGCCTGTTGTCGCGCACCATACCGCAAAGTTAAGTTGCTGTGGCCAATAGGCCATATTTTGGCTAGCAAGCCACCTTTTTGACTCTTTTCCTGATGTATGCTTCAGTTTTGTTTTTTGAAAAATCTCTCTTAATTTCGTTGTGAAATATTGGTCTGGTGTGACGTAGATGTTTATTTGGCTGTTAAATATTTTTTTCAAACTTGGTGCGGCTTCGTGAAATCCAACAGCTGGAATTGGCAAAGATGAGCCTTTTGCGCCGCTTGGTGACAGCTGTTGTGGAAAACCGCCTGAAATTTGATTCACCCCCAGTGCTTTTTTCATCTCTGGGCTCCAATATTTGCTGTCAGAGCCAAAAACATTTATCAAATGGCCTTGCCCTGCCTTGTAATAAATGTCTGCCGTTGCTGTGTGGTTGTACGCGAACTCAACCTGTGCAACAAATTTTGTTCGGTCAGCGTTTGGATATTTTGCAAGAAAAGGTTTCCATGCATTGTCTTTTGCCGCTTTAGAAATTGTAGTTGCTTCTGGGGTTTTCATCCACTTCATAAAACCTCTTGTTTTTGCATCCATGGTCCTCTTTTATATTAAACATTTTTTATTTTTATTTAATATAAAAATGGTTGTGCTGACTGTTACCACAAAAGAAAATCCGAACACTGTTTATTTTGACCAGCCTATTCCAAAACCAAGCTATATCCGGCTTTTAAGTTGTTCTCTTTACAACAGCTGGAATAGTTTGGAAAAGGATGGAATAGTTTTTTATAAACAAGTGAACAAGGAAGAGAAGGCGCGTTATATACGGCAAGGAAACTTCTCACTCGATGACATTGGGAGTATTTTTGAAAAAGGATTTCCAGAGAAAAACATGTTTTCTGTAACAAAAGGCATTGCAGGTCGTTCATTGATAATAAAAGCAAAAGAGCCCAATTTAAAAACTTTTGGACTGAATGAAAGTCTTATTAAGTTCTTTAATTTGCCTGGGTTTGAGAATTACGCAAGTATTGAAAAGGAATTTTTTGAAACAATTGAGGTAAATAATGTTTCAAATCCTAAAAATTACTTCATCAACTGTGACCTTATCGACAAGCAACAAAGCTTGCTAAATGGTAAGCCATCAAGCCTTTTAGCGTTTTTTGACATACGTGGAAAACCGTATGAAAAAGTTTATTACCAAAATACACATTTTAACGTCTTGCGCGACGTTTCTGCTGAAGAAAATGTATCATCTCTGACTCTTTCGATTAGTGATGAGAATGGAAAGCCATTCGATTTTAACGGCTCAAATCTTACATATGAGTTGGAATTGAATTAAATTAAATACAAAATTAACTTTTATGTATACGAGACCATGTCATCTGCTAATGTTCTCCCGAGTGCCCCTGCTTATGGTGATCGCGAAGAAACACAACTTTATCCAAGCCTCCCAACAAATGCCGAGAATTTTCGGCTGACTGAAATAAGTAAAATTGAAAAAGAAATATCCGCTGAAGCTGAGCATTACAGGCTTGTGTTAAAAAAATATAAAAAAGTCCGGAAAGTTATTCACTATTCCGTGGTCTGTCTTGGCGCCGTGACGGCAGCTCTGTCTTCTGGAGCTGTTGCGACTTCACTTACTGGTGTTGGAATTGTTATCGGCGTTCCTGTTGCAGCAGTAGCAGGTATATCTGGCGCAGCTTCCACTGGCCTGTCAGTTATCAACAAAAAGCTTGAACGTAAAGTTAATAAGCACTCAAGAATCCTCGCTCTGGCTGTTGCAAAACATGACTCGATAAACAGCTCTGTCTCACAAGCTCTGAATGATAATCTTGTTTCTGACAAAGAGTTTCAACTGATCTTACGAGAAATGCAGAAATATCGTCAACTTAAAGAGACTTTACGTTCAAGCTTTGCACACAAACAAACAAATTCACAGCCAGACATCGAAAAAATACGACAAGAGATCATGAAAGCAGAAAGACAAAAAATGAAAAAAAAACTTCTCGAAAGCACCACCGACATTTCGAAATAAAATTTCAGTCCAATAGAACATTTTTTCATTTAATGAAAGAATGATTGTCTGCGCTCATCTTGTTGTTTACTTTGTGATTGAATATTTCACGCCAGAGTGGCAAAAAAATATTCGAGTCATCACTAAAGAGGTTGTTGATTGTCTGAACAACATTTGAGGCTGTCGTTCCTTTTTCCACGATCCACGATCCACGATCCTTCTTTTCCAAAAGACCCAAGCCCCCTCGACCTGCACGTCACGCTCTGACTGCGACAAAATAATTTAGCGACCGCCAGCAAAAGATGGGCCGCACGTATTTATTTGTTTTGACCAAAAAATAGGTGTGAAGCAGGGGGTTATTTCACTTTTATTTATTTTTTTTTTCTTGGGAGCCGTGAAACAATATTGTATCTATTAATATAAGCAATCAATAAACATTACAAGTGTGTTAAGTAAAAATAATTTTATTCAGTTGCTAAGTTAAATGTTTCTTGACAACGGCGGACATTCATGGCCACGGTAACTAAGGTAAATTGTTCGTTGACAACGGCGGACATCTATGGCCACGGTATCCAAGGTAAATTGTTCGTTGACAACGGCGGACATTCATGGCCACGGTAACTAAGGTAAATTGTTCCTTGACAACGTCAGAATATTTTAAGCTTGTAAACTTGCAAGTTTTTGTCAATTCGGGTTACGCCATAACCCATTTGGTATTCTAATGTGTTGACGTTTTAAGGCATGTGACTTAGATAATTTTGTCAATTCGGGTTACGCCGTAACCCATTTGGCATGTGGTGTTGCCTGTGACTAAGATAATTTTTGTCAAGTTTAGCAAACGCTAAAGTTGTATCATCCCATCGTTAGACATCTACAAATGATTTATGTCGATAAACTGAGTTAAAACTTCTTAATTTTTGATATAGAAAGGTTTGATAAACGTCTTCAAGCATCCGATATACTTAACCTTGCGATCAAACTTCACGACCAAGCATCTGATTTTTGTCCGTAATTATTGCTTCGGCACGAATAGCTGATATGAAATATTAAAATCGGATCCTCGTTTGTCGTTTCCAAATGATTCATGTCCGTAAGCTGTGTCTTTGCTTCTTTTTCAATGAAGGTTTGATAAACGTCTTTATACATCGGCCATACTTGCTTGTGTAATACAAAAAAGCTTATGTGAATAATATAAAGTTATAATTTTAACTGTGATTGGTCACAAAAGACGTCATTACATCGGGAAATAACCTATTAACTAAAAATAGTAATGACGCCTGGTGAATAAAAATACCGTGACCTTATATTGTTCTTTTATGTGCTAGAAAGTTCTTAGCTCAATATTTCACGGTATATTTACATGTTAGTCAAATTAAATATTGTTGTTGAATAAATCATAGCTCTTACAACACACATACAAAGAGTTTGAGTTGTTTTCCGGCTAAAAATATTCAAAATGAAAAAAAAAAAAGAATTAGATTACGTCAAGGGGGTTTCCCACGCAATTGGCACAGGGTAAACAATGACTTCCTGTGTTACTCGATAATTTATGCACTCACCGGAGCGTGCAAGTTTTGTTTAGCTTGTCAAAACGTTTGCGACAACACTGCTGTCTAGTTTTTTTAATTTTTCAATCAGCTCGTCTGTTAAAAAGATTGTTATTTGTTTTTCATTTTCTTTAGTTTTTTTGTAGGTTGTAAACGCTTTTCCACGAGATCTTTTCAAGTTTTTCTTTACATTCAAGTTAATTTCTCCAGTTCTCCCTCTTCCCATCTTCGTTTACTCAATAAGAGCATTTGTTCAATTGAAAAATAATTCTGGCGCGCCTGTTCTTTGGGGCTTGGCGGGGGCCACTTGTTTTAGGACAGTCCTCAACAAGTGTTAAAAGGGTGCCTTTGCCTAGATACATGTGCATGGGTTGAAAGGCTGTCATCTAACCCCGACACACTTGCAATATGAGGGTTTTCGACGCAAATCCAAAAAAACAGTGAGGGGCGAGAATGGCGAAGCCGGCAGGCGAGCCAGGCGAAGCCCCGAACGCATTTTTTTGGATTTGCGCCAAAACCCTCATATTGCAAGTGTGTTGATCAGATGCCTTTTTAAACGTTATAAGCCTTTGATAGCACGCTTTGCAAGCTGACAACTCGCTGGTCGCTGAATAGCAGATCACATTCACATCCAGTCATGAACAAATCAGAATAATCGCCGGAAAATCGAAACGATTCTCAACGCATTTGTATTTAAGCTCGAAATTCGAAATGTATTGCTATTAAACAACATCAAAAGCTTCTTTAAGGCCAAGGGTCGCAATTTTGAAAGCTGAGAACTCCAAAATAAAACACGCAATGCGATTGGTTAGATTACTTTGGCGGGTACGGTTCCTGAGATATATGAACCGAATAGTGATTGGCTGAAATGGTGGAAAGGAATGTTGTTCGAATGTGAGCAGCCGTTAGTGGGGAGGAATTTTGCGTGACGACACTAAGAACGGCTGCGAGGGAGACTAGAGAATGCGGCATGTTTGAATAATTTACTGTTAGTTGAGGGGTTTCCAAAGCGCTTTAAACTGAAGGACGAGAGGTAGCTATCTTGAAGAGCCAAATTTGACGAGTTTTATCGAGACTTCACGCTCGAAACTAGATGAGGGCGTTTGCTTATATGTTGGATTTTTGCATACTAAAAATTAAAAGAAAAAAAATCGGTCGATTTTTTTTAATTCGAAAAAGATTGAATTTTTCTAATTTGCAATTTTTGCACCCTAAACCACTTATGCTTCATTTCATTATAACTTTTGCGGAGAATATCCGATCGTTTCAGATTTTTCAGCAACTTTTTAGGAGGTATTGAGCTCTCAAATGACAGAAGTGATCTTAGTATTAATTAAGCATTGTTGCAATAGCTGGCGAAAATATACAATAACAATATTTTTATGCGAAAAATAAACAGTCAACTGTGCAGCAATTTCTACCCAGCCGATTTAGTTGAAACTTGCTCACATGAAACCCAGGCTTACTTGAAGTAATTGACCTTAATTAGAAAAAAATCTATCTTCGCGTTTTGAAAATATTCGCATATTTTCGAAAAAAAGGTTTTCCATAAAGTGCTTATTTCTCGCGATTGTTTATATTTTGGGCTTTAAAAGGTAAAGATTTATAAAATTTAAACATTTGTTATTACGACTACCAAACATCAAAGAAATCGGTTACGGTTTTCATCTCCAAAATTCGATTTAAAAAATAGCACCTTCGCTCCCGGAATTAGCCGCGGGCCACCTTAAGCTAAAGAAATCTCCAATTTTGTCATCACACTTTAATCCGAAAATCATAGGCGGTTATACCCTTTGCTCTTTCAATAAATCTATCGAACTCTTGTTTTATCCGTTGTTTATTATTTTCGTTAAAAACGTGCGGTTCTTTTTCTTTAAAATAATGCTCCATCTCTTGTGTTACACCAGTCTCAAAATTTTCTTTTGTAAACTTTATTTTCATCTCAAAACTTACTTTTACGCTTTTCAAATCTCTTATTTCATTCTTTACCAAATCAATAAACTTTCCTTTTGTTTTCTTTTGAAATACAAAAAGATCTTTACTGATTGGGCTTCCTTCTGGTATATCAATTTTACATACGCGTAGCCATTCATTAAAATCAGATTGGGCCAATAAACAGTTCGGTTGGATTCCATTTCTGGAAGAAACGAAAACAATTGTTTTACGTCACGAAACGTCACTGATCAAAACAGTGGATCGCATTTCATAACATGTTTCGCGGTAGCCAAATTCAAGATGGCGGACAACCACAAGGAAAGTATATATCGATTTTTTTATAAATTTCATGCCGCAGACTTCTTCTTCATCGTGGTCGAGGCTTTGACGATATAAACAAGCTTCTTACTTCCATAAAATTGACGGTAGTTCGCTGTCTCTTCTCGTAAGTCCTCCGTTTTATTTAATCTTTAATCATGTAAGCGCGAACATATCGAGGGAAATTAATTTTGTCAACAGACTTTTGCTCGCGTTTTGCCTAAAATCCCGCTCTCTCTCGAAACTCTTGCGCTTTTCTCGACGTTGAACGTGCTCAAATCTTGCCGAGAGATTCGATTGAGTTTTAAAACGCGAACGCGTCGCTCTTGACCGACCTCGTTTGGCCCATGTTGAGTTGACTATTATAAACTTTTATCCCGTTCGCAGTTTTTATGTATATTATTGTGTTAAGGTTTATATCTTGTACATTGTATTGCCCGGCCAGAAAAGGAACAAAAGAGCTTGATATTAAAAATGCAGTTTACTTCCAGTGTTGGAGTCTTATTTACCGATGCTTTAATCAATAATAAAATGTCATGGTGGTACAATAAATGTTGGTCATTGAAATTGTTTTGCAGCTACGAATTATTCCCCTCTTAACCGAAAGAATTCGATTCTGTGCTAATATACAAGTTATTACCAAAGGGCAAAGAACATGAAAAAATCTTTATGTTCATGCCAGCAGAACATTTTCCATAGCAAAATATTTCTTTAAAATTCTTTCACAGATTCCAGGGTGTGCAAGAGGGTCTTTTTCGACTACAAATTGAAAAATCCTTGGTTGTAATTCAGTTCATTTAAGTCTGGGAATAGCAAATTTGCTCTTGTTGTCTACATTAAACTGCACACGTGAGAGAAGAAAGTATTTTCGTTTTGAATGTGTCAGGACACTGGTGTTTTATTCAACAACAATAGTTTACAATTCCTTTTTCCTCTTTGTTCCTCCATCCACCTACAAACAAATCACAAAAACAGTTTTAACTTTAACTTGCACTCATAAGCATATATTGACCTAATTTTTAGTTCTGAAGGAATGAATGGACTTTTAAAAACACTCAACTTTATAAACAAAAATAGTAATATAAAAACAACAATGAATTGTCATACATTGATACAAAGTTAGAAAAAAGCTTTGTGAAAAGACTTGAGACAGACTAACAACCGAGTTAGGATTTCGAGTTGGATTTTCAAGTTGGATTTTCGAGTTAGGATTTCAAGTTGAATTTTCGAGTTGGATTTTCGAGTAAGGATTTCGAGTTGGATTTTCAAGTTGGATTTTCGAGTTAGGATTTTCGAGTCAGGATTTTTTTTTTGACAAAGCAAAACCCATTACAATTAATGAAAGCCAAACTTAAATTGGCTAACCGGAGTGCAAAGTAGGCTAATCAAAGTGAATAGTAGGCTGACAGGAGTACTAGTGTGTAGAAGGCTAACAGGAGTGCATAGTAGGCTAACCGGAGTGTATAGTAGGCTAACCGGCGTGTATAGTAGGCTAACCGGAGTGTATAGTAGGCTAACCAGAGTGCATAGTAGGCTAACCGGAGTGTATAGTAGGCTAACCGGCGTGCGTAGTCGGCTAACCTTAGTGTTGAGTACGGTAAGCAACTCTAAAATCCAACTGGAAATCCTAACTCAAAATCCAACTCAAAATCCTAACTTGGTAAATAGGCAACCTCTCAAACAATAAGTGGCACACAACCCAGAGACTATATTCACTAAACAAGAAATTTTACTGCCCTGTCCCTAACATGCATATAATGGCCTGCAATAACTTATCAGAGAGCACTGGAAAAAATGATAAAAATTAAAATGGCAATTCATCTTGTTGCTACCCCTCTTGCACATTTTTTTTTTAATTTTTTTGCAAGCCAATCTGCACATACATCTCCCCTCCTTCTTTAACATTTTCAGCCCTTTATTAGCCACATTTTGTTGCCACAGTAGGGATATTTGCTGTTATATGCGCCAAGAGTTCTACATGTAGTTCTCTACAATTTGAGAATGATTCTCCATTCCATTTCAGTAGAGAGAATCAACACAAACGTAACAACATTTAACAAGGAGCATGAAATATACTCATCAGTAAACTTTAAACCAGCGATTTGAAAAACACTTTCAAGTTCATTTCGAAGTAGAAAAAGTAAAAACCAA
Source organism: Oculina patagonica (assembly GCF_052425735.1). Lineage (NCBI taxonomy): Eukaryota > Metazoa > Cnidaria > Anthozoa > Scleractinia > Oculinidae > Oculina > Oculina patagonica. The sequence goes on from NC_135762.1 coordinate 9,978,512, forward strand.
GTCCCTGTACTCTGAATGATTTTTTCACACCTTCAGATGTGCTTAAACGAATCTTCATTTCGAACTAATGCCGTAAAAATGCCAAAACATTTGCCCCGTTCGCTATTATCGGAGCGAACTTTAGGTCTCTGCTCATCATCAAAGCGACGCACTAAGGAATGCATCCAGGCGATCAACTTTAAAAAGTGTTACCATTTTTCCTAGGTGGTTACCAGCGACGAAACTTTAGAAAAACAACAATGAACAACGACACATTCGAGGAAAATTGTTCACTTTGACTACAAAATTCTCCATCACAGGGAAAACAGAACATAAATCTAGGTACTTACATTTCAAGTCCGCCATCATGGCGGCGGTCTCCACGATCCGCGATCTTTTCGTTGCTTAAATTGCCGTTTCCAAACCTTCTATTCTCGCCCAAATGCGACCGAATTGGCATCCATCTTTGTTTCACTGGAATTGCTTCTCAAAGTTCCCGGATATTGCGCGTAGAGACTGGTAGACAACTTTATGTATAAGGCACCAATTTCTCTCTATTATTTTGGTCGATTTTTGTATATTTTCGCAAGAACAATAGAAAAGTGACGTCACGCTTTCTTCCAGAATTGGAATACATCCGAACTGATAAAAACGTTTCGTTTCTTTGTGGTTTTCTTTCAAATTCACGTATTTCCTTCATTAGTGCTTGCAAAACTTCTGACGAATAACTTGCAGCAGACATCTTGGCGTATATACCAATGAGAAACATTTTGTCAATAGGAATTAATTCTGGCACACCAAGGCCGCAAGGATGGTTGATACGGTTGTCGTAACAAAAAATGCGTTACACACATATATGATAGGGGTTTTGGACACAAATACCGAAAACGAGGGAGGCGAGCCTTGCAAGGCGAGCCGAGCGAGTTTTCGGTATTTCTGCCAAAACCCCTATCATATATGTGTGTGGCTTCACTCCGGTATGGATTCGTTCATGTTCCTTCCAATCTGTCCAACGGCTAAAACACTAGCTTTTTGCAATGTTTACATTCATACGGTTTCTCTCCTGTATGAATTCGTTCATGTTGCTTACAATGTGATAACCGGTGAAAGGACTTATTACAATGCTTGCATGTATACGGCTTCTCTCCTGCATGTGTTTGTTCGTGCAACTTGCAATTTGATAACTGCCTAAAGCACTTATCGCAATGCCCGCACTTATACGGCTTCATTTGTGAATGTGTTCTTTCATGTTGCTTGCAATATAATGACGTGCTAAAGCACTTGTTACAATAACTGCATTCAAATGTTTTTTCTGCTGTATGTGTTAGTTCATGTTGCTTGCAATTTGATAACTGGCTAAAGCACTTTTTACAATGCTTGCAAGCATATGGCTTCACTCCTGTATGTATTCGTTCATGTTCCTTGCAATCTGATTGACATCTAAAGCACTTTTTGCAGTGTTTACATGAATACGGCTTCTCTCCTGTATGAACTCTTTCATGTTGCTCACATTGTGACAACCGGCCTTATTACAATACTTGCACGTTTACGGCTTCACTCCTGTATGTGTACGTTCGTGTACCTTGCAATTTGATGAACTGCTAAAGCACTTATTACAATACTTGCATGTATACGGCTTTTCTCCAGTATGTGTCCGTTCATGCGTCTTGCAATCCCCTAAACGCGTAAAGCACTTTTCACAATGCTTGCATGTATACGGCTTCACTCCTGTATGTGTTTGTTCATGTTTCTTGCAATTTCCTAACTGGCTAAAGCACTTATCGCAATGTTTACACTTGTACGGTTTGACTCCTGTATGTGTTCGTTCATGTACCTTGCATTGCGATGATCGGCTAAAGCGCTTATTACATTGCTTGCACGTATACGGCTTCACTCCTGTATGCGTTCGCTCATGCGACTTGCATTCTGACACTCCTGTATGCGTTCGCTCATGCGACTTGCATTCTGATGATGTGTTAAAGCACTTGTTACAATACTTGCATGTATAAGGTTTCACTCCTCTATGTGTTCGCTCATGTCTTATGCGACTTGATAAACTACTAAAGCACTTTTTACAATGGTTGCATGTATACGCCTTCTTCCCACTGTGTGTTTCTTCCTGGTGCTTGCTTACTGCCATCTTTTCTTTCACTTCATTTCCTTCGTCGCCAACAGATGTGCTATGGTCGACATCGTTACGAGGCATCTTGTTAGTAGACCAGTCAGGATTGTTGTCAGTAATGCGTATTCCTAAGAAATTGGAAATAATAATAAAAAAAAAAAATTGTATCAGGGTTTGCTCTAAGTAAAAACTGTAAAAAAGTGTTTTATAACGTATGAAGAAACTGGTGTGAAACCAGTCGGAGGAAAAATAGACTTGTCAGCGCATTTACCAACAAACGAAAGACAAGCTTGGGTGTTCATAAGGCAGTCTGCTGTTCTGCATCATGCAGAGAACGTTGGACACCTTAATTTATTAAAGCAATTAACTTAAAGTTCTCTTTTAACTCTCCTCTGTGGAAGATAATTTTATTTCGAAAGTCCCCTGTCTATGAAGCCCCCCACCCCCCCCCCCCCCAACAATAGACGGTAGTTCATAAACAAGAAAACATGGTGAGTAGGAGCGCGTTTTTAATACACAATTTTGGAATGAGAGTGGCCAGAATGTGAAATGCACGCGTTTTTTATTCCGCTTTCATATTTAGATTGAGTTCAGCAATCAAACGAAATTGAACTCACCAAAAAAAAAATGTTCAATCCAACTCAATCCAACCTTCGAATTTTGAACTCTTGATTTTGCTTGCATTTTTCCATGAAAGTTACACTTCAATTTGTCATTTCGCAACGGTAAGTTAGATTACAATGAAAATGGTACAATAATCCCGGAATACGCCTGCGGGAATAATAAAACTAATAATGATGGCTTTGTTCTGTTCTGTTCTCTTCTCTTAACTGCCACAAACAGTAGATTTTCGGGTTTCTGTCATTGAATAAATAGTAAAAACGGACAAGAAAAAACTGCTTTTGATAGCACTGCCTGAACATTCGCAAAATTTATTAGTCTTCATACATTCTTCCTCCTCTTTATTAATTAAAAAAATTGCTGGGATAATGGCTGCAATGAGAGCCTCTTCGTCAGGTGCCATATTTATTACGCAATGTTTACTCATGTCAGGACCACGCATCTTGACAGGCGTTTTTTTAATGCTGGCAATCAGAATTATTCCTAGCATTCTGTACCAAACACTCTTATACCAGAATTGTGGGTAAAATGGCGCCACAAGGCTTTTCAATCAGAAAAGCACAATAAGCGCCCCTATTCCAATAAGCACCCCCATTCTAATAAGCACTACCCTGGGTACCAGAGGATTTTTTCTCGCACTCGGTGAATACTTTGTCGGCCAAAGTCCGTGCCGAAGACCGAAGGCTGCTGCCACAGGTCAAAATAAAGACATGACTGACACCGGAAACCGCGCAAGAAAAACCTCTGGCACCCAGGGTAAATAAGCGCCCCTATTGTGGAAAACTGCCCCTACTGAAGTCATCGAGGTCAAATAGATTAACTCATAAACATTCAATGCACTGCACATGTATATATGTATTGCTAATATAAACATACTTTCAATAATTGTACTGTTACAGTATATGTTATTGTTTGTTGTTTTGTTTTGAAGTTTTGGTTGTTTCTCAGAAAACTAATAAGCGTCCTGTCCCGAATAAGCGCCCTGTCTCGAATAAGTGCCCTCCCTCAAGGTGCCAAAAGTAAATTAGCGCCCCGGCGCTAAATTGAATCATTACAGTATTAAGCAAAAAGACAGCTAATTTGCTTAATTAACAAGAAAATTTGAATTCCAATTTGGGACTCCGAAAACAAATTGAGCTCTGTTTAATACTTTGTTATCTACATGATCCTTCTGGATGCAGCAATAGCCTTAGTCAATGCTTTTCAAAATACATAATAGGCATTAGAGGTACATGGTGATGTACATGTAAGTTCTGATGGTCATTTCCTATGCCTTAGTTTGGCTAAAATCCGTGACACGGTCCCTTTAAATCGAGCTTCCACTGTATCAACTCTATTGACCCGACAGTGTATCTTAGTTTTTGTGATTGCTTTGATGGCCTGCCAGTGCAATTGATTTTGCTTCCCTCTTCAAATATAGACATATTTTGTGTATTAAAAAAAATTGTCATAACTTGTGATAGAAGTTGCTTTACTTTGTTCATAATGTTTTGTCTGTTTATAATTATTATGTTATTGGAAATTGATAATATTACAGGGCTCAAAATAATGGCCCGTCGACGGACAATGTCTGGTCAAGATGACAATTTGTCCGGACAAAGTTTTGATTTGCCAGTCATTTTCAATTTTCAAATGTTGGAGATTGTTGTCGGAAACCGCAATAATCTTCTCATTCTCTTCTCTGCCTACTCATGTACAATTGTTATCTGGACTACTTAAAGTTTTGTTTTAATGCAATATCATGGAAGTTGACAGAAAGGGAGAGGAAAGAAACAGGATAAAAAAAACATACGAATATGTCTCTTGAAGCAGTAAATAAAAATAGCGATATAATATACGATACAAGCTGGTAAAGGTGGAAATATTAAGGTTGAAACATTTCATTAAGATGTTTGCTGAATTCGAGAACTTCTTTCAAGCAAAATCTTCTCGCTGATTTTTTTGTCTATCTATACTGATCCATTTGTGATTCTTAAATTGTCTATACGTTTGAATTCCTGGGTTTGAATGCTGTTGTCTGTAAGTCATATTTATGTTAAACAATGGACTGAACTGAAATATATTTAGACTATTTATGTAGTAGCCAGTCACACAATGTTGGCTATTTTCAAGGGATGTGTAAAATCACTATAGTCTCTATAATCTCGGAGTAACTGCAGAATACTCCACCACATCGAGCCCTTTACTGAAAATAGGTGGCTACGCGGTAAGCGGTATGCAGTGAGAAATAAATGCAAGACTGGAAGCTATCTTTCTTGCTGGCTATGTGGTACACGATATGCAGTGAGAAATAAATACAAGACAGGAAGTTATCTTTTTCGCTGGCGACGCGGTATGCGGTGCGCAGTGAGAAATAAATGCAAGACCTGGAAGTTAACCTTTTCCCTGTCTATACGATACGCGGTACGCAGTGGTCTTGATGTTTGTCAAAGCTTAGCACTCTTGTTTTGACTAATGGATTAAAGATCGAAAGTATATTCACGTGAAGCATGCTTGTTTCAGCTCATGGATTAAAGAACGCGGTATTTCATGTGTCAATTCATGTTTTACTCGCTGCGTACCGAGTACCACGTAGCCAGCACATAACATGCGGCACCATTTTGAGTTTATTTTATTTTTATACTTGAACTTATTAGTTTCTGCGTACCGCCTAGCCAGCTGCATGGAATTTAGTTCGAGTGACAGGGTATTCAGGGTATTCAGCAGTTAAGCCATAATTAATCTCTTTATCCAATGCCTTTCTGCCACCTTCCAGGGTCTTCCATTTAAAAAAAACTAGAGCAGCATTTAGCTCTATCAGTGGTCACCTTATAGAATTGTTGAGCTCATAATGTAATTTGTTTATTATATTAAATTTTTGCCGGTCAAAAGTTGCTTCATGCTATTTATTTGTCCAGTCATCATGACCGGCGATTGACTTGCGTTTATTTCAAGCCCTGTATTCTAAAGCTGAGCTTGAGAAAGCATTTTAACAGACTCAGCTCTCTTACCTTTATAAAACAGCGACAAAGTTGACTCACTGCTGACTGGCGACTGAACTGTGGTATTTTCAAGTTAAGTCCTGTATTCGTATAAAGCAGTGTATAAAGTGACACGTATATATGTTATCCTGCGTTCCAAAGATTAGACTGATTTGAAAACGGCATTGAAATAACTCTCTTACCTTTATAAAACGGCGAAAATGTCTTCCACGACAAATCACATGTAGGCCGCCATTATCGTGTTTAGACGGTCGTTTAGACTGGAGCCCATTCTCCACAGACGGTAGCCATAGTAACGCTGGCCCCGAACGTAAGACCGGGAACGTTGGAGCTCCCAACGAAAGCGGCGGACGATTAGCCTTTTTCAAGGATTTTCCGGGCTGTTCAGGTGTCTCATTTTTCGGGTTAATACTAGCTTCGGTATTCTGGGATTGGGTGGAGGTAGTGAATATTATTAGCTTATTGATACAGGCCAAACCGACGGATTTTGAAAATCGCCGCGGACAGGATACTCCGAACAAGGTTAGCCTGCGTAGCAAGCGTTCCTGTGCGAGCGAAGTGCTGCTATGTGCCGCGCGCGAGCGAATACCCCCATCCCCCTTCTTTTCCCTTTTTTGCTCGCCAGAATATTTCGCTCTTCGCCAAAATATTCGCTCGCGCCCGACGTGACATAGCAGCACTTCGCTCGCACGGGAACGCTTGCTACGCAGGCTAGAACAAGGTTGGATACCGGGCTAACCAGGCCAATCAATTGCAGGCTGCAGCTCTACTTCAGTAGGGAATTACTCCGGTGTAATCTCATTGATCTCAAGAGTTGAGATAGAATTGAGCGCACAAAGAAAAGCGTTCATTTCCTCTGATGTAATTTTGACCACTGCGCCACGTAACATTTCTTTAAAAAAGTTTCATATAATACAAAGAGTCAACCAGTAATAATGTTAGCAGTCACAGTTATATTCTATTTACATCAAACCATCGACAGACGTAATAGAAATGTACGGTACATAAAATTAATACTTTACATTGGTTAATATATGAAATATGATTAAATAAAGTCTTCTAATAATTTTTCTTGTCACAAACTTCTTGCACGGTATATATAAAGCACCGCCATATAAAAAATATGTGGAACCCCGCCTTACGGCCACCTCGTTATTACGGCCACTTTTGTTTGTCCAGGCAAAATGCCCTTACATTTTCTTATCTCAAGCTGACTGCTCACAAGGAATTCAGGGGCGGATCCAGGGTTTTTCAAAGGGGGGTGGCTGTTTATCAATATTTTTGTTTACTATATTGTTCAAGCCCCAGTTTTTCATGTGGTGGGGGGGGTCTCAGGCTTTTAGGAAGTTCTTTGAAAGTGAAAGTGCTAATTTTTTGTTGGGCTGAGGACCATATTTCATGGAGCCGTCGGCTCCATACCCCTAGGGGGGTCTGGGGGCATGCCCCCTCAGAAAATTTTGAAAAGTTAAAGCGTCTTAGACGTGATTTTCGCGATTCTGAGAAGCTTTATATAGCTGTCAATTAAGTTATTAAACCAATCTTTTTCTATGATAATTTGGCAAAATATTCTTTCCTCGGAGAAAAAGTCTAGTTCTTATGAAATGAACAGTGATTAAAATTTAAAGTTGACAGGCCCTTGGCAAAGTGGCGTGGGGACAACTTTGGCGGCTTTGCTTGCTTGTAAAATCGCTTCAATGCGAAAAACGGAACAAAAACTCGCTAAAAAAGATGTAAATGGAGAAGAAAATCATTCCAGCAAGGCTAAAACAACCCTTTAAAGCTAAAAGGAATCTAATTTTTAAAGTTATACACACGTTTTGCTGCATTAAGCCAGAAGTTCGTAAAACAGGCTGTTGAAAATCTTCTATTTTGAAAAAATGACCGTCCTTAACTTTAAAAGGCCGCCTAACTATGAAAGGTGGATGAACATTGGCCTTTATTTTCTATTTTAATATGCTTATTTTCATTTTTCTGGTAGATCAAGGGGGGTGGCTAGCCACCCAATCCACCCCCCCTGGATCCGCCCCTGGGAATTACCCTGTATCAGGCTTGGGGTATTGAGATAATATAGAGACGCACTCGAACCAAACTGCACTAGTGCCTTCTTTTGAACAATCAAAAGCTTTTTTGACTTGCATAGCGTTATGATATCCTATCACTGGCTCACACTGCCGGAGCTTATTTCTGTTTCTGTAGCATGAAGGAACTAGAGGTTTTGCGTCTCCGCCCGGAAGTAATGTTAAACCATAGGATATAAAAGGCAAACAAAGTTGATATTTTATTGAATACGGGAAGGATAGAGAATTTCCACAAGCACTGCTGCCAGCCAGAATAGCAGAATGCATCCAACCCTATACACTACCTCTCAATCGGTGCGAAAACAAATATTTTGCAGTTTCCCCTAAGCGATAGGAAATCGTGTTACTGGGAGAAAAGGACGTTTTTATGTTGTATTCATTCAAAAAACTACTTGTTTCCTTTTCCCCACGTTCCAGCTCTGTATATCGTGTGTAACAAGCACTCCCGTCAATATCCAACCTTGCCAAAGTCTCTTATACGGGACGATTGTCAAAAAATGCAAGGGCTGGCCTTATAGTATCAAAAAACTTGGGTATAACCCGTACCTCTGCCTAACCCCAAAATTCCGAAGCTATTTCTGAAAACCGAAATAAATACTGAAAATCCCGAAAAATCCTTGATAAAGGAAACTGGTTTTTTTTGTGGGGTGTTCCGGTGTTCCGGTGTTCCCGTGCTCCGCCGTTCCTCCGTTCTTGGCCAGCGTTACTGTGGTTACTGGACTGCGAAGACTGGGCTCTTGTGTAAACACTTTAATGGCGGAGTACATGTGATTTGTTGTCGAAGACATTGTCGCTGTTTTCTAAAGGTAAGAGAGTCCATTACAATTACAATCCCTTTCATATCTTGCATTTTTAAGCTTTAAAATGCGAGGAGGTCAACTATATGTATCTTAAGAAAACAAGGCTTGATAACCGCAGGTCAGTCATAGAAATTTCGGCTCAATCAAAATATGCTTTCATCGGCATGTACTAAATCCCAAAACAGAAGGAAACGAAACCATCGAAACGAAACGACCGAAACAAGCAAAACCACCGAAACGACCAATATGAAACCGCCGAAACAACTGAAAAGGCCGAAACGAGCGAAACAAGACAAAATCACCGACACATGCAAAACCTTTCAATTATACTGCGAAATTGCGCAGAATTCGCTTGACGACGAGGCCATAGGCCGAGTTGGCTAAAATCAGACAATATTCCGCAAGATTGAGCAGGATAATTGTTTTATTATTCAACAAATTGTCAACGAAACACATTTTGTAGATAGAGAAACTGTAATTATGCAGCGCTTTACAAGACTTCGGACGAATTTTCGCAACCTACGTATATCGCAGGATATCTGTTATGTACGGATGACAGATATCGTTAAATTTATATATGGGCAGCGTGCGCAGTTGTTGAATAATAATTATCATTATTATACATTAGAATTACTTTGAAACATGTGATTGGTCGAGAGCATTCAGTCTATATACCGTAGCATGTGAACGTGACATGATAACCCAATATCTGCAGCAGATATTGGGTTATCATGTCAAGTTCAAAGTACGCCTAGTTTCCAAGCCCCTCGTCTGTGTAGTGCTGTCAAATATGGCTGAGCGATTCGCCTCCGTTTCCGAAGAGGAATTGAAAGTTTTGATCGAGAAAAAAGATTTTAAAAACACCAAGAGAACAACAAAAACAAGTGTAAAAATTCTGAATGATTATTCGAGGGAGAAGAACCTAGAGGAATCACAAGATAAAACCGCTTTGGCCAATGTTCTGAAAAGTTTTACGCCGGCGCTAGTCTAAAAAGTGATGGCAAATTGTTTGAAAACGTATAATAAAACAATTATTGAATTCGGTTTTCGCATGATATCGTGAATTATCAAAACCTCGTGTCTGTGTTATCTGCCTCAGCCTTCGGCTTCGGCAGATAACACAGACCTCGGTTTTGATAATTCACGATATCATGCTCAACCTCATCCAATAATTGCTTATTATCATTCGATACAATTTTTTCTTTCTTTTCATTGGCCGAGAGCCCACCACGTGATCTGCAAATAACTGCCTACAAATAATGGTCTGCTCGTGCGCATTAGCGTCTGACAGTGATGTTGCTGCAAATAATGTTCTGCTCATGCATAGTTGTGTCCACTTCCAAGAAAAGTGGCAGCTCGTTTCTCAGAGATAAAGAAGAGCGGATTGATTTGTCTACTAGGCCCGAAAAAAAAAAAAGCGAAACTACAAAGAAGGCAATGGAATTTCCTCTTATTGTATTTCAGCAATAACTGAAAGAAAGATAATTGGATAAGACCGGTTCGTGGATTATCGAAGTTACGCTTTCGTCTGCATTAATTCAGCAAAAAATAGTGCAGTTTCCATGCAGTTCCCGAAGAGGTATTTTGTGTGAAACAAATTCAGTGATTGAATGATAAAACAGTTATTGAACTCGGTTCTCTCAAAATATCGTGATTTGTCAGTGTCTCGCAGATCAATTATTTGCATCAGCCTTCGGCTTCGGCAAATAATCATGCTCGCCACTGACAAATCACGATATTTTGCTCAACCTTGTCCAATAACTGTTAATTATTGACAGATAACAGTACAGGCTAACCGGAGTGCACCTTTCACTCCAGCTACAATCACTGACAAAAGTGTTGACCCATTGTCAATTTACGCCCTTTTTTATTGTTATATGGACCAATTTCATCCTTTTGCCCCACCTTTCCAACCCCCCTCCCCCCAATCAATGTTGTAGTTTGTTTCTAGGAGTCCTTTGCTACCATTTTACAACATTGGATGGGGGGAGGGGGGGGTATTTTAGCAGACAGTCATAAAATTTAAAAACTAGTGGTAAATGTGTCATAAAAGCCGCAGAGCGAAGTCAATGTGTCAACTACTTTTGTCAAAGATTGTGAGCACTCCGGTTAGCATAAATAGCCTCAATAACCTCAATAGCACTTCGGTGGGTCCGATTAACGCTTAGGTTAGCCTGTTTGCACGAAGCTCTCAAAAATGGTAGAGCAGTGAGACCAGGGCTCAATTCAATAAATAATTTACAAGAGTAATTTACAAGTGTAGCTGTTGTTTTGGATGTTGAAAACAAAAGCTACACTTGTAAATTACACTCGTAAATGTTTAACTGAATTGAACTGTGATACATGCACACAGTGTTCTCGCCAGGATATTGCCTTAGGGAGTCCCAGGCCGCTGAAAAATAGGGGCCATTTAAAAACATTAGAGGGACAGAGTTACTCGCAGTTCATGGCGGATGTGGAAAAATCCTTTGTGATTCCTCTGCCTTCCAATGATCAATGCGTGCTTAAAATTTATGTGAATTAACTGTTGCAATGGTGGCCCTTCAGCTGAAATTACCATTAGTGTGACTAACCTCTCTGCTACAAGTCTATATCTCTGACCTCTGACAATTTTGTAAGGTTATTTTGAAGGCTAAAACCCCTCTCATAGTCTGCATTATGAATGGGCAATGTTAATGCCACAGCAGCAAGTTTATGCAGGTTAGAAAATGAATCCTTTTAAAAAGTATGTTCACATGCTGTCATGCTCTACCATGTCAACAAAAATCACGCAGTACGAATAACCTGAGCCCGCACTCCAAATGGTCTGTTACATGAATTACCAAACTGATCCAATATGGCGGCCATGATGTTTACGATTCGATAATGATGCTTGCACCAAACCTTGCTATGTACTTGTGACCAACGAAGGTAAAGGCAATTAATTTAAAGGCTTTTAATCTTGTTATAAAGTGTTTATTCATTTCAATTAGAAAAAAGCTGGGGTGTTTGATTGACATTAAAACTACTCAATTAACATTCAAAGAATCTGTTTGACTGGTATCTTGTTCCTGCGCCCTAACGGGTGCATCTTCTTGGCTTATAGTGCGCCATCTCAATTTTTTGTGCGGGAATCCCTCAAGGCCGCGACCTGATAAGAACACTATGCACATAGGGCTTTCATTACTTTTAAGGGACTGGGGCTATATAGGGAAAACAATTATCTAAATGCACGCACAAAATGGCATAAACATATGACGACTCTATTAAAATTCATTACATAGTAAACATGAAATTTATTTCAGCATCTGAAATGTTTAGCTGGTTTTGAGAATTAGTCTCAAATCAAGGAAAACAAGTTTCAAGTTTTGAAAGTAAAAACTAATGGGATTGTTGCTTTATGGAGAAATGGATTACACTTGCAAATTCTATGTTTACAGTAACCTTCAACTCAAGCAATTGTCTCAATTGCTTGTGCTAATCAAATCTTCTCAGGCAAAATATTTTTGAAGATTTATGCTCTCAACATTTGAGCATTATGGATTATTATGGCTATTATATAGATGAATGAAAATTGATATTTTCAAATTTCTGATCGCAAGAAGTTTTGTAAAGTAAAATGGAAAGATTTCAAATTATGATGGAACCCCAGTATGATAGTTTTCTTGAAATCCAACTAAACAATCATTTTATGGTGGCAAAAAATTATTACACTTGCTCATTTCATTGATATGTTTGAATATACTGAAAACTCACAAAGCAAACAAATTTCATGCCTTCCAATCTTACAGAAAAAGACCAGTGATGTCATAAATGGTGTTTTGTTTTACTGCTCCCCATGGAGGGGATGCTAATCTATCACAGGGTTACCCCCCCCCCCAGCAGTAAATTCGCTGGTACCCATTTATATACCTGGGTGGAGAGAGGCACCGTGATAGAAGTGTCTTGTCCTAGAACACAACTCAGCACCCCGGCCAGTGCTAGAACCTGGGCCGTTCCACTCGGAGTCGCGCAGGCTAACCATTAGGCCACCCCACCTCCCACACATCCCATCCAAAGGGGTGAGTAGAAATACTCCTACATGTAGCTGCTCTGGCCTAATGAGTCACTAGGCTCATATGCAGACTTAACAATAAGAGAGGAGAACAGATTTGAAGGATGACAGCATTGAGTTATTCACTGATCAATCATTTTTTTTTTTTGCTTATTTTATTGACTTTTCGTTTTTTATGGGGGGGAGGGGGAGGAGCTGGTGGAATTTGATAGAAAGTCACTGTTACCAGTATATATAACGGCCTCCCTTTCTTCATCTGTAATTTGTTGCTGCCTCCCCCCTTGAAATTCAATTTTTTTCAATTACCGGTACCCCCTCAAAAAACCAATCATGTGAAATTAAAATTTACCAAGCCTTATTACTAAAGAATGTGCCAGTTGTTCAGTCATAATAATAGATGAACTTCATCCCCCCAAATAGCTGACATTGCCTTGATGTTTTTTGTGGATGTCGTTTTTTAGTATTAGTTGACGGCATTTGTAACCAATAAGCTGTTAGGTTGAGTTAATAACAAGGTAGGGGTACATAACAAGAGTAGGGGCCTGGGGCTCTCATGTTGCCCCCGGAAAAAAATTAATTTTTCAAAACCTCAGGAATGTTATTTTGGGCAATATGGCAAGATTTTTAACTATTACAGGAGCCCTCATTATAGCACTTAAAAGTATAATTATATCCAGTGACCCCCCTTAGAGACCTTATTTTTGGCTGCCCCCACCCGCTCCCCCACCTCACAAAAAAATGAACGGTCCCTTAATATGAAAAACCCTGTGTGTGGAGTGCAGAGGAGAAACAATTTTTCAGTAGCGTTTTCTCTCTCATCTGATCTCTGTATGACTTGTTTTTTTTTATATTGAGAGGAGTACAAGGTTATTGGTATAAAAGGGTTTTTTGGCTTCTCACTTTTCGAACGGAGGATATTCATGTATGTCTTCCGTGCCGTTCGTGTCTTCCAGTGGGCGCTGTTATTTTTTTTAGAACACAGTAACAAGGACAGTTTCGCAAAAAAGTGACTGTGTACCAGGATACTTTACTCTTTCTGTATGCTTTTAATTTTAATGAATAGAGGTTTCACTGGGCACTTTTTGACTTAGAAGGGGCCGAATCGGAAACTAACATTACAGCCCATAGCTTTGACGTAAAATTTTAGGTGATAAAGTAAGTAGAAGGCCTGATACCTATTTTCTCTAATCCTTTCCTTAGGAATTTGCAGAAGCATCTTTCTTGAAAGCAAAGTTCACTGAGCTAACAACAAGATGTCCCAGGAGGGTGTCAGCTGCAACGCGCCTGTTAGCGATGAAGGAAACGTTACTCAACTTGAACTGACAGAAAAGTTAGCAGCTGACAAGCACCATGAGAAAACACACAATAAGACGAAGCCGTTTGCATGTCCGCGCTGTAACAAGTACTTCAGCCGATCATCAGGTTGTAAGATACATGAAAGATTACATACAGGAGTCAAGCCATATAGATGCAAGCATTGTGATAAGTGCTTTAACCAGTTATCAAATTGCATAAGCCATGAACGAACTCATACAGGAGTAAAGCCGTATACATGCAAGCATTGCAACAAGTGCTTTGGCAATTTATCAGCCTGTACAAGACATGAACGGACACATACAGGAGAGAAGCCGTATAAATGCAAGTATTGTAACAAGTGCTTTAGTAGATCATCAGGCTGCAAAATACATGAACGAATACACACAGGAGAAAAGCCGTATACGTGCAAATATTGTAATAAGTGCTTTACAGGATTATCATCCCGTATTACACACGAACGAATACATACACAAGAGAAGCTGTTTAAATGCAAGTATTGTTCTAAGGGCTTTACTGATAGGTCATCCCGTAAGGCGCATGAAATAACACATACTGGAGAGAAACCGTATACATGCAAGCATTGTAATAAGTCATTTAACAACTTGTCAACTTGCAAAAGACATGAACGAACACATACAGGAGAGAAGCCGTATACGTGCAGGCATTGCAACAAGTGTTTCAACTATTTAACTGCCTGGAAAATACATGAACGGATACATACAGGCGAGAAGCCGTATAGCTGCAAGCATTGTAATAAATGCTTTAGCTCTCCATCAAATTGCAAGCAACATGAACGAACACATACAAGAGTTAAGCCATAGTCGTGGAAACATTGCAAAAAGTGCTTAAGCGGTTTTTTAGCCCTGTACGAGAACGAGACAGAAACGAGTACGTACTTCATCTTTTAACTTAATGTCTATTCCAATTGTTTACGACAATGGGTCAGTGACAGCCTATACAGTTAAAACCCGCGAGTAACAACCTAACATTTAAGAACCTGTTAAGCTAACATTTGCAAAAAAGACCCCAATTTTGTACAAACCTATTAAGCCTAAAATTTGTAAACAGATTCTTATTTCTATAAAATGCATTCAAATGTTTAATTTGGGAAAATGAGTTTGGACAAGGCTTTACTGTACATTAATATAGTGAAATGTTCTGAATTGAATGATTAGTGCTTCATTTGTTGTATGCAAATGTTATACAAATAAAAGGCTGAATATCACAAAAAGCTCTTTTTGCAACAATTTTAATGTTTCCTTAGAAGATAAGAATCTATTAAGAACCTTAATAGCCTTAACTAGATTTGTGTTAACTACCATTTATGAAAGAACCAGTTTAGGCTAACCTGAGAAAACCTAGGTTCTTTCTCGCGTGTTTTTACTGTACACGTATATCAATGTTAAAAAAAAACTAATATTGTTTTTAACGCCACAGACTGTGCTTCCTTGTGGTAATCGCGTTACCTTATTATAGGAATATAACGAAGCATTTTTACAACGCGAACAAAATGTACGCGTAATAAAATTGACGCGAATTGTGGAAAATTTATGTTAACATGCATTTAATTAACGCGAATTCTCGTGTGGTGTATGCTTACATGCAGTTAATTAACGCGAATTTGATGCGTAGTAATTTTTTTTGCAACCTGCGCTATTTAAAAGACAAAACAACAACGTCCAACAACAGAACTTGAGGTTTAATTGTGATAAACCATACACAACAAAGATACTGAAACAGAGCAAATAGTGACTTATATTAAATGAATGGATTCAGGGATAGAATACATCCCGCCCTTGTGCTTTCCTCTGCCTCTGTTATTCCTGCAGCTTTGACGGAGAAGTAGATGTCGTTTAAACATAATTTTTCCGGAAATAAAGGTGTCTTAAAATAAGAATGCTGGAAAAAAGTGTGATTTTAATTAACAATGACGTAAATTGAGGTACATAATAATAAGGTATAATAAGGTATGTTATTTTTACTTCACTTTTAAATTTTATCTTCTCTTTCTTGATAAACGTGGGATATATAAATATTGATAGAAGTTTCTTTATGAAAAAACTTCATAGCATAAACGTTGATAGAAAAACTTCATTGCATAAACGGTTAATAGCCGATTTCGCTAAAACTTTTAAACAAGGATATTTACTAGTAAGAAATAATGAAAGTGCAAATGAATCGCACTTTGAAGTTATGCTTTAAGTCAACTTCTGTAGACTGAATGCTGTATCGTCCTGTATGTTAACTTTAAAAACGTGTTTTTTCGTCCAGGTTTTCTACTCGAGATGAACATAAACTAGTAATACGTGACTCGCAGGGCCTCGCGAAGCTCTGGGTTGGGGAGGGGGGGGGGGGGGGTGGTGTTATAAATAAGGAGTGGATTATTTGAAGTTGAACATTAATTGAATTGTACATATTCAATTTTCCACAGTAGGCAGGAAGATATATTTGTTAGAAATTTTATTTCAACGGGCATGGCCGCGACACCCTCGTTCCCAGGGTCTACTCCGCTTTAAAGATGGTGGCTTTTTCTGGTTCGTAAAGAGGTATAAAGCATTGGGAAGCGCAGGCTATTTTCAAAATCATCGACAAATTATTGGATAGTCGCATTTTGGACATTTATTTGATGGCATAAAAAAAAGAAGAACGAACGGCAGGAGGATTCGAAGCCTCCGCCCGCGCGCCCTGATGGCGATGAAAGGTTTATGGCCTGAATAGGCGTTGAGGGAGTATTATGTGGAAATCAATGTTATTTTAATCCGAAAAGAAAAGCGATAAAAATGAAAGGCTCAGGATTCGAACCCACAAAAAAAAAGAAAAAAAAAAGAAAAAAAAAAACCCTAGCCGGATTTGAACCCCCGACCTCAGTTCCGAAGATCTGATTTCAAGTTCGACGCCTTACCATTAGGCCACCAGCGCGCGGCGGCCGTGTGACGTCATTTCCGCCACACACCAAGCTCACAAATATATATAGAAATATATATGACCGTAAACTCCACACGAGATTTCATCCCGCCTGATCCCTTTGAGGGACAAAATTATACACCCCGCTACGCTCGGCCTTCGGCCTCGCTTCGCGAGGAATAAACTTGATTCAGTGATCAGGGAAAATATTTTTTGTGACATATCGGACTCTGATCGATGTTTTTAATTAAAGTTTCACTGAGGGTAACTACCTTTTAAAGGCGCAAAATGTATCCTGATCGAATTCGAAGTCATCAATCTTTTCTTCTAAAGCTTATTTAAACAATTCTGCCTCCAACACATGAAATTCTCTATCCGCGCTGAATTCTTGGGCACAAAACTGCTCCTTTTTAGGCTTTTGAAGGTTTTCCGAGCCAATTACACAGACTCGTGCCCAGTCGCTTCTCTTGCTTTTTGAGCGACGTGCAAGGCATCAAGGGAAGGACGAACTTTATTTTCTATGTCCTTCCCATCAACCTCTTCGAGCGTAGCGAAAACGAGTAGCGACCGGGTACGAGTCTGCCAATAACCCCAGCCCTGAAAACAGTACAGTTGGGTGGCAACAAGGAGTGAATGAAATTACAGGTTCAAATTTCAGCTTGGTTGCAACAAAAAAAAGCCGATTGTAGTTTCAATATCAGCCGGAAATCACAAGGAATTTTCTTACGCACAATGATATGGAGGGTAGATTTTTTTTACAGTCGAACCTCTCCGTACGGACACCTCTCTAATACGGCCACCTCTCTATTACGGACAATCTCCGATGTCCCGACAAAATTCCCATATATTTTCTTTAGGAAAAACCTATATAATACACACCCTATCTAATACGGACAACGGAAACTAGCTCGGCCCGAAGGAACAGATTCACATAAACTTAACTTCTTTATTAACTGCGCTGCGCAGTTCTTGCTCTGCACGGGGTTTATTATTAACTGCGCTGCGCAGTTCTTGCTCTGCACGGGGTTTATTAACTGCGCTGCGCAGTTCTTGCTCTGCACGCGGTTTATTAACTGCGCTGCGCAGTTCTTGCTCTGCACAGGGTTTATTATTATTATTTTTCGTTTTGTCGGTTACCTGTCCCAAACCTCCACTCGGTCATGCTTAATGTCACGCGATGTTTAGAAGCTACAAATCAGTGACCAAATTGAGAAATTTTCTTTTTTTTGTCTTTACAAAAAATGTTTAGTGTGAAATATACAATTTTGAACCGTTTGACTCGTGGAAAATACTAAATTTCCACGATTTTAAAGAGAAATATAATTCAGTGGGCAAAACTCTGTGAATAAATACCATTACGTTGGTGTAAAAGAATGTGCTGACGTGACAAGTTTCACTTTCGATCGGCTAGACCTTGAGTCACGTAATTTTTCAAAGCTATTATCAGCTACGGTTCAAATCTTTGCGAATCCTTTGGTCTTTACTTTAAATATTCGATCAGCGTGAAGTATTTTGAAGCGTTGAATCAAGGAAAATACTAAAATTTCATGCTTTAAAAGAAAAAACGCTTTAGCGGGCAAGAATTTACATTTATTTACATTACGTTTGTGTCCTGGAATGTGCTGGCGTTAGCAAATTTTTACTTTCACAAGGCACTGATCGGCAAGAATCACGCAATGCTCTGAAAGCTTTAAATCTGCTACAAATGGAAACTAAACAAATCTTTCAAACTTTTAACCTAGCATGTTACGTGTGAAATGTTCGATTTTTTAGCGTTATGTATTTTTGGAGCTGTGTCATCTAGAGGATTTCTGAAATCTGAAGGAAAACCACTGAGACAAACATGTCCTGACTTGCAAGATTTACGTCATTGGTAAATTAATTCTCCGGGGAATTCCCATTCAGCAAAAAGCTGCTCCAGTGTTCTTCTCAAATTTGATTTAATTATTTGCTTCAATATTCGGAGCGAGTTATTCAATCTTTAAACGGGAATTTAATACAACACTGGATGTTGATTTAAACGGTTTTTGGTTTCACGGATCAGGATCGTTGGAAGAAAATTTGGCCAGCATTAGCATATAGGAAAAACATTTAATTTCGAATGGAACTAGTCAACCATGAAATGTCACGCAAGGTGTTTTCTTACCATCTTGTTTGTCAGTCGCAACATTGTTCGACGCAGGTAAAGGGGATAACGGGGGGGGGGGGGTGCATTTTTTTGTTCCCCCCAAATGGCTCCCCTAAAGTGCTCACGAGACCAGCGCAGTTGTAAGCTCTAAGAGCTCTTGTTTTTTTTAGTTTTGTCGGTGACCAGACGCAGACCTCCACTCGGTCGAGGTTATGTCACGCGATGTTTAGAAGCTATAAATCAGTAACAAATGAAAACAAATGGTTATTCTTTGTCTTTACAAATAATGTTTAGTGTGAAATATTCGAATTTGAAGCCTTTGACTCATGAAAAATACTAAATTTCCACGCTTTCAAAGAGAAATGTAATTCAGCGGGCCAGAATCTGTGAATAGATACCATTACGTTGGTGGAAAAGAATGTGCTGACATGACAAGTTTCATTATAAGCTACCTATCAAATCTTTGCGAATTCTTTGGTCTTTACTAAACAAATTTATTACAAAGTATTTCTCTTTTAAGGGTTATCTATTTTTTTTTTGGGCCTGTGTCATTGAAAGGATTTTAGAGATAAAAAGAAAAATTCCCTTCACAAACATGCCTTGACTTGTACCGCTTACGTCATTCGGTATGCTAGGGAAATACCCTCTGTTCTAAAAACAGCTTCAGCGTCCGCACGTGGGAATTCGGCCAGAATTTGCATATAAGAAAAATTATAAATCGCAGCTAGAACAAGTCAACCATGAAATGTCACACAAAGTTTGTCAGACGCTGCATTTTTACAACCGCCTATTGTAATACGAAAACCGAAACAGGGTCAAATAAATTTTGAACTGTTGAAGAGGTTCAAAAATAGTACTAACTTTTTAGAAACTGCGAAACATTGTCATTGGGCCAGTTTTCAGTTTTATGTAAATAAGGAATACTGTCGAAATTCTCGCGGATACTTACGTTCCTGGCGTGAAGCCAAACGTTCTTGTGAACTGATCTTGCAGACCCAGGGGCAGTAGTTGTAAACTTTCGCCCGAAAAATCCCGTCGTCCCGATAAGCGATTTTTTGGTTTCACGGATCAGGATCGTGGGAATTAAATTTGGTCAGCATATAGATTAGCATATAAGAAAAATATTTAATTGCCGATGGAACTAGTCAACCATGAAATGTCACACAAGGTGTTTTCTTACCATTTTGTTTGTCAGTCGCAACATTATTAGACGCAGGCAAAGGAGATAAGGGGGGGGGGTGCATTTTTTGTCCCCCCCCCCCACATGGCTCCCCTAAAGTGCTCACGAGACCAGCGCAGTTGTAAGCTCTAAGAGCTCTTGTTTTTTTTCGTTTTGT
Source organism: Oculina patagonica (assembly GCF_052425735.1). Classification (NCBI taxonomy): domain Eukaryota; kingdom Metazoa; phylum Cnidaria; class Anthozoa; order Scleractinia; family Oculinidae; genus Oculina; species Oculina patagonica. The sequence continues at coordinate 9,998,812 of NC_135762.1, forward strand.
CGGTGACCAGACCCAGACCTCCACTCGGTCGAGCTTGAAATCACGTGATGTTTAGAAACTACAAATCAGTAACAAATGGAAAAATTTTCTCTTTTTTGTCTTTATAAAGTATGCTTAGTGTGAACTATTCGATTTTGAAGCGTTTGGTTCATGGAAAATACTAAATTTCCACGCTTTCAAAGAGAAATATAATTTAGCGGGCCAGAATCTATGAATAAATACCATTACGATGGTGGAAAAGAATGTGCTGACATGACAAGTTTCACTTTCGATCGGCTAGACCTCGAGTCACGTAATTTTTCAAAGCTATCCAGCCACCTTTTGAAATCTTTGCGAATCCTTTGGTCTTTACTTAAAAAATTCAGTGTGAAGTATTTTGAAGCGTTTGAATCAAAGAAAATACTAAAATTTCATGCTTTAAAAGAAGAATTCGCTTAAGTGGGCAATAATTTACATTTATTTACATTACGTATGTCTCCTGGAATGTGCTGGCGTTAGCAAATTTCTACTTTCACAAGGCACCGATCGGCAAGAATCACGCAATGCTCTGAAAGCTTAACTGCTACAAATGGAAACTAACCTAGCATGTTAAGTGTAAAATGTTCGACTTTTTAGCTTTAAGTATTTTTTGGAGCTGTGTCATCTAGAGGATTTCTGAAATCTGAAGGAAAACCACTAAGACAAACATGTCCTGACTTGCAAGATTTACGTCATTGGTAAATTAATTCTCCGGGGAATTCCCATTCAGCAAAACACAGGTCTAGTGTTCTTCTCAAATTTGATTTAAGAATGCCGGTCTCTAAGAATCAGACAATTTCTCGATTTTTCGGCAAGAGGATGGAACTTCGATTTCTTTCATACTTTTATGTTAGATAGGCTAGGGTATAACTTAAAACACTGTATAGTTCTTTCGATTGAATATCCTTTTATTTTAAAGAAAAATGCAAATAACAAAAATCCGTTAAAATCGTCATTTGAGGCGCTAAATTATTCATGATTTTTGCACGAGTTTGAGAGCCTCGCGTGCAAAAACAAATCACTCTACCGTCTTTTTAACACTCAAACCATAGTTAGCAATCTCTAAACATCTACTGAAATGATTTTGGGAAATATTGCGTTGTTCTTTGTAGACAAAATAATTTTATTTCGAAGGCATACAATTCACTGCCGTAAAAGTACTTGGTAAATAAAATTAATTTTCACCATGTGGGAAACCTTCAAATCGTTTAAGCTTCTGGTGGTTGAATGGGAGAAGAATGGTGTATAAATCCCTGTAAAAATTTCTCCGGGCAAATGATTAAAAGCGACGTGAGATCTTTTCGAATTCGGTTAAATATGCAAATATTTGACCTTCCGCGGTCAACTTTGAAGTTACGGGTCAGAAATAATTTTTGTTCCGTGTTCCAAGTCCTAACCCATTTAAGACCAAATTAAGCATATGAAAAAAATATGTAATTTTCTAACCTTTATCTGCTGTAAAAGGTAGGTTCGAAGGCCATTTTAGCATGATTACGGCTCTTATCATTCGTCGCATCCGAGCTTCGTTTTCCTTCCGCGGTCAACTTTGAAGTTACGGGTCAGATATGAATGACATGAATATTTCAATCCGTGCACAAGTCTTAACCCATTTTGGGTCAAAATAATCACACACAAAAACATTATGAAATATTCTAACCTTAATCTGCTGTAAAAAGCAGGTCTGAAAGCCTTTTAAGCACGATTCCGGCTCTAAGCATCCGTAGTAATTTGAGCTTCGTTTTAAGTCTGCACCGAGCCAACTGTCAACGTGCAACATACTCAGTGGTCTAAAACCAAAGAATCTCTCATCAACTTTCGGCGCATATCGTCACTAGTGCATCTTCTTCGACGGCTTTGTCATTTGTTAAGTATTGTTTGGTTTATAGTCCACAAATATAATACATCTGATCGCTGCTAAAATGATACAATAATGTTGACGCTTATCTTTGCAGTGCACGAAGTCACGTATCTGTTTGTTCGTCACGCAAGTCATGGGGATTTAGCAGGTGGCGGGGGGAGGGAGGGTGGATTAGGGCGTCATTTGTCGTGAAAAGCTCGACTGAACGATCCTTTATTATAAACTAGAATTACCGAATTCCTAGGTCAAATGAACGATACTCTTTGCTACAGTTATAATAAAATACGTAAAAAAGAAATTCGGTATAACAAAACTTCGATTCGTAACAGTGAACACATTTTTGCGTGTCTCTTAATTAACATTCGATATACAACCTTAACCCTTATATCAAGGTTCAACTGTTCATAATTAGCCTTGGAATACACATACAGGACTGATTTAAGAAAAAGAAAACGTGTATTAGAATAGTTTTGGTTTTCTTTGCTTGCGTTATCTATTCTTTACCCTGAACCGCGGATTTATCACTGGTTACATGCTAACGCTTTTAATATTCTTAGTTACAAGAGCTTTCCGGGGCCTTACCAAAATCGTAGAACAAACACCACAGTTGAAAAGCTTGTCCAAGGTTATAACAGCATGCCAATAATTGGTTAATCGACTAGGCATGGCTGACCATGGCTTATGTGCTAATTGCTGCTGGTAGGAGTTCAGTTCTCTACGGGTAGGTGCTGCGCCCAACAGAATACGGTGCTCTTTGTGGCTAAAGGGATGAGCAAAATCAACTCACCTTAACTGGTAAATACAGTCGGAAATGTTAAAAAATGCGCTGTATTTAAAGTGATGGGCAACACTTAGGTACTGGTAATTTTTACTTTTTTGGTTGGAGAGGGGGAGTGAGGTGGGGGAAGCGCGTCGGAGGAGATTACAGTCGAAGCTCTCATAAGCGGACACCCTCGGGACGCGAAAAAAGTGTCCGCAACTGGAGCTGGCCGCTTACGAGAATGGTTCTTGTGAGCGGCCACTAGAGGTGTAGGGGATAGATGGCCGCTTACGGGAGCTTGCCCAGCTAACATAATGGTAATATGCATGTTGGTGGTGTTTCGAAATGTAACCGGACGTGGATGACGACCGAAAAACACTAAAATTTGGTACGGTAATTACAGAAAAATCATTGTGACGAACGGCGATGTGAAGTTGATTGATTAATACAAGATACATAGGTTTTTTATATGATTTTCTTTGCGGTGTCCGCTTACGGGAGCCTAAAAACAAAGAAAAAGTCTAAGTCGTAATCTCGGAAAGTGTCCGCGGCCGCTTACGGGAATGTCCGCTGACGAGAATGTAAAAATACAGAGTTTGTATGGGAGTAAAAACGGGGTTTCTAACAAGGTGGCCGTAAGTAGAGCTGTCCGCTTACGAGAGTGTCCGTTAAGAGAGCTTCGACTGAAGTATAAAAGGAGCCCGTATTCTGATATCTCTGAGTAACAGTTATACCTTTATTCAAATATAATACATTAACTAATCATTATGGTGCAAACTGGAAACAGTGGTCTCGGTTCAAATTTTATACGCACTTCCATCCTCCACTTATCTTATTTTGAAAACAAATAAGTAGCGCACCCACCCAGCAATCCCTCACGAAACATTTGGAGGGGTACTTTCATAAATTTCGAATAGGGTTTAAGGGTAAAGAAAGCGAACATTGATACCCCTTTTTAAGGCCCAAAACCGAAAAATAACAATCTATTCAAGGGGAGGAAAAGCGTTCCTTGCCGACACAAATAACGGCTAACCGCACACGGCAAAACACAAATCTTTATAAAATCGCTTTACTAGTACTTGAACAAAAAGTTCAGTTTTAAGATACCTTTTTTCGTTTAGCTGGGCGTTTATTTTAGCTGATAGAATTTAGGTACCCTATCTAAGGATCACACCCGGAACACATTGCCAAAATGATACCCTACTTATGGACCAAGAACCTCAAAAAATATTCCCTATCCCGGAGTTTTCATAATCTGCGATCAGGCGTTATTTTTCTCGCGGCGGAGAAAGCCTGATCGCAGGTTAGAGTTTTCAGAGCAACTCTCACCCGGACGATCACACTTCACGACCTGATACTGGGTTCAAACCATTTACTTCTTTCCTATATTAAGACTGTTTTCAAGAGCTGCCTTATAACACCAAACAAATAGCTTGCTTCTGAAGTTTGGTTTTTCACGGGAAAGAGTCATGTTAGAGTTAACTAAATTAATACTGGGACTTGTGACTGCTGATGTCCTTCTCACACGACAGTAGAGGAACGATTTCAGTGTGACGCTTTCGATCTTTAGAATCAAAACCGCAAACTCCACGAACAAGGGCCTTAAAAGAACAACGACCTTCCATTTCCAGTGAAATAAACTGAACTTTGAAAAAATTGTTCACGCGCTGCCTTTAAGCAAACAGACGGTGCCAATAACTAGCACGACCAAGGTTTTGTTTACTTAGGAAGCCACTAAATTAAATTTGGCGATTTTTTCACACGCCGAATTGCCATAGCAATTTGCTTATCCTTTTTAGCATAGAGTCTTAGCACTGAGTTGTTTAAACATGTTTTAATTTCGTTTAAACTTCAAATTAGTTATTGTTAAATTTAGACATCATGAATTCGACAGTATGTTCAAAACGGCACCCCAAGAAAGTACTTTGTTACAGGTTGACGAATGACCACCCGAAGCCACAGGTCACCCAGATTTACCATAGGGCGAAAAAATTGCGATGTAATGTTTTTATTAAGTTGCCACTCGATCACGAAAAAAAAAAAAAATCAAACTTATCGTTACTTCTATCATTAACCATTTATACAGGACATGCGATATTTGGTTAGGTTTTTTTGTGAAAAAAAAAAAATAAAACTTTGCTAACCAACTAATCAAGAACCCCCCGGTCCCCACCCCCTCACCCCCCAAAAAACATAGACGCGAGTTTTTTTCTTCGTTTTCGGTTCTACAGTAAAAAAGGGAATAACTAATTAAAAATTCTACCTGTTTAGTAAAGATTTATATCCTTCTTCCATCCCCGGTATTACAACCAACCCCGCGCGAGCAACCGAATTCGCGAACAGTTGCATTACACTGTACCAAACGCTTATCAACTGACAGTACGTGTGCATTATCTTGTCTGCCTAAAGATATCACTGTACTTGTTGTTGTTGTTGTTGTTGTTGTTGTTGCTGGCTCGAGTACGTACTTGTCATAAAGTATTAAATCAAGCATTTCCGCATATTCAAACTTTCCCACACCCACCTACCACCCCCTAAAAAATGTCCATGACACAGTATTGCGTGACGAACAGACGGCCCATTGCAAGATGGGACTGTAAGCTACTGTAAGCGCCGACATGATGCCGTTTAGCGATCAGATGTTATTTTTTGTGTACTATTAACGAGGCAATACTAACAATCGGCGTATGCCGTCAGAAGAAGATGCAGTGGTGACGAGAAGCGCCGAAAGTTGATCACAGATTGGATTTCGACCACTAAATACTTACACAAACGAAGCTCAAATTACTACGGATGCTTAGAGCCGGAATCGTGCTTAAAAGGCTTTCGGACCTGCTTTTTACAGCAGATTAAGGTTAGAAAATTTCATAATGTTTTTGTGTGTGATTATTTTGACCCAAAATGGGTTAAGACTTGTGCACGGATTGAAATATTCATGTCATTCATATCTGACCCGTAACTTCAAAGTTGACCGCGGAAGGAAAACGAAGCTCGGATGCGACGAATGATAAGAGCCGTAATCATGCTAAAATGGCCTTCGAACCTACCTTTTACAGCAGATAAAGGTTAGAAAATTACATATTTTTTTCATATGCTTAATTTGGTCTTAAATGGGTTAGGACTTGGAACACGGAACAAAAATTATTTCTGACCCGTAACTTCAAAGTTGACCGCGGAAGGTCAAATATTTGCATATTTAACCGAATTCGAAAAGATCTCACGTCGCTTTTAATCATTTGCCCGGAGAAATTTTTACAGGGATTTATACACCATTCTTCTCCCATTCAACCACCAGAAGCTTAAACGATTTGAAGGTTTCCCACATGGTGAAAATTAATTTTATTTACCAAGTACTTTTACGGCAGTGAATTGTATGCCTTCGAAATAAAATTATTTTGTCTACAAAGAACAACGCAATATTTCCCAAAATCATTTCAGTAGATGTTTAGAGATTGCTAACTATGGTTTGAGTGTTAAAAAGACGGTAGAGTGATTTGTTTTTGCACGCGAGGCTCTCAAACTCGTGCAAAAATCATGAATAATTTAGCGCCTCAAATGACGATTTTAACGGATTTTTGTTATTTGCATTTTTCTTTAAAATAAAAGGATATTCAATCGAAAGAACTATACAGTGTTTTAAGTTATACCCTAGCCTATCTAACATAAAAGTATGAAAGAAATCGAAGTTCCATCCTCTTGCCAAGAAATGTTGGATTCTTAGCGACCGGCATTCTTAATTATTTGCTCCAATATTACATTTTCGGAGCTGGTTATTCAATCTTAAAACGGTAATTAAAGACAACACTGGATGCTGATTTAAAAGATTTTTTTTGTTTCACGGATCAGGATCGTGGGAATTAAATTTGGCCACCATTAGCATATAAGAAAAATATTTAATTTCGGAAGGAACTAGTCAACCATGAAATGTCACGCAAGGTGTTTTCTTACCATCTTGTTTGTCAGTCGCAACATTGTTTGACGCAGGTAAAGGGGATGAGGGGGGGGGGGGTTAATTTTTTGTCCCCCCACATGGCTCCCCTAAAGTGCTCACGAGACCAGCGCAGTTGTAAGCTCTAAGAGCTCTTGTTCTTTTTAGTTTTGTCGGTGACCAGACGCAGACCTCCACTCGGTCGAGGTTATCTCATGAGATGTTTAGAAGCTATAAATCAGTAACAAATGGAAACAAATGGTTATTCTTTGTCTTTACAAAGAATGTTTAGTCTGAAATATTCGAATTTGAAGCCTTTGACTCATGAAAAATACTAAATTTCCACGCTTTCAAAGAGAAATGTAATTCAGCGGGCCAGAATCTGTGAATAGATACCATTACGTTGGTGGAAAAAAATGTGCTGACATGACAAGTTTCACTTTCGATCGGCTAGACCTCGAGTCACGTAATTTTTCAAAACTATTAATCAGCTACCTTTCAAATCTTTGCGAATCCTTTGGTCTTTACTAAACAAATTTATTGCATAGTATTTCTCTTTTAAGCGTAATCTATTTTTAGGCTGTGTTATTGAAAGGATTTTAAAGATATGAAGAAAAATTCTCTTCACAAACATGCCCTGACTTATACCGCTTACGTCATTTGGTAGGCTAGGGGAATACCCTCTGTGCTAAAAACGGCTTCAGCGTCCACGCGTGGGAATTCGGCCAGAATTTGCATAAAAGAAAAATAATTAATGGCGTCTGGAACTAGTCAACCATGAAATGTCACACAAGGTGTCTTTTTTTTATCATCATGTTTGTCACTCGCTACATTTTAACAACCGCCTATTGTAATACAGAAAGAGGGGCAACAAGCCGGAAGGCGAGATCTGGCCAAGTAAGAAAATTCAACTTTTTTGATTGGCTCTTTCAAAGCATGGCTGTCACAGCGCTAAAATTTGAACGTGCGATGCGGCCCCAAGAGAATTCAATGTCTGTTTTTTATGCAAATTATAGATCATGCACGCAATCATAATATATTCGTTTTTGAGACGTTTCGTTGTTTACAGTCGGCCTCAAAAGACAAGAAGATTTCGTTTTAGTTGTTTGTAGCATTATAAAGCTATTTCTGACGAATAACGATGTTTAAAAACAGAGAATCCGCCGTAAGAATATTTATGTTTGATTACGTGACCGGATCTAATTTGCATAAAATCTAGACATGTCTCGCCGCCAAATGAACAATTTTTTTAAATGAAATAAATATTTTTACCCGACCTAAAGCTTTCATGATTGCCTTCTGCTTAATTCTTTAGTAAAATACTCTGCTAGATATTATTCCTGGAAAGACGAGAATGGTAAAGCATTCGTTATTCATTTGGTTGAGGATTGGATATTCATTTGATTGCCCATTCTCGTCCCCAGAGGCCGCGATCCTTCTGGTCAGCACCCGGGTGCTGACCAGAAGGATCGCGGCCTCTGGGGACGAGAATGTTGATTGCCATTTTCTTAGAATTGTCTAGGGCATGCGCAATTGACTCGCCTGCCACATTCCTGACAGGCAATCACGTGGTGCAAATCGGATTTGACCAGATCTCGCCTTCTGCTTCGCCCACGAGATCTGGGAACGAGATTATTCTGTGCAAAGAGAGAATACTATCGAAATTCTCACGGATACTTACGTTCCTGGCGTGAAGCCGTACGCCAGACGTAATGAAATCAATATTCGGGGTTTGTTTCGAAAGCGGGTGTTTTTTTTAGGGCGACCATAATTTGTTTGAGGCGGGTTAGGGTAATGGGGGGGGGGGGGGGGGGGTCAACTTTTATGGCAAAGGCTTTTTTTTCCACTGTCAGGATGTGGAATTATTTATTTATTTATTTTATTTTTTCCCCATTTCACTTCAAGTTGTTCAATATTTTTTAGTTATCTTTTTTTCACTCCCCCGCCATGGCTCCCTTAGGGTGGTCACGTGACCAGCGCAGTTTTAAGCTCTAAGAGCTTCTTGTTATTTTTCGTTTTGTCGGTGACCTGTACCAAACCTCCACTCGGTCAGGCTCATGTCACGCGATGTTTAGAAGCTACAAATCAGTAACAAATGGAAACATTTTCTTATTTTTTGTCTTTAGAAAGAATGTTTAGTGTGAAATATTTGATTTTGAAGCGTTTTATTCAAAGGAAATTCTAAATTTTCATGCGTCGAAAGAAAAATATATTTCAGCGGGCCAGAATCTGTGAATAAATACCATTACGTTGGTGTAAAAGAATGTGCTGACATGACAAGTTTTACTTTCGATCGGCTAGACCTCGAGTCACGTAATTTTTCAAAGCTATCCAGCCACCTTTCAAATCTTTGCAAAGCCATTAATCTTTACTTACAAAATTCAGTGTGAAGTATTTTGAGGCGTTTGAATCAAAGAAAATACTAAAATTTCACGCTTTAAATAAATACGCTTTAGCGGGCAAGAATTTACATTTATTTACATTACATTTGTGTCCTGAAATGTACTGGCGTTAGCAAATTTTTACTTTCACAAGGCACTGATCGGCAAGAATCACGCAATGCTCTGACAGGTTTAAATCTGCCAGAAACGGAAACTAAACAAATCCTCTGGTCTAAACTTAGCATGTTAAGTGTGAATTATTCGACTTTTTAGCGTTATTTATTTTTGAAGCTGTGTCATCTATAGGATTTCTGAAGTCTGATGAAAAACCACCGAGACAAACATGCCCTGACTAGCAAAGGTTACGTCATTGCTAAATTAATTCTCCGGGGAATTCCCATTCAGCGAAACACATGTCTGGTGTTTTTCTCATATTTGATTTAATTATTTGCTCCAATATTCCATTTTCGGAGCTGGTTATTCAATCTTTAAACGGTAATTCAAGACAACACTGGTTGCTGATTTAAAAGATTTTTTTTGTTTCACGGATCAGGATCGTGGAAATTAAATTTGGCCAGCATTAGCATGTAAAAAAATATTTAATTTCGGATGGAACTAGTCAACCATGAAATGTCACGCAAGGTGTTTTCCTGCCATCTTGTTTGTCAGTCGCAACATTGTTCGGCGCGGGTAAAGGGGATAACGGGGGGGGGGGGGTATTTTTTGTTCCCCCCACATGGCTCCCCTAAAGTGCTCACGAGACCAGCGCAGTTGTAAGCTCTAAGAGCTCTTGTTAACTGCGCTGCGCAGTTCTTGCTCTGCACGTCCTTTTTTTTTTTTTAACTGCGCTGCGCAGTTCTTGCTCTGCACGTCCTTTTTTTTTTTTTTTTTTTTTTTTTTCTCAGTGACCAGACTGATGCCCCCGCTCGGCCAGGCTGGGGTCACGCAAGGTTTAAAAGCTAGAAAACACTTACTAATGGGAAATTTTCAAATGCTTTGGTCTTAATAAGCATGTTTAGCGTGAGATGTCCGATTTTGAAGCGTTTTATTCAAACAAAATTCTAAATTTTCATGCCTCGAAAGAAAAATATATTTCAGCGGGCCAGAATCTCCGATTAAATACCATTACGTTGGTGTTAAAGAATGTGCTGACATGACAAGTTTCACTTTCGATCGGCTAGACCTCGAGTCACGTAATTTTTCAAAGCTATTATCAGCAGCTACCTTTCAAATCTTTGCGAATCCATTAATCTTTACTTACAAAATTCAGTGTGAAGTATTTTGAAGCGTTTGAATCAAAGAAAATACTAAAATTTCACGCTTTAAAAAAATACGCTTTAGGGGACAAGAATTTATATTTATTTACATTACGTTTTTGTTCTGGAATGTGCTGGCGTTAGCAAATTTTTACTTTACCAAGGCACTAATCGGCAAGAATCACGCAATGCTCTGAAAGGTTTAAATCTGCTACAAACGGAAACTAAACAAATCCTCTGGTCTAAACTTAGCATGATAAGTGTGAAATGTTCGTCTTTTTAGCGTTATATATTTTTGGAGCTGTGTCATCTGGAGGATTTCTGAAATCTGATGGAAAACCACTGAGACAAACATGCCGACTTGCAAGGATTACGTCATTGGTAAATTAATTCCCCGGGGAATTCCCATTCAGCAAAACACATGTCTAGTGTTCTTCTCAAATTTGATTTAATTATTTGCTCCAATATTCCATTTTCGGAGCTGGTTATTTAATCTTTAAACGGTAATTCAATACAACACTGGATGCTGATTTAAAAGATTTGTTTCACGGATCAGGATCGTGGGAATTAAATTTGACTACCATTAGCATATAAGAAAAATATTTAATTTCGGACGGAACTAGTCAACCATGAAATGTCACGCAAGGTGTTTTCTTACCATTTTGTTTGTAAGTCGCAACATTGTTCGACGCAGGTAAAGGGGATAAGGAGGGGGGGGGGGCATTTTTTGTTCCCCCCACATGGCTCCCCTAAAGTGCTCACGAGACCAGCGCAGTTGTAAGCTCTAAGAGCTCTTGTTTTTTCTCAGTGACCAGACTGATGCCCCCGCTCGGCCAGGCTGGGGTCACGCAAGGTTTAAAAGCTAGAAAACACTTACTAATGGGAAATTTTCAAATGCTTTGGTCTTAATAAGCATGTTTAGCGTGAGATGTCCGATTTTAAAGCGTTTTATTCAAACAAAATTCTAAATTTTCATGCCTCGAAAGAAAAATATATTTCAGCGGGCCAGAATCTGTGAATAAATACCATTACGTTGGTGTTAAATAATGTGCTGACATGACAAGTTTCACTTTCGATCGGCTAGACATCGAGTCACGTAATGTAAAGGGAATCGTTTGGTCTTTACTTAACAAATATATTGTGAAGTATTTCTCTCTTAAGTGTAATCTATTTTTTGGCTGTACCATTGAAAGGATTTTAGAGATATGAAGAAAAATTCCCTTCACAAACATGCCCTGACTTGTAACGCTTACGTCATTCGGTAGGCTAGGGAAATTCCCAATACCATTACGTTGTTGTCAAAGAATGTGCTAGCTGACATGACAACTCTCACTTTGACAACTTTGCGTATCCTCTGATCTTTTTCTCCTTTTTTGTCTTTACAAAGACTGTTAAGTGTGAATTATTCGATTTTGAAGCGTTTGATTCATGGAAAATGATAAATTTCCACGCTTTCAAAGAGAAATATAATTTAGCGGGACAGAATCTGTGAATAACTACAAATACGTTGGTGTAAAAGAATGTGCTGATATGACAAGTTTCACTTTCGATCGGCTAGACATCGAGTCACGTAATGTTTTAAAGCTATTAATCAGCTACCTTTCAAATCTTTGCGAATCCTTTGGTCTTTTATGCCAAAGGCTTTTTTTTCCACTGTCAGGATGTGGATATTTTTTATTTTTTTATTTTTTCCCCATTTCACTTCAGATTGTTCAATATTTTTTAGTTATCTTTTTTTCATTCGCCCGCCATGGCTCCCGTAGGGTGGTCACGTGACCAGCGCAGTTTTAAGCTCTAAGAGCTTCTTGTTTTTTTTAGTTTTGTCGGTGACCAGACGCAGACCTCCACTCGGTCGAGGTTATGTCACGAGATGTTTAGAAGCTATAAATCAGTAACAAATGGAAACAAATGGTTATTCTTTGTCTTTACAAAGAATGTTTAGTGTGAAATATTCGAATTTGAAGCCTTTGACTCATGAAAAATACTAAATTTCAACGCTTTCAAGGAGAAATGTAATTCAGCGGGCCAGAATCTGTGAATAGATACCATTACGTTGGTGGAAAAAAATGTGCTGACATGACAAGTTTCACTTTCGATCGGCTAGACCTCGAGTCACGTAATTTTTCAAAACTATTAATCAGCTACCTTTCAAATCTTTGCGAATCCTTTGGTCTTTACTAAACAAATTTATTGCATAGTATTTCTCTTTTAAGCGTAATCTATTTTTAGGCTGTGTTATTGAAAGGATTTTAAAGATATGAAGAAAAATTCTCTTCACAAACATGCCCTGACTTATACCGCTTACGTCATTTGGTAGGCTAGGGGAATACCCTCTGTGCTAAAAACGGCTTCAGCGTCCACGCGTGGGAATTCGGCCAGAATTTGCATAAAAGAAAAATAATTAATGGCGTCTGGAACTAGTCAACCATGAAATGTCACACAAGGTGTCTTTTTTTATCATCATGTTTGTCACTCGCTACATTTTAACAACCGCCTATTGTAATACAGAAAGAGGGGCAACAAGCCGGAAGGCGAGATCTGGCCAAGTAAGAAAATTCAATTTTTTTGATTGGCTCTTTCAAAGCATGGCTGTCACAGCGCTAAAATTTGAACGTGCGATGCGGCCCCAAGAGAATTCAATGTCTGTTTTTTTGCAAATTATAGATCATGCACGCAATCATAATATATTCGTTTTTGAGACGTTTCGTTGTTTACAGTCGGCCTCAAAAGACAAGAAGATTTCGTTTTAGTTGTTTGTAGCATTATAAAGCTATTTCTGACGAATAACGATGTTTAAAAACAGAGAATCCGCCGTAAGAATATTTATGTTTGATTACGTGACCGGATCTAATTTGCATAAAATCTAGACATGTCTCGCCGCCAAATGAACAATTTTTTTAAATGAAATAAATATTTTTACCCGACCTAAAGCTTTCATGATTGCCTTCTGCTTAATTCTTTAGTAAAATACTCTGCTAGATATTATTCCTGGAAAGACGAGAATGGTAAAGCATTCGTTATTCATTTGGTTGAGGATTGGATATTCATTTGATTGCCCATTCTCGTCCCCAGAGGCCGCGATCCTTCTGGTTAGCACCCGGGTGCTGACCAGAAGGATCGCGGCCTCTGGGGACGAGAATGTTGATTGCCATTTTCTTAGAATTGTCTAGGGCATGCGCAATTGACTCGCCTGCCACATTCCTGACAGGCAATCACGTGGTGCAAATCGGATTTGACCAGATCTCGCCTTCTGCTTCGCCCACGAGATCTGGGAACGAGATTATTCTGTGCAAAGAGAGAATACTATCGAAATTCTCACGGATACTTACGTTCCTGGCGTGAAGCCAGACGCCAGACGTAATGAAATCAATATTCGGGGTTTGTTTCGAAAGCGGGTGTTTTTTTTAGGGCGACCATAATTTGTTTGAGGCGGGTTAGGGTAAGGGGGGGGGGGGGGGGTCAACTTTTATGGCAAAGGCTTTTTTTTCCACTGTCAGGATGTGGAATTATTTATTTATTTATTTATTTATTTTATTTTTTTCCCCATTTCACTTCAAGTTGTTCAATATTTTTTAGTTATCTTTTTTTCACTCCCCCGCCATGGCTCCCTTAGGGTGGTCACGTGACCAGCGCAGTTTTAAGCTCTAAGAGCTTCTTGTTTTTTTCGTTTTGTCGGTGACCTGTCCCAGACCTCCACTCGGTCGAGCTTGAAGTCACGTAATGTTTAGAAGCTACAAATCAGTAACAAATGGAAAAAGTTTCTCTATTTTTTTCTTTATAAAGTATGTTTATTGTGAACTATTCCATTTTGAAGCGTTTAGTCCATGGAAAATACTAAATTTCCACGCTTTCAAAGAGAAATATAATTTAGCGGGCCAGAATCTGTGAATAAATACCATTACGTTGGTGTAAAAGAATGTGCTGACATGACAAGTTTTACTTTCGATCGGCTAGAGCTCAAGTCACGTAATGTTTTAAAGCTATGTAAGCTACCTATCAAATCTTTGCGAATCCTTTGGTCTTTACTAAACAAATTTATTGCAAAGTATTTCTCTTAAGGGTAATCTATTTTTTTTGGGCCTGTGTCATTGAAAGGATTTTAGAGAAAAAGAAAAATTCCCTTCACAAACATGCCCTGACTTGTACCGCTTACGTCATTCGGTATGCTAGGGAAATACCCTCTGTTCTAAAAACAGCTTCAGCGTCCGCACGTGGGAATTCGGCCAGAATTTGCATATAAGAAAAATTATTAATCGCGGCTAGAACAAGTCAACCATGAAATGTACACAAAGTTTGTCAAACGCTGCATTTTTACAACCGCCTATTGTAATACGAAAACCGAAACAGGGTCAAATAAATTTTGAACTGTTGAAGAGGTTCAAAAATAGTAGTAACTTTATAGAAACTGCGAAACATTGTCATTGGGCCATTTTCAGTTTTATGCAAATGGGGAATACTGTCAAAATTCTCACGGATATTTACGTTCCTTGCGTGAAGCCAGACGTACTTATCAATTGTAAAGTTTATCCTCGGAGACCCAGGGGCAGTTGTTGTAAACCTTCGCCCAAAAAATCCCGTCGTCCGGATAAGCGTTTTTTTGGTTTACGGATCAGGATCGTGGGAATTAAATTTGGCCAGCATTAGCATATAGGAAAAATATTTAATTGCGGATGGAACTAGTCAACCGTGAAATGTCACACAAGGTGTTTTCTTACCATTTTGCTTGTCAGTCGCAACATTGTTTGACGCAGATAAAGGGGATATAAGGGGGTGGGGTGCATTTTTTATTCTCCCCCCATGGCTACCCCTAGGGTGGTCACGTGACCAGCGCAGTTTTAAGCTCTAAGAGCTTCTTGTTACTGATAATCCGGTGATCAGGCGATGATATTTTGTATTCGTAATATAATTTTCTGTTTGTGGCAACAAAAACAACAACTTAACACTTTATTCGTACATTGTAGAACATTTCGTTTGATTCGTATACTGTACAATACATGTAGCTGAGATGTACAATATAGTACTCTCCTGATAGACAGTGTCAATTCACATTCCACTTAAAAGACGAATATGGGCCTCATTTTAGTTACTAAATATTAAAAGCCGTCAATGAGGTAAAAAGTGACGTCACAGGAGAGACCTCTATAATACGGACACTTTGCTCTGTCCCTTCAGGGACGGCGGAGTAATTTTCCAAGTGGGGGGCTGACTAGTGACTTGAAGTGGGGGGGGGGGCTTAAAAGATTCTTCTCTTAGTAAGTCTTTATTTTTTTGGAAATTCTGGGGGGGGGGGTAGCCCCCGGTTCCGCCGTCCCTGCCCTCCGGTGTCCGTATTAGGAAGGTCCAACTGTATTTAATTTACTGTAAACCGTTGCTTGTTAATTTCCAATACTAAGGCTTTTTAGGTCACGCACTGAACAATCTGTTTTTCAAAATTATACAGACTACGAGCAGTCTATCAGTGTTAACATAATTATATTTTAATTGTTTCGTCATTTTTATCGCAATCGTGGTACAGATGTTTTTTTTATAGCATTTTAATAAAAAAAAAGTTGACAAAGCAAACGTTTTGAAACTTGGCATTAAAAACTAGGCTCGGTTTTGTCTTTTACCAGAGTATCTAATAATAGCATCCACAAGTAAGAATTACATCTTTCGCTCGGCGGAAAAGTTTCTTAGTGTATTTACGAAGTTCTGCGCATCTATAAAAGTAAACAAATAGACATACAGTACTATAGAGTCCGAAAAATACCGCGGTCCATGGTCTTATTAAGGCAGCCTTGAGTCCCCGGGCGGGGGGGGGGGTTACTCCCTATAATGGCCTATACGGGGAGGCTCCGCCCGAAAGGGGTACCTTTTTAAGGCTTAAGGTATATAAAAGGGTAGGGATTTCACGAGTTTAGGTATATGAAAGGGTATGGAAATCTGTCACTTATGTATTAAAAAGGGCCCTTAATTAAAATATTTCGAACAGACGCAATTTATCGCTGTATTATTTTAATTTATTAAGCGCTACATGAAAATGACAAGAAAACGTCCTGTTTTAAGTCCACGCCACGTCTTTTAGGTATATGAAAGGGGTACCTTTTTTCAGTTAAAGGTATACGAAAGGGGTACAATTTCTGTCAACTCCCCCCCCTCCCCCCCCCCCCCTCGGGGCTTGAGTCTTGCGCCGTTTGAAGAAGGTTCTAAAATTCTTGCCACTAAAGCTGGGACAAAACAAATTACAAGAGTGACGAAAATAAAGAACATTGTTTTTGCACCTCTAAATCGATGTCGTTGTTGATTTTCAGCTGTGATTTGCAGCATCGCTTGCTGTTGTGCCCGAACTTGGCGACGTTGTCTTCTGGAAGCGTAATGAATTGTAAAATTGAAATAAAATATGACAGCAAGAGCCACAAACAATGTCACTGACAAGACTTTCTGAGACTCTTTTTCAACAACCAAATCGTCAACCAGAAATGGAACGCTAACAAACAGACTGACGAACCAAATTGTGATGATGAGCTTTACGGTGCGTCGCTGAGGCAAAATGTCGTGGTAACGGAACGAATGGATCACACCGATATAACGCTCAAACGTCGCGAGAGTAAGATTAAGCACTGCGCTGTACACGAAAACGTTAGTGCAAAAGGCGCCAATAAGGTGAACCACACTTGACAAAGCGCAGTTGCCTTGTAGGACATTGACGCTTCCAACAACCCAAAAGCAATGCATGGACAAACCCTCGAAAAAAATCGCTGCCGACAAACTGGCTAGGGCAATGTTAGAGGAGATGTGAAGCTCAGAGAAGCTCAAAACGGTTATAAACACCAGAGCGTTTCCAGAGCACGAGCAAATGGCCGCTAGGATGTTAACACTGCAGAAAACGATCAATAGAGCTGGGCTGTAATTTCTCACAACAACAAGGTCTTGAACATGTGTGTAGTATGACGTGTTGGCGCAACCACCCGGCAGTAAAACTCATGATTTAAACTTGGAGATGGACCTCTTAGCCGAACAACATTAGCATAGGTAGCTGAATTAAAAATGCAAGTAATACGACAAGATTTGATTAAAGTATACACCATAAATAAATTTTTTAAATTTTTATTTTAGTTCTTACAGAGTGTTCTACAAAAGTTGAATATTGTTTGAGAATTACTGTAATTGAGCAATTATTCTTTTATTATATAAAACCTACGTATCACTTAATGGCTAAGCAATACACTTCAGTTCATCTAAGGGCGCGTTCGCTTGGGAAATTCTGGAATAAGAATATATTCCGGAATATTTTCCAGCTAATCTGCTCCTGGGAGCAGAATAGCCGGAATAGTATCCCACAATCAGAAGACTGAGCTGCTAAACGAACCCTTACTCGCATTATTCTAATTATTCATATTCCGGATTGATCCCAAACGAGCGCGTCCTAAGTTTGCTTTATATAAAGAGATTTTCAGATGCATTCAAAGAAGTGCTTTATAAAATAGAAATTGTCGCTTTAACTAACACTCTGTAAACAATTTGTCTTACATTTTCTTATCAGTAAATGAAAAGTTAACTTGTAGGGAAAAACAGTAATATTAGTAGCGAATGAGTGATCTCTTAATAAAATGATGAATACATAATGCTACGAATACTACTAAACAACTGAACAAAAAATAAATGTTTCCCTGTGATTTTTTGGCTTTGTTACGTAGAAAAGGGAAATTAATTGACTGAAACGTGCGATACGTATTAATTGATAATGTTGCTAATTTGCACACCTTTTCATTGCATTACCAATAAATGGCACGCGATGCATGCAGAAGCGATGGCGTTTCACAAGGGGTCTTACATAATTTGGAGAAAAAACGTAAAGTAAATAAAAGTTGCTGACACCTTGTGTGTGAAAAAGACTGTTATCCAACTGCAGTTTACATTTTTTAAACATAAGAAGCCTGTTAGTAATTGTATAAATAGCATTGCCTGAGGATCTGATGGAATTAAAATAAATACAGCTGTTATGAATTCACAGACCAAGGATGCAAATAATACATTTTCTTCGTAGATTTGCTCAATTGAAAAACAGTAATATTTTATTTTATATTTTTATATTGTTTTTAGATTTTCCTATGTTGTCTCAACAAATATTGCGTTATACTGTAGTGTGATATCACGGATAAACGACATACGATACGCGAGCAAGCTTTAAAGCTGCGAGAAAGGTCAAACGGTCTCTTGCTCATACTGTCCCTTTATATTATAAGAATTAAAAATTTCTGTCAACTAAATCTAATAGACCCCATCATATATAATTAGTCTCTTTCATTTATACATTGAAGTGTTTCATTCTAACTGCACGGAAGTATTGTGCTTTTGTGTTTACGCGGCAATTTCCTGTTAAGTTAAACTTGATTTTCTGTTCGATCGGGCCAAACAGACAAAAAAAACCGATCGTTCGATGGCATAAAAGCGATGTCACGCCATCGCTTAAAAATTAAACAAGTCTATTTTATGTCTGTCTATTATATCTATAATTATACCTTGCCAATTTACTCTATTTAAACAGAGGGACCAGATTAAGATTCACAGTAAAACTGCTTGATGGTGTGGAACTTAACATTGGAACTCCGCCACACTAGAAATAGAGTCTGCTCCATACTTAGACATCGGGCAGGCCAGATGGATCATCGATGACAGAGCTTATCTCAGTGTCCCACACTTGACCATCTTCTTGCTCTGGATTTCGTTCCGCTTGACATAGTAACCTGTACCTGTTCCTTATTGTCTTCGCCTCCTAGGTCTTCCACTTTTGCGTACTTAGCTGAATCGTACTTATCCATGCTGATCAGTTCTAGGTATGTCTGAGATGAACATAATGTAAAAGGTATTAATGTGTAAGTAACAGTGGTAGCTCCAGAGGTGCTCAAAAGGGGGAAGGCAAAGGGAAGATAAATAGATATTTTCTTGCTTAACCTTTGACTCCCAATTTTTGCCCCAAGGGTTTTTTTTTTTTTTGTTTTTTTTTTATTTTTTTTTTTTTATTTTTAAAATATTTTTTTTTTTTTTTTAAAGGAGAGTAAAGGAGGAGTGTTGTTGGGAGTGAAGGTGCCTTATTTAGCCGTTCATTCGTCTCAAGGCCTTTGAGATCTGGTTCAGCAGAAAAGGAGGCTGGAGGGGGGAAGGAGGGGGGGGGGGAGGGGTGCATGCATCACAAATACGATAACGCACAGAAAAATTTATGTCTGCTGGAGAATGTTTAGTGCATGTTTACACCAGTTCAATAACACGTCTGAGAAGAAAAGCGGCACAAAAAGGGGACCTTGGTCAAATCGGCAAAGCAATATTTTCTGTTAATATAATGTCTTGACAGACCATTTTGGCAAAGGGTAGATTTATTTTATGATCGATGTTCTAAAATGGGCTTATTTGAGAGAAAGGGGAAATACCCAAAGATGATCAAAGATGACACGAACACACAAACAAAGAAACGTACAAGATCTATGGAAGGACATTACACTCGAAATTTTTTATAGCCTATACGAATACCTCAGTTACTATCAAAATCATAACAAACCGTGTCACGAATGTAAGAATCCATTCTTTGTCGCAGATTTTCAAACGGGGGACGGAAATCAGGATTAAAGTTCCAGCACCTCTCCATTATATCATACCTAAAAAGAAACAGTTGTTTTCAATGACATTGTGTTCTGAAAAGTTTCCGTTTACGCGGGTTACGACAAAACTTTTAAGAATGTAGAAATGTGCAGGCTTTCAAAGAGCCTCGTTACAGAGCTGCATACACATCAGTGGCGATGTCCCATACATTTGAAAAAACAAAAGGTATTGTAAGGTAACCATCACAGTCGGAATGCTCTATGTGCGAGTTTTGCCTTTGTTCGAACGATCGATATTAAAAGTTCTATTGCAACTTTTTTGACAACATTTGCTGGGTAACAATTTTGTTGAGGTTAGACACGTATACTGTATATTTGAGAGCTGTGTAAATATACTGCTGAATATCTGAAAATATCTAAGGAAATAAAAAAAGGCAAAACGAAAGAAACAACTACAACAAAAGATTTCTAAAGATTTCAATGCAAGTATTAAGGCACCAAAGTTACGTGTACTTATTTGCTTTTGGTAATTATTTTAGTCAATCCTTTGATTAACTACGTACAAAGATTTGTCGACATGTGGTGGCTTTGGCATCTTGTAACCTTCCTTAATTTCCACAACTGTCCTGGCTTCTGACCAATCAGGATACGGAATGCCTCCTGTTGCGAAATCAGTACAGACTTTTGTTTGGGAGATTCACTCGTAAAAATATTTAGTTATGTTATATGTGGCACGCCAAGGGACACCGCGTTTGGCGCTGCGTTAATCCGAAACAGGGATACAGATTGCGCTTCTTGGTGTGAAATAAACTTATAGCTGTCTGCTTGTTGCTCTAAAAGAGGACAATAGATTAATGTTTTTCTTACTTTTGACTTGAAAAATTGGTTACAGAGTTTTCCTGTTTGGACTAAAGAAGGTTTACAACGTCACCTCTTGATCTGAATTTAAGCGTAACATGTAATTGGTCCAAATTGGTCCAACTTATTCCTGATTTGTCATTCGTTCGAAAGGTTTTTAAAATAACGTCAATTTGCTTACTGTATAAAAAAATGTATTTAAAGATTTACATAGAAATAGGAAAAATAACCTACCGATGGTAAATATCTCATAAAGAACGATTCCATAAGACCACCTGTAGGTTAATAATGCAAATATGAGGGTTAAGTGTAATTTTCATAGGAGAATGGCTGAATCCGACAGTCTGATTGGCTGAGACGCTCGATCTATGACACTATATATTAGTTACTAAGCCACAGCACGATTTTAATAAACTACATAGGCCTTTCGACCTTACCGGTCCTCTTCAGTGTAGTTACATTTAAAAATGGCACATACTTTGATGAACGTAAAACAACGTTGATAATGAAGTTACTACAAGACGTTTCGACCGAGAACTTTCGGCCTTCTTCGGTATAAACATGGCAGAAAAAGCTTTTTCTGCCATGGCTTTTTCTGCCATGTTTGAACCGAAGAAGGCCGAAGATTCTCGGTCAAAACGTCTTGTAGTTAGTTCATTATGAACGTTGTCGTTGTTTTACGTTCATCAAAGTCAGTGTCAGAATAGTGACTAAAATTAACTGCTATTTATAATATAATACATACACATCACTTTTTGGTGAGAGTTCTGCAATATTTCCAAACAGAATTTCAGGTGCTGTCCATTTAACTGGGATGCAGCCCTGTGGAATAAAACAGCTTGGGAAGTTCATATATTCCTCGCGAAGCGAGGCCGAAGGCCGAGCGCAACGGGGTGTATAATTTTGTCCCTCAAAGGGCTCAGGCGGGATGAAATCTCGTGTGGAGTTTACGGTCATATATATATATATATTTATTTATTTGTGAGCTTGGTGTGTGGCGGAAATGACGTCACAAGGCCACGCGCTGGTGGCCTAATGGTGTCAGGCGTCGAACTTGAAATCAGATCTTCGGGACTGAGGGCGGGGGTTCGAATCCGGGAAGGTTTTTTTTTTATTATTATTATTTTTTATTTTGTGGGTTCGAATCCTGAGCCTTTCATTTTTATCGTATTTTCTTTTCTTTTTAAAATAACACTGATTTCCACATAATACTCCCTCAACGCCTATTCAGGCTATAAACTGCTGGTGTTGAAAACTGTTCATTGTTGTATGAAAATTTGCCATTTCGTTCTGAACCCATTGTTGCTGATGTAAAGGCTGATCGGGATTTCTCCATCCATTGGAAAGATAATCATCTCTGTTTAGTTCCTGTTGCTGTTGCTGTAATTGTTGTTGTCTATGCGTGGCACTATTTTCTCAAGCAGACTGTAATCGAATATTTCTCTCCTCCTCCGATTCTAATTGTAAGCGCGCTGCATCACTTTCCCTTCTTAATTGTAATCTATCCTGTAGCTGTTCAGTTGATTCTACTAAAAGTCTGTCTGTATAATTTTGTCTCAGTAATTGTAATCTCTGTATTCTTGTGTCTTCAGCTTCTGTTTGTATTCTATCCGCGGCATTTTGTCGAAGTCTCTGTAATCGTGCAGTTCGTTGTTGTTCAGTTGCTGTTTGTATTCTGTCCGCGGTATTTTGTCGAAGTCTCTGTAATCGTGCAGTTCGTTGTTGTTCAGTTTCTGTTTGTATTCTGTCTGCTATATTTTGTCGAAGTCTCTGTAATCGTGCAGTTCGTTGTTGTTCAGTTTCTGTTTGTATTCTGTCTGCTATATTTTGTCGATGGTTTCTGTCTGCTATATTTTGTCGAAGTCTCTGTAATCGTGCAGTTCGTTGTTGTTCAGTTTCTGTTTGTATTCTGTCTGCTATATTTTGTCGAAGTCTCTGTCATCGTGCAGTTCGTTGTTGTTCAGTTTCTGTTTGTATTCTGTCTGCTATATTTTGTCGAAGTCTCTGTCATCGTGCAGTTCGTTGTTGTTCAGTTTCTGTTTGTATTCTGTCTGCTGTATTTTGTCGAGGTCTCTGTAATCGTGCAGTTCGTTGTTGTGCGGTTTCTGTTTGTATTTTGTCTGCTGTATTTTGTCGAAGTCTCTGTAATCGTGCAGTTCGTTATTGTTCAGTTTCTGTTTGTATTCTGTCTGCTGTATTTTGTCCGTTACTAGGCAACAATAACCCAGAGCTTCGTGAGGCCCTGCGAGTCACGTATTACTAGTTAATATGGCGATGTGTGTTTTTGAAGTAAAATAAATCAGCGATCGCGACTTGGTACAAGAAAAATTTAGCTTTAGCGACCGATTAATTAAATGTCGTTTTTGGTGTTCAAAATATCAAGAAAGGTCAAATTTTGCTAAACTTAATTACGTACTTTCCATGCAAGTAGAAGCCAAGACCAAGTATAATAAATAACTAATGTACCTTTTTAGCATTGCCAAGTCCGTATTTAAAAGTCTGATATGCCAGCCCAAAGTCGGTCACCTTGCAGACATAGTGCTCATCGACAAGTACGTTTCGAGCTGCGAGGTCGCGATGGATTATCTACAAAATTAAACACAACCTAAATAGTGACTGAAATGTCCAGAACTTTTTTTAGTCTATTTTCCGTACAAATCAGCCAGCATTTGAGCTATGCTGTCCAGTCACGTGACTACTTACCCCTCTTGATCCGAGGAACACCATGCCTGCCGCAATTTGTTTGGCAAATGTTACTAGGTCATATATTCCTAGCTCCTCAACATTCCCCTCACCTAGATGATACTTATCATTAATTCCCCGACTTTTTCTCAGCAACCCAAGCAAATCTCCACGTGCCAAATACTCCATGATCATAATTGGAGATCCTATGAGGAGAAATACAAGTTATGGTTCTGATGAAAACGTCTTTATCATCGTTGATGACTTATTCTTAGATTTACAAGCAAATTCAACACCCCCCCCCCACCATGGAAGAGATGTATGTTTTGGAGGGAGGATGGGGTGGGGAGTTGATGGAGCCACCACCTGGGTTTTCGTTCATCTAAATAAAGCGAATTTGTACATGATTATGTCTCTGACTGACTCAAAAGTTATACCCCTTGCGGTCTGACCTCTAGTAAGCGACCACCTTCCATAAGCGACCATACATGAAGGCTTGACGTTTTAAATGGAGGTTCGACTGCATATAAAAAAGGACTGGAAAGTATTCTCAGTTCAATGCGTAAACTATTAAAGGGCAGTTCCAATTTAACGCGTTATTTCCAATGATTTTATTAAACGTTCCGATCGCTAGAGCTTTCATTTAAGCTCATAAAGTGTTTGCCATAATTTGACTAAGAAACATTTTCCAATGCTGGGCTATTAAACGTATTTACCTTCAGTTGTAACACAACCAATAAACTTAATAATGTTTGCCTGATCACTCTCTCCAAACAGTTTTCCCAATTCAATCTCTCTCATCAAAGCTTTTCTTCCTTCCTCTCCAGAACTCGCTGCAAAGTACGAAAGCATAAATAATTGCTTTCCTTGTTTGCGTCATTTACATAATATATAATTTAATGCAGATTAGTTGGATCTTACGTGTGAAGCATTTTGCAGCGACTGTTTGATTTCCAAGTGTTCCACCCGGTTGACTCAGACGTGCTCTCCAGACGGCTCCAAATGCTCCGTGGCCAATGGACTCTCTGAGAATTATACGGTCCCGTGCAACCTCCCATTTATCCACGTTCTCATTCATCACCTTTAATTCAATTGCTTCTTCTTTATTAGGCCTAAATTATTGAACAAGTTCGGGCTTTCTTCAATGCTGATAAAGCAAAATAATTAAAATATTATCATGATACTATGGGCACCACTACAGGGGTTTTCAGAAATACCTGCTCAATACAACAACAACAACAACGACAACGACAATGTATAGTAACAAGATGTTATTTACTCAGTTTGGGTCCTAATAATCCTTTCAAAACGTTTTCTAACTTTCAAGAATGCTTGTGATAGTTTTCCCAGAAGACACGTAATAGATTAAGCCATACCTAAAAGCGGAGCTCCCTGGTTATTTACTTTGCCCTTTATTTTTACAGGAGCAAGTGTTTTAATCTGAATTTCTAACCACAGACAGAATAAATTGGGACTTGCGCCCGCGATCCAATGGAAAAACCATTACCTGGTCAGCGCTCAACTTCAAAAAACACGTGACCTCGATGAGCTCTACACCTGAGCCCGCGATATTGTCATGTGATACTGGTCAATTGACCGTTAGACTGTCAATTGACCGTAAGATGTATGTCCAATATGAAGGTTAACCTTTAGTTTTCCAGTATGCCTTTAACCGGAATATGTACGTTCGTACGCGCCCACGAGCCATGCCGCTAGCCATGATGTCTATGAAAAATTAAATGCACAGTTTTCCTATTTCTATGGTTATAAAATTCCGCTCTGCGGCCCTTCGGGCCGCTGGAGCTCCGCTATCATGATTGATGCATTTTAAAGTGGCTGACTGATCCATGCTTTTAATTTAAAGAGGGTTTCGGATAATATGTACTGATGAAAGAGTTACATGGTTTACTTACTTGGTTATGGCTGTTCCCCCAGGGTAAAATAATGAAACATAAAAAATAAAACAAACAAGGTCATGTGCATTTTAACCACGGTATGAGTAAGAAAACAATTTTTGGAAAGTTCAGCATTTTAATCGTGACGAATCATTTTTAAATACTAATTATGTAGCTGTCAGTAAATCCTATACCGTACAATTCCGGTAAAAAGCCCTGGGCTTATACAACTTCGTAAGGGGTTTTGGTTGGGCTTATAAACGTAGGGCCTTTTATCCGGAGGGCTTATAAAGGGAAGAAAAAAAATTCCTCTGAGAGCCAAATTGGACGAGGCCTACGGCTTCGTCCGATTTTGGCTGTCCTCGGAATTTTTTTCATCGAATTATTTCCAATTGGACAGCATGCTGTCTTGTTACATATCTATACTAATTATAACAAACGTGATTGTTCCTTAGCATGCTCTATTTTTTCTCAAAATGATAAAAAAGTGCGAACAGCGTAGCCGACTGTTTAGTAACAATAACAAAGTGTCCGTAAACAAAAAAAACAAAATTTGTCTAGCATGCACTTGATAGGGTTTCTTCTTGTGACTTAACATTCCTTTTGTATATTCCTGAAGTATTTTTATTTTTTTCACATACAATGTACCTTTTTCTCTCGAACTATACCATAGAGACTAAATTTAAATGTGCATATCCCTGAAAAACTCTCACAAATGGCGTTTTCTCATCGAGTTATGCCACACAGGTAATTAATATTTGTAGGATTGCTTGCTTGCTCGCTTGCTCGCTTGCTCGCTTGCTCGGCCGCTCACGTACGCACTCAGTTATCCACTCACCTGCTATTGATCTTCGACGTTTACAGATATACCAGCCGACAGCAATAGTACAACATAGAAGAATGGAAGCAGTTATAGGTCCCACAATGTAATCCCACTCCAGAGAACCACTGGAGCTAGAAGGAGCGGCTGTCAAGACAATCGAATTCAAAACCTCACTATTAGCACATACTTGATTTCAAATAGTTTTCACTTTTTAAAAAGCCTTGTTTATCAAGGGAAATGAAACATTTTAAGACAAAAATTGTCCTTCAAAAATAGGTAAAGTTAACCAATCAAATAAATTATTTTTTCAATATAGTTAATTAACTTTTTCATAATTTGAAAATATCATTTTGGATGAACCAATACGAATAACACTGATTTAAAAAGGGTCCATTTGTTGGGAAGTAAGTCTTATCTCACTGAAATAGTGTATACTAAACGTACATTTCCAATTCTGGTAGTTTTAAAGAGAACTGCATGCAGTTAAATCATCAACATTATTAGATTTTAAACAGGGCAACTTATCTTGCTTAAAGATCTCACGGGTAGATGAGCCGGAAGGCGAGATCTGGTCAAGAAAGAAATTTTTTTTGATTGGCTGTTTCAAAACATGGCCGTCACAGCGCTAAAATTTAAACGTGCGATGCGGCCACAAGGTAGCCTGCGTTGCAGATGAACAAAACCCCGGTATAGTCCGTCTGCGAATCAGCGCACAAAAGCTTGTTCCGCCCCCCCCCCCCCCCCCCGCGTGTTACCAGGATTTTCTATAATAACCTTTGATTGGCTCTTGTATAGGGCCGTTCTTTCGTGTGCTATGATTGGTCGATTGGATCTCGTGAAACCATAGCTACGCTCTGATGAATAACAGAGACAAAATAAACTTGGCGGCGATCACGGCAGATTGGTAGAAATTAGCGTTTAAAGCGGTAAAAAAGCAGCCGGTTTGAACTATCTGATATAAAAAAGAAAACAACAATAACGACAAGAAGGATACACAGCTAACAAGCAAAAAAGTCATACCGTAGAAATCTTTAATAATCAACATTTGCTTTGTGGTGAAAGAATGTCGCACAACGAACATCCGTCATCGGTGATGAGAAGCAACACACCTTGCAACACTATAAACAGCCGGCATTACAAATGCAGAATGCAGTCGACATCTTCACGGAAAATTTAGGACCAGAGGGAAAATTTCGAGAGCTCAAAAAATATCTTGCAAATATGCATGATCCAAAACTAACCGCAATAGTAATTACATATGACAAATTTAGAATAGAGGTGTCAAAATATACAAACGGGAAACTGTGCAGACCTATGACCTCTACACATTTGCCGACACATTTGCTATTAAAGCGACAGTCTAACGTCACTGCTAAACTTAAAACGCTTTCAAATAATACAGCTGACAGCATAAAGTGCCCTTTCTAAAAAAGTGAGAAGCGAAATAAATTGGATGACCAAATCCAAGATAGAACGACAAATGCAAAAATTATATGACACAATCTGGTATTCATCGAACGAGTAACTATGGTTTCACAAGATTCACTCGACCAATAACGGCACACGAATAAACGGCCCTATTCAAGAGCCAATCAGAGGTTATTATAGAACATCCTGGAGACAAGCTTGTCACTCTCTTACCGAATTCCCCACATATTTGTAAACTACAAGGGACTGTTTAAATTTCTCAAGGGAATATTTTAATTTCCCAAAGGATCACATTTCGCTGTGTGTGATGTAGACGTCATTCGAAAGGAATGCGTCAGCAGTTCTAGTTTTTTTAAGTGTTATTTGTTTTTATTGAAAGAAGTATTTTTTGGTCATCACTCATCACTTGAAGGGAAATTTTGAACAAAATGAAAGATACAAGGCAGGCAATTTTGATGGTGTTTTGAGACTACAGTGTGTAATTTGTTTAATGCCACGCGTCGCTCGTCATCTACCTTTTCGCGAAGTAAAGGTATGTATTTTTCACGGTTTGTGCTATTGTTCGATTGAATCGTTGTTTCATTGTCTGAGGATATTTGCGAATGCGATTTTCTGTTGTCATGAAGTTTGTACAGTGTTTGTAGACTACTTCATTGAAAGAAGTATTTTTAGATCGTCACGCAATGTTGTGTAGAGATTAGCTGACGTGTAGCTATTTTGAGTACTTTGGTAGTTCTCAGTTTAGTTTCGGTAACGGTCATATCATTTTTGAACCGCTGAACAGTTTTAAACAGGCATTTAGACAAACAAACGTCACTACAAGGAAACAAGGAGTTTCGAGTATTTAAATTTTCCCGCCAAACTTCAGGCTGAGCTCTTTGACGTCAAGCATACATTACCAGCTCCAAGATGGCGGTGTTCAGTTGTCGAGTTTTGGGAAAGATTTCGTAGGGTTATAGCGAACGTTGGAGGCTGAAATTTTGGCGAATAACATATCTTTGTATAAACTTTTTATTGGCGTAAAGAAAACAAATGGCCATTCTGGAATGAACTTCTCCTTTAAAAGAGGACAAGATCAACTAACGGAAAGGTTTTCTTTAAAAAAAACTTCACCGCAATGTGCCTCTGACAAAATGTAAATAAATAGACAAACGTAAAACTCGAGACGATAATGAAAGATGCATGGTTTATGGCGCATCAGGAATTTGACAATGGAAATTCCCAACGAGCTGATAATCAGGAAAATCAATTAGCCGATAACCTTTCTTTTGGAGCAAAGTGGCAGTCAAACTTTAAGATCGGTTTTAGCCTGTTGATTTAATGCATCGGAAATCGCTTTCAGTATTATCATTTCCCCTATTCATACCTCATGCAAAATAGCCGATATCTCGAAGAGATCTTTGATCTTAGAATTGTCTCATGCATGCTCATTTGACTCGACTGCCACATTCCTGACAGGCGATCACGTGGTACAAATCAGATTTGACCAGATCTCGCCTTCCGGCTCGTCTACCCGCAAGATCTGGGAACGAGATTACAAGGCAACAATACAAAAATCAGTATCAAGTACGATTTTAACCTGAAAGGATTTTTGGATTTCATAAAATAATACAACTATGAAGTTGATTGTTGCAACCTCTGTTTCTTGCTATACGTACTGAATAAATTCGAGTTTAATTGCTCGAGCACCGATTGTATACGACATAGCGCTAATCAGGCTACCTGATCAGGCTATGTAACACAAAAGTTTTCTTGATAACATGAAAACGTGTCATCAATCTTACCCCTGACTGTTATCTTCACAGTTGAGGACACGGTGCCTGCCCTGTTGTGTGCTTCACAAGAGTAATCACCACTGTCATCCGACACAACGCTTGCAATATGAAGCGCACTTTCATCACCTACTCGCTGACCGATTTCTGCTCTTGGAATTTCTGAGGCACCGTCTTTCTTCCATTTGATTTGCAATGTTACTTTATTGACTCTGCAACTCAATCTGAGTGCATCTCCTTCCATTAGCGTGGGATAGAGTTTTGGAATAATTTCGGAAGTGGGTTTTTCTGTTTAATTAAGAGAAACGAAGAAATGAATGAATAAAGTCGTCAATGTAAGCAATTGTTTGGCACATTAAAGAGCATAAACCACATCGGAAGATAAAATATGGCCAGTTGTGATAAGTGCAAATCTTAAATCACTGGTCAGGAAAATAAGCTATAGGCTGAAATGTTTTGATGTGCTCAGTGGCAAACAGTTAAGAGGATATTCCATTATCTTGTTTGGAAATATGAGCTGTATACGTAGACATAACAAATACAATAAACAGTCGATTACATGACAAACAGTCGAACCTATTTAATACGGACACCAAAGGGACAGGTAGGAGTGTCCGTATTACAGACGTAGAGTTTATAGAGCAGGTTTCAATCGAGTGTCGTAAAACCACAGGCAGCCCAAGCTCACGTTTGGAGCGGTCGGTAGGTATAAATTGGTGTTGCGTAACACTAGACTGTTGAGAATATTATAAGGCTTTGTATGGGATTTGGGTCGATTTTGCCGTATTTATGCTTAAAATACTGTAAATATACAAAATAAACTTACTTTTGCCATTTGCTGTGTCCTCTTGCCTGTTTTGCGTCTAGAAGTGGTGTTTTAGTCGATTTTTCTCTTCCCTGTTCCTTCCGTCTTAGGAAGGAAGGAATAGGGAAGAGACAAATCGACTAAAACACCACTTCTAGACGCAAAACAGGCAAGAGGACACAGCAAATGGCAAAAGTAAGTTTATTTTGTATATTTACAGTATTTTAAGCATAAATACGGCAAAATCGACCCAAATCTCATACAAAACCTTATAATATTCTCAACAGTCTAGTGTTACGCAACACCAATTTTTGCCTACCGACCGTTCCAAACGTGAGCTTGGGCTCCCTGTGGTAAAAACAAAACCAAAGTAATTACTCCGGCCAATCACAAAGGACACAGACAAACCAGTGAACCAATCAAAACTCCAAGCAAATACATGTAGCCGGCACGAAGCGCGGGAAAACGTGCGCGAGCGAGTCACGATTGGTTTTGGTTTTAGTTCTGATTGGCTGAGAAAGTCGCGCGAGATTTTTAAGCCAATCACTAAGCGTAGCAATGCAAAACCAAAGCAAACGCAATTAACTTTCAACACTCAAGTGAAAACCGCTCTATGAATTTTGTCTCTTTCTGACCAAGTGAATTGCCTGTGATATTCAGGTCCGTATTATGGAGGTGCCCGTAAGGAGAGGTTCGACTGTACAAAGTAGCTTTACAACTTACTTTCCCGGAGGGGGAGGGGGGGTACTCCCTATATGGCCTATACGGGGAGGTTCCGCCCGAAAAGGGTACCTTTTTCAGGCTTCAGGTATATAGAAGGGTAGGGATTTCATAAGTTTAGGTATACGAAAGGGTATGGAAATCTGTCAGTTAGGTTTTTGAAAGGGCCTTTAATTAAACTACCGTATTTATTCGATTAAGCGCCCAACCTCGAATAAGCGCCCACCTCGAATAAGCGCCCACCCCACCCTCCTTAAAAGAGGAATTTTGATTGTTGTTGAAGTTAAGATTAAAATTGACTAATTACTACTAAAATACTATCCCGAAGACCGAAACTTTTTATTTTTTTACTGAAACTTTCAATTAAAATTTAAAATTCAGCTTTGGTACACCTTCACGTTTAATTGTTATACATTGTTTTCTTGCAAAATAAACGCGCTATTTGCTTAAAAATGGTGAAAATTAAATAAGCGCCCAGCCTCGAATAAGCGCCCACCTCGAATAAGCGCCCACCCTCAAGGTCCAAAAATTTAATAAGCGCCCAGGGCGCTTAATCGAATAAATACGGTATTTCGAACAGATGTAATTTATGGCTGTATTATTTCAATTTATTAAGCGCTACTACTCTATACCATGACTTTCAGGTATATGAAAGGGATACCTTTCTTTATTAAAAGGTATACGAAAGGGGTACAATTTTTGGCAAAATGGTATATAAAAGGGTAAGGGGTAAGAGCTCGGGGCGGAGCCTCCCCGTACAAAACTTTTTTGGGTAGCCCCCCCCCCCCCCCCGGCTTACTTTAGACACAGATAGAGCATCGTGCAACACTTTCTTCCAAAACAACAAAAAAATGTATCATTGACGGCAATTTCTCGTAGGTTAGTTTGTCGTTGATATATTTGGTACTCACCTAAAACA
Organism: Oculina patagonica; assembly: GCF_052425735.1. NCBI lineage: Eukaryota > Metazoa > Cnidaria > Anthozoa > Scleractinia > Oculinidae > Oculina > Oculina patagonica. The sequence goes on from NC_135762.1 coordinate 10,030,490, forward strand.
CGAAGAGTTGAGGTCAAACTTGTTGTGTTTGCTTTGTTTTCTGCTGTGCATCTGTATGTGCCTTCCATATCTTTTGTTACATTTGGAAGAAGTAGGTTGGATCCATCCTCGGTAGGTTTTTCAAAAGCACGCGAAGGAAGACGTCCATCATTAAATTTCCAACTGACTGTCGGTTTTGGAAAACCCGTCGCTTTGCAGAAAAGCTCAGTTGTGTTGCCTTCAGGAACAGTTTGGTTTCTTGTGGACACAACAATCTGAGGAGAAACTTTTGGCAACATTTTGTTTAATTAGTTGTGTTCAATTTATGACCATGAAAAAGCGTAATTTAAATCATCTTGCACAGGAGTTTTCTAAGTCAAAAAGTTAAAGTCATCTTTAACTTTCTAGCACTTTGACTAATAGGTTTCAATGAAAAGCGATAGGTATTCCATTAAAAGGTATTTATTTCTGTAACGCATCGTTGAACAACCTGAAAAGTACATAAGTTTCACCACGTGACGCTTTTGTCGTTTCAAACGATTTGGTTGACCGTTGGGCAACTCTTTTGGCTATTAAAACAGCTTAATTAGCACAGTTTATCTATCACGAACCAACACTTTTAATCGTAAATACTCAGAGTATTAAAACTACGACAAACAAACTTGTGGAGTGTATAGTACGTGTAACTCCAAACATGTTTCCTTTGAGACCAGCAACGTATGGAGTGGAAATTACGTCAAGATTATCAAACAGCCATCATCTTGGATTTCTTCATTATTCCATGGCGTTAGAAAATTATCAAAACTGACTCAAAACTAATAAAAGCATGCTAGATTGATCTAAACATGTTAACGTTACTGCAAGAAGGTTAAAAATATTCATAAGAACTGGTCAATTCAAAGTTTGAAAGCACTTGGCATTGAAAATATGGTTGGCATTGGCAACATCAAGTTTCATAAACAGTAACAAGACATTATTTGCACTGTTTTGTTTATTCGCTTCCATTTTTTCTTTTCTTTATATTGTATTTTATTTTAAGTTTTGCGCGAATCATCATGTGATAAGGACATTGTACTTTGACTTGAACTCGAGGAGCAACAAAGATCGTGTATATGTAATAATAAACGGAATATTGTAGAAGATACAATTTTGACCACGAAAGTCCAAAACAACTTACAATATGCAAATTTTTAGTGTCTCGCCACGAAGACGCGAATAAAGTCATATCGAATTGTTGCTGGATAAATAACAGATAAAGGCACAGTGTTATTAACGTTTGAAGTACGTCTGTTTTGATAGGGTCAAATTGCGTAACATGTCAAGTAGAAACAGTTGTTTACCTGTTACGTCAATCCAGAAATTTATCTGTATTTTTCCTGCCTTGTTTTCAGCACTACATCCATACCAGCCTGCGTCCTCGAAAGTAATTCTGTCGATAGTGAGTGTGTTTTCTTTGTTACGAAGGTCCAATCCATCCTTCGTCCAGTTGACCTTCAGTGGAGGATCTCCACTCACATAGCAACTTATTGCAAATGTAGAGTTATATGGAACAGATTGATTCGCGAGCAGGGGATTCATTTTAGGTGGAACTTAAACAAAAAAGAACATAAAAGTTAATTCTCTTGTCACTGCCATGCAATTACTTCTGCCCAAAATCTTTTGAAATCACTTTGTTAGCTTTCATAATTATTGACGGAAATCATTTGGTAGTTTTACCAGTCTTTTTTAGAGTACCGGTATAATTTTTCCTCAAATCATTGTGTTTATCACTGTGTCAACATAGCTCGTGCATTACATATGGGTGCACGTGGAAGGGAAGGCCTTTGCTTTCCCATAGACAAATTGAAAAAAGGTTCCTGTTCATTTTACTCCTGATGATAAAATTTGTGAAGCTTAATTCAATCACATGATCGATTATCATGACCCATGGCCAGCGTCCGACGGGGCAAGTGAATCGCTTTTATTTCAAAATAATTACAATAAAGAAAAATGGGATTTGACACATGACTTAGCATAGATCTTTTGATGAACGCTAAGAAGAAGATCGAAAAACACCGACGTAAACCACCAATAGCTACGAAACGAAGAAAAGCATTACAAGTGATAATAGTACACCCTTGAATGCTCTAGGGGAAAACGCAAATTATCGTTTGTATACACTTACTATCAACAGCAATATTAACGATGTCATCAGCCATACCACCACGATTTCGTGCTTCACATCTGTACAATCCCTCATCTTTATCTGTTACCCCTGTTAGGATTAAATTCGTATTCTTCTCGTCCACTAGAAGAGTTTCATTTTTATACCATAACACCCGTGGTTTGGGTAAGCCTGCTTTGATGACACAAGTCAGGTTGACACTGTCTCCTTTCCGTATGGCCCGGGTCGGCCCTAATAATTGGACTTCTGGGCGAACTAAGCATCAGAAAGGAACAAATATAAATACAATGAGCGATGTCTTAGGGGAGTGTCAAGGTGAATATTCTAAATATAACTTACTTATGTGGTTCTGGTAAGCGTATTTAGATGACGTTCTTGCCCCAATTGAAATAATAAAGGAGTAAGTTATTTTCAAGTGACGAAATTTCCACTAGAAATAGAGGAGGTAGAAGCACCTTCCAAGAGTCTTATAAACCCGTCATTTGCAACGCTAAGCGGCCAAAAAAAAATCTTACGTAAAAAAAATAAAATTATACTCGTGAATTTTCAAAAGACGTTCTATAAAAGGAGTAAGGTTTTCTTCGTGTGAGAGGCCTCGGTGGAATAAATGCAAATATTTTCTTACCAGTAATGGAAACGTTTATAGATTGGTCATTACTTGTGGTCCGCTTGTTTCCTTTCTTCTGCTCTATGGTACAAATGTATTCTCCTTTATCGACTGACTTAACTGGATTGACATCCATATTCCCATTTGGCAGCTGTCTGAATCTTTTCGTATCAATTGCCTTTCCATCTGTTCTGGTCCACGTGAACCGAGGAGGTGGAGCTCCCTCAGCATTGCACTTAAGAATGCCAGACGTGCCGACAATAAGTGTTTGATGGGGATACTCCTCAGTAAATCTTGCTGTTGAAGGAAAGGCAACTTCGCTAAGATGCGGATGACGAGAAAGAAAAATTTAGATCTGCTATTTTGATAGAAAACAAATAGTTCCAGGCCATTAAGCGCTGTTCAAAGTCATTAACACTTTTTATAAAAGAATGGGAAGCCAAGTTTTATGAACAGAGCTTTATGAGTGCGTCCATGAGAGAACAGGGCAGAAACAGACAAGAGGTGATAAGCTCAAATCACCGATTTTGCTCAAACTTGGCGTAAATGTTGGGTATGGTGAGTAAAAACTTTGAACAGCTCTTTGAATGACTTTATTGAAAACCTGTTTATACCTTTCACGAAGTATAACCCACGATGGATTGGCTATATAAGTTCAGCTCGCCTCAAAGCAACAGTGCACATGTCAAATTAGATCGAAGTGCGGCAAGGAAGAACAAAAATATTCAGAAGAAAGTATCTAAGTGTCGATAAGTGGCATGTATGTAGCATTACTTTCTTGTTTCTTAACTTTGATGTTCCTGCCTAAATGTTGGATTGAGCGAGCCTGTGAAGAAAATCTTTTGCTGCTGTATTTACATTTGCTATCACGACATTGCCGAATTATATGGCTCTGAAAATGCTCCGATAAATGCCCTAGGTGCCTTTTCTTTACCAATATTGTGATTGTTATCGATAGATTTTCTATTTCGTACCAATTTTGTGCCAAATTGAGGCAAATAAACGGCTTCTGTGTTTCGGTGAGTTTGAAGAAATAGCAAGAAATCGTTAAGTCACGTGTGTTTAGTTCCTCAGTACGAATAAAATATATAGGGTCCCCAAACATTTTGTGCCATTTTTGTGAAGTTAAATTATGGATTTCATCGCCCATGTAAGAATAATGTATATATGTTTTCCTCATGGGAGATATTTGGCACTAATGGAAGGCTATTTCCAACAGTACGAAATGTGTACCTTCCAAAAGACCGTTTGAGGAGAAGAAATCAAATCGGACGGTTGAAGTGAATTATTGTTCTTAAAGCCTAATAACCACATAATATAATGCAGTGAATTTTATTTTCAGAAGTCTTTTTTTCTTATGGAACTCGTCAATCAAAGTCAGCTAATTAAATATGCATAAATTAGTGAAAAATGGCCATTTTTGCAAAAGGTGCCGTAACTCGAAGGGAATAAAATATTTTGAGCTAATGATTTGCCACAGTAAATAGTTCATCTCACCCAACATTTATGCTAGGTTTGAGCGAAATCGGTGATTTGAGCTGTACCACCTCCTGCATGGTCCTCTAATACAACTTTGTCACACAAACGTTCACGTTCCAGGATAAATTTCACGTGGCGATTTGGCAAAGATAACCTGCATATATACCTTTCAAGTTGTCATTGCTTGAATTCCATGCGGGTTCTTTTTCACCCTTCTCCTTGAATTAGGGTCGAAGTAAATATGATCACCTACATAAGATATTTTTGTAATCCAACGGGTTTTTTTAATATGAATAACTTAACCTACCGTCAATATATATAGTGTAGTACTGCGTGTATTTTAATCCTTGGCACTGATACGTTCCACCGTCAGACAACTCAACTCTTTCTATGGCAAATGTACCATTTCGGAACGTCCTGATCCTTCCATCAGGTGCAGAAATGAGTTCTTGGCCTGTGCTGTTATACCACCTAATCAAGTTCGTCTCGTTCCGTAGAGTACAACGGAAGTTTTCCTTGCTGCCAATATCCATAACTATTTCCTCCCTGGGCAACACTATTTTGTCTCCCACTGAAAGAACAAAGAACAATTTATTTATTCAGTCTGATGAACAGTTTGATGTGGAGAAAATTCGTATAGGTAATCTTGATGTATATTTCTTCTTCATATGTCTAATTTAATTAGTTTCTTATATGTTTACCCTAATCAAATACAAATAGCTTTAGTCCCTATTCGAACCCTGTTGAAACCAGACGTCCAACCTCCTAAGGCCAACTGCAGGTATATCATAGTTATGTACTTATTACTGGCTCTTCTAGTTTTGGGGAAAATGTGAATACATACTAGTGATACAATGTTTTCGAGTGGCGTGCCGTGAAATATCCCACGAGTGACTTGATTTTTCACTGTACGCACACACGAGCCTTTAGGCTAGTTTGTATACAAAGAAAAATCAAGTCACGAGTGGGATAGTCACGGTATTCTACGAGAAAACATTGCAGAACTATTTTATCCCATGTCTCTTACATAGGCATGACAGTTAATAAAGCTTACTGGACGAATTCACACAACTTACAAAAAGCTACAACTTCAAATTAATACAAGCTTATTGCAAAATGTTAAGTGCTACCATATCCGGTTAAGATTCCTCCATCTACTTTTCGAAAAGCCAGCAGAATATGCCTTGGCGGTGGTAAGTCATTGAGAGTTCTGGTTTCAGAATATTTGTTTTGCTTGAACGTGGAAAAGATCGCGATGCAAAGCTGTTTCCTCAACCGTTTCTTGGTTTTCGTTTGCTGCTTGGCAAATTCCTCGACGTCTGCACAAAGTTTTACGTCTGTAGTATCAGGTTTTTCCGAAGATCTAAGGTATGTAATGTCGCATTCGAGGGAAAAATTTGGTTCTTCATTCATGTTTGAACATCTTCTTGCAAAATCTAAATCGAGCTGAATAAGAAATAGAGCGCGCTGCCAGCTTTCGACGGGAAAACTTGGAAGCCGTGATGAACGCCGGCAATCTTTTGTAATACATATAGAATACTTCATGGAGAGTGCGCGCGTACGGTATTTACGCACGAGTTGGTAAAATATCAGAAATCGAACGAGTGAGCGGAGCGTATCATTTTTCTTAAACGTGAAAAAGCGATACGCGCTTATTTGATTGGTTTACATCGGTTTGCGAACGAAAATTTACTTAACGGCTTTTTAGTGAGTAAATCTCAGTACGTATATAATAAATTGTATTCCCCGTGGAATACCGCAGAATATGCGCCGCGTGTTCCCACAACGTTTCTCGTTCTCCCACACTTCCACTCGTGTTCCTATGATTCGGTAGAAACTTATGGGTCGAGAATGGTTGGTAACAGTGATTGCCCCTAGATATCGAACGTATGACTGTCTAACAGAGATTTGAGTCCTCAATGTCTAATCACATAATTTAATAATACTACCATTTTCGAGCGACCGTGAAAGGCCAACTTTGTCCCGCTTTTTTCACGGGTAAAACATTCAACTTTGTCTAGACAAACCATCGCGTTTTTCAACTGAACCAATTAACGTTTGAAGCGTCAACATGTCATGTTTGACAGCTCCGCCTGTGTGTTTCTGCACATGAAACAATGGTTTTGAAAACTTTTGTGTCGACTTTTTATATTTCTTCAATGAATGTCGACAGCAAAGGGCGGCTTTACATTTCTGGCAATTGCTGCGACAGCAATCTTCGATTTTTTATTTATTTTTTATATTTTGGAGTGATTTTTTTCCGTTAAACTACCTTAAATGGTTTACTTGTAAAACGCGACAGTTTGTCTAGACAAACTTGAATGTTTTACACGTGAGAAAACGCAGAAAAAAGTTAGCCATTCACGGTCGCTCGAAACTGGTAGTAATAGTCTCACTAATCACATAGTTAAATTATTGTATAATTCCGTACTAAAAATGGAAAGTATTGCTTTGCTAAATGGATAAATATATTACTTACAGGGTTCACACAATGCTTCAGCGCCCGTGTCTCCTTGACAGTCAACGTTCCCATCAGTACGCGCACAAGATGCAAGGTCAGGTTCGTCTCCAGTACAGCTCACTCCAGACATCACAAATGGAAGGTTGCTATCCGCAACATCCGACCCAGTGAATTCCGCCAGGGCGTCTTTAAAACCAAGTTGACGGCAAATTACTTGTACATCCTTAATGTCCCATTTATTACGGCAGACTCTTCCCCACTTTCCACGGTAAAAAACTTCCACTCTTCCACCATAGTTTGATCTTGTACCATTTAAACGTACAGGGACTTTTGAAAATACAAAGCATGGCTTAGTGAATTTGTTAAACGAAATTTCACAAGTATATGTATGTTTGTTAACGAATAACAAAGTTTGTTAATAAACGAGTTTATTTACAGCTAAATGCTTTGTTAGTACTCTTAAATAGTTTAATTCTCTGTCTGTCTGTCTGTCTGTTTGTCTGTCTGTCTGTTTGCCAGCCAGCTAACTGTCTGTATGACCGTCTGTCTGATCTGTCTGTCTGTCTGTCTGTCTGACGCCAGCCAGCCTATCTGTCTGTATGACCGTCTGTCTGATCTGTCTGTCTATCTGTCGGTTTACTTTGGCAGGATATTTATGGGTTAGAGACTGTTGTGAGTGTTTTGTTGACAAATACACGCACGCGCTGGCCGCACAATGAACGAGAAATTTTCAATACTGCACGAGGCGTAGCCGAGTGCAGTATTGAAAATTTCGAGTTCATTGTGAGGCCAGCAAGTGCGTGTATTTGTCAACAAAACACGAACGAACAGACTCTAACCCTTTTAATATACAATCTGAGTACACTGCATCGAACTGCAAGCGATCATCGACTTAACGAACTTCAAACAACAAACTTAATGTTTAAAAATAAGAAGTGTAGTAGTACATAACTACACGGGATTACATCAATAATATAAAAGTCACAAATTAGCCGTACAGAAATAAAGCTTAAAATGGTTCATAAAATCGTTCATCAGCTGTGGTCGTTCAAAAATACAGTCAGCGAGAAGCTTGTTCAATGCAAGTCGATGGCTTTCACAATCAAGCAACTACAAGCAAGTCAATCGCACACAAAAATGTATTTATTGAGCTGCAGTTTACCTTTGAACATGAAAGCGCTTCAAGTTGTTATCCTCTTCGATTTTGTTTGGTATTGGATCGTTGATAATTTGAGGAATATATTTTTCTTCCACTTCTACAAGCCTTGAAGCTGAAGACACTTTCAATAATGCACGATTTTTGTGCATTATTGTCAATACTGCACTGTCTGAGTTTGCTGACGACAGGTAAAGCAAAATCACGTGATCTATTTTAACCAATTGCGCGCGTGGATTTTGGACAGTGAACGAAGATTGTATATTAAGGAAAGATTAATGAACTTTTATGCCAGTAGCGATCTTAATAACTTTCACTCGAGCTTCCTCACAAGCGTTTTGGTCTTCTGGTACAAGGCGTACAAGCTGTTAGTTTTGGAGTTGCTAAATGCTCTTACAAAAGAAGCATGATACCGGTACATTTTATGATTCTGATGTAATAAATACCTTTGCATAGTTGTAGTCTGTCATCGTTCTTATTCACGCAGTTAGTCAGTGAGAAACAATTACTGTGGAAAGTAGCGTTCGAGACATCACTGTCATTGTACCATGTTCCATTATCCAAAACGCGGTTTTCAAAGTAACCCATTGCCATGCACGTCAAAATGCTTTCGTCTTTGTCCCAATTTGTGGTACAAAGTTTTTCCCAGGTGTTGTTCTTGTAGATTTCCATAGTGCCAAGTGATGGAATCTTTCCCGTTCGAAAACGTAGTGGAAAATCTGATAAAAATGTCATTATATATTTTTTTAATATACGTAAATGCTACTGTGCTTTTATTTTGAAGGTGGAATGTGTTGGGTGGTTTGTCAAAATGATTTGACTTGCATTTTCTCAAAGTCACGAATACGTGACAGTGCCTCCGAAATCAATAAGTGCAAAAGGCCTTTTTCTTGAAGACCAAACCGGAGCCTTAGACAGTTGTATAAAATATCATAGAAAACTTAACCCAGAAGGCCATAATTCGATAACTTATCTTCATGTACCTTCCTGGCAGCTTGAATTGTTGCTACACTCTCTTACAGTTACTTTGGAACCGCCGCAAGGTTTTCCACCAGGCGTTGGCTTTGGATTTGTGCATTCTCTCGTCCTTGTTTGTATGCCACTGATAGTCTTAGTGCAAAGACTCCATTTGCTCCATTTGCTCCAAGCACCGTTGACTTCTAAAGAAAATGAAATAATAATTGAATCAGCCCATCTATCCATTCATCCATCCGTCCGTCCGTCCATCGGTCCGTCCGTCCGTCTTTCCTTCCGTCCGTCCGTCTTTCCTTCCGTCCGTCCGTCCATCGTCAGTCCTTAATGTAAATCATAGTGCAATGAAGCCCTATAGGTACCCTCGTACATACAAGCAAATTTATTTACCTACTGTTATACAAGGCGGGGGGCGGGGGTGAGTGGATGGATCCCCAGGAATTTCGTTCTATTACGGCGCAACGAAATTATTTTGCACTTAGCTTAATCTACAAGATGACATAATTTTTATTGGCTGTGACGTCGTATCACGTAACATGACGTCACTAGAGCCGCCATCTTGGATCCGCCATGTTGAATTTCACCATTTTCTTAGAAAGAAAATATCGGAAATTGGTGCATAATCAAGCCAGAATGCTTATGGAATGTAAAATTAAACAAATCATACAATCTTGTTTCAAACAAACTGGAAAATAAAGAAAAACGTTATAAATGATGACTTTTGGCCAGACAGGCTTGTAATTATGACGTTACCATGGCAATGTCAAATATCATGGACATATGGTTGACATATCAAAATTTCTGCAAGGGGTGAATCAACAGTACACCCGAGTGTAACGCTTCTTTCAACATAAGCAGCAATATTACAATATTAACATTTATGATGTTCGCAGCAAGAAAAGTTTCGGCTATCATTAATTAAAAGAAAAGTAGGTCTTAGCTATAAAGAGGAGCACAAGTGAAGTTATTGTCAGTTTTTAAGGGGAAGTATCACGAGAATTTTGATTTTTTCGTCGAAACTGTGCTATAATACCTCTATTTGATTAGAAAATAATCCTATCTAGAAAACCACAAGAAAGATATCAACCGAAAAGAAAACAAAAATGATCGTTTCTAGCGTATTTTCGAGACAAAAATACGAGAACTTTGGCAAGAACTTGAAAAATTCCGCCTGAACTGGTGCTTTCCGCAAAATGGGGCCAATCGGGTGCAATTTTGCATAAAAAAGGCTTTTGTCACATCAGACCTGTGCCTTTTCAAAGTTGTTCTTGTGCATTCTCTGTCGAAACAATCTTTCTGTGCACAACCTACTTGAACCTCTACGAATCACGTAACACCAACTTACCATCAACTCGTACACTAGTTTGTCTTCGACCCGACTTGCCATAGATTCTCAGCATACATTTGTAATCACCAGCATCTTCCGGTTGAGCATTTGTAATCTTTAGAATAGCCTTCACTAAATTTGTGGTCGTATCAACAACATTAGTGATCTTGCTGTCTGGAACATTTTCCTCTCCAAAGGCAGTTAGCTTTTTCCACTGAAGCTTGCTAACTGTAACACCTTCAGTTTCACACAAAATTTGTCCATCACCTCCTCGCAACAGAATCAGTGTAGTGTTAGGAGTCAATACAAAATAGGCTGGCAACTGTCCTATATAGTAAAGTATGACACATTGTTTAATAATGAAATAACTGCAGCCCACGATAATCATTAATGAAGTGGCACAAACATTGCACAATCATGAACTGTATATATTTTGAAGTTTTTAAGTCAATCCATGTTTTCTTATCATACAAGTATGCTTAAGTAACAAAAGTAATAAATAGGTTTTGGAGTTTCGGTCTAATTGTTAATTAGCTCACCTGACTGAAGTATCATGTAGCCGTAGGACTGTGGCCAGCGAATAGTTTGGTTTCCATCTGTTGCTTTGCAGTTATACTTTCCACCATCACCGACAACTAGGTTCATCAGTGTGAAGACTTGTCCATTTAAAATAAGTCTATTTAGTTCAACAGTTCTCTCAGTCCAAGTTATGAAATTTTTGGTGTACAAGAGGGAGACTGTAGCATTTGGATCATCAGTTGAGCAGTTTATATCTCTGTTCAAGCCCAGGAAGCCATGCAAGATAACTTGTGGTGGATTGAGGAAATTCAGTGCCGCAGCACCTGCAGTAGAACAAACATTGATGAGTAGAAACAAGTAAAGGGTGCGTTTCTTTGGGAAAAATCCAAATCCGGATTCTTGATCCAAAAACGGATTTTGCGTTTCTTTACCTATATCCGAAAATGGATTAATCTTGGATCAATGATCTGAAGAATCCACACTTCGAGCGGATACATCAGATCATGTCTGAATCCGGATTTTTAGGATTCATGATCCGTGCGTTTCTTTGGGAAAGGATTCGAAAAAAGTACCTTGGCCCAGCGGTCTTTGCTGTGAAAATACAGGTTCGCTCTTTGTAAACACTGCCATACGGAAAGTTTTAGGCGGTTATTTCGATCAAAATACAAAAATATTTCACGATAAAAGGAAACGGTAGCTTCAGATAGGTATGTAGTATCATTTTAAACGGGATACAGGTTTTTTAGAACAGCTTCTGTGTGCCTACGGAAGTTGTATCCTTTTGAAATTGTCACGAGTGAAATTTGCACTGATCATTTCGCAATCATTCTTCGCTCTCAGATGCTTTCTCGCCACATTGTGCTTAACACTAAAGAAGATCTACTTCGACGTGTGGTTTTTGTAAAAGATTTTGTATGCTTAAATTATTTTAGCTAGGATACATTCGACGAAAAATAAATTTGTGCTGATATTTTATGTTCTGTGCGAAATGTGTTTACGGGGTTGTCATGGCAAAAAATCCGTTTTCGGATTCTTCGTTTCTTTGGGAGCAAAGTATCCGTGTGATCTGAGATCAATGATCCAATTTTGGATTTTCCCAAAGAAACGCACCCTAATTAGAAACTACAGTGTAATTATCGAGAGAAAAAATTCACAGGAATGGGGATATACTTCAGGTACCGAACACAAACGAGGACACATTGTTAAACCATTGTTCTTGAGGCATCGTATTTTGGTCAGTATTATTTGTTTGTTACGTCATTTGTGTCTGTTACACAAAGTAAATGCCCAGGAATGACTCCATCCAAGGAAAATAAATAACTGTGAATTGCACACTTATAACAAAGTTTGTCTCACAATATATTTCTAGAGCAACCTCGATTAACAGTACAAACGTTTTCTAAATGATAAGCTGTTGTGATTAAAGTAGGCTCTTGCCGAAAGTGCTAGCACTTTTTTTGGCATTATTTGGCTTCGCGAGCATTTTTTTTTATCATTTTATCCCAAAAAGCACTGCTAGCATTGTTTTGGATTTTCAACTGACTATTTGTCTAATTTTGTGTTAAAAAGCACAATCTGACTTTATTTATGGCGTCCAAAGATGCATTAGCCCTCATTTTAGTCAAAGGAGCCGTGGAGGCCTGGGGAATAGGTTTGGGGAATAGGTCAGTGGTTGCCTTCTAGAAACCCAGTCCATCACACTCGTTCCAAGATGACGTCATCCACGTTGTCATCGAGGAACAATGGAAGTCAGCCAGCCAAGGCAGAGATAGCTCGAGAGCGTACTCTGACATCAAACATTGATCGTTACATTTTATTGTTGAAAAATGTAACTGAAAATCTGAAAAATGTAATATTCTATGTTTAAAAAAATCGGAAAAAAGTGAGCATTTTTATGTTACCCACGAGCACTTTTTAAAAAAATTAGCATTATTTTAGCACTTTTTTGGCAAAAAACGAGCACTTTCGGTAAGAGCCTAGATTAAAGTGCTGTTATGGTGAAAATCGCGTCTTTCCTATCTAAGCCGTTTAAAAACATTAATAAGTACTCTGTATGACAAGAAAAATGCTGTTTACTGTTTTCAAATATCTCTTTTCATTCCAGAGATATTCAAGTTTTTAAAATTTGCAAATTTGCAATGCGATGACGTCAGAGACTCAACCAAATTTTGATCAAATATGAAGAAAGAGATATTTCAACTAATTTGTATCGAAAATGCTTGCTTTTTTATGGTAACACTCTATAACACAATATGAATTTAACAATTTGGTTACCATGGCAACATGCTGAGTTCCAGACCGCTGATGCTAAAGTTTTTCCTGGCCAATTTTCGCAGTCCATTTTGTTATGTTTATTTGCCAATGAAGCCTTATATGCATGTTCTGGCAAGCATATAAATGGTTTAGGTAGACGTCTTGGCCGCGTTTCATTTTTCCAAACTTAAAATATTTCTAAAATAGATTGATAGGGACTGGAAAAGAGTGAGACGCCAGGGTAACATAATTTTATTATAACTACAAGTGTGTCACCTGCAGATCTATTAGTCTGCCAAGTTTCACTGGTCTCTGCAGCAAATTGACCAAAACAAATTGGTTGAGTAGATGACGTGATCAGTCCCCCCTAATTTGCATATTTTAGTTAGGATTTCGAGTTGGATTTCGAGTTAGGATTTCGAGTTGGATTTTCGAGTTGGATTTTCGAGTTAGGATTTTCGAGTCAGGATTTTTCTGACAAAGCAAAACCCATTACAATTATTCAGTTGAAAGCTAACCGTAAACAGGCTAACCGGAGTGCATAGTAGGCTAACCGGAGTACATAGTACGCTAACCGGCGTGTATAGTAGGCTAAACGGAATGTTTAGTACGGTAAGTGGCGGAAATCTTGAAGTTTTGCTTGAAATTCAACTCGAAAAATCCTAACTCGAAATCCTAACTCGAAATCCAACTCGAAAATCCAACTCGAAATCCTAATTCGAAATCCAACTCGAAAATCCAACTCGAAATCCAACGCGAAATCCTGACTCGATAAATAGGCAACCTCAGCTTAAATATCTCAGGAACTAAAACAGATATTTGGAAACGAAAAACGCCATTTTGAATCTTTGGTTGAATTATTTATGATACGCCTAAAATTGCAAGAGTGCAACCAGTAGTCTATTCCAGGCATTCGGTTATTTGGGGAGCTACGCGAAATTAGAAAGAAAATTCAATGAGAAGATCAACGGTAGTACTCCCCAAAAGTTTAACCAGCACGGATTCACTAGCACTACACGATTTAGACTTGCCAACATGTCGAGACACACAGAGCGCGAAGCGCGAAAGCGAGCGCGAAGTGCGAGTCAGCGAGCGTACCGGGGTCGACTACAACCAAACCGGAAACGAGAAGCAAAAGACTTTTAGCCGTGAAAGTCTATACACAATTCAGTTTTAGAGTGAATAACAACCATATTTTGACCGCGTTGAGTATGTTGAGTGGTATCGTTTTTAGTTAGTGGTTGTACGTAAACTTATGGCGATAACAAATGAGAATGGGAAGTCTAGCGTTTGCCTGCTTACCTTCGTATGGAGCCGATGGAAGGATAACAGCACACGCCAAGACAGTGACGAATCGTATCGGCAGATAAGAACATGCACTCATCTTGTACTTTTGACCAAGTACAACAACTCCTTTCGTGGACGAACCATCAGAACCATGTATAAAATGTTCTAGAACTGCGAAATAAGCTAGTTTCTGTTCTGTTACCAGCTGCTTAACCTGTTACGTTTATATACGCATGTATTTATGTCGGAAACTGAACTGTTAAAATCATATATATTTTTTTGTTGTAGCGTTACATGCGTGTCTTGATCGTCAAGAATATTTATAAACGATCGCGTATGCGTGATACAATGTTTATCCTACGGATTCGCTTTTCTGTCAACAAGGTCGTGAGGTAACAAGTGTGTAGTCCAAATGGGCTTTTGCGTGTAGATTTATTTTTGTGATTGTGGTGATTTGGTTGTGATCTCAACAACAACAACAACAACAAAAGTTTATTTGAACTGTAAAATTACAAAAAGAAATGTTTAAACAATAAATAAATTAAAAATACATACAGTTGCTGGTCACCCAAAATATCTAAAAAGCTAAACTAGTTGGGTGACCACCATTTATTAATTTAAAATAAATATATCGTCAGAAAAGAGGCATTTTACATTTTACAATTTTACACAATTAATTAAGGTGGTAGATTACAGAACAAATAATTCTTAAACACGTATGTACAACAACAACAGCAAAAAGATAATAGTAAAAAGAAAAAGGAAAGAAAAAAAAATGAAAAAATGGCAGAAATACCAAAATTAAATTATTAGTAGAAAAACTTAATAGAAGTTAATGAAATGCAATGATAATTCTCTTTTAAATGAATAAGGCGATAGAATCTTAAATCTCTCATCAATTTCATTCCATAATATAGGTCCGTTGTATCTTATATTGAATTTGCCATAGTTAGTTCGAATTTTTGGAACATAAAAAGTTGACCTAGATGCAAAGCGTGTGTTAACATTATGTTTATCAGAAGTTTTAATAAAAAAGTAGTCAAAAACCTTAGGTAATTTGTCATGGAAAAATTGGTGCATGAAGTAAAGAGTTTGAAGTTTGATATGATCTTGAAGTTTTAGAAGTTTGAGTTGAGAAAACAAAGGACTAGTATGGGCATCAAAATCAGAAAAGGTAATTAGACGGATTGCTTTCTTTTGCATTCTTTCAAGTGGTTTAATATTATGTTCATAGGTGTTACCCCAGACTGTACTGTGTTACCCCAGACTGTCTCAGCTAGCGCTCTTTCTGTGATTAAACATCTGCTACGTTGAATTGTGAAAGTGTGGGTTTTCTTGAGTTCCCCACACAAATTTTTTTTAAAAAGGGATAAAAGTTATTAAAATTCTTAAAAACAAAACGTTTTCGACTCAAAGGTCATCATCAGTAACAAGATCTGTTCAAATGTCGATTCTCGGCTAATGTCAAACTTAGTCTGTCAAATACCCTTCTCTGAATGTTGAATGAAGGAAACAGCTGGGTCAATCAATTTACAAATGTCGTTCTGAATTGATTCGTACATCAAAATTTTGATATCAACAACAGTTTTATGCACATGTACAAATGTATGAACTGGGCTTATTACAACGCACGATGCAGGTTTTCTTTTAACAGGATGGTAAAAAAGTGACACGGCGTGAGATAGGGCAAACTGCCACCAGTCTAACACCATCAACAGTTAAATGAGCTTCAGAAAAAAGACTGCGAATCCGACAGACAGGTAAAAAGTAGCTTGGTGACCTAGGTTCAAAGTCATTTGCAGCCCATACACCAAGAGTAGGAAAATTGCCCACGCGCTCTTTCACAAGTGGCAAGGTCTCCTGGCAAAATATTGATGCAACTACTCTTGGAAAGCAAACTTAGAGAGCTGCTCTATCAGATGTTAGCCTGGAACTTGAAATGGAAGTGACATTTCAAAACAATTAAGCTCCTTTGAGGGTCAGAACTCGATAATAAACCAGAAGACCAAAAGCCACCAAAAGGCAAAAACCAGCAAATAGATTATACAGAAACTTTAAAAAGGAGCATTCTTTTAAGCTCTCTTTTCTTTTATTAAACAGCACTTAAATGTGGCTTTAAGACAAATTTACGTCAGATTAAACGGAACGTAAACAAATGTTTGCGCATACGTGCGTTTGAGTGCCATTTGTGTAGCTGAAATCCTCCTTCTGAGAAGATAGATATCGCGCCACTCTTCAATTTCTTTGCTCTCGTTACTGTGGGACCCCCAGAAATTAAGTCATCTACATAAACGGACTACGTAGGATTTCGGCCACGCTCCCCGACCGAGAGTCTATTTGTCCAGCTCTTCAGGTGTTGCTCTACCACTCCTCCTAGTAAGAACGGTTAGGGTGCCAAGCCAAACAGCGCCCTTGTGAACCTCAGGGTTTGGATTTCAGCGGATTTTAAGTCCTAGTTTGTTGAAGGTTTGTAGCTGACTGTGTTTTTGATGTTATTTTCCAAGACGTTTCGGCTATTGCTTAAGCCTTCATCAGTTAAAAAATCAAAGCTTTCAGTCACACGCGATTTAAAATAGCAGCACGTTAGCGCGCGCTTTAAAACATAACGTGTAAAAGTTTGAAACAAAAGAAAACGTGGCGCGAAACTCACGCACGTGACAAGGACTTGTAAACCTCTGGGATGACAGCATGGTCGTTCCCAGAGTGCGGATCCTTAATGGACAACCAGGCTTCCAAAAAGAGTCGCTTGTGGTAATTTGGCTCATGTCCAACTACATCCGGACGGCATTGAAATCCATGTGGTGATTATTGTCATGTACATGACAGGAGATCTTTGAGTCATGGTCGAACATGCCCACTGCCCGTTTGTGTTCCGCAATCCGGGTCTTTAATGGTCGCTCCGTTTGACCGTAGTATACAAAATTACAGTTGGTGCAATTGATTTTGTAAACTACGCCGGATCTTGGGCGGTCAACATCATTTTGAGCCTTTGGGCGCGGAAACAAACTGTTCACAGTTTTTAGCGGTTTGTAGGCGACTTTGATCTCTTGTTGTCTCAAAATGCGGCCAATCTTTTCGGAAATGCCTTGAACATAAGGGGGTACCACGAAGCCATTAGTTGGTAAATCTGCTGGTGGTTTTGATAGTGATCTTTCACACTTGTTAATAAAAGATGGTGGATAGTTGTTCTCGCGCAACACCGACTTCACTCGTTTTGTTTCTTTTCGTTTCCCTTCTTGTGCTGAAGGAATGTTCTTTGCCCTTCGTAGCAGTGTGCAAACTACGGATCTCTTATGACACACAGGGTGATGAGAATTGAAGTCAAGGTATCGGTCTGTATGTGTTGACTTCCTGTAGACATTCACCTCAATTCGTGTGCCACTCCTTGTTGTGATAGTATCCAAAAAGGGTAGTCCCTGCTCCGTGGTGTCCTCAAGTTCAACAGTGAATTGTATACTGGGATTTATGGAGTTCAGATGTTGATGAAACTCATTTACGTGTTCCTTTTTGAGGCATGCGTGGCTGTCATCCACGTAGCGGAACCACCACTTAGGAGGGTGATGAGCTGTGGTGATCGCAATTTCTTCAATCTCTTCCATTACAAGGTCAGCTATAACAGGGCTGATCGGGGAGCCCATCGCACATCCAAAGATTTGTTTGTAGTAGATGTTATCGTGTTTGAAATAGTTTTGCTTAAGAACAAATTCTAATAGTTTCATGATGTTGCTGATGGACATATTTGTGCGATCTGCCAGATGTTGATCTTGGTGGAGCCTCTCGTTTGTAATGGTTAGAGCCAGGTTCACAGGAATAGAAGTGAATAAAGACTTGACGTCAAAAGAGACCATTATCTCATCACTAGTGACGGACTGTTGGCGGATTTGCTGCGCAAATTCTGAGCTGTTCTTGACTGAAAATCTGTTCCTCCGGAGAGGGGATAGAATGGAAACCAGGTAACTGGACACAGCATATGTCGGGCTACCTATGCTACTGGTGATGGGTCTGAGTGGTCGCTCAGGTTTGTGGATTTTTGGTAGACCATAGAAAGACGCTGGTGTGGAATTGTTGCAATGTAGCTTTTTGTATAGTTCTGGTCCAATTTGGGATGTTCCGGCATTCTTTTCCTCTCTGATGTTAAGCAAAAGTTTGTTAAGGTCCCTTTCGACACTAGTTGTTGGGTTTGATCTTTTGTCTGTTATTTTGAGATATGTGTTCGTATCATTCAACAAAACAGACACTTTTTCTTGATATTCTTCCTTATCCATTACAACTATGGATTTACCTTTATCGGCAGGAACGATTGTTACATCCTCAGCTCTCCTCAGGTCGTGCAAAGCGTTTTTCTCCTCTCTTGTCATGTTAGACGTTTCAGGCATTTTGCAAGATTTTAAGATGTTACTGACAGAGACGCGTACTGTGTCTTTCGCTCATTGACTCAGTTTGTAAATACCCGTTTCCACTGAAGATAATATTTTTGAAACGGGAACTTCTGTCGGAGTGACTGAGAAGTTGAAACCTTTCTTAAGGGCTGCACTTTCAACAGGAGTTAAAACATGTTGGGATACATTGACAACCCATTTTTTCTGGTCAACCATAGTTGATGTTGGCTTCTCTTTGCTTGTTAGTTGACTGATTTTCCTTGCGTCCGTCTGAGCTAACTTCTCTGAAATGTTCTCGGAGGTTTGCTTTACAACATTTTGAAGAGCGAGCATATCTTCGCGTGAAAGATGGTGCTCAAGTGTTTGCACAATTTCTGTGATCTTTGTCTGCAAACTCCGTATTCTTTGGTGACATTGAGTAATTCGCAGTCTTAAATATTTAAGACCTGTATTTCTAGCGATCTTATATAGCCTGTCTTACTTCTGATAGGCGGAGTAATAACAAGGCTTGGAGGCAAAATGTTTTGTCCCTTAAGCGTATAATTAAAAGTCAAATGTTGCTTGTACCTGGCGAGAGCTGTTGTTTTTCTTTCCAAATCTCTGGCCAACTTCATGATTTCCACGCCATTCGTTGTTGCAATACGTTTGAAAATAGTGTAATTGTAGTCAGGGGAAGACATAGTTTGTTGAAGGTTTGTCGCTGACTGTGTTTTTGATGTTATTTTCCAAGACGTTTCGGCTATTGCTTAAGCCTTCATCAGTTAAAAAATCAAAGCTTTCAGTCACACGCGATTTAAAATAGCAGCACGTTAGCGCGCGCTTTAAAACATAACGTGTAAAAGTTTGAAACAAAAGAAAACGTGGCGCGAAACTCATGCACGTGACAAGGACTTGTAAACCTCTGGGATGACAGCATGGTCGTTCCCAGAGTGCGGATCCTTAATGGACAACCAGGCTTCCAAAAAGAGTCGCTTGTGGTAATTTGGCTCATGTTCAACTACATTGACGGCATTGAAATCCATGTGGTGATTATTGTCACCAAAAACTGTGAACAGTTTGTTTCGACGCGCCCAAAGGCTCAAAATGATGTTGACCGCCCAAGATCTGGCGTAGTTTACAAAATCAATTGCACCAACTGTAATTTTGTATACTACGGTCAAACGGAGCGACCATTATCGATCAGAGGTTTAGCACCGCATGGCGAGCCTATTGAAGGTGTGGAGCTTCACAGCTTCGGAGACGCTAGTGGGCGTCGCGTCGCTACTGCCGTCTATGCCGTAGTGCGTCAGTTATCCGGGACAACGCAAGGACTGGTGGCAGCAAACGCACGGCTGGCCAAGCAACGTCTGACGATACCGAGGCTCGAACTGGTAGCGGGACATATGGCTGCAAACTTAGTTGATAATGTACGTAGCGCTTTGACTGGTCTTCCCGTGACCTCGGTCCACTGTTGGCTGGATAGCACCGTCGCTTTGCATTGGATTCGAGGTGGCGGAGAATATCGTCAATTCGTAGCGAATCGCGTCCGGAAAATTGGGGAGAACGTCCTTGACGGTTGGATGCACGTCCCAACCGACCAGAATCCCGCAAAACTTGGAAGTCGCGGCGGGGCTGTTTCCGAGTCGGCATTGTGGTGGACTGGACCGCAGTGGCTCCAGGACCAATATCGGTGGCCTGAAAACCCAGTGACAACTGCCAGTCCGGAATCCGACGTTGAGTCCAAGATCGTAAAAGACGTGCTAGCTGCTACGGCAGTTACTAAGGAGAATGACGAGTTTGACCAGCTACTAAACCGCCATGATCTCCAGAAAACCCTACGCATCTGTGCGTGGATCGCAAGGTTTGTGAACAACCGCCAATATAATTTTCCAAGGGTTGACGGGCCTATCACAGCAGCCGAACAGGAGTCTCTAACTGATTGGTGGATCCAAAGAGCGCAGACTCGTGGCACAAATTCACCCAAGTTTGCCATGGATAAAGCGCAGCTAAACTTACAACCCAACGGGTAGGGGATCTTGGAATGCCGAGGGCGGATACAAGGACGCTACCCTGTCTACTTACCGGATGACTGCCTGTTTACAGGGACGGCTGGTACAAAGATCAAATCGTCGCACACTACATGGAGGCGTGGCTCTCAAAATGGCCGACATCCACGAGCAACACTGGGTACCGTGGCTTCGATGACTAGTGAAGAAGTCCATCAAAAGCTGCTGGGGTGCAAGCGTTTCCAGGCACAGGCACGTTCCGCTCCACCTCCTGGATTACTTTCTCGTGGGAGAACAGGGGGATCTGACTCAAGGTGACTGCTTTTTTAAAGATATTTTACTGTACATCGGCGAGCTTTTCGTGCCAAAGTACTGGTAAAACATCAACCGCCAAGTTACAAGCTTTATTTTAAGCTTTCTTGTCTTCAATTTACACCCATAAAAGAGACGAGGAACAACCCCGCGCCTTTAACATGGGAGTCCATCCCCCTAGACATTAAAATGCAAGGGCGTTTTCAGGAATGACTTATTATAATTAAGTTGATGTCTGCAGCTGCCTCAGCTGTTGTTTGGAGGCAAGCAATTACGGGAATATTTAGAGGGACACAATAATTAACCCTCGGACGTACAAACAAAATCATACCCCCACCATCGTACAAGGGGGGGGGGGGATGGAACCCCTCCCCGGAGTTTTCGTTCTATTAAGGTGCAGCAAAATTTTTTTGCACTGAGTAGAAAGCCCGTTGCTTACTCTACAAGATGACATAAGTTTTGTTGGTTGTGACATCATATTACGTCACGTGACGTCATTAGAGTCGCCTTCTTGGAACCGCCATCTTCGATTTGACCATTTTCTTAGAAAGTCACAATGCAATAATGCAAAATCAATCCAGAATACTTATGGAATGTTAAAATAAGCAAATCGTTTAATTCTGTTTAAAAAAGAGAAAACTAAGAAAAAGGTTAAAGATTGCGATTTTTTTTGCCAGACATGCTTCTAATTATGAGGTTGCCATGGCAACGTCAAATATCATGGGCACATGGTTGACATATTAAAATTTTCGCAAGGAATTTAAAATGAACAGCTACTAAATGTTTCAGCATTATAGAGTAAATCCTCTTTTGGAAAAACCTTACAGAGGGGTGGCATCCACCCCCCTTCACGGTACGTCCGAGGGTTAAAAAGAAAGAAGAAAAATAACGAGACACTCTCAGAACTCCGAGAGGAACGCTGAATGCATGAAATGGTGCTTTCAGGGTTACTTACAAACGGAGAGAATGCAACTGACCAGTTCTAGCCTGCGAGCAAGCTCAACGAATTGATCAACTGAAATTAAATTCCTTACAAAAAGTGTAGGGTTGACGGCAGTACCCTGTTCCAGGCGTTCGGTAGGTTGGGAAGCAACGCGAAGAACGACAAAAATTGTATATATATATTTTACTATTTTTATCATTACTATTAGATTTATATCTAAATTTTCTGGGTTTTTTTGGCGTGGCCATTTGTAAGGGAACTTGTTCCTATTTTTGGTCTTCCCCTCGGCTTTGTATAGTACGTATGTTTGAGAAAATGATTAAAGATGAACTGCGTTGATTGTGTTGAGTGGAATCGTTTTCAGTTGAGCGTTGTACGTTTTAGCGATAACAAATGTAAGCGTTTGTCCGCTTACCTTCCCATGGAACTATTGGGAGGATAACAGCACACGCCAAGACAGTGACGAATCGTATCAGGAGATAAGAACATGCACTCATCTTGCATTTTTTTTCCAAGTACAACAACTTCTTTCGTAGACCAACCAGGTAGAGAATGTGCTAGATCTGCAGACTGAGTTAGGTACTGTTCTGTTACCAGCTGCTTTACTCAGGGGCAGTTTATATACGCATATAAATGTGATGTACATCATACTGAATTATATTTAGACAACTAAATGAGTCCATTATTTTGTTCGTGTTCGGATCACGTTTCATTTTTTAACTGATTTGACACAAACAGCAAAATTGTTTTAAAAAGACGAAAATGTCAGGGAAAAAAACAATACAAATTCAGAAACACAGCTTCGTGCTCTTCATAAACATACGCTGAGACATAGTTTTCGCAGAAGAACTCCAAAATTAATATGCTGGGTATCGACAGTTTTAGTCAAGCCGTCACATTTATTTGTATGTATACATGCACTTTCGTTAAGCAGCTGCTTTCTTCTACCCTAATTAAAACCCTCGTGCTCTGCGCCGATGAACCACCAGCTCGCTTGGAAAGAATAAAAAATGCTTTTTCATAAGTACTATTAAAGTTATAAGTTGGGCCTGAAGGGGAAAAATGGGAACTGGTTGACTGGGAAAATGGGAATGGGGCACTGGGACTGCGAATCACAAAGAAATAAACAATAGAACCGGGAATGGGATTTGGAAAATTGGGAAAACAATAGGCTGGGAAATGGGATTTTTTACGCATCCCCCACCTCCGCTTTCATGGCTCTCTTTTAATGAAAGACATTTGATACTTGTTAGTGGCATGTGTGTGAAGACTCCATTTCTTTTATATTATACATAAAATACACTTTCGAACATTTCTGTAATGATGCGAAGCCGAGAACACGCTTATTTCAATTACTGTTGTATATTTTATTTTTTTATTTATAGCGTGACAAGAATAATTAATGATCGGTCTAAAAAAGCCTGGTTTTCACTAGCGACGCAAGCACAAGCGCAAGAATAAGCGCAATCACGCAAAAAGGGCAAATTTTGATCCTTGTGCTTGTGCTTGCGGCAAGCACAAGCACAAGCATAAAACTGCAATGCGCTTGTGCTTTTGCTTGAGTGGAAGCCGTTTTCACGGCGAAATAAGAGCTGTTATTCTTGCGCTTGTGCTTGCGTCGCTAGTGAAAACCGGGCTCAACTAACCTATTCATCGAAAAGTATAAGATAGTCCCACAGAGCACTGCTGTTTAATATACAACTTTGATAGCTTTTGATTATGGTGTTTTTTTATGTGGAGTAGCTGGCTCTTTGCGATGGATGAAACGTATTTATAATCGCTAAAAACAAATTGAAAGAATGAGCCCCTCTTAACAGCTGGCGCCAAGCTTAACTTTATGAACTTTTGAAAATGCGTAGTGTTTACAACAGCGCTATCGCGTTCGACTTAACGTACAAATGTTCTGTTAATTTGACCAAACATAAATAGCTGGCCTGACACAGCGGGTAAAAGAGACCTATTTTTTGGAAGAAAGTAAAACCTTTTTTCCTTTGTATTTTCATTAAGTTCTTATTCGAATTCGGTTTACTTTGTTTCAACCAATTAAAACATTTAATTCTTTGATATCTTTGTCGCATTTGTTAATCCTGTGAAGATGACGTTTTAATGATTTTGAAAATAATTTGAGAGATGACCAAAGATGATAAAGCATATTCTTTTGTTCTGCCATAAAATATTCTTTTATGTGATTCTCAGAATGACTAATTATAACATAAATTACTCTCACCAAGAGAATATTCTCATGCTATCAAGCAAATGTGCATATAATTATGTTTTGATGGAAACAGAACGCGTAATTTCGTTCAGGAGTCATTTTTGGGTTTTCATCTTGAACATTTGTCGGTCGAGTAATTTGTCCGAAGACTATTGCTAAGCTGGCTATAGCTACGAAAATCAAAAGCCCTCTGGGCTTAGTGTCTCGTGACTCTTTTCAGAGTTTAATTTATTTGAAAATAGACCGCTTTTCACGTCTATTTATTGTTTGTAAAGATATCGAAAATTCAAAAGCGTGCATCTAACATAAAGAAACATTTAGACTCCTCACCCCTAAAATTTGAACTAAAACTAAAGCTACTTTTGTCGCTCGATAAAAGTTGTGACATTCACAACACGATATACGAAACTCTTGATTCACTTGTCAATTCAGAAACCTTTGTCGTGAATGCTTGCGCTGAACTTGACGATTTCACAGTTAAAGATAAAAACAAAGGTTTATTCCAACTACAAAAGGTTCTCACGCGAAAGGCTCAAAATCCAACTAAATATATATATATATATATAAGATTACATGCTTAAAAACAAAGTTTTGAAATCGATGCCTTAATGGTATCCATTCCGATCACTATCACGGTGATTAAGCGTCCATCTTGATTCATATGCATACTAACTGATCGTTGCTATTTCTGTCAGGCGGATAATGTTTGTACTTATAATTGTCACGCGACTTGTTTCCGACACCTTATCAAAAGCGATTTTTCCAAGCAGCCGAAAGTAGGCTTGACTTAAATTCAAAGTACATTCCAGCATGTAGCCGCTGAACAGTTATAGGACTCCGATAACATTAGAAAAAGAATACAAATTCCGGCGGCCTCAGATCACAAAGCAAATGTTGACATGGCGGGAAAATTCCGCGGCCTCACAAAGCAAATGTTGACATGGCGGGAAAAATGTTGACATGGCGGGAAAATTCGGCGGCCTCAGAAAGCAAACACGCATGGAATGCACCTCTCCCCCTGTAGATATATCTCGTGTCGTCATGACAACGTCATGACGTCACGAGACAAAAAAACGAATATGGTAAAACAAAAACAACAGCACAAGCAAACAACAGCAACAACAAAAACATGCAGTACAACGTCATAGCCAGCTTTTTTCTTTTGTTTATATACATAGTCCTCGGCCGAATATCTCAAGCAGATTATTTTTCGTGCTTTATCGTAACAAATAATAACGTAGTGGGCGAAACGCAATTAGACAGTGACGTTACTTCCGGGAACTGGCATACAGCCAACTCTCTCTTAACGGACATCTCTATAAGACGGACACCTGGTTATGGTTCCTGCCGTTTATCGACGGACACAGTGTAACAGTTTCAGGTAGAAGCTCTCAACTTTTACTCGAATAAGCCGTGATATGGTATTTAAACAGGCTTCAAGCAGACGAGTATTCATTGCACACAGCCGCTGAGCTTTATTATCTCAGAATGACTGGTGTCACGTTACCTCGACTCTCTATAAAGGTGGATTTCTACTGTCGCGTTTTTATCCACCGGCGTCAACGTAAGTCAAAATTATTAACGTACGTAAAAATGAAATTTTACACGTGCGATTACGTGCGTCGACTTTACGTTGTCCATTTTCCAATGCCACGTTTTTCTATGTATTTACGTACGTTACATGCACTTATACGCATGCAGCGATCGCGAATGTTTTAAAAAAAGTGGAACTGAGCCAGTTCAACTTTTATCGCGGCTGTCTGCGGTTACGCAGCGATTTGACCAATCATACTTTTGGATTTTGCCACATGACACCGCTTACCATGTGGAACGCCATTTTGTTTTAAATCGCCGTCGATTTAAGTGCGCAAACATTCAGATGTAGAATCACTTCTCATCGAGGAATTTCGACAATTCCAGCAATAATCTATAGAATCGACTACAGACCCAAATTACACGAACGCAGTAGTGAAAGAAAACGCCTGGCGTCAGGTCACGTAGGCTTTGAACCGGGAATCCGGGAAGGTCGCCTCAAATCTTTCTTTACTTGCATTGTGTCTTTCGGAAATCTGATTTATAAAATGACTCGTGGTCATATTCACGCATTTCTTTTACTAGCGTGTGGTATAAAGTGTTTTCAAGGCAGCCATGTTGGAACAGTCAAACAATAAAAGATATTTGCAGAACAATGTTCATGATGTTTTCCCTAAGAAAAATCAATTTATTGTATCACTCCTCCAATATGGCCGCCAAGAACACACTCTATTCACCAACTTGATAACGGTATTGAAACAGCTCTCTTTAATACCTAGTATCTCTTGCTTTTTATTCTTCTCTGAAGTCTTTGCCGTATGTAAAAAAGGAAAAGTAAACTCTTTTCTCCAGTGGGTGCCGTTACTTTTGCGGCAGGCAAATTAATTTACCCGTGATCTCCCTGCCTTTTAGCGCCAAAATTCAGGATGGCGGGAATTTACGCGCGTTCAACGCACGTGAAAATGAAACGCTTTTTATTACCTTTTATGCGACAGTGGAAATTTGTCAACGTACGTTTTTTATTGCACGTTTTACGTACGTAAATATTTGCGCGACAGTGGAAATCCACCTTAAGGCGGACACCTCTCTAAGACGGACAGTTGGGGCCGGTCCCGACAGTGTCCGTCTTAGAGAGAGTTGACTGTACTCCGGGACTGTACTCTCACGCAAACTGAATAAAAACGTGATACCATTCCGAAATGCTTTGTAGTTTACTTTGATAGACAACAACAACAACAAAAACCTTTATTTTAAAAACGTGTCTGAGGTATTTAGCATTGCTGCTAAATGGGGACACACACTCAAAAAAAGAAATTATAAATGTGAAAATAAATAAGTATATATTAAAAAGTAAATAAGTAATTATTAAAAATATCAATAGTAAATATTAAAGTCAGGTCAGGATAAACATAGGGGAGTGTTTTCACAATTACCCCCATTATTATTCTTTGATTCACGTGTGTAAAATCAACTCCAAATGGATGCAAATGTTGATTTCATCGAGCGTAACGGTCGAAATATACTTGGGTCCAATCCCTTTTCTGGACTTTTTGAGCGGCCAGTGGCATGTATAGCGGGCGCCAATCACGCACAAGAAAAATATCGAGAGAAAAAATCGAAATCGATGAAGACGAAAGACAGACGGATATTCGTTGGGTATTTCAACCATGAATTGTGTCGGGTAGCCGAAAACAGGTTTAAGTTTTCTCAGTTCTGTTAGAATTTCTTTGACAATGCAACACGCCTCGATTCAGAATTTGGCTAACCAGATGGCACGCCGAAGACTGCATGTTTGGATTTTGGTCACGTACTGAAAGTGCAAGACGCGCGGTGCGGCTAATCTTACCGAATACACTCTAGAGCCGACTCCTTTTATGCCTTACAAGAATGGCGATGACAGCAACTTGTAGGATTTCAAGCTTCCATCTAATTTGTCAGTTTGTTTTCTTCTTGAACTGGTCGTGTCTATGTACAGGTCAGTCAGATTACTGTCTATTTGTTTCAATGATTTTCTGTAGTCGGGTGGACCGATAACAATCTTATCATTTTATTACTCTACTCCTCCATGTAAATATCGGTCGTGTGGCGCTGTGTAACCTTAAACGCATTCATTCCCCAATTTGTCAGGTCCTTGAAACCACATTTGAACAGTTACATTTTTTTTCAGCTCAACAACATTATCTTCAAATGATAGCTTCATGTGAATGTAAAGTGTCAAATAGTGTGCAGTCAGTTTATTGGTTCGCTTTGCAATAAAAACTTTGAAACAAACATCATAAAAATTCCCAGACACCGTTTTGTAGATTACCTGTGTAGCTTTCACTATGACAAAATTTTAAGGCCACGAGCTTTGTTTTGTTGTTGGAGTAGTTAAGCTTACATGATCTGAACATGTACTAGGTGAAGCCCTCTCTGATGCTACATAGTCACACTATGATTGTAGTACAAATTCTCCCAAGTTAGAATAGATAAACTGAAGCAGAATGAGAGGGTGGTCCATGAAGTTGCTAGCTGCGGCATGGACTTAGCTAGCTTAGCAGAAGGATGCAGGGAGATAAAATAATAATAAAGCCAGGATTCGTGCCAGGATGCAAGCCAGGATTCAAGCC
This sequence comes from Oculina patagonica, assembly GCF_052425735.1. Classification (NCBI taxonomy): domain Eukaryota; kingdom Metazoa; phylum Cnidaria; class Anthozoa; order Scleractinia; family Oculinidae; genus Oculina; species Oculina patagonica. Next base: position 10,058,670 of record NC_135762.1, read on the forward strand.
AGGATTCAAGCCTGGCTTGGATCCTGGCTTGAATCCTGGCTCAGATCCTGGCTACTGGCTAGATCCTGGCTCGAAGTTTAGGTATCCTGGCATGTAGCAGCACGTTCATTAACAAATTTTATTTGGAATCCAGCCCATCCTTAGCCTGGATAGCAGGCGCCTGTTTAGTTTTGCATGTGTATTTGTGCATATTTGGAAAAGGCGAAAGCTGAGGGAGACAGCCATGTGAGGGAATAATAAGAAGGCGATGGCCATGAAGGATTAACCTGTAAATTTTGATTGGCTGTGAACGCCCTGAGGGATTTATCAGGTTCTTTGCAAAAGAAATATGTCTGTCATCCAAAATTTGGGTGTTGTAGAAATTCTAACTGTCAGCTAGTCATTGTAAACAGACGCGCACTGGTCTGTAGAGCTTGTAGGAAGTTGTAACAAGGGTAATCTCGTTGAAGGTGGAGGAATGGCATTTGTGTTTGCAGGCTCAGGATCCTGTCACCACGGCACTGTAAACAAAAAAAAAAAAACTGAAATTTCTTTTGCCAAGATTCGGTAAAAAAAAAAACTCTGGACAGCTTGTTTGGGCTGGTAAACTTGAGACAGCTTTCATTTTTGCTGACAGCTGTTTAATATGCATTTGCTTAAATTCCTTCAGTGACCTGAACAAATTGAAATAAAATGCAATTCCAGCTTTATTGCCACACCAACCATACGTTATCGTAATTTTGCCCTAAACGTTCACATGGTTTTGTAACTTTTTTCATTACGTTTTCTGCCAAAGTGTTTGCTGGTCCCAAAGACATTTCTCGATCAATCGCATCGTTGCGGGGAAATTATAATATTGTTGATTTCTTGCTGCAAGAATAAACAGTTTCAGATTTCGTACCTCCAAGAATAATGACTGTTCTCACTCATTTATTTTGACAGTTGAAGTTGATTAAGTGCTGTGGCATAGTTTTAATTAATTTAAATTGTGGCAGCATACCCATTTTGGTGGGTTTCCTGGGCAGGCACCTTCTCACTTTTCCCCTCACGTGGCCATCTCACGCCTTTGGCATTTCCCAAACATGTGCTCAAAAACTACACGTACACAGACTAGTCCATCCTTATCAGGATCATCATGACACAATAAAAAAACACAAATTCAACCAAAAAATTGGCTCGGGTCTTATAATAATAGTATTATTTTAAGCTGTGATACAAATTGTATTCTTACTAATATATAATTTTAATTATTAATTTTTTCTTTTCACCAGGCTTTTCCTTCATTGAGACTTCATTAAAGGTTGAGAAAAGAATAATAGAAATAAATGGAACCACCAACTACTCTATCAGCTGTCGCACAACAGATCCAAATGCCATTACAACTTTGATTCATAACACTCAAGAAATACATGCTGTGGGCAGAGTTACGCTTGACAAGCAAGTCTTTACAATTCACGGTCTCTTGCTGACCGACGGTGGATGGTACAAGTGTAAGGCCAGGAATAGTTTGGGCACTGAACATATAGAACGGACTGCTGTTCTCATAGCTGAAATTGTTAACGGTAAGTTTGACCCAGAACACTTCTTTGGAATTATTTTGATTATGATTATTTTTCCACATCCAAGTTCACAATAAGGGTACCTATACATGAAGAATGCAGTGCTTGAGAACTGAAAGGCTCCCGACAAGAATGTCCCCTGGACTTTTTGGCCATTTTTGAAAGTGTTCAGAAGTAGCTGAATTTTGGCATGTGGACTTAGTTTTCTAGATAAACAATGTTCTGGAATTTTTTTTGCTGGTTTGCGCGTCGTTTTCGAGAATTAACGTATTAAAAAAACCTTGAATTTCGTAGCGGCTTTCTTTTCTAAAGCCGAAACAAAAGAAGTCTTTTGTTTCTCTTTTGTTTCGGCGAACAATAACCCGCGAGAACTGGCATATTCAAAGCTAGTTTAGACAAAAGCATGCTTGCTTTTTTTTAGTTTAAAATAGCACTTACCCGACGTAAAATATCGTTTACCAACCATAAGCTACGGCTAGATTGCAGACAAAACCAAGAAGCCGTTGATATCACCAAGAGTTTATCCAGAAACGCTGTCAAACGCGAATGCAAACCCGAATGACTACCGCTTGTGTATTTGATAATAAAATTTCACCATGCGTATCGAGCGTGTTCATGTAACGCAGTCGGTAATGCATCAGACTTCTAATCCAACGATACTCAAAATGAACTGGTCGCATGGTTAGAACTAAATAAATGATAATTTTTCCCATCATTTTTTTTTCTCGCATTGCTATTTACGGCAGACTTTTTCCTTGCTTTAGAAAAAACCAAGAAGCCTTTGACCTCACGAAGAGTTTTTGCGAAAACACTGTCTAATAATTGAACGCGAATGACTACCGCTTTTATTTTATGATAAAGTTTCAACTGGCAAATAACGGTGTTCCAAACAAGCATTCGGCGGGCGAATTGTTGCTCTGGGTTCATCATCAAGCTCTGTTCGAAACAATCGTCGATTTTGTGATCGCCTAACTGAATGGCGAGAAAACGCACATGCATGCCACGTGGCATAAAATTCAAAATTTTCACAAAAACATTTGGAGGGCAAAGCCCCATGGTGCTGATTGATCGGGCTTATCCATAGTCGACATGAATATGTGCCAGCTGAGTGCTATATACGGTACTTTGCTCTGTAACATACGGTATGCGCAAATTGCAACCATGAATTCTTTAGATCATCTACTGTAACTAAAAACAGGTACTTATAAATTATTTACTAGATTAAAAAAGTGATCACTGGTTTATTGACTAGTGACATGTCAGATTTTAATACAGTTTTTTTCCCCCGCTTGTCAGATGTAATGACTTCTATCAAGAACTGTTGACTTTTTTGAGTTTTTCATTTGTTAAAGTACATGTAGGAATGCCTAACCTGGTAGCCAAAACCTAAATTTTTGTAGTCTTTGGCTAGTTGGCTACCATTAGTCTTGAGGCCTGTAATGGTTAAATCAGAGACTTATTATAAAATTAATTTCAAATGATAAAAATGATCCTTACAGTATCTGAGGAAAATGGGTTTGACAATTTTATTCTGCATCTCTCTGTTATTTCATAATGAAGCAATATCATCTCTGCTTTTGTCTTTAGAGGTAATACCGTGCTGTCCAAAAGTGACTCCTGAAAAGAAAGTCGTGGTGGCTGGGACAAGTATCAATTTCACTTGTGTAGTTGACATTAAGTATAGTTTTGCAAAGTACCTGTCGTTCAAGTGGTTCAAGGAAGAGGGGGACACTTATGTGGAAATTCCTGTCGACCAAACACATAGAGAGAATGACAGTTCTTCAGTGTTGATGATTAAAAATGCAAAAACAACACCACTAGGTGGCACTTTATACAAGTGTCAGATGTCTTACAGGGGAAAAACATCCATTTATCAACCACGTTTGGTAGTAATGAGTGGTGAGTGCCATTAATATTAGCTGGTTAAATGTGGCTAAGTGTAATTTAGGCAAAGTTTAAATCTCAAGGCATTGCTTGTCAAAGGCCTTGCCACTCACATGCCTCTGGGCAGCCCCAGACCTCTATCAGGCTAGGGGCTTCTCGCCAATGACAGCCCACTAACATGACCTTCTGAACTTGTGGGCTTATTTGCATGACACCTACACTGCCATGCATCAGTTTTGATTGGCTTATTTTATACCTGCCAACTTTTTCTGGGTCAAAGGTGTGAGATTTTTATCCTGAGAGTGCCTCAGGATAATGGTGATACGACAGGTCTGACGTCTGAAGTTTTCCAAAGACGTCTGTTCAAGTATTTTGAAGATGTACATACCGAACATACATGTACCCCGATCCTAGTGCATTGACATGTTTTCCTAAACAGGACCTCGTTCCCAATGCTTTTCTTGTCAAAACTCTGAGATTTCGGGGAAAGCATCGTAGTTTACTCATTTGACATGGAGTTTTCGTTTCTCACATTGGCTATTAAAAATTCACATATTTTTGGAAAGTGTGCTGGTTATGGTTATAATAACTCACATTTTTTGACTAGGCGTGAGAAATTGGTTCGTAAGCGTGGGTTGGTGTGAGATCGAAGTTTTTAACTTGCAGGCATAAGACTTATGCCAAAGGCACCCACTGGGAGTTGGCAGGTATATCATTTCAAACAGAAGATGGAAAGATCATATCGAAAGATGGATGTTGAAAGATAGCTATGCACGTAACACTTAAAGCGGGTGTAATATAATGGTAGATTAGATACAGTTAAATGTAATTTGTTCTCTCTTTGCATGTTTGGATAAACCATTTTAAATAACAGTTAATTTGGTTCCTTTTCCCTCTATAGGTCTCAGTGCACCGACAATCACACTTTTAAATCCATCTATTATTGTTGAGGAGCCAAATAAGGTGAAGGAGACATGTAAGGCCAGTGGCTTCCCTGTGGCTAAAATTACATGGTTACAAAATGGAAAACAGATGTCGACATGTTTGAAAACTGTCAGTAATAGCTGTGCTGGACAAAACTATCAAGTTATAGAAGAAAACAATGAGGATATTGCTTCGTCAAAGAGCCGCCTTATTATAGTGAGCACAAAGTTCCCAAGAGACCATGGAAACTACACATGCGTGGCAACAAACAGTGAAGGTAGAGGCCAAAAGACCATGGAAGTCTCTATTTACAGTAAGTACAAAATTATGCATAATTCACTGGGTATGGTATTGTGTATACTGGTACAGTCAATAACTGCCATTATTTTGTGTTGAAGATATGATCAGTGTGTGATGAAAATTAGAGGATAATGCCAGAGGCTGAAAGGTTGTCCGAAAAATGAATAGTTGACCAAAAAGTGAAGCTTTGAGGGCAACTGTGAAATTTTGAGGACAGTCTGTCTGGCAAAGGCAATATCCTCCAATATGAAGTTTGGGCAATTGCATTTTTTAAGCTGTTGTTTTTCTTTCATCAGTAAGCTATAGTTCACATAAATTATATATGTCTTTCATATATTCACTATGTCATCTACACCACATACGGGTCATTAGAACCTCCAATGCCCCCGCACCCCCCACATCGAGGCTTCATAGCTCAGTTGGTAGAGCAGTGCACCAGTATTGTGAAGGTCATGGGCTCAAATCCTGTTGTAGCCTTGATTTTTTTTAGGTTAAAAAAATGCAATTGCTTATAAATTGCTTACACACTGTTAGGAGCACTTCATTCATGTCATCAATAATCCACAGACTTTCACATATTACTATATGTCACTGTACAGTATACCGTAAAGTTCCATGTATAAGCTGCACCCGTAGATAAGCCGCACCCCCGATTTGGAAGCTCAAAATTTTGGGGGAAAAAACATACAGACAATAAAGTTTGAAGTTCAAGTGAAGTTCTATTGGTAAACAAACAAGGGCAAACAAGCACGGTTTCAAAACACTGACACGGCGGTTGTTGCAATGTTTGATATAAACTAAGTCTTATGAAAGCAAAATTTCACTTGTTATACCTCCTTTTTAGTTTGAGTTCACAATATCTTAAACTTGGATGCTCTCTTGATATCATTTTTTCGGGATTATCACTTCCAAACACTCCTGAAACACTTGTAATTCGTACGAATCGTACGCGAATGATGAATGCTTAGTAGCCAAGCTTTGAAATGTAGAGAGGAGTCTGGGCATTAAAAACAAACATGGCGGCACTTTCTTCGAAAGAAACCACGTTTTCAAGATTCTTGGAAACTGCTACCCGCAACAGGATAAAAACTTCATGCAGAATAAGAGTTTGATAATCCAGCAGATTCATTTGCTGTGAAGGTCAATAAAAAAGCGAAGTGGTCGGCCATTTGCCTTGTGAGTACTTGCGTTTATCTTGGTGCTTTCTCGCACGCGGCGGAAAGACATGCTTCGAAGTGACCGGCAGGCTTCACTGAAAACAGCTTTGCAGAGGAACTAAAAGGCAGTGAACAACAACAAAGTTTTCAGGTTGTTATATGTTTATTCAGTGATGTCTTGAGAAGTTTTTTTATGAATATTAATTAGGCCTTTGAGATCTCCAACTGGAGATGTTTCCGTAGATAAGCCGCACCCCCGATTTTCGACTTGAATAATAGAGGAAAAAGGTGCGGCTTATACATGGATCTTTACGGTAATAATTATATGGATGCCAGCTTGTTCATTGCAAGTGATATTTAATTCACCTTCCAATTGAAATTTATGTAATAATACATTGTACTAATTCAGTGTTATTGACTTTCTATTGTCTAACAGGTTTGCCTAAATTTGACAAGACAAAATCTTTTTGGATAACAAACCAAATATATTGCCAAGTGAGTGAAACCAACCCATTACCAAAAATCACATGGCAACATCAGACTGGACTGTGTTTAAATATAAACCCAGAATGTAAGCCAGATGACAACAGATGGCGAGATATCACAAGTAGTGCAAACTTTGTAATCTCCCCTGGTGTTGATGTGGCCACTGCCAAGAGCACTCTTACCATGCCTAAAGATGCACCATCAGCATTTTTCAGATGTTTGGCAAGGAACGCGAGAGGGTCTAGTGTTAATTCCGCAATGAGTTTCTTTGCAAGTGGTAAGTTATGTGTAGGCCAGTTGTTGCTGTTTAGTTTTAATGGTGTTAGAGGTGTGACACCCTTATGGGGGTGTGAATTGGAAACAGAATTGAAAAATCTGGTTTCAAGCCCTCATCAGGATCACTGTTCTGTGATCGTAAGCGGGGCTAGCAGGGATGTAGCTAAGAAAACATCCAAGTCGGCTCATAAACAAACCCAGCTGGTTTTTCTGGCCTCCTAAAGTTTACCCAAGTCTTTGAAATTTCAGCTGGATTTGTGTTCTATTTCAGCCAGTTAAATAAGCCAGCAGCTGGCCCTTAGTGACATCCCTGGGCTAGCTTGTTCGATGCAAGCATATGTTAGCGAGCAAGTACATTTTGTTCTTGAAAGTGACTGCCATCCCCGGGGGGGGGGGGGTGGGTACTCCCCTATATAAGGTATATAGGTATGTGCCGCCCCAAAGGGTATGGTTTTTGAGCCGTTTTGGTCTGAAAACGGGTATAGATTTTGAAAATTTTGGTCTGAAATTGGGTATTGTTATCTGGGGAACATTCACGAAAGCTCATAAACTTATTTTTCTTCCCAGCAACCAGAGCGAGTAACTGGTGAGAGACAAAGAGAAATAGATAAAATATATCATTTCAGCGTTCATTTCAAGGTCATGTCTGAAAACGGGTATGGCTTTTTGAGGCCAGGTCTGAAAACGGGTGTGGAAAATGACATTTTTTGGTCTGAAATTGGGTCTGGATTTGGAGATGCGGGCGGCACACCCCCACCAAAAATTCCAAGGAGTACCCCCCCCCCCCCCGGGCTGCCATCTTGAATTCAAACTCAAGAAAGGCTTAGTGAAATAGGGAAAAACCATCCTAGAGGAGTAGGAGTGATGCTGAATGAAGAGACTGCTTCTCTGGGCTCAACATTTGCAACTCCAAGGCGAAATAGGTCAAGTCTGTATATGAGCCTAGTGGCCTATTACAATGTAGGTCGGTGATGCTTATCCCAGTTTCAGTGGCATAAAGCAACTTAAGGAGTATTTGGCTCCCCCATGGATGGGATGCTAGTCCATTGCAGGGTTACCCCCCCCCCCCTCCCCTTTCTGCATTACATTTGCCTGTACCCATTTATACACCTGGCTGTTGAGAGGCACTATGAGAATGCCCAAGAACACAATACAGGGCCTGTAGGGCTTGAACCCAGAAGTGCAATTCACTAACCATTATGCCACCACGCCCCCAAACTGCAAGAGCAAAATTTGGCTACATGTTCTGGTTACTCTTGATCAGGTATCATGCCTGGTTAATATCAGGGTATTGCTAAGGAAATTTATGCCAGGTTGAATAATTAGTGGAGTTATCAAGTTCAACATGGTAATATTAATTACTAGACTATTATACTGCTCTACGTGTACTGTGCATAATTATACATGATGTGAAATTAGTTACTGAAAACAAATTTAAAGTATTTGTTTTTCTTTTGAATTACTTTTAGGAATGGACAGAATAAAAATAACAACTTCTCAAGTGGAATATGATGAAGATCAGACCTTGAAAGTCAGATGTGTTGCGGTGTGCAAAGGCACTATGATTGGTTGGTACAAAGACGGTCAACAGTTGTCTGCTGCTGACCCAAGAGTGAATATAACATGGGCAGCAGAGAATGACAGGACATGGACAAATTTAGTGGTGGAAAGACTTGCAGTGAATGATTCTGGGACCTATACATGTAGAGCACGAGATTGCATTTCTAACCAACCAATGAATGACTCAAAACGTATTACAGTCAAGAGTAAGTTTTTTTATTATTTGCTAACTCTGCAAACAGACCAGATAAACAAAATCCTGCCTTGATTGGCTACCAAGTAGGCAAGATGGTGTTGTCTTAAAAAAAAAAATAATGATGATGATGATGATGATGATGATGACAAAAAATTACATGACTAAGGTAGTCAGGGGGTCAATAATCATAATCAATCAATAAGAAAACTACATTGCCAGTCCAATATCTTTCATGTTATTTTTTGGTTGGGCATTGTCCAGAATGACCACGTAAGAAGTTGTCTGTTGTAGCGACTTACAAAGGTAAAAGAATAAACTTGACCATCATAAAGAACCCCCTGAGTTGCTTATTGCCTTTGTTTCACAGTCAAAACTGGCCAAGCATTCCTACAAATAACAAAGTAATGAATTCAGTAACTCAGTAATTCATTCCCAAAAAGAAAAGTCAAATTGGACATCATTTAAAACTTGAATGTGAGTATAATTAATGTCAGGATCATGTGACAGGCATTTTAAAAGTATGCATAATTTGCATAAAATGAATGCTGGGTCCAAATTATGGTTTTTTTTTTCTAATTCTTTGATGGTCTAGATTTATTCTCTTTTATTTTTCTCTTTTCAGAGGTTTTTCCGCCAAGCATACTCGCCTTTCACAACCAGACTGTTTACCGTAAAACAGTTGCAAATTTGCACTGTGAGATTTCAGCTAATCCTGTTCCATCTGTGCAATGGTATAAAGACAATCATTCTCTTGAAGGTGAAATTGGAGAGCTGCATAGGTTAGTGTCCTGTGACAGCCTGGTGCAGGGTTTCTATCGTGTTAAAAGTGAAGTTGGAAGATTGGTCATTTGTAAGCCTGAGAATGCTCTCCATACAGGATTTTACACATGTATTGCTGCCAACAGGAGAGGGGAAACAAATGCCACCGCTTTTCTGGATGTTTTGGGTAAGAGTTTTTTTAAGCAGTCAGTCAGTCAGTCAGCCTGTCTGTCTGTCTGTCTGTCTGTCTGTCTGTCTGTCTGTCTGTCTGCCCGTCCATCAGTCAGTCAGTAAGTCCTTTCATCCTTCCGTCCACGTATGCATATCTATCGGTCAGTCAGTCAGTCCGTCCCTCCGTCCGTCCGTCCGTCCATCAGTCAGTCCGTCCGTCAGTCAGTCAATCCAAGAATTTGTTGTGGATGTAGAATTTCATGACTTTATTCACGAGTGTGGTTAACTTAATGTACTGCATTGTTTATTCACAGTAGTGGAGTTGATTATTTAATTTCATAATCCCCCAATATCCCCGCTTGATTTTAACGGAAACTATATTATTTTTTTTAAATTTAGAAATTTAAAGCTCTTGAAGAAAATGTCCCTTTTAGAAACAAAGGCAAACTAATTTTTCTTTTATCGTTTTTAGAGGATCCTGTGATTGTTAACCCGAACAAGGAATCCCAAACTCTGTCTGTAAAGCTGGGAAAGCCGTGGAACATAACATGTCAGGCCACAGGAAACCCAGTGCCAACAGTGGAATGGAAGAGAGAGAATGGAAACAAGTCAATGTCTCCCAAAGAGCACAGTAGCAAGGGTGCTGTCTTATCCATTGATTCTGTCAGTGAAGACGACTTTGGAGTCTATTTTTGTGTGGCAGTCAACTCAAAGAACGTAGCATATGCATACGTAAAATTAGGTAAGATGAGAGGTTGTAGCTCACCTTTGCTTGATTAAAGCGTTCTCATCCCCAAAGCCCTTTTCGTTTCTCTTAGCTGACGAGGCCTTGGCACGAGAAACGAAGGGCTCTGGGGACACAGGATTTCCAGTCCTAGATTCTGGGACTTTGGGTCTTCATGTGTGCAGTCATGACGTTTCAAAAGAATGCACGAGAGAGAGTCATTGCGTTTTTAACTGCCGTTTAAAAATTCTTTGTTTCAAACAGCCAATCAAAAAAAATTCGAATTAATTCAAAAATCCTATGTCCACAGAGCCCTTTGTTTCTCGTGCCAAGGCTTCGTCGGCTAAGAAAAGCGATAAGGGCTATGGGGATGAGAATGTGATCAAAGTTCATGGTCTTTTAGGGCGAAGGACGGAAGAAAATGCGTTCGCGGTAAAACACCGTGAACCGGTAAACTACCATTCCTATAATATCGTTCGTCACAGTCGCTTACGCTTTTACGCTTCTGTAGGGAAACCTTTCCCAAAACGGCTATATATGTGTGTGCAATGGAGAGCAGCCATAAGTGAACTTTTGTACGTAGTACGAGTTTTTCTTCTTAGGTTGTTGACGAACCCATTTGTAAAATTGTCCACAGTGTAATTTCTCATTCTTTAAACTGAAGAAGAAAAGTATTTTTCCCTTTATTTTCAGTGTCAGCCGATCCTCCACCATCTGAGCAACCTCCACAAGGACTAAAACAAGAAATCATTATTGCTCTGAGTGTAGTCGGCGGCCTCCTGTTTCTCTTTGTTATTATGGCGATCGTCTGTTGCGCTTTCTTTCATCACCAGCGACAGCAAATTAAAGAGTATCGCAGTCAGTTTTTCCCGTACTTTGATGGGCACCATGAGGTAATGTGATTTTTTTTTTTCAAAGAAATTGCAAAAATCCAAATGCGTCTTCTTGTGTTTGTTTGTTTGTCTATTATAGTTTGGTTAAAAACTGTTTTTCGCTTGTAGGCCGGTTTTCTAACTAACAATAAGACTGCGCAAAGTTCAGCGAAAATTCTAATTGTTTTAGCATAACTAGCATATATATATATAGCTGGCAGATATTAAACAAACAATAATATTGAAACTGATTTATTGTCGGTTTTGTTATCATTTCTCGGCCTTACTGCATGAAAAACCACGCGCGCGCTCTAATGCCTTCTTTTTAAACAATAGAATGTTTCTGTCGAGGAACTATCGGCTGAAGAGAAAGGCCACAAACAACCTTGCTTTCAAAATGTTTAGCGGTAGGTTTAGAGGCATCTTTATAGAAGTTTTTTTGTGCCTCTTTAATGCTCGCGGAAGTGATCTCTTGGGTCTTCCTTAATGTAATCTCAGGGTCTTCCCTGACGCAAAACTTGTTTATTCTGATTGAGTAGAGAGATTTTGCATGAAGTTGTGACAGACCAGTAAACACAAACGCCAAACTAGAGCAAGTTTATCAAAAACCACTGTAAAAAAATTCAAATCCATGTTTACTAAAGACATGCTGTCCTGTTTAGATCGATCTCAATCGCACACTCCACGAGCAGTGCGATAATCTAGCTTACGACCCAGTCTGGGAGTTTCCAGAGGAAAGGCTCGTTCTTGGGGAAGTGCTGGGATCAGGGGCGTTCGGACAGGTCATCAAAGCGGAGGCCATAGGAATATCGGACTTCAATCCTCGTGACAAAAGCGCCGAGAATGCCCGGCGACGCTCCAAAAGGCTTCGTCGATCCAGTAGCAGCAGAATGTACCAGGATTCTAAAGGAGTACCTTATGTCAAGACCACTGTAGCTGTTAAGACACTCAAAGGTAGCTAAAGTCTTATATTACCCCCCCCCCCCTCCAATTTTTATTACCGGAGTGCCAGGAAGGCAGGCGGGTTGTACGAATATATCTAATCTACACGTATAGTACGATTGTGCCCTTCCTAGTATCAATTTCTGGTTCTGTTCCCCAGGATTTAAGTCCAGCGCCCTCACCACTAGGCCACGGTCGCTTCTTTACTTGTGCACTTTAACCACCAAATCAACTGAAAATACAATGCAAAAGTGCACTTTTTACAGCAGCAATAGGATAATTTCATCAGTCAACAGCTCCCGGCTTGTCTGGTATATCAGCAATGTGAGGAAACCGCCGATGCCAACCTCGTTCCCAGGCTCTCTCTCTCCCCGCCCCCCAGAGAGGAGAGAGACCCTGGGAACGAGGTTGCGCCCATACCAGCAATAACATTCTGCATTGTTAATTATCACTTCGCTTTATTTGGATAAAATCTTAGTCTATTAGTTCCTGCCTCCTATTTCGTTCATAAACTTAAAAGTATGACCAACGTTTGATTAAGAGATTAAAAACATTATTAACGCCAAATTTCTCCTTACGAAAATTGTACAGAACACATAAAATCCAGTTAAAAAATTAGGATCTTTACATTTTAGTGGGAGCCACGGCAACAGAGTTCAAAGACCTTGCTTCGGAGTTGAAGATTCTTATTCACGTTGGAGAGCACAAGAATATCGTTAACCTCTTGGGAGCTTGCACAAAGGGTGATCGCCTGCTTATTATCATGGAATATGCTCCTTATGGAAACCTGTTGAAGTTCTTGCGAGGGAAGCGAGAAATTTACGAGCCGACCTGGGTAACAACGACGAACAACCCCGAGGTTGAACTTACGATCACAAATTTGGTGGTTTTCGCCTATCAAGTTTCTCGTGGAATGGAGTTTTTGGCGTCTAGAAAGGTATGTCTAGAAAGGTATGATTCAGCAATTTATTACGATTATGCTGAAGCAATATGTAGTTTTGGAAAGCAAGCAATTCACAAAATAAACGCACACCCCCGTTTCCGAGTTTAGGTTTAAGCAAAGGAAAAATATTGACAGAAACATGGGAGCGTTCATTATCCTAGTTAAAGTAAGCTCCCATCAGCTCAGCTAAAAAAAAAGGTCCTATCATTTTCTTGCAACTATTACGTCGTGTATGTCCCATTAAATGGCCCTTTAGTATTTCCATTCCTTCCATTCATATACCTGGGTGGCGAGAGGTACTGTGAGAGTAAAGTGTCTTGCCCAAGAACACAACACAATGACCCCGGACACATCCTCGGAGACCCAGGGGCAGTTAGTGGGGGCGAGGGAAAGTCTATACGGGCGAAAAAAAAAAAATCGGCGAAGAAAAGTCAAGAACGAAAAAAATAGCCCCTGGGGACAAACTCTTACCGGACCAGTTCCAAAAGGACGCCGTCGTTCTGGCTTCTGATTGGTGCCACAAAACTTTTGTTTTTTTGTGCCCAATCAGAGAGCAGCAAAACCAGGAGTCGTTTCGTGTGTTCTTACATGGACAGATACACGAAGCCCAGTTGGTCGCCATGTTTTCTGTTCGTTGAAGCTACAGTTGGAGGAGAAAAGTTGCAGTCACAGATGTAGGGGAAATCGTTCGGCATATCTGCAAGTAACTTACGCGACATACGCAAGATCTTCGTAGGTATCGTACACACACACCGATTAACTGATGTCGATATAACTTGCACGTGTTTCGAAATTCGCTTTCTTTGGCTGGACGAACAATTTGAATTTCTTTCTCCTGCTTTCTTGCAATACTTGCTGTGACTGAAACTGTGCCAATGCTGAGTAATTTTCTTTATCGCACGGGCCAGGCAGGTATGTCGAGCAACGGACAGCTTCGTGTACGAGAGGAGCACAATTTTCTTCAGCTTTCTTTGAGAACAGTGAATTTCATGATGTAATTATGCACCTATCAATGTAAATCCCGCAGGGGGGGGGGGGGGAGTGCGGGCCAGGGGTGGGGATTTGACAGAAAAGTAAAAATTGCAGTCAAGTTCCCGAGGGTGGGAAAAATATTTTTGTTCAAATGTACCTAAGAAGACCCACCCAGGGACAGAATTCTAAAACAAACTAACAAGTACTTTCTACATACCTTTATTTTCTGTCAATTCAACCGTTTCGGTATTCATATTGAAAACAATAAAAGGTCACGGACGTCTTAGATTTCCCTCAGGATTCCTACTCCAAATGTACTTGAAAGTAAAATATTCTTAAAATCGCTATTTTATGACTAAATGGCGTTAAAAGTGGCAGATAAATGCCGATGAAAAACTCAGAATCGTACCTTGCAATGAAGCATATGATTTCCAAAGCCACGAGAAGGAAGAACTTGGTAATCGCGTCTGAAGATTGGATCCAGGCGCTTCCCAGTCAAAGTCAAATGTCCCAACCCCCGGGACGCGACTCGCAGTCAAATGCCCGACAGAGGGGATCGTTCTTGTTGTCAAATCCCGTGCCTTTGCCCGCACTCCCCCCCCGCGGGATTTACATTGATAGGTGCATTAGTTTTTTCCCTGACATAAACGTGCAAATGTAAATGCACTTAATTTATTTGTTAGCTTAACTTTTTTTTCATTAAATGTTAATTTTTAATTCTAATCTGATGTTTTCACCACTTTTTATTTGTGAAATGTCATTTTAATTTTGTAAAGTGCAAATGATTATCATTTATGAAAATTGCACAATAAAAATCAATAATATTATTACCGGTATAATTAATAATATTGAGTCACAGAATTCTTCCAAACCACTGTATATACCAATGTCTGCCATTTTAATTGACTCCTCATCAATGGACCTGACTGTTTTTTGAGATGTAGTTTTTTTAACTGTATAACTAAAAACAGTTTTATATAGCCTGTGTGCCTCTGCCTAGTCTAGCTCAGTCTACAGTGCATGTGTGATGATAAATGGGATGAAGTAAATTGATTGATTGACAAGTGGTTTTTAAAAATGCCTTTGAAAAACAATGATGTCTTCATTTTGATAATACAGATTGAGATACTGTATATCTATTGTGCTTTTCAGTAATATGAACTCAGCCCAATCAACCGCTAAACCAGTTTACAGTTTTTGCTACTGTCAATCATAAGTGGACCTCACGGGAGACATTTAAACCAGGTCAAATCTGTTGGCTTGTTTTGTTTTTTAAGGTTTGTGGGTTATTGCCATTATTATGATTGACGGCAGCAAAAAAGCAATCTTTGGGTTTTGAACTTCAGAGTTCAGGTGTTACTAAAAATGATCACTGATGTGTTTACATATGTTGTTCATACCAGGATCAGGTGCCACTGTTGTATTTTTAACTCAAGCTTTACAGTGATAGCAACATGCCTGGCAATCAGTGATCATGATGATTTTTCAGTCAGTGACACAGGCAAACTTATAATTTCAAATCTCCCAATATGCAATGAACATATGACATCCCAGTAAGTAAATTCCAGATGCTCTGCTTTTGACCTACAAGGCTTGTGGAAGTTAACCCTACACTGTAGTTCCCTATGACAAATATCCTGTTTACTGCCAGGATTGATGTGATGTTTTTAATAACTCCATGAAACATGTAAACTAAAAACATAAAGATCTTAAAACAAAACCTTTTTTGTGTTCAAACAAGAAAAGGAGAAAGACCAACAAGGTGTAGAACAGCAGATGTTTGTGTAATTTCTTGTCTTTAAAGGCCACCCATTTGGCTTTGCAGCCATTTTTTGTTTTGAAACAGTATTGTCACTTCAAAACAATAACACACAACCTCAAAGCCAAACAGATGGACATAGTACTAGGTGGAACAAGTAACAGTACTAGAGTCTACATTTACCTCTTAGAATGCAATGTGATGGCATTGCATTCCCATTCTTTCATCAGCTTAGACGATTTAATTTTTTTGAGATCTTCCAGGGAAATGCATTTTAATAAAGACTTTTTCCTTACAATTTTCCTACATTCCTTGTCCAATTCCAAGTATGAGTGACTGATCTGTGCTTGACACAGTCCTTTGGATTCAACTCCTTGTTGTCTATCAGGCCATACAAATTTACTGGTAATTCATTCATCATGCATGATGCTTTTACTGGGGTATTTGACCATATTCATATTTGAAAGATAAGGTATACAAGTTACAGGGGCATGCAACAAAGCATTTTTGTAAAGTATAAACAGGGTTACCATATTTACACTTTGAATGCAGCATTTGAGGTAAGGAAGTAAAGTAGTTATTTGTACAATTTCACTTTTTCTACATGAGAACACAGGTTAATAGCCAAATATAAGTAATAGGAGTTATTCCCAAAGTTTAGGTGACTAGTGGTAGATATTTAATGAGCCACTTTGGTGCAGTGAACCACAAAGAGGTAGTATTTCACACTGGGGAATAATGAAAATATTACTTGCCTATCAAATAAGAATATTTTCCAAATTTTAGATGGAATTGGTTCTTATAAAAATGGGTGTCTAAATGGTAAATTTCAGGCTGTGGGTTGTTAATCTTCTAGGTTCTTACAGGCAAAACTTTACTATAAAATATGCACCATACGCTCTAAGATAGTACATGTATGTACCTCTATATACATACTGAGGAACCTGAAGGGGTGAAATAAGATTTGGGCAAATTTAAATAATTTCAGAAACTCAACCACAAGGTTTCTTTTTCTCTCTTTATTAACCAAAACAAAAGAATAGACTCGACCGTCATGGCAATTTTCACATGGCGCTCGATAGCATTGCTGCACTTGTACACGAAGCTGTCCGTTGCTCGACATACCTGCCTGGCCCGTGCGATAAAGAAAATTACTCAGCATTGGCACAGTTTCAGTCACAGCAAGTATTGCAAGAAAGCAGGAGAAAGAAATTCAAATTGTTCGTCCAGCCAAAGAAAGCGAATTTCGAAACACGTGCAAGTTATATCGACATCAGTTAATCGGTGTGTGTACGATACCTACGAAGATCCTGCGTATGTCGCGTAAGTTTCTTGCAGATATGCCGAACGATTTCCCCTACATCTGTGACTGCAACTTTTCTCCTCCAACTGTAGCTTCAACGAACAGAAAACATGGCGACCAACTGGGCTTCGTGTATCTGTCCGTGTAAGAACACACGAAACGACTCCTGGTTTTGCTGCTCTCTGATTGGGCACAAAAAAAAACAAAAGTTTTGTGACACCAATCAGAAGCCAGGACGACGGCGTCCTTTTGGAACTGGTCCGGTAAGAGTTTGTCCCCAGGGGGCTATTTTTTTCGTTCTTGACTTTTCTTCGCCGATTTTTTGTTTCGCCCGTATAGACTTTCCCTCGCCCCCACTAACTGCCCCTGGGTCTCCGAGGATGCCCCGGACAGGGTTCGAACCCAGACCGCTTGATCCGACGTCCAGCGTACTAACTATTAGGACACCGCGCCTCCAATTTGGCGGATAGAGTAAAGAAGGGCACCAATAATACAACACAGAGACTTCGAACTCGGATCATTCAATCCAAAATCCAACGCGCTATATTAAATCATTGGGCCGGTGCTCCTTTCTACTATTCAGCCTGTTTCTCACATGAGGTTAAGCTATTTCGAACCGTTTGAGAATCAGGTTACCCATTTGTCAGTTGGTAAAAACAAGGGCAATTCGGGGAATGTTTCCCTCTATTAAGTGGCAACGTTAAATTACGTATTGATCTCTCTGTTTTCTTTGTGTCTATGTAAACAGTGTATCCACAGAGACCTGGCAACCAGAAACGTTCTTGTCGGAGAGGACTATGTCATTAAGGTCGCCGACTTTGGTCTCGCTAGAGATGTGTACAAGAGCGATATGTACGTGAAGGCAACAAGTGCTGGTGTGCTGCCTGTCAAGTGGATGGCGCTAGAATCTTTGTTCGACAGACTGTACACGGAAAAGAGTGATGTGTAAGTACGGCGATGTCATTTGTTTTACTGTAAGAATTCAAACGTGAGAACACTTGATGTCACTTTGACATGTTACTTTTGCTGCAAAATCAGATGGTTTATCAAATGAAAGAGGAATTTACTGTTACCAATTTGTGGTTTCTTCATTCCACATCTGATTGCTTTTATACCCTGGTGACACATTATAGTTCTAGTGATCACGCATTTCTGATTGTCATCGAGAGCGTGATTTTGAAATTCTTAGCAAAGACCAAGGGAAAACAGGAATGTTCTGGTTGTGTTTAAGAACGAGAATTTATAAAGAATGTTGTTTGTTCGAGCGCGCCGTTATTCGTAAATCAACATTCTGTCCCAATCTATAGTTTTATGTCTATATTTTCTAAAGCACTTTTGAAATCTAATAGTATAAGGTTTTGTAAGACATTAAAGAATGAAAATCGGCGATATTGAAGCCGAACGACGTTTCGAAGACTCCATGTCATGATTATCAAGTTATATTGCTGGACTTAAATGCGAAGGTCCCGGTTTCAAATCCTCTTCCGTCACTAGACGGATCTGTGATCGGTGGTTCCAAATTCAACTCCTCTATACGTTTTGTTAATAGCCAACTAGTTAGCCTTCTGCCAGTTGGGATTATAACGAGTTTCTGTTCGATTTACAATGTTTGTTTGTTAATTTATTTACAGTGTCCTCAATTGGGACAGTAGTGCTGATGTGTGCTTTCGAGTTCTGTTAGAAGTTGGTGGCGGGGACCATTCCAAAAATGAATGGACTCCCAGTTCAACAGGAAGTCAAGTACGGCCCTTTTTTTGCCAAACCTAACCTAAACCTAACCGTTTCTTGTTTGTCTCATAGTTGGTCGTTTGGTATTTGCTTGTGGGAGATCTTCACACTTGGCGGCACGCCGTACCCTGGGATCCCTACAGAGCAGTTGTTGGACTTTCTAAGTGACGGCCATCGTATGGAACAGCCACATAACTGCCCACTGGACATGTACACTATCATGAGGGACTGCTGGGAGAAGGATGCGGACCGACGACCGACATTTGCGCTGCTTAGTGAAAGAATTGGCAGGATTCTGGAATTACACACATCTAAGGTAACATTTGGCCCAATTACACAAGCCTTAATGTATACTCGCATTTCAGACTCGTCAAATGCAATTCAAGTGAAAGAAAACTCCCTGAAATCATAATAATAAAGTATTTTCCGTTTGTCTCACGACGTAGTGTCGCGACGTTTCGACTGCACACTGCTAGTCTTCATCAGGCGATAAGGTCGACTGGTTAGGTGTAACCTTATAAAGCACGCTGCTGCGCTGTGATTGGTTGGTTTTCAACAGCTGTGATTGGTGCATTTCGATTCTCGCTGTTCTGGTGTGCTGTTGTTCCCTCAGGGGTCCGCTGTCGTTCAGTTCTGGTGTTGTGTTTTTTAATCGTGGGCATCCATGCTTCGGGGATTTCAATTCCACTATCCCTGTTGATATTGTTAGGGTGAAGTCTTATCTGAATTGCCTCTTTGACCCTGCGTGTGTACCAGTGTGGTTCACGATCAATAAACTTTACCTCGTTCCAAAGCGGGTAGTGTCCGGTGTTGTGGATGTGCTCTGAAACGGCGGAGGTCTGGAAACGGGCGAGTCGGATGTCCCGGTCGTGTTCTTTGATCCTGTCTTGCATAGGTCTTCCAGTCTCACCGATGTAAACTTTGCCGCACTCACGGGGAATTCTGTAAACAACGCCATCTTGCTTAGTCGGATCAACGGCGTCTTTCGGCCGTACTAGGTGTGATCTTAATGTAGTTTCCGACTTGAAAACAGCGCGTACGCCTTGTTGTTGTAGGCAGCGTCTAAGTTGTTCGGAAAGACCTTTGACATAGGGTAGAACCGCAGTAGATTTAAACTCGGTCGTAGGCTCAGCACTGGTGCTCGGCTTTCTGTTCTTGGTGATCTTCTGCAAGAAAGAACAAGGATAACCATTAGAAACAAGAACAGATGACAGATGTTTTTTCTCCTTGGATATAACAGATGGTTTAGTTACGAGGCGTTTAGCACGATCGTAAAGACACTTAACAATACCGCGTTTTACTGATTGAGGGTGGTGTGAATCATACGCTTTCAGTCATTCTATGTTTTGACGTATTCTTATTTCTGAACGGGTCTGTGGTATTTATTTTCCGTTTTAATTACTCACTAAAGATGATTCATTGGATATTTTAAAAGACCAGTTTTCTTTCACAGAGCGGGTTTCTATGACTGTCATAAAACCAAACCCTATAGTAATCTCATCAGGCCTGTCAATCAAGTTGACAAACCAATCACAGCTTAAAAAAAAACATGAATCCCGCGCCAAAAACCGCGGGAAAACGAGCACAAGCCAAGTCACGATTGGTTTTGTATTCGCTCTTGATTGGTTAGTAAATCAGGATGAAAGCTCTGATTGGTTATATTGGTTAGAGCAGGTGGTCCTAGATATTATTTAACCGATAAGTAAAGCAATCATTTTGCCTGGGTCAATCGAAAAACGCTTAAAACAAAAAAGAAAAAAAAAAGATCTGTCTCATACACATGAGGTCTTCGATTTTCTCCACAGCAAACGTCATCAGCTTACATCAGCTTATCAGAAGAAAACAGACCAACCAGACCTAGACACGACTACTACATGGACCCAGTTGATTCGGGATCCACACTGACACATACAGGCTATGCTGGTTTAAACAGGTTAGCTTTTAAGACTTATTAGAACCTGATTTCTCCTGACAAGCTTTGTAAACACATTGTCAGGCACTTGACAAGGATAAAGACAATGATCAGCTAAAGTAGATGATATTGTTTTGTTGTAACACCAAATTCTTAGACCTACATTTATCCTTTACCAGTATGCGAAGTTCCTCGTCTTCAGAAGAGATGCTGTAGTTTAAACGCGATACTTTCTGTTTTAAAAAAGCTCTGCAGACTTGTTTGTTTAACTGCGAAGTTTTGCGGAAACGCACATGTGCTAAATTGAAATGCAATTCCGATGGTGTCTAAAAGAGGGGGTGGTTAGGGGTAGCCTTGTCCCTTCTTAAAATACCCACCACTTACCGTCCATTGTGTGTGCTCCTTAAAGAACAAAGCACAAGCTTTCTTTCTTCGATTAATAAAAATAACGTAAGTAAAATACAATTGTTTTAAAACCATGTATTGCACTAAACAGTTTGCTAAAACAGAAGAGGAAGGCACAATGGCATTTCAGAAAATCTTAAAATAGTCCTTCGGGTGTTTTTAAGTAACCCGAGTTTCTAGCAGTACCGTTTTATCAGGTTTAAAACAAAAAGCGAATCTGAATAAAACACGTTGTTTGAGTAGTGGTTAAAAACACAAAAATGCATTGCTTTCTTTTAATTCTTCATTATAAGTGAATTTTTCTAAGGCAGTACAAGATATAGCTTTGGCTTCCTTATCCCATATGACATTACACACTCGTGAAACAACAACTCGCACAAAATGTGTTTTAGCCAGTCATAGCTCGCGCAGTATCCAATCTTTATTTTAAAACACGACGTTTAATTTCAGGCAATCGAGTGAGGATATAGCGAACAGTCCCCTCCCTGCATTACCACGTGACGTAGAAGCCGAGCAGGAACTGGAACCAGACGAGCGGCAAAGAATGCTGGAGCCAGCAGCCAATGGGAGCTTGTCTGGGAACGAGAGTGGAATAGGATTGGATGACGCTGCTGATGAGATGCTTGCAGCGGAGCTTAGGCCACTACAGGACGCCTCGAGATTCGCGCCAAACTTTACTGGGAAAGGAAAGAAAAAAACTAAATCAAAAGAGTCTGTTGTATAATATAAAACGCGGCTAGGTTTAAGCCCTGGCCAAACGGTACGCAAGTGGACGCAAGTAGTTGCATGTTGTACTTTGCGTACAGACTGGGTTGGCTGGCCAATCGACTCCAAGCTTATTCACAAGTGCGCGAATGTTGTCAAAAAGCCATTTAAATGCTACTGCGACCGCTGCAATTCAGGACGTGAATTAATCAGCAAGACTTGCGTTGGGTGGCCGAATGGTGAACAAATTTTCGTTGACTTGCGTGCAAATTTGATCTCGACCAAGGTGAACGTAAGTCATCGCTCGTCAACGCAAAAGCACGCAAGTCCTGGCCAAATGTTGACGCAAGTTTTGAACTTGCGCCTACTTGCGTCTCCGTTTGGTCTGGCCTTAACAGAGTAAACTTTAGTTAAATTGATACTTCATGTACATAACACTTAAGGACAGACTGCTGTCGGTCTGTTGTCGATGTTCCTGACTGATAGGTTTAAGTCACTGGAGTTCGTTTAGGTGGTGTGACAAAGGTACCATAACTCTGGTAGAAAATAATACACTCTTCCCTTTTGAACTTCCTGCATTTTTTTTCGCAGAATAATCGTAAAAGCCTGGCCCACTGGATAAAAGAGATTTTATTGTAAAATTATAAATAAAAATATTCTTGTAATATATCTAACGTGAGAGGGATAAGTTGATCTCGATATCGAACACCAAGTATAGTGAAAAAAGTACACTATGTAAATAGAAGACGACGGATTGGAAATCACCGAAATCTATGCAAGTAAAGGCCTGTTATCCATGCCAACTTTTAAAAGACTATTGTTATTTGATAAAATATCAACGAGTTTGAAAACTAATATTTAATAACTGGCAAGAAGTTAAAAAATTAAAAAGTAAAGTAAACAACTTGATGATCGTTCAGGATGTGAATGGATATACCTAGTAGTATGCAATGGACTCTAGCCCATCGAGCGACGTTTGTCACACTTGACGCCATTATTGAGATTAAGATATAATTATGGACAATTAAAGAGTTATATAAGCAACATAATTATTATGTAGATTTATCAGATTTTCCCCGTTGTATCAAGTTTAGATTAACATCTGTTACGAAGAGGACTCAATTTCTGCAGCATAGCTCATGAAATAAGTGCAACCCAAACCAAAAGTAGTTGGGAAGACTGTACACTTTATGCCGGATTACAGTAACTCATTTTGTGTCCCTGGACAAACCGTTTGACAGACATGGAAGCGAGATGCGGAGGGGGAAAGGGGGTGGGGGGGGGGGGGGGGTAGGTGTGGGACACTAGCAGACTACCTTTTCTTCCCAAATACTTTTGTTGAGGATTGTACATGCTAGAGTAATAGTTTTATTTTTCAATTGCATTTATTTAGGAGATACCATCGTCTAGGTCCTATTTCGATTGATGAGGCGATGTAAAATTATATGTAAATAGGGACAAAGTTGTCTTTCATTAAATGTTAATTCCTTTTATTCTTGTTTGACCTTATTTAACCGTTTTCGTTTTTTCTTTTGGTTAATTCTTTGAGTGAGAGTGTTTTATAAGAGGTTCCAAACCAAAGAAAACGACTTACCAGTTTGGAATACCTGGTTGGAACTAGCCTGTTACAGGCGTCCTGTTCACGGTTGGAGAGCAGAGCGAAAATGGAATTAGCCCGAAGGCGAATGAAAAAAAAAAAAAATGGCCACGGGTTCGCCCCTTTATTTTTACTTGCCGTTCTTCGCGCAGTTCCTAATTAACCGGAAACATAGTGCGAGTTCGCGCAAGAAAACTCCAGCATGAATTGTGTACCACGTTTCCAATTGATTTTAACGGTGGACTTTCACAACTGGTCCTTTCACAACTGGTAATGTGGTATCTTATGTAAATATATCCAACACCAGACGGTGTTTTATCGGGGTATCCAAACACAGAGAAGAGAGTCAAAAATACGACGCACAGCAGAGTATTTTTGACGAAATTAGAGGTTTTTGAAAAGTTGATGAAACACCGTCTCGAGTGTTCGATGATGTATCTTCTCAATAGGAACAAAAACTGCGTAATAAACGGAGAAATAAAATCGTAAAAATATATGATAATTAAGACCGGGTATGATTTTCTTTTTTTTTTAACAAATAATAGGGATAGAATCTTCCTAAACAACCGTGTATTAAACTCGTGTTCCTTGGAAATTTTTAACACATACCAAAATATGGACTGCTCTACGTGAATAACTAATGACAATGACCAGAGACCAGTTGTTCAAGGGTGGATAACGCTATTTGCTTAATTAATCGCTATCCCGTGGATCGGATAGTGATAAAGGACAGCGTTTTCCAACTTTTGAACACCCGGAGCCCGTAACACGCTCAAGCAAGAAACATTTCGAGTTAGTAAAATGATTCTTTATTTATAGCCCTATTAACTTAGTTTAACTAAATTATAATAATGATAATGATCAAAAACGAGTAACACTAACACAGAAATATGCCTCTTAAGCCATTTAAATTATTTTAAAATACTAACTATATGAAGTTTGCGCGTTCGCGATGCGACCGATACAGATTTTAATATAAACTTATGTTCATCGTTCAAACAAGGGATGCCTATTGCATAGGTAGAAAGTTTTTAAAGAAATATTGCGCATATTATTTCCATAGGTTTTAGCTCAAAACTCGTGTAGCTTATCAGCCTTATGCATGCCCAAAGAAGACAAAGAGAGATTGAAAATAACGAGCCGGAACTAGTCGAGACCCTGAGTTATTCAGTTTTAGCGGATAAACCTCTTTTGTGTCTATGAAATGCTTGAAATGTACATTAGCTTTATCCGCACAGTAGCAGATAGCTTGTAACCAATCAGCTTGCGGGCTGCATTGTATAATGAAATATAATATTATTATATCCCTTATACACGAAACTTAAGAACATCCTTCCACTTGAATGCAGATTTACTTGCGCACAATTAATGAATTTATTTTACATTATTAGATTTCTTTACAAAAAATTCAAAATTCATTCACAGGATTTTGAAATGTAAATAGCATTAGCAAAACTGTTTAAGTGTTGGATGTTGGTTTAAATAACTATATACATTCCTCTCGTACGTTTCTAAGAGTACGACCACACGATACGAGAAAATAATACATGTTGATGTACTTTGTAGCGTGTCTGCAGACGTTTCAATGTGGCGCCGTGAAGGGTTTCAAAGGTAAAAAAAGACTAAATAGGTCGATGGATTACAAGAGCTTCTCAGATTTCATTCCTGTATCGGTGAAGAAAACATGCGTTAATCGCTTCCCTTTCCGTCACAGATGTGTACGTCTGCACGCACGCTGACAACAGGTGCAAAGAATTGCGTTACACCTGTAAATGTTAACTAGCATGTGGGTTAGGTATTGCGTGATACGAGAAAATTATACATGTTGATGTGCTTTGTAGCGTGTCTGCAGACGTTTCAATGTGGCCCTGTGAAGGGTTTTTAAAGAAAAAAATATAAAAATTCATAGAAAAGGATTACTAGAGCCTCCCAAATTTCGTTTGTGCATCGGTGAAGGAAACATGCGCTAATCGCTTCCTTCCCCGTCGCAGATGTGTACGTCTGCACGCACACTGATAACAGGTGCAAAGAATTACGTAATATGTTTTATACAAGCATCATACCAAATGGTAATGTCCGCAGGTGTTGCGTGACGCCAATGCGTCCTTGTACTTGTTACGACAATGCGTGACATCTTTCTTAACAAGCATGATGGTAATGTCCGCAGGTGTTGCGCGACGCCGGTGCCGACTTGTACTTGTCACGACACTGCGTGACATCATTTTTTCTTTAAAATGCAATCAAGTAAAGTTTACCTTAGAGAATTTCCTACACCGTTATCACGGGCAATGCCTTGTTTTATTCCCTAGCCGCTTGGAAATTGCAGTGCTTCCAACTTTCTGCAAAACACCTCAGTTTAAGCTACTACATTTCAGCAGCTTCCCCAGTCGAATCTCAGCGGCTAACAAAACCTCAAAGTTGTGTTTCGATCTTTCGCCTCTTTCCCTTGTTCAACACCTCCGCTTTGGGTACTTTCGCTGGGCCTTCCATCTCTATGGCAACCATTTTATTCCCCTCAGGGGGAAGGAACGGGGAATCAACGCGTGCGTCGTCGATGTAATCACCTCCGTCATCCATCCCGTCCACGTCAATCCCACTCTCCCCTGCGGCACTGTTGGTCCTTGCAGAAGTCCTTGGTTTGGCTGCCTCGTCTTCGTCACTCATGGCGTCCTCGTAAGAAGGAGGGATGGGAGGGAGGGGTGCATTTTGAATGTCCTCGTCACTGATGATGTCCTGACCTGGTGGCAGAGTTGGCAATGGGGAGTCGTAGCTAGGAGACGAGCACAAAGAATTAATCATCAAGACGGGCGCTGTAAACGTTAAAATCCTCTTGAGGAATTAATAAGAATCTCGCTCCTGATGTAAAAGGCAATCACGCTACTTATTTTAGCTCTTATTTACTTTTTTGTCGTGTTTATAGAATATGGCGTCCCGTCACCAATTTAGAATTGCAACACACGCGTACACACGAGCACTAATACTTTAGTTTTTCAATCGAAAACTGCTGAGTAACTTATTTATTTTTCCTCAGAGTAACGAAGAAATGTTAGTTCACTGGCAAATAACTTGTTGATGCAAAAAAGTATGATTTCGCACGAGAATCGATGCTCTTAGAACAGTCGAACAGTTATCTTGGAATAACACTTTACATCAGACTGTTTTAACAGAGAAGTTGAAGGTAATCTCCATCTGCAACCTGTATTGCTTTACTCTGATCACTCATTGGACCGTAAACCGCGCCAAAATCTGAACCAATCAGAACCAACCAAAGAAGCAAAATCTGAACCAATCCGAATCAACAACTTCCTGCGCTTGAAGCTGGTCACGTGGTACTTGCTACAAGTTCTAATAAGTACACTGAGTTGTTTACGTATGTTGTGACAGTACAGGGTGATTGATTTGGTTTTAAACGCACACTAAGAACTACCCTAAGAAGCATACCTGGGGCCTTCACCATCCTTGTACGGAGTCTCGCTTGACGGAGAATGCACAGGTGACTGCACATACCTATTGGAGTTTCGGATGTCTGAATCACACGGCTGCAGATAGTAGCCCGCACTGGCAGCTCCCTCTTCCTCCTCCATCTGTAGTGTAAGGTAGGGGTTATCCTGTAACACAGACAGACAAAGACGGCATGAGTGTCAATTTCTTTGAACTTTATTTCCATTATTTTGGCCCCAATTTTCTCGATACAGTCCAGAAGTTGTTGACTCCTAGGACAAGGCATTATTTTTTCAGAGTAGAAATCTGCTGGTATCACTGAAACTCCGAAGAACGCTCGAAGCGGTCAGATTCCTTCACTTAACCGTTAAGTACCACGAACATTGTTTCCGTTTCGGATTATACGCCTAGTGTTGAAATAAACTTGTTCTTGTTGTCTCAACAAGTTTTTTTTCTTACGTCGCGTTAGTTTCCTTCATTTTGAAATGTTGCGCCCTCTTTCGCGTTAATTTCCTTTATTGGGAAATGATTTTTCCTTCAATTCGCGTTAATTAACACAAGCGTTAACTTCCTATTATAAAGTAAAAGAATCTTGATATATATAGGTAGCTCTTTGCAGGGCCATGTATTCTGTACCTTTGTCATGTTTCTTTCCAAGATCTTTCCCAGATGTTCGTTCAAGGTCACAAAGTGCGGTCTCTGGTCGGGGTCGTGAAGCCAGCAGTCCCTCATGATAGTATACACCTCCAATGGACACTTGGCCGGGATGTCCATTCGCTTGCCTTCACTCAAGTAGTCAAGAAGCTGCTCTGTGGGGAGGCCAGGGTAAGGGGTACCCCCAAGGGTAAATGTCTCCCACAACAGGATGCCAAACGACCATCTGAAAACAAAACCAAGTCATCAGTTTTCAAAATTCCCTGACTTTTTCCTGATGACCAAAAAATGCAAAATGTCAAATATAGTTGCAGCCTCCAGTCTCCGTTTCAAAAAGAAAAAACATTGCTGGGATTACATTGATCTGAAATATTTCTCCCATCCTTCAAATAATTTCAATTTTCCCTGACTTTTCTTCAATATGTCAATTTCCCTGACTCTAAATAAAATTCCCTGACTTTTCCATGACCTTGAAGAGTTTTATTTTCCCTGACCATTCCTGACCTGTGGCAACCCTGAGCCAGTAGAAGGATTGGAAGCTCCCAGAAGCCAATAGCTCCTGAATGGTGGCCTCAATAAGCTACCTACAGTGCTTTTCTACCTGGAGATCATTCGCTATGCGAGTTTCTTTTGGCATGAAGTGTGGGGGACGAAGGGTGCACTCAATTTGAAAGTGAAGCTTTTCAAAATCAAAGGTAAATTGACTGAAATCATCATGCTTACTACCATTTTCGAGCGACCGTGAACGGCCAACTTTTTTCCGCGTTTTTTCACGGGTAAAACATTCAACTTTGTCTAGACAAACCGTCGCGTTTTTCAACTGAACCAATTAACGTTTGGAGCGTCAACATGTCAAGTTTGACAGCTCCGCCTGTGTGTTTCTGCACATGAAACAATGGTTTTGAAAACTTTTGCGTCGACTTTTTATATTTCTTCAATGAATGTCGACAGCAAAGGGCTTTTTTTACATTTCTGGCAATTGCTGCGACAGCAATCTTCGATTGTTTATTTATTTTTTATATTTTGGAGTGATTTTTTCCGTTAAACTACCTTAAATGGTTTACTTGTAAAACGCGACAGTTTGTCTATACAAACTTGAATGTTTTACACATGAGAAAACGCAGAAAAAAGTTAGCCGTTCACGGTCGCTCGAAAATGGTAGTATTTTGTTCTTGTGTAAAAGAGCATCGTAGTTGATTCCCGTGCCCGCAAGGATTGTCCGAAATCGATTTTTATGTTCATGCTATTACATGCAGACTTGTATATTATAAGGAGAAGGGTCTTCACGACCAAAACAAGCTGCTACAGCACAGAATTTCGCTTGCACAGGCAACGCAACTTTCGAAAATTAATAAAAAAAATCGCAACTGCAATAACTGCAGTGTAATAGACCATTTGCATTATGACGTAAAAGCGCAAAGAATTCTGGTAGTTGTAGTTAGTTTCACGGGAAAACACCATTTCTGGCTTGTGATTGGCTAAGGGCAGCCAAGCGGGAAGGTGGACATCTATGACATTTATTTGAAGCTGAGCTGCTAAAGTTTACGCTCTTGTCGCTTCAAAATTTGCTTATTCATTTATAAGCAAATTCATTTATGTCAGTTACCTGTCAAAAATATAGAAAACAGGATGATAGCTTTGGAATGAAACTTTGCTGACAAATGTTGTTCGTGTTCAAGTAAGTTTAATATGTACGTTGTGTGCGGAGTTGACTCGACTTGGTAGAACTTCATTCATCGCGGCCGACAACTTCTCTTCGTAAATAATTTTATCCTAAAATCACAGCTTCAAAAAATCGCGCAATGGAAACAGATTGCTTGAAAGGACGAGTCTAGGATATGATTAAATTTGTGTAGAATCAAAAAAGTGAAAGCAAGGCAAGCCATTGACTTTGTTCATCATCTATTTTCAGACGTTCAACAAACGATCGCTTCCATCGATCGCAGGTGAATTAATTCTTGACTGAAAAGCTTAGAAAATTTACCATATATCATGATTACTCGGCGGGACGGTCAGACGGTCAGACGGACAGAGAGACGAGTCAATAGAGATTACTTCATGGAAAATGCGCGCGTACGATTTTTATTCACGAGTTGAGTAGTGTCAGAAAACGAACGAGTGAGCGTAGCGAACGAGTGAGTTTTCTGATACGTATCAACGAGTGAATAAAAATCGTACAAAGCATTTTCCATGCTGTAATATGTTTATTTCATAGGTACTGAGATTTTCTTTTCCGTGCTACTGAGTAGACAAATTTATTTGCACAAATAAATGACACTGTAAAACCATTCAAGTGCTCAACAACTGAGTAAATCAAAGATCTGCAGCATTCAAAATTTTTAAGTTAAGTCAAATTTCTGTTAATAAAGGAAGCCATGCCAATAAAAAAGTTAAGTCAAGAAGATAAGTCACAATTTATTCATCATCAGAGTCACTATCCAGTTCCAAAGGCCTTAGACGTTTCCATCGCATCGCTTCGGAGCTTGACGGGTTTGTAGAAAGCGTCGGAGACTGATTTAAAGTGTTAATGTTGATGGAGAAATTGCCACCTTGAAAAACTGCGCCACTGAATAGTGCCATGGACTGCTGCTTTCCACCATTCTGAGAGTCGGAGGACTGCGAACAAGCTGTCTCAGAAGAGGACGAAGCTGAGGTACCAGCCATCACACTGCTTAGCACTTTTGACATGTGCATCTGTTGCTTCGTTGAAACAGTGCTGTAATTTTCTATGCTCTTCAAATTCTTATGGCCAGATAGTTGTGCGATTTGCGTAGGTAGAATGTCGTGTTCACTTAGCGTCTGGATCATTGTCTTTCGGCCGCTATGATTTCGAAGCCTGTCGTTTTCAATTCCTGCTTTCTGAACCATGGTCTTCATTAAACCATTGAGTTTGTTTTTGCCGACAGGACCGGACTTGAACCAGCCTTTTGTTGTGAGCGAGTCCGTCTTCAAACCGTTGTTTACAGCCAAATAAAAGGGAGCATCATCTTGATTCATTTCCTCAGGTCTCTTCCTGGCAAAACATTTGTAGACTGCGACAGGATCTCTTTCAGTTCCGTCGGTCGCAAACATTTTCGGCGGTACGGTTCTGACATCGCTGCAGTCTGATCCCGTTCTAGTTTTTGTTTGTCTTTCATTGAACTCCAAGTACTCGACTCCGCTTGCCGTTTTCAGTAGCTTTATATCTCCCCAGCACATATCACGATGTTCTTGGCACCCACGGAGTCCGAAGTGAAGAGTGTTGTTTAGCCAGAGCGTGTTCAGAAGTGCCTCGGGACTACACATACCGAGCAAACCCTTCTCGTACAATATTTTCAACTCTTCGCTTGTCAAAGCTACCGACGCTTTCGGTTTATTTCCTTTTCCTTGCTTTTTTAGCTGCTTTTGTTTAGACTGTAGAACTTTCCTGGTTTTCTCAAACACCAAGTCGTTGATTATGCTTACAGAATAGCTCTTTTTCTTCAGGTGTCTTTCGAAGCTAGCCACTAAACTTCGAAGAGAAGTCGGTTCGTATTCATTTCCATCTTTGGTGCGGACGGCAATGATGAATTGGCTGATGTATTCATTCAGCTCAACAGCCGGAATATCTTCTATTTTTCTGTCTTCGTTCTTCGTTATCAAAAATCTTTCAAGCAATTTTACATCTCGTTCAGTTTTTTGAGCGGTGTTTTTGTTTTCCTGTTCTAAAATGAATTATTCAACTGAGGAAACAGAAGCAAACCTTCCCTCGGCCATTTTTCAAAGCGCGGGTTTTCTTGTCGGCAACGGCTGTGGGATGACGTTTCCTTCAATACGTTCATTCATCACCTGTGAAAATTCGTCGTTCGCGTTGCTAATTGGACGAACGATATTTTTTCACAGTGAAATTTTGTCGTTCGTGCTCCTGATTGGCTAATCTCTGAATCAGTACGATTTTTACTCCCTACGATTTTCATGAGTAAATCTCAGTACCTATGAAATAAATAGAGGATATTACATGGTTGCGCGGAGATATGAAATTTATCTTCGAGTGTTCAAATCGATATCTCACGAGTGAGCGCAGCGAACGAGTGGGATATTGATTTGAACACGAGAAGATAAACTTCATATCTCCAAGCAACCATGTAATATTCTGTTTATTATATAAACCTACTAATTACCATGTTTTTGACGATTTTCCGAAGATTTCCGACCGTTTTCCGAGGATTTCCGAAGATTTTCAAAATGTTGTCCGAAGGTCGTACGAATGTTTCCGAACATTTTCCGAACTTTTCCGAAAATTTCCGAAGATATCCGAAGATTGCCGAAGATTGCCGAGGAAGATCCGAGGATGTTTCGACTTAATATCGATTTTCTTTGGCTCATTAAGCATTGAAACAGGGCACACTTGCCAGAAAATGTTCCGAAATCGATATCTTCACATGTGAAAATAACATGTTATTTTCACGTGTGAAGATATGATTTTTTCGTGCGAAAGATTTCCTGGTATTTCACTGATGTTTATATAATAAAATAATTTTCTTCGTTCAGTCGAGCTTCATCGATGAATCATGAAGGGTCAGTGATAGAGGATTTCCAAGCTGATCAATCAAAACTTCCCTGTGCAGGTGAATACAGGTTATTTGTTTGTTTATCTTAAAATTGTATTTCTTTTTTCGTCAAATTAGAACTGTAATTGGAATTTTCTTTAACAAAGAAGCTTTCTTGTTTTTTGTACTGAAAATGTTAACTCGTCGATTTGGAGTTGTGGTTTCAATACGAGCGATGGCCGTGTGAGCAAATATAATTTTATTTACATTAATTTTGTTGATGAGCGATTACTTGTGAGACTTGAAAGGTGAGCCTCAAAGATTTTTACGAGTGCAGACATCATGTTCTGTACTCCCCAATGTTTAGAAAGGGTAAAATATTGCGTCTTCGTATACTATTTGAAAATACCTTGCGACTGGAGGAAACACTCGTTGAAACTTCACCACAAAACGCAACCCAGCAAATATACAATTTCTTTCATACCTTTTTTCAGACTTGGTTTTATACTGAGAACTTGCTTTTTGCCTTTTAAATGAAGCCACAGAGACGCCTTTTTCGGCGAGAGTAAATTTCTTTACCTCCATCACGATTTTCTTAGGCAAGCAGGCTTGATGACAATTCAAAATTTCCCGCGAACTTAACTACAACTACCAGAAGTCTTTGCGCTTTTACGTCATAATGCAAATGGTCTATTGAATTCCCATTACTTTATTAAGCGTTTTATCAGCCCATAAACTGAATGTGACAAGTGAGTACACAGGCCTTTTTTGGGGGAAAAGAAAATA
This sequence comes from Oculina patagonica, assembly GCF_052425735.1. NCBI lineage: Eukaryota > Metazoa > Cnidaria > Anthozoa > Scleractinia > Oculinidae > Oculina > Oculina patagonica. Next base: position 10,091,172 of record NC_135762.1, read on the forward strand.
TCCACTAAAACAGACCAAAATATCTCTGGAACTACATTCGTTTCAGGGACGGATCCAGGATTTTTCTTAGGAGGGAATGTACCACTTAGGAATGGCATGGCGCAACTAACTTGTTTTTTGGAAGAATGCCAATTGTATAAGAAAGCTGCAGGTCATCTCGGTTGAGGGGGAGGGGGTACGCACCCCCGGCACCTTCCCCCTAGATCCGCCTCTGCGTTTGTTGTCGAAGACTTCTGATTTCTACAAGACTTCAGTTGTCAACTTACATGTCAGTTTTCTCTGTGTAAACTCTGTCGAACAGTGATTCGGGAGCCATCCATTTTACAGGAAGCAAGCCTTGTGTCTTCTTAACATAAAGATCATCTTTGTAAATGTCTCTTGCTAGACCAAAGTCAGCTATCTTCATAACATAATCTTCACCAACTAAAATGTTTCTTGCAGCCAAGTCTCGATGAACACACTACAGAGGAAGATGCACAGTTAACGTCAACACAAGTTCAACACACAAATTCTCCTATCTGGTCTCTGTCTATTTTTTATTGTCTGGTTGGGAGAAATGATTGTATAAATCCTTTCCAGCCTCAGTAGAGTTAAAACTAGTCATACGGCATGGTTCTGACTATTTAGTCCGCAGCCAGTGACTTCTAAATAAAAGCTTTGAAGCAGTTTTTTCCTTGCTGTTTTACTGTGAGTAACCCAGATCGCCCAGAGAAATTGATATAGTGGGGTAAAATGGGGTCACTGGTAAACTGTAGGCAAGTTGAGAAAGAGTACTACAGACTGAACTCAAGACAAGCTGAAAAGGAATCGCTGTCCATAGCCAAGTGTCTTCAAGTCTTAGAGCAGTTTTCAATTGAGTGTCGTAAAACCAAAAACCAAAGTAATCACTCCAGCCAACCACAAAGAACACAGACAATCCAGTAAACCAATCAAAACTCGAAGCAAATACATGTAGTCGGCACAAAGCGTTCAGGAGCGAGTCACGATTTGTTTTAGTTTTAATTCTGATTGGTTGAGAAAATGGCGCAAGAGTTTTAAACCAATCACTAAGCGTAGAAAATTACTTTCGACCCTCAAATTTCAATTACCCAATTTTCTAGTCTGATCTTCGAAATTTGTCAATCATATTTTTTTCCCTAGTGGTTTTGTGCCCAGCTACCCTTACAGTGAAACATGGTCCTCCGTAGCGTTTTAGGTAGAACACACACTCAGTTTTGATTTTTTTTTTGCAAGGCTAAACGCAAAAGCAAGAATGTCATACACGATTCTCGTCTGTTCGTAGGCCCTTTGATTGACTGAGAAATTTGGGAAACAAGTTAAAAGACAAAATCACACACCCGTCACACGTCATCTACAAAGGCAAGTGTAATTGTGGAGTAACATACATTGGCGAAACAGCACGCAACCTCGAGGTTCGTGTTAATGAACATTCAGATGTCAATAAGCAGTCAGAGCCAGCCAAGCACATCAGAAAACACCCTAATCACAAGTTCACGTGGAATGTTTTAACCACTGCCCACTCATGGTTAAAAAGAAGAATAAAAGAAGCATTCTACATTGCACGCTACCACCCTGAACTAAACAAACAAGTGCAATCACTGGACCTCACCTTGTTCCCAATGGGAACAGGTATTACATAACTAGTGTTATCTGAACTATAAGAACGATGAGCGTATGCAGATTTTTTCACTCTGATGATGATCGAACAGATCGAAAACGTTTAGCATCAATTTTAACAGCTTTTACCTTAAGTTTTATTTTTAACCTTTTATCGGCGAAATGTATATAACAGAGCGATTGTAGGCGAATTGCAACTTAATTCTCACCTTCTTTGACGCCAAGAACGCCATTCCTCTACTAACTTGATAGCCGATCATCACCAGATCGACTAAAGTAAACTCTTTCTCTGGATCATTCTTAGTCTTGGTCCAATCGGGTTCATAAATGTCCCTCTTGTTACGAAGAAACGAAAGCAAGCTGCCATGAGGGGCAAACTCCATGATGACCATTAGACGCTTGCCTCGTGTGCAGGCTCCCAGGAGATTGATAATGTTCTTGTGCTGTCCAAGGTGGATGAGAATCTTGAGTTCTGACGCTAAGTCCTTGTACTCTGCTTCAGTAGCACCCTCTGAAACAACAGGAAAATGCCAAATATTGATTGATTGACATGCATTTATCTAGCCTCGGCTGTTCTAGGCATTAGGTTAGTTGGGGAGCATTTTGTTTCGCTGTTCACAGTTATCTGGCTGCACCTCAACTAAGTGAGATCTGAAACAGGCAAACATAAACCAACTGGGTAATATTCCGTGGCGGATATCATCTCATATTCCCAGGGTTTGGCTCACGGGGGAGGGGAGGGGGGGGGGGGAACTCAGTCTGGGACTGAATAGTGCTCACAATTTGCAAGTGATTCTGCAGGGGTCACAATTATCTTCAACCTCTATCTATCAACCTCGAAACAAACATAAAAAACAATAGCGCCACACACACACCTTTTAAGGTTTTCACTGCTACAGGGAGCCTGATGTTTTTCCATCCTCCAACTATTTCTTCCTTCTTGAGGTCCTTGGCTCTTGAAGACCTGCGAATCTTTGAGCGCCGCTTGAAAGATTCTGCACTCTTGTCTCGTGGATCGAGAGCTAGGATGCCAATAGCCTCTGCCTTAACAACCTGTCCAAAGGCTCCTGCACCAAGGACATCCCCTAGGATAAGCCTCTCCTCAGGGAACTCCCAGTCTGGGTCGTAAGGTAGATCATTACACTGTTCCAGGAGGCTGCGATCAGGGTCAATCTGAATACAAACAAATTGTTTTACTGTTATAGAAGTACCAGTAGCTGTAGAAAGAGTGCTTTAAGTGTTTAAGACCAACTATGTAGACTGCCGAGTTTATACAGTAGTGTATTGTTGTAGATTTTGGAATCAAAGGCTGAGAATTCAAGTATTCATGAAAAATCGACTGGATTTATACCCAAGGCCTTTTTATCACTTTCCACCTGAGCCGTGAAGCCAACCTTTTGGAAGCATTTTAATAGGACACACGCCACTGTGCAGGAGTGCATGGCTTAACCTTTGGTTTTCCTGTATACTGAAAGATTCTTCCTAATTCCAAAACGAACCTTTTCACCTTGTAGGCAGGTTTAAGTTTCCATTTTACTCTGCAAGATTTCCCTTAGGTCTTTACATACAGTCAACAAACAACTAGTTTTACATCTTCACAGGATAGTTCTTGACATGCATACAGAATTTCCTTGCACACTATACCTGGTAGTCTGATTGCCTCAGGAAGTAAATCTCCTTATACTCGTCGATCTGCTTCTTTTGTCGGCGATAGACAACAATGCAAATCACCAGCACGATAAGCACCACGGCACCCACAGCAATAGCAATTCCAACCAAGGCACCTGTACTTAGCGGGGAATCATCCTTTTGAACTGCAGTTGCTCCTTCTAAAAAAGAAAAAAAAAATAGATAAATTGTTAGAAAGTGAACGTACTAACAATAAAGTTATATATCTTTTCATTTCTATGACCTATGACCTATTTGGTAAAAAGAATTAAAAAGTTGACACTGGCTAAAAAATATGGTTTGGACGTTTCGGCCACTAACTGTGGCCTTTTTCAGCAAAATGCAAATGTTTAATGGCATCCTGCTTGAATATGTAACAAAATTCCCCACGTTTGGCTGTAGCACATGACGTGAAGACCAATAGAAAATACATATTCTAGCAGGATGCTGTTAAACAATTGCATTTTGCTGAAGAAGGCAACTGTTAGTGACATTACCGTACCCAAATTCGCAAGTAGCCAATCAGAAGCGCGATCTACTGTCCTGATATCCTACGATATCAAGTCACTGACCTGATATGCCACCATATCACGGTCACTTTGAAGTAAAGTAGTGTTACCGAGCGATGAATTGAAAAGAGGTTTTACCAATAAAACAGAACCTCGTAATTTAAACTTAGCTGGTGTTAAGCGATAGTAAAAGGAGAAAAACTTTCCCGCCAAAACTAAACTTGAGCGCGCTCGCTAATTGCGCGATGTTTGCCGACGAGTACTGAAACATTCAGACTGAAACAATGGAGTTGGAATTTCCACATTTTTCGCTAAATTTTGATTTTGAAAATTTAGAGAATGAAACTCCAAACAAACGAGTGGAACAAAAGGCAGAAGAGGAACTTGATAAAAGTGTTGAAGAACAAAAAGGTATCAACACAAGCAGGTCAACACAATTTGCACTACGTACCTGGCAAGCATGGCTTCAACAGAGCGTTAAATATAACCGAATTTTTGGCTGAATTTGGGTACGGTAAATACCTAATCGTACCCTTTTTGGTACGCTTCGGCTGCATATCAGGCTCGTTTGGTCTCGCCATGGGTATTGCGTCTCGCCAAAATACGAACCATGGCTCGACCAAACTCGCCTGATATGCCGCCGAAGCGTACCAAAAAGGTACGATTAGGTATACATGTAAGAAACGTCCAAACCATATTTTTTGCAAGTGTCAACTTTTTAATTCTTTTTTACCAAATTTTTTTTTTAACCTATGACCTATATTTGCCTACACTGTATGACACAATAATTTATTTATTTTGCCAAATAAATAAAAAGTTTGTTTCCTGTTAGGCTGATAAATGCATGATGGGTTGTAACTCCTTAAAGGAACCATGGCACAGACAACACATCTTGAAATAATGGCAAATATGTTCAAATTTGTCCTTTGTAATCCTTCTTTCTGGTAATCTGTGTAAAAGGTAAACATACTTGCTTATTTTCGTTTTTTTTTTTTTTTTATCAACCAGTTGGTATTTTTCTTTGTAAGAAAACTATTATTAAATTTGAAAGAAATCAGAAAAGTGACTTTAAATACTATGACATAGCTCATTTAAAGGGACACTGTCACGGGGGGTTTTCTGCGTTTTGGTAAAAAGTACTAAAATTGGCAAAGTACTCTAATTTTGCTTGTACACAAAATTCACCTAGTACATCAAGATGAAGACATAAGTAAATTTTTGTTGGACTGACTAACTGGCATCACATATCATCATTTCTTTCCTGGCATGTACATGTACTGTATGTCCAGTCTCGAAGTTCAGTAGGGATTGACTAAAAAGTTATTATTGCAAAATCTCCAGGGGCCCACATTTAAACCTACAGGTTGTGTGGGCCAGTTACACAATAAAACGCCAAAACAATGTACTAACCTTTTTGCACTTTTATAAAAACTTCATGACTTCCCAGGTGATTACGAGCAACACATTTATAATCTCCAAAGTCATCATCATCCAGTGACTTGACCCTGAGCTGTAGTGAGCCGCTCTCTGTTCCTAAGACCTCCCCTGTGTTGTTTTTCACCCATGTGACATTAGGGAGCGGGTTGCCATCTGCCCTGCAGGTCTGGTTCAGTGGATCACCTATCTTCTTGGCTGGTGTTGTGTAGCCATCATTGGGTTCCATTATCACTGGTTTCACTGTTTAAGGCACACATGAAATAAGGAAATATTAAGTGGCCTGAGTACATTGCTTGACATCCCAAATAAAATTAATTACCGGTAACAATAATTATAAGAATCACACGTAACAAGAGACAGCCACGCACAATTATTAAAAGAAATGGACAAGTGCCAATCATGTCTGCTTATGTTAAAGCCAAACACAGTCAAGTCTTTATTGCATGAGCAAGCAATAACAATTACAATTATTTTAAAGAAGTTCACTTTTGGAGTCGCCATTATTTTCATGCTTGACCATTACAGCTTGTCATAATAGTGCTGTTAAAGCCATGTACTTACTCAGCACATTTATAAATGCACTCTGGGACTTCTCTCCTTTTGGGTTGCTGGCACGACACTGGTATTCGCCCGAATGCTTTTTCTCAGGGTTACAGATGACAAAGTATCTGGGATCGTCGCTTCGCAGATAGTAATAAGAATCTGTGCGTTGCTTGCAGTTGTCAGCGTCACCTTGGAGGCCCCTGCTGCCCTTGTTCACTTGATTGCTATTACCATCCTTGTAGAAGAACCAGGTGATTTTTGGTTCTGGGTTTCCAGTGACATTGCAAAACAACTGCGTCTGCCACAAGTCACTACCTTGGACCAAAGTTTTACTGCGTAGAACACCGATCTCAGGTGCAACCAGCCCTGCGAAGAAATCACAGCTTGAGTAAACAATTATATTAATCCTCCTGCATGCATGTCTTCAATTCTTCTGTAGCTTGAGGGATACAGTACTGCTCAAAAGTACATTGTAAGTTGACAGTCTCGACTTGATCCTAAAAACTCAACTCCTGTATCTTGAAATTCGAGTGACTTAAATTTCGAGACACAAAAATCAAATCGAGTTTGAAATAAATTATTAAGAAAAAAGACTTTCTCAAATAATAATTATTAATGCAGACTTGAAAAGGATTTATTCCTCAAACAAAGAATAGCCATTTACATGACTTTTTGAAGTACAGGTATAACATATTGACCTCGACCTTAGTACAGTAGTCTCTTTGATCACTTACTAAACTTTATTACTGCAGAGTCGATGAAGTAAAATGTTATGGGAGCATGGGAGAAAGAAAAAAATCTGAGTCTTTGATAGGAATCGAACCCATGGCCTCCCAGATACCGGTTGGGCGCTCAAACCAACTGAGCTACGAGAGACTCGCGGTGAGCTGGGCCAATTTTACTAGGTTTAAATGCAAGATGCGTCCTGCAGCTGCAAGCTGCAGCTCACAGTATGTAGTTCTCTCCCATTTCAAAGTGACACTTAGATTATCACTTGATCAGTCGTGTAATGTTCAATTCACATGCAAGCTTACTTTGTACAATGTAATACCAACAGTCATGACATGGGACCACTTACTGTGAATGGTGACATTGACTTCATCATACTCGTCTGGCTTCGCACTTGATACACATCTGTAGCTTCCAGAATCATTCAGTGTCAAGTTCTTGATAGTTAACACAAGCCTGTTTTCTGCAGATGTTGGACTCTGTGATATCGTGACATTCACACGTGCATCATTTTCATGGGAAAGTTTTTCGCCACCTTTTGTGAAGTGAGCAACAGGGCAGAATGTACCACACCGGTCAAAGCAGACAAGCCGCAAAGTAGACTCTTCATTAAACTGTGTTTTACTGTTGGGGTCAAACTCTGTCAATTTCTTGGCTTTTGCTGTTGATTGAATTTTAAATTTTATTTTCAAAGTGAATTTCCAAACATTTGTTTGACAATAATTGAATTACTTTTTTTATAACAAATGTACTGTTAAGTAATAATTTAAAAAAAGAACACTATACAACATGTACACGTATCAACCAAAACAGAAAGCGCTTCATCACATTCCAAACACCAGCTATTATCAAGAAGAGAAGGAATTCACAAACTTGTTAACACCAAACTTTTAGCCTCAGTAAAAAGATTTTTACATGCATCTTAATTTTGTTTCAAAAGTAAAATATATTAAAGGGGCTATATCATGGTATTTTAGGTAATTTTATTTATTTTCGTTATTTAAGAGCTCTAAACTTCAAATTGGCAGAGCAAAAGTCTTTAATTGGCAAAATCACGGCCACATAACAAACAAGGATAATTTTCGAGCATTGCAAATGCACTTTCATACAAATTGAGATAAACTTGAAAAAAGTCGGGCCGACTTTTTTCAAGTTTACCCCAACACAATCCATTTTAATCTTCGCGAATTTTGCCTATCCATGCCCCTCTTTGGTCTTTCTGTGTTTCTTTTGGGTTCTTCTACAGTTTTAAGCCGTTATTGTGATATTTCAGTTAATTCTACGACCAGTTGGTCAGTGCCGAAATTGCCTAAAATTGCGTGACATAGCCCCTTTAACCCCTCATGTTCTTCTTGACACAATCTAACGATCAATTGATTTCTTGTGAATAGGAAGTCACAGAAAACCCTTCAGAAGCATGAAGTCTTATAACAACATTATTGTTAAGTGACAAATAAGTGATCACAGAAAACCCTTCAGAAGCATGGAGTCTTGTAATAACATATATCAATTGTTAAATTAAGTGATATGTATGACTTTATTCTCATCAATGAAAACAGTAGTAAGACAACTTCTTACCAAGGCGAACAAGTTTGATGACAAAAGCATCATTTCCTACAGTGTTCACTGCTTTGCACCGATAGAAAGATGCTAGCTGGTCTTTTTCAACTTGCACCACACTTTTATTTGTTGGTGTGTTTGTGGGGGTGATTATCAGATTTCCAGGAACAGATTTCCACTGATTTTCATCTGGCTGACAGGAATCAGCATCTGGACAATCCAAATTTTGGTATTGCCAGGTGAATGTTGGCAAGGGGTTGCTCTTGTCTACTAAGCAAGACACCTCTGTTCCCACGCCATCAATAGCTAACACTGTATCTGACCTTTTGTTAAGTACTGGTGCAGCTATAACAGGAAACAAGAAAATAAACAATAAATTGAGAGTTAATTAAAAGAGTTCTTCTTTACCCATTGACTCCCAGAGATTTTTGATAAAGGCATTATAATAATTATTCTTTGAATATTTTGACATTTTCCGGTTGAAGTACAGGAGCTACATTAACGCCACTTGCAACATGAAGGCATGCCTTTCTTTCCACTAGTAGTTTGGAGATGGTTTTGGGTCAGAAAGTGCCCTACCACTTACGCTTTTTTTTTTCACTTTCTTTTTTTTTCTTTTCTTATCTTTTTCCTGCAGTTGATGGCCTTCCAATGCGCTTGGTTGTAGTTCAAGAATTCCCAAAAAGCATCATTCAAACAGGAAATTCTTGTCATCAAGGAGCCAAAGGAGGTAGAGACAAAATTCTCCTACAAGTTTTTCACTCAAATTTCTACGCATTTTTGTGGGTATTTTAAACCCAGTTTCTCAAATCTTTTCCTTATGCAGAGATTATGTAAAAGTCCTGCAGATCTTTCCAAGCCAATTTTGGTGCCAAGAATTCAAGTGAATTGGACAAAATTAATATAGAGTGTGTTTATGGCGGCCATATTGGAGGAGTGAAACAATAAAATGATTTTCCTTTTTTTTTTGTAAAAAAAAATCATTTTTATGCAAATATCTTATTGTTTCACTCCTCCACGAACACACTCTATTATTGGTACACTGTAAGGATGTGCAGTGCAATACAAGGTACAGTCAATTCTCTCTAAGACGGACACCATAGGGACCAGCCCAAACTGTCTGTCTAAGAGAGGTGTCTGCCTTTCAGAGTCCAATTAGATGAGACAACTCAAGTAGTGGAGGGTAAGTACAGATAGTGAAGGGGGGTTACAGAGACATCAAGGGAGGGGGTCTGATAAAACAAACAAATTAAATCTGGGTAAAAAAAACCTTGGTCAAAAAAAGGACATAGAGCATATTTTGACCTGTAACATATGTTACAAAAAAAGTTAATAAACATGATAAATGTTCACGGCGCATCATATAACCTTCAATATTATTGCATGAAATCATTTGACTGTTTAAATTGGCGATTCATGCCAAATAGAACCCAAGATATGATTTTTTCGATACTTGTCTTAGACAATCCATTAGCAGACAAGTCTTGTCAAAATATAGAAATCGCTAATGAGAGTTAGATTTAAAATACAATTTTATATCTTGTTTATATATGTAAATTTTGCACTACTCGAACACTAATCGAACAGCGCTGTTTTATTATTTTCTGGCAAAGATATTTCATTTGATTTCTCCAACAATACAACACAATGAAAACCAAGAGCAATGAATAACAAAGAACTGCGTATGGGTACGTGCGTATGTGCACTATGTGTACGTGCGTATGTGCGTATACGTATGTGCATATGTGTGTATGCGTATGTGCGTATAAGGTGCGTATGCGATGGACGCTTATTTCTGAGCGGTACTGTACCTTGCACATCCAGATCAAAAGCCAACTTAGCAGATGGTTCAACGCCATTCGTTGCTATACACTCAAACTTCCCGTGATCTCTGGGATACACTGCATTGCGTATTTTAAGCACTTGTTCAGTGAAAGTAGTATGTAATGCTGGTTTTACATTTACTTCATAAACCTCATAGATAATCTTTTCGCAGCTTTTGTCATCTGGACCTGTACAGTTTGTGACATCTAACTTCCTGCCATTTCTGTACCAGTGTACATCGGATTTTGGAGATGCTCTTGCTACACACGTGATGACTTTTTGTGCCCCTTCTCGAATAGTCCTTGGTCCATCAAAGGCATTAATTTTAGGTGCTGTAGGAGCTATAAACAGGGCAAGACATCATTATTTTTGACATACAATAACTTAAAGTAAACTACATACATGTATAGACTAAAAAAAGATCATGTTCATCTGTCACACACACAGTACAACTTGTAGATAAATGAACCATCAAATGAGTTTTAAACTCAGAGTAAAGTCATTTGTATTTGGAACACAGTTGACATGTTATTATGTTGTGGTTTACCACAGTTTGCATTGATACGCAACGTCAGAAATCAAAACACCCGCGGAAAGGATTCCCATCAGTCAATGTTTGAAATGACGTTTTGCACAGTCAAGTGATCATGACAGTTTGACCAGTGATAAAAAAAATTAATCAGCTGACAGAAGACTACTCATGTATATGGTCAAATATAACTTTATTACACAGCAAAGACATTTTAAAGATTTTTGGAGACTTTGCCTTAAATTTCAAGGCTTTTGCGTTTGGACACCAAATGAAACAAATCAGTTTGCAGATCTTTATGAAAAAATAATTTTATACAAAGCAGACAATGACAGACTGAATGTTGCGATACATTTAAATAAGTGCTCACTAAACATAAAACATTTGAACCTAAAATAAATAAAAATAAATAACATCACTTTTATTTAAGTGTCAAATGTATTTAGCACTGCTGTGCTAATTGAGGACGCGGTAAATAGATACCAGGTAAACAGATATTATAAATCAAACATCAACTTGTAAAAACCCCAACTGGCAGGACGCTGACCAGTTGGCTATTTACAAAGCGTAGAGGAGTTAAATTCAGGACGACCAAACACAAATCCATCTAGTGGCAGGGAGGAGGATTTGATCCAGGCACCTCACGCCGACGCCCTTTATGGTGTGTATTCCGATGGTTTAGAAAAAGCCCTTTATGACAACTTAGCTAAAAAAGGGTTTAATCTGCACCTGTCAATTTAAAAAAGTTAAGGATTTTGGCCACAAAATAAAATTTTTATATCACCAATTCACTTTCGTGATAGCTCACACGACACAGAAAACCCCTTCAAACTTTGATTGATGGATATTATTTTTTAAAACATCTACGTACAGTTGTTTTGTTTTTTGACATCCTGTATCAATGCAAATGGTGGTAAATTTATCTTTGGTTTAAAACTTTTCAGACTGGTTTGATTTTCATTTTTCATTGTCTCCTTATGAACAAACTGGTTTGAAAATTTTTATAACAAAGAAAAAATTAAACCACAACATTTTGTATTTACAACAGCAGGCTTAAACAAAGCCGGCTATTTTGTCACATTCACCAGGGTTGTACAAACACGTAGATAAAAAAACACTAAGCTGGCTCATTATCAAGTCCAGCTGGCTTCTCTGGCTTACAGCTCTAAAAGTTTACCCAGGTCTTTATTTTTGTCTGAATTTTCAGCCAGATTTAAGTTCTCCCTTAGCCGGTGAATTTAACTAGCAGCTGGCCCTTAGCAGCATCCCTAATTCAACATCCATGGTGCCCGTGTGCATGCATGCAAAGTTGAACAATTGATCTTTCTTACTATGACCTTCTACAATAATCCATTTTACAGTTGCCTGCAAAGCGACCTAGCTTTTGAATGGTAGTGAGGCTGGAGGTGACCTTGCATTGATACAAACCTCTCTGCTTTATTATGTAAATGAACACTAGTTAGCAGCATGAACAACATGATTTACATAACAAAAGCAGTGACAGGTCACCTCCAGCCTCACTACCATTCCAAGGCCAGGTCACTTGGCAGGCAACTGTAAAATGGTCTATTCACCTGACACAAACTTACCATCAACTCGTACACTTATTAGCCTATGATCCGTCTTGCTATAAGCCGTCAGCACACATTTGTATTCACCAGCATCTTGCGTTTGAGCATTTGTAATCTTTAGAATAGCCTTCACTAAATTTTTGGTCGTGTCAACAGCATTAGTGACCTTGCTGTCTGGGACATTTTCCTCTCCTTTTTTCCATTGAAGCTTGCTAACTGTAGTACCTTCAGCTTCACACAAAATTTGTCCATCTCCTCCTCGCAACAGAATCAGTGCAATGTTAGGGACCAATTGGAAATGCTTTGGCAATGCTCCTATAAAGTAAAAAAAGTAACAACACATTGTTTAATAATAAAAATTATAGCAATTGCAGCACACCATGTACATTTGTAAGCAGTACTGCAAAAGTCACATCACACTGCAAAATGATAAAAATGTAAATAATTGTGCACACAAACATGTACTGTACATGTATAATATAAATATATAGTGATAATAATATACATATAGAGTGAATCTATGTATTCATACAGCCAAGTCAAAATGTTTCAAATTAGTAGTAGGCAAGATACATGTAGCTGGAGTAGTGGGCTGGGCAGCAGAGGCCAAGAGCTCGTTTGGACGCCATCTTGTTTGTAATGTACAGAAAAGTTGTCAATCTTTATTATATTTCTCAACAGCATGATCACATCCTTCTTTTGTTGCTAGTAAAAAATATTTTGGCAATATAGAATACTGCCTTTTATTCAGTTGGGCATCAACAGAGACACAATCCAGCAGCATACATTACATACATTCCTTTAATGGTTCGCAAATTTGCATTACATGTATACATTTAAGACGATTTTCAAATATGGCTATGTTACTGCTTACATGTACACTTCTCGTGATAAAAGTAAAGCAAGATCAATGAAATTGTTGTTTTAAAATGAATTTATTGTGTGAGTCCTGATTTTTTGGCAAGTGTGTTTATAATAACTGTTATCACATCCAGACAGTGCTTGTGGAATATGTGGTTCCAGAAAATATCCAAACCACAAAGGTCACACTAAGGGTCATCAATTGGAAGTCGTTGCAGGAGGAGGGTCTAAAAACGCCAAAACAATTTAAAAAAGCGTTTGAAGCTAAACTGTAATTTTAAGTGAAGTGGGGTGAAACTGAGGAGGAGGGGGGTGGGGTGTGTTAAACCGAAAAACCCTTCAGAGGGAATGGGTCCAGTACGGGCACTTGCTGGAGAAACATGATCTAACAGTAATTTTTTTTAATTTGAATTGTTATTAAGTACAATTTTATGATTAAATTCTATATTACAAGGGTAGTTGTCTTTATCATAACCCACTGTACTGGCCGACTATTATGCTCAGACTGGCAATCTGATTGGCTACGCAAGGGTAGTCTACTGTTTGATAAACTACATTGTACCCCGGACCAAGCGCAAGGCAAAACTAATCCACTTTCCCTGATTTTTTTTGTTAAACAGATTGGTCTCTTTTGGTTGTGTTAAAAATTAATAATTAGATAGTTCGCTCTCAGTTTCTATCCGCTGTTGATAGTTGACCAGTGAGAGGCAAAAATCAGCTGATTTTGTGTAATTAGCTCACCTGACTGAAGTATCATGTAGCCAGAGGACATTGGCCAGCGAATAGTTTGGCCTTCAGCTGTTGCTTTGCAGTTATACCTTCCACCATCACCAACAACTAGGTACAGCAGGGTGAAAACTTGTCCATTCAAAATTAGTTTCTTTGGCTCGACAGTTCTTTCAGTCCAAGTTACGAAATTTTTGGTGTGCAAGAGGGAGACTGTAGCATTTGGATTATCAGTTGTGCAGTTTATATCCGTATTCAAGCCCAGGAAGCCATACAAGATAGCGGGTGGTGGATTGAGAAATTTTAGCGCCCCAGCACCTGCAGTCAACAAATATTGATGAGTAGAAAAACAGTTACAAACTACAGTGTACAGTGAGAGAGAAAGTTAATTTGCAGGACTGACTCCATAAACAAAATAAGGTGGTCTGGACTGCCAATGCCTGATTCCCTCTATGCAGTGTTCTCCCTAGTTTTCAGCACAGCAGGTAAGAAAACTTTTCAAACTGTTAAAAAAAAATCTGGTAAATCCCAGCCATTTTCTAGTTTACCTACAGGTACATGGAACAGAATGTTGTCCGAATCAGGGCGTAAAATTAACTTTTTCCCTCAGTAGCCACTTGGCTCCTAAATATACCAAAATAGTAACCAATTCCAAAAATTTGGTCGCCATTTTTTTTAACAAAAGAAATAAAACAGTTCTCCTTCTGTGATAGACCCTTCAAATAAATTTATTTTCATCACATTTGCATTTATTTCAATCTCGAATGGCTTTTTGTGCACAAGAACTGGGAAGACTTTTGGTGACATTACATGAGGTACCAGAGGACATCGCTGACCATATCAAAATAGGCACACGTGCTACGTGTGCATCGAACACTACACGATGTAGGATGCTTGACAGTCATTTGGCGATGTTTTTGACTTCATCTGCTATGGATTTAAATATTTCGAGTTGAACCATATTGCCTTGTAAACTTCAATGCAATACAAAGAGCAAAGATAGAAAGCAAATTTACTGTGTGGCTGTTTGTGTGGATAAGTCAAAACTGAAAAAGAAAGTTGCCCGCCCAGAATAACAACGCTCGATTGCAAACCATATCAGAGGTCTTTTTTTACAGTTTTGGAAAGGTAAATAACCTTCAAAACTAATATATTTACAGGTAGCTGAGATGTAAGATCTTTAGATGAAGCAAGAAGTTATTGTGTACTTTGCCCACCCTGTCCGATTTTTTATGAGTAATGCAGCAATTTGAGGTCGATTGTGCGAATTCTAGTCGCCAATTTGGCGACCAACTTTCAGGATTTGGTTGCCAAAGTGAAAAATTTAGTCGCATTAATTGGCGCCTGTATTAGGCGCAATTTGACGCCCTGCAAATGCTGGTCGAATTTTATTTCATGACAACTTTATTATGGCCTTGCAGACCTCTTTTGCCTGCTATGCAGCCTAAGAGGATACATTTGCTGTCCCTTACATGACTTACTACTTGAAAAAAATCGATGGTCCTGTTTCGCCTCTGCTACGAATTGCTTCAGCTCTTTTTTTTTTGCTTCGAATACTCAGCATTTATGATGGCATTGTTGAAAAGTTGTATTCTGGATTTTGTTTAAAATGCTTACGGACTTATGAGAAGAATTTGACAACGAAAGCTGCCTTTGTCTTCACCACGTATCAGCTACGGTCAACTAAACAATCAACTATTTTCTGCGTTTTGCAAGTTTTTGAAAACTGAACTATTATATGTAAGTAATATTTCTAACTTCTGAAATTATTTTTTACCTCTTTGCCTATGTGATTGTTTTCATTTTCAATGGACAAAGTGAAAGGACAGCAAGGATTGCTGCCGCTTCATTGTGGCATCTATTGTGGAAACTGTGCAACAACAGACGTGCACTTGCCGAGAAGTGAGAAAGACCAGCAAAGCTTGCTCTTTCTTCGATAGGTATCAGCCTTTAGAGATTCGGAAAGCGAATGGAAAAAAAGAATATTGAATACTAGCACAAATTCGTAAATGAATATTGCATTTGTCGCTGTTTATTCTCAATCTATTATTTTATGTTTTCGATCAGGACTACCAAGGTGAAACGAGTGGTGTTACTTTTTTAGGCGGTGACGCCTATATGTTATGGCCCGGTGGACGGACGTGTGAGGTGTGAGAGATTACTCCAGCCGAGTAGCACTGGGAACTAGGCACTTTGTTGTTTACTCAGTTTCGTTACGCCATCTTTGATTGTCAATGAGTATGAATCAACTTTAAGAGCATCCATCGGCAAAACGCGTTTGATTTCTAACGTACAGTTAAACGGAGTTTTGGGGTCAGGGGGAGAATGATGTACTGGATAATTGTGAGCTCGCTTAAAGAACTTTTTTACCGTTGTACGTGTATTCGAAGTCGGCATACGTGATGGTAGACTAAGTTGACTGATGTTGAATTTGAAGGCCGGTTAGTGTCATAACTTTTGAAACCTTTCCAAAAGGGAGACCGATGGCAGCAGTATCTTGATTAGATTGCAAAGGTGAGCTATCTGAAATCATTGTTTGCTTTGACGTGCATTGTCGATAATATTTAACTTTAAGATAATTTTCCTTCTTTTCCCTTCGCGACTCGCCATCTTCCTTTTACTGCTTTTGATAATATTTATTCGGGTATTTATCTCAAGCCATTAAAAATAACACAGTGACGGTATCCGTATTCCTATTTGTACGAGAAGCCAGAGTTCAGAATGAACTACCGTATTGCTGATTTAGCTGATCTAAAATGTTTTGTTTGATAAGTTGCATAAATGCATGTAAGTGATTCTAGTAAGCGGTGTTGACTTCATTATATTTCAGACCATTTCAATACGGAAATGTCACACAATCTTCAGTATCGACTAGGTGTGGAAATCAATCCTGGGCCTTTCTGTTGCTAAATGACGAAGTTCATAATGATTTAATGTATTTATCTTATCATACTGTAGGTTTGTAATGTATTGGAGGTTCGTTTTGTAGTCAAGGCAAATAAAAATTAAAATGAATAAGAAAAATGCAATTTCTGGGATCATTGTAAAGCGTCATCGCCTGTGCATGCATGTATGCGTGCCGGTTATTTTTTTTACCTGTGGAATTTCCAAGATTTCTTAGCGGTTCTAGGAGATGCGCCTGCAGGAAATTGTGGTAGTTGTATTCATCAAAACATAGGCTAGAATTGGCAAAGATGAATACATCTACCATGACTCCCTGTAAGCGTGCGTCATAGAGTAAATTGGTCATTGTACAGTACACCCTTAACATAGTTTTTCCACATCATATTTTCTAGTGCAACCTTGATTGCCAACACAAAAGTTTTGTAAGGGACAAAACTATTTTGCTTTCATATAATTAGAGAGCAAGAAAAATTTTGAGAAATTTTAGTGCAACCTGTCTTGAATAAGAGGGCTTAACATCCTACAAACTGCCATATTTTGTTCTTCCAAGACCACAAAAAGTTTTCGTTTCCTTCCTCCTAAAGACCGAGACCACTATAATTTCTTGACGGCCAACTGGCAAAAAAATAGGAATGTAGCCACAAACTGCCACTCAAAACTGGCTTAAACCGCGAAAATGACAGAGAATAACTGGCCATAAGACAGGTTGTCTTTTTTGAAAGAGATGTAACCCTATTCAAAAGTTCAGACCGCAACTTCGTGTCGGCTACATGTATTTGCTTCTAGTTTTGATTGGTTTACTGGATTGTCTGTGTTCTTTGTGATTGGCTAGAGTGATTACTTTGGTTGTGGTTTTACGACACTCAATTGAAAGCTGCTCTATAACACAATGTAACACTACAAGTACTTACTCAGCACATTTATAAATGCACTCTGGAACTTCTCTCCCTTTGGGTTGCTGGCACGACACTGGTATTCTCCTGTGTGCTTTTTCTCAGGGTTACAGATGACAAAATATCTGGGATCGTCGCTTCGCAGATAGTAATAAGAATCTGTGCGTTGCTTGCAGTTGTCAGCGTCGCCCTGAAGGCCATTGCTGTTGCTGTTCACTTGAATGCTTTTACCGTCCTTGTAGAAGAACCAAGTGATTTTTGGCTCTGGGTTTCCAGTGACATTGCAAAACAACTGCGTCTGCCACAAGTCACTACCTTGGACCAAAGTTTTACTAGGTAGAGCACCGATCTCAGGTGCAACCAGCCCTGTGAAGAAAACACAGCTTGAGTAAACAATTTTATTACACGACTAAGGCGGTCCGAGGGCCAATAACTAAATCAGCCAATCAGATTACTTAATTTCCGGTCCCGCAAGGGCCGATATTTTCCAAGTATCGGACCAGGTTTTGTCCCGGATGATCCTGCGCTAATTCCCGCGCGATTTAGTGCAAGATTTTTGCAAGATTATTTTTGCCAGATTTTTTCGGAGTTTTTATTGCTTTGAAAATGAAATGACCTTAAAAACAGAAATAATTATAACTCCTTTAGCGCACGTAAAAGTTTTGCCGCACATCGTTTTCAACGACATCTACCGGGTAGCAATTCTCACTACACAAAGTTTCCAGCCGTGTAATAAATCTCTTATTAACCAAGCTTGCTCGGGACCGTACTGGGCGAATATTGGCCCTCGGTCTTTTTTGTATGGACCTCGCTGCGCTCAATCCGTACTGTCAAGACCTCGGGCCAATATTCGCCCAGTACGGCCCTCGCGCGTGGTTAATAAGATATATATGTTAATCCTCCTGCATGTCTTCAATTTTTTCTGTAGCTTGAGGGATACGGTACTGCTCAAAAGTAAGTTGAGAGTCTCGACTTGATCCTCAAAACTCAATTCCTGTATCTTGAAATTCGAGTGACTCGAATTTCGAGACATAAAAATCAAATCGAGTTTCACATACAGTAAAAACCCGCCTGTAAGAACCTATAGATTCAAGAACCTTCTGGCAGAAATTTGCTTTTTTAATACCCCAAAATATAAGAACCTGTTTAGCCAAACAAATTCCAACAGGTTCTTGTATGTGGGGTTTAACTATTTGAATTTATAAATTTTTTACCAAAAACCATACTGTATCATTGATCAATTAATGTTGTTGGACTTTTGGCAACATGGGTGCATTAATAAATATTTATAATGAAGAAGAGACCAGATTTTATACTATTTTCTGATAATCAACAACAATGTCTACTCTGGTCTACTCTGTAGAAATTAAGAACCAAATTAAGAATCTGCTTAGCCTAAACTGTCAATAAGTACCCCAAAATACAAGAACCTGTTTTGCCAAACTCTGAAAAAAGTAGGTTCTTACACGCGGGTTTTTACTGTATTAAGAAAAGAGTTTCTCAAATAATTTATGCAGACTTGAAAAGGATTTAAATCAAATTCCTCGAACAAGGCCTAGCCATTTACATGTGATGAACGGGTATTTTACATGTACCTACAGTGCAGTACATGTGAGTACAGTAGTCTCTTCGAACACTTACAGTACTACACGGTACTACTGCAGAGCTGATAAAGTGAAACGTTATGTGAGCATGGGAGAAAGAAAAAAATTTGAGTCTCTGATGGGAATCGAACCCATGGCCTCCCAGATATGGGTTGGGCGCTCTAACCAACTGAGCTATGAGAGACTCGTGGTGGGCTTGGCCATTAACTAGGTTCGAATGCAAGATGCGTCCTGCAACTGCAAGCTGCAGCTCACAGTATGTAGTTCTCTCCACTTTCAAAGTGACACTTAGATTATCACTTGATTAGTCGTGTAATGTTTAATTCACATGCAAGCTAATTTGTAATAGTAATTGGACCAGGTGGAGTACAATTCAGGGGGTAATCAGGCGAGTATTTTTAAAATCAGCCAAGCTCGCAGCGCGAGGCCGATTTAAAATTACAAGCACGATTACTCTCTGAATTGTACGACACGAGGTCCAACTACTAATTAATCGTATCAATAACAAAATTCGAGGTTAGGAAGTCTTTGAGAACCTTGTTTGTGTGAAAAAGCCGAAGGTAAATTCCATTGCTTGTTCAAAAACTAGGAAAACAGCAAGAAAAAAACCCATTGATAAATGCGTGTGATTGACGCGCGAATGGCATAGGCATTGGACACCCACATGATCGCGCACCAATTACACAACAAATAGGCTCATGCAGAACCAATGAAAATGGAGAATTTTGTTATAGATACGATTAACAATGTAATACCAACAATCATGAAATTGGAACACTTACTGTAGATGGTGACATTGACATCATCATACTTGTCTGGCTTAGCGCTTGACACACATCTGTAGTTTCCAGAATCATTCAGCGTCAAGTTCTTGATAGTTAACACAAGCCTGTTTTCTGCAGATGTTGGACTCTGTGATATTGTGACATTCACACGTGCATCATTTTCGTGGGAAAGTTTTTCGCCACCTTTTGTGAAGTGAGCAACAGGGCAGAATATACCACACCGGTCGAAGCAGACAAGCCGCAAGGTAGACTCTTCATTAAACTGTGTTTTACTGTTGGGGTCAAACTCTGTCAATTTCTTCGCTTTTGCTGTTGATTAAATTTTAAATTTTATTTATTGAACATTACTCTCAATTTTTAAATACAATTATTTTAATGCTATAATTAACTGTGGGTACAGTAGAAACAAAAATTAGCAAGGTTAGTTCAGCAAGGTTATTAATTCAGAACTGTAAATTTATTCAAAGTGAGTTTCCAAACAATGTTGCACATTGTTTGACAGTAACTATATTATTATAATTTTTTTTATAACAAATGTACTGTTAAGTAAGAATTAAAAAAAACATTATACAACAAGTACATGTATCAACCAAAACAGAAAGCACTTCATCACATTCCAAACACCAGCTATTATCAAGAAGAGAAGGAACTCACAAACTTGTTAACACCAAACTTTTGGCCTAAAAAGATTTTCAGATGCAACTTAATTTTGTTTCAAAAGTAAAATTTATTAAAGGAGCTATGTCACGGTATTTTAGGTAATTTTATTGACTTTCGTTATTTAAAAGCTCTAAACTTCAAATTGGCAGAGCAAAAGTCTTTTATTGGCAAAATCACGGCCACATAACAAACAAGGATGATTTTCGAGCATTGCAGATGCACTTTCATACAAATTGAGATAAACTTGAAAAACGTCAGGCCGACGTTTTTCAAGTTTACGTGAACGCAATTTGTTTTAATCTTCGCGCATTTTGCCCATCCATGCCCCTTTTTGGCCTTTCTGTGTTTCTTTTGAGTTCTTCTACAGTTTTACGCCGTTATTGTGATATTTCAGTTAATTCTATGACCAGTTGATCAGTGCCGAAATTTCCTAAAATTGCATGACATAACCCCTTTAAACACTCATGTTCTTCTTGACACAATCCAAAGATCGATTGACTTCTTGTGAATAGGAAGTCACAGAAAACCCTTCAGTAGCATGAAGTTTTATAACAACATTATTGTTAAGAAACAAATATGTGATCACAGAAAACCCTTCAGGCCGAAGCATAGAGTCTTGTAATAACATATATTGTTAAATTAAGTGATTTGTATGACTCTATTCTCATCAATGAAAACAGTAGACAACTTCTTACCAAGGCGAACAAGTTTGACGACAAAAGAATCATTTCCTACAGTGTTCACTGCTATGCACCGATAGAAAGAAGCTAGCTGGTCTTTTTCAACTTGCACCACACTTTTATTTGTTGGTGTGTTCGTGGGGGTGATCATCAGATTTCCAGGAACAGATTTCCACTGATTTTCATCTGGCAGACAGGAATCAGCATCTGGACAATCCAAATTTTGGTATTGCCATGTGAATGTTGGCAGAGGGTTGCTCTTGTCTACAATGCAAGACACCTCTGTTCCCACGCCGTCAATAGCTAACACTGTATCTGACCTTTTGTCAAGTACTGGTGCAGCTATATTAGTTAAAACAAGAAAATTAACAGTAAATTAAATTGTTGCAGTCAAGCTAATTCAAACAATTTCCTTGAGAACAAACAGTCATGTTCATTATAAGAATTGCATATTTCCTTTCTTCTTATTAAGAGTTCTTCTTAACCCATTGACTCCTGGAGATTTTGAAATTTAAAAAGCATTTTCTAGTTGCAGTTAAGGTGGCTCGACCCAGTATTTTTCTAGCAATACCTACCAACTTTGAACCCCTCATACCTGAAGTGCGTAAGGTCAATGACATATCCATTATAACACATGGATTACACATAAACTGAACTGCAATATGATATCAACTGTTTGTCTCTGTTTGGTACAGCCAACTCCCTCTAAGATGGATACCCTCAAATTAGTCAAATTAGATGATACTACTCAAGTAGGGGAGGGTAAGTAAAGATGGTTGAGGGGGTTTCAGAGACAGCAAGGGAGGGAAGGTGTTAATCTACTGATATACATGTATATTGTTTGTTGTCAGTGGTTCATTTTTATCTTTGGTTTACAGGGCTGCAAATAATTTTTTTCACTTGAAAGGACATATGTCCTACTAAGACACCATCTTGGTCGGACAAAACAACATTCTGGTCGGACAGATTTTTCTTCATCGCTGCCGTAAAATGATTTACGATCAAAAAATTGTCCGGACATCATGTCCGACCACAATTGGGATTGAGTCGGACATGAGCAAATTTTGGTCGGCCAATGTCCGATGACCAGCTGTTATTTGAAGCCCTGGGTTTAAAATTTTTTCAAACCAGTTTGATTTTTATTCCCCCTTGTTTTAGATTATGATAACGAATATGAAACAATGGAAAAATAAAAATCAAATTAGTTTGAAAAATTTAAAACCAAATATAAAATTAAACCACAACATAAATATATATAAAAAACTACATAGTTACATAAAACAAATTAAACCCAGGTTAAAAAAATAACCTTGGTTGAAAAAAAAGGACATAGAGCTAATTTGACCTGTAACACATGTTACATACCTTCCACATCCAGATCAAAAGCCTTCTTAGCAGATGGATCAACACCATTCGTTGCTATACACTCAAACTTCCCGTGATCTCTGGGATACACTACACTGCGTATTTTAAGCACTTGTTCAGTGAAAGTAGTATGTAATGCTGGTTTTGCATTTACTTCATAAACCTCATAGATAATCTTTTCGCAGCTTTTGTCATCTGGACCGGTACAGTTTGTGACATCTAACTTCCTGCCATTTCTGTACCAGTGTACATCAGATTTTGGAGATGCTCTTGCTACACACTTGATGACTTTTTGTGCCCCTTCTCGAATAGTCCTTGGTCCATCAAAGGGAATATAAATTTCAGGTGCTTTAGGATCTATAAACAGGGCAAGACATAATTACTTTTGACATACAATTTTAACTACATACATGTATAGACTAAAAAATCACTTGTATTTAAGTGTCAAATGTATTTAGCACTGCTGTGCTAATTGAGGACACGGTAAATAGATACCAGGTTAAAACAAATAAATTATTACAAATCAAACATCATGCAACTTGTAAAAAACCCAACTGGCAGGATACTGACCAGCTGGCTAAATGTATTTACAAAGCGGTGTCTGACATTTGCAGAATGCAGAATGCAGACTAAGAGAATATATTGTGTTACCTTTGCCATTATTGAAAGCTAACCGTAAACAGGCTAACCGAAGTGCTATTTAGGCTAACCGGAGTGAATAGTAGGCTAACCGGAGTGTGTAGTAGGCTAACCCAAGTGAAAAGTTCACTCCGGTTAGCCTACTACGCACTCCGGTTAGCCTACTATACACTCCGGTTAGCCTGTTTACGGTTAGTTTTCAATAATGGTAAAGGTAACACAATATATTCTCTTAGTCTGCATTCTGCATTCTGCGTTCTGCAGTCTGCATTCTGCAAATGTCAGACACCGTTTACAAAGCGTAGAGGAGTTAAATTCAGGACGACCAAACACAAATCCATCTAGTGGCAGGGAGGAGGATTTGATCCCAGGGCCTCAAGCCGACGCCTTTTATGGTGTGTATTCCAATGGTTTAGAGAAAGCCCTTTATGACAACTTAGCTACAAAAGGGTTTAATCTGCACCTGTCAATTTAAAAAAGTTAAGGATTTTGGCCACAGAATAAAATTTATTTATCACTAATTCACTTTCGTGATAGCTCACACGACACAGAAAACCCCTTCAAACTTTGATTGATGGATATTATTTTTTAAAACATCTCTGTACAGTTGTTTTGTTTTTTGACATCCTGTATCAATGCAAATGGTGGTAAATTTATCTTTGGTTTAAAATTTTTCAGACTGGTTTGATTTTCATTTTTCATTGCCTCCTTATGATCATCATGATCTGAAACAAACGAAAATAAAAAACAAACTGGTTTAAAAAATTTTAAAACAAAGAAAAAATTAAAACACAACATTTTGTATAACAGCAGGCTTAAACAAAGCCGGCTATTTTGTCACATTCACCAGGGTTGTACATGTACAAACACATGTAGATAAAAAAAACACTAAGCTGGCTCATTATCAAGTCCAGCTGGTTTCTCTGGCTGACAACTCTAAAAGTTTACCCAGGTCTTTATTTTTGTGTGAATTTTCAGCCAGATTGAAGTTGTCCCTTAGCCGGTGAATTTAACTAGCAGCTGGCCCTTAGCACCATCCCTGATTCAACATCCATGGTACCCGTTTGCATGCATGCTAAGTTGAACAATAATTATTGATCTTTCTGTCTATGACCTTTTACAATTGTCCATTTTACAGTTGCCTGCCAAGCGACCTAGCCTTTGAATGGTAGTGAGGGTGTACGTGACCTTGCATTGATACAAACCTCTCTGCTTTATTATGTAAGTGAACACTAGTTAGCATCAGAACAACATGATTTACACAACCAAAGCAGTGACAGGTCACCTCCAGCCTCACTACCATTCCAAGGCCAGGTCACTTGGCAGGCAACTGTAAAATGGTCTATTCACATAACACAAACTTACCATCAACTCTTATACTTGTTAGCCTATGATCCGTCTTGCTATAAGCCGTCAGCACACATCTGTAATCACCACCATCTTGCATTTGAGCATTTGTAATCTTTAAAATAGCCTTCACTAAATTTTTGGTCGTATCAACAACATTAGTGACCTTGCTGTCTGGGACATTTTCCTCTCCTGAGGCAGTTATCTTTTTCCATTGAAGCTTGCTAACTGTAACACCTTCAGTTTCACACAAAATTTGTCCATCTCCTCCTCGCAACAGAATCAGTGCAATGTTAGGGACCAATTGGAAATGCTTTGGCAATGCTCCTATAAAGTAAAAAAAGTAACAACACATTGTTTAATAATAAAAATTATAGCAATTGCAGCACACCATGTACATTTGTAAGCAGTACTGCAAAAGTCACATCACACTGCAAAATAATAAAAATGTAAATAATTGTGCACACAAACATGTACTGTACATGTATAATATACATATATAGTGATAATAATATACATATATAGTGAATCTATGTATTCATATAGCCAAGTCAAAATGTTTCAAATTAGTAGTAGGCAAGATACATGTAGCTGGAGTAATGGGCTGGGCAGCAGAGGCCAAAAGCTCTTTTGGACGCCATCTTGTTTGTAATGTACAGAAAAGTTGTCAATCTTTATTATATTTCTCAACAGCATGATCACATCCTTCGACAGCAATAATTATTATTTTGTTGCTAATAAAAAATATTTTGGCAATGTAGAATAATGCCTTTTATTCAGTTGGGCATGTTCATAGTAATTTTCTTGGACAATTCTGTCCAAGGGGGAAAGGCGCAATGAGGTTAACCCTATGTGAAGCACCAACCCGGGAAACAAGGCCAGACCACGACACCGGGAACTCTGTGCCCTACTCTTTGCGATAAGTGTGTGGGTTCTTTAACGTCCCCTGTTGACCATACAACACTGAAGATACAGGACACGGGACCTACGGTTTATCGTCCTTATCCGAGAAGACTAGAACATCTAAACATTAGCAGATGTCATAAATTATTGCAAAGGCAGCACGTTCTCCTCAGTTACTTTAAGACCCTGAGTGTTGGTTCGGTCTGGGAGTCGAACCCGAGACCTCCTGCACGGTAGTCCGGCACTCTACCAAAAGAGCGGGCGAGCCCGTATTATTTCAATTTACTTCAAAGGTGATGTTAATAATTCTTAACTCCAATTCATAGTCGCAAAATTCAACCATTTAATTAAGCAAGACTCCAACGACTTCGGGTAAACCCATGTTCACCTCA
Source organism: Oculina patagonica (assembly GCF_052425735.1). Classification (NCBI taxonomy): domain Eukaryota; kingdom Metazoa; phylum Cnidaria; class Anthozoa; order Scleractinia; family Oculinidae; genus Oculina; species Oculina patagonica. The sequence goes on from NC_135762.1 coordinate 10,116,918, forward strand.
TCCCACTCCCTGTGTGAATGAATGGTTTCCTTTGTATAACCCCCAGGTGGGCAACCTTTACATTCCTTATAAGGAAAATAGCCACCTTTGGATCTTACGAGCTTCACACGAAAGAAGGGATTATCTTCCTACCCATGGTATTATACACATAGTCCCAAATGCAAATTAGCTTAGTGGTCCACATGTAGGAATACCTACCCCCAAAGGCATGAAATGGTGCTTTTTTTCGGGGAGTGGCCAGGGGCACTCCAAATGCAAATTAGTTAAGCATCCAGGTCTTCTCGGTTGAATAAAAGCCTGGTTACCCATGTATTGTGATCGAACAACGAAAGAAGTAAACAGAGTAGTAAAGAAAAGATTTTAGTGGTAAGATATTAGCTTTTAACTTGGAAAAACTCCACTTATCCTATAGCTCATGATGTTACTGTATGGCTTACATGTACACTTCTCGTGATAAAAGCAAAGCAAGATCAATGAAATTGTTGTTTTAAAATGAATTTATTGTGTGACTGATTTTTGGCAAGCGTGTTTATAATAACTGTTATCACATCCAAACAGTGCTTGTGGAATATGTGGTTCCAGAAAATATCTAAACCACAAAGGTCACACTAAGGGTCATCAACTGGAAGTCCTGGGGAAAAGGGGGTCTTAAGGTATCAGCCACCGTTAAAAAGTTAAATTTTTCTAAATTTGAGATTTTGTGATGTTCAGATAAAGCTCTTCAAAGGCGTTCTTTTACAAAAAAGTTTAAGAAAAAATATTTTTTCTGCGCGAAGTTATTGTGCGATAAAGTTTTTGCAAGGTTAATTATGTTAATTGCCCGTTGAGATGTCCTGTCAACGCGTCACGAAATACCAGCTCCATTGTTCAAGCAAGAAATTTGCAAGAAAAAGAGTTCTAACTAGGAATTTCATTAAGAAAGTGAGTGCTGTCGAAGGTGAATGAAACAGGGTTAACTGAATTGAACAGTCAACAGGTCTGGATAGTTTTTGAACTTTGGAGGGTAGGGGTGTCCAAAGTAGGCCCTAGCTGATGTTTTGTAATAATTAATACAGCAAGCAAGTGGTGTTATTGAAAAATGGCCCAATCGTAAGGCTAACGGAGTTGTTTGACCCACACTGGGAAATTGCTGAAAAGGCTTTGTTGTTTGCTGGGTGGGGAAAGTGGTTGAAAAGAGTCTTCCGCCACTTAAATTAACTTTTTGCATCGTGGACGCAGAGATATAATTTTTGTCGTGACGCTTTCGATACAACGAAATATGAAATCACGTTTTTCGGAGTGTGTTAATTATCAACAGACAATCACTTTCGCTCGCGTGATTATCTTTCGCTCAAGAATACTCGGCGTACCGTATTTTCTCAAATAAACGCCGGGGGCGTTTATTTAAAACTTGGCCTCAGAGACCCGGCGTTTATTTGAAGCCGGCGTTTAATCGGGGTCCGGCGTTTATTTATGAAGTAAAATTTTCAATCATTTTTAAGTTGATTTATTATTTCACATTCTTCGAGACCCATGAACAGTTTGTCGTGGCGGGACGTTGTATCCCTTGGACCCGACCTCAAATTATGTCCGTTTTTCTCATACATACGGCATTACATACGGCCCGTGTATATTGTAAGGCGGCCTTGAAGTCCCTATTACTGTTCAATGCGCGATTTCCACCCAGATAACACAATTTTTGACAAGGCTAAAACAACTGATAAACAAACGCTGGAGGGATCCTCGCGATTTTAGCGACAGCGAGCACTACAACAAAAGAAAGAGAGTGCGTAAAAAACAAAAAGAGCATGCCGGAACATTGACTAACATTACTATATTTTCAATTTTGTGTTGTTGTACGTCATAAACCGCAGTTAATGTTACGCCAGACTTATTCGTTAAACATTTATTAAAATAACAAAAGCCGTATACCATATAGTACGCGTCATATCAGTGCTTTTCTAGTGAATATCTTCACTTATTGGATCGACTCAAATAAACGCCGGGACCTCGATTAAACGCCGGGACCCCGAATAAACGCCGGGGGCGTTTATTTAAAACTTGGCCTCAGAGACCCGGCGTTTATTTGAAGCCGGCGTTTAATCGGGGTCCGGCGTTTAATCGAGAAAATACGGTATTTGTTTCTTTGACTGGGGAGATTTTCACTATTGTTAACACCTTCGAAACCCTCGTAGAAGCGGACATTTAGTTCTTGTCGCGACGCTTCTCAAACATCGAAGATAAAATCCGCAGTTGTCGGCGCGTGTTTATATTCAATGATGAAACAAGAAAATTCGCTCGCAAAAATGTCGCAAGCATACTCGGTGCATCGTTTCTAGCTAAATCACATTATTTTTCTTTGAGTACAGAGTTTTTTTTTTACTGTTAGAAACAGTTTCGTAAACCTTGTAGAAGCGGAGATTTAATTCTTGTCGCGACGCTTAGAAAGATAAAATCACTCTTGTCGGCGCGTGTTTATTCACGAGATCAAACAAACACTTTCGCATCGATTTAGTCTAAATCGTGAATTGTTTCATTGACTACGAAGGTTTTTGCTGTTACAAACACCTAAGCGGAGAATTATTTTTTGTGAATGTCGGACGTTTCTAAACAAGAGAAAGAAAAAAATCCGTCTCGAAGTTGACAGCCATGTGATGTGCGCGTGATTGTCGTTTCAACTGTCCCGGATAATTCCTCGCGAAGCGAGGCCGAAGGCCGAGCGTAGCGGGGTGTATAATTTTGTCCCTCAAAGGGCTCAGGCGGGATGAAATCTCGTGTGGAGTTTACGGTCATATATATATATTTGTGAGCTTGGTGTCTGGCGGAAATGACGTCACACGGCCGCGCGCTGGTGGCCTAATGGTGTGAGGCATCGAACTTGAAATCAGATCTTCGGGACTGAGGGCGGGGGTTCGAATCCGGCTAGGGTTTTTTTTATTATTATTATTATTTTTTTTTGTGGGTTCGAATCCTGAGCCTTTCATTTTTATCGTTTTTCTTTTCGGATTAAAATAACACTGATTTCCACATAATACTCCCTCAACGCCTATTCAGGCTATAAACTGCTGGTGTTGAAAACTGTTCATTGTTGTATGAAAATTTGCCATTTCGTTCTGAACCCATTGTCTGTTTAGTTCCAGTTGCTGTTGCTTTAATTGTTGTTGTTGTCTACGCGTGGTACTATTTTCTCGAGTAGACTGTATAAATCGAATATTTCTCTCCTCTTCCGATTCTAATTGTAAGCGCGCTGCATCACTTTCCCTTCTTAATTGTAATCTATCCTGTAGCTGTTCAGTTGATTCTACTAAAAGTCTGTCTGTATAATTTTGTCGCAGTAATTGTAATCTCTGTATTCTTGTGTCTTCAGCTTCCATTTGTATTCTATCCGCGGCATTTTGCCGAAGTCTCTGTAATCGTGCAGCTCGTTGTTGTTCAGTTTCTGTTTGTATTCTGTCCGCGGTATTTTGTCGAAGTCTCTGTAATCGTGCATTTCGTTGTTGTTCAGTTTCTGTTTGTATTCTGTCTGCTGTATTTTGTCGAAGTCTCTGTAATCGTGCAGTTCGTTGTTGTTCAGTTTCTGTTTGTATTCTGTCTGCTGTATTTTGTCGAAGTCTCTGTAATCGTGCAGTTCGTTGTTGTTCAGTTTCGCTTTACTGAAAAAAAAAGAAGGCAGTATTGCCGAAACGTCGGTAAAATCGTACCGAAACTTTTAGCGTCAATAACACTTAAAATTATGGTATTTCATGTTGTTCAGTTTCTGTTTGTATTCTGTCTGCTGTATTTTGTCCGTTACTAGGCAACAATGGCCGAGAGCTTCGCGAGGCCCTGCGAGTCACGTATTACTAGTACTCTACTGCGCAGGCTTCGAGTCTTACATCCGAGAAAATTTTGGATTTTTCGCCCTACAGAAAAGAATAGTGTGCTGTCTCGCTGAGGCTCGACAGTAACAAGCGATCAAGCAAATCGCCGAATGCGGGGAGTCGTTTTCCGCACCAACAAGGGAAAGCTGATCGGAAATTCATGTTGAAGAACCAGTTGAAGGTCTAGAGAGTGGTCAAACTGAACAGAAGATGTGCTACTGTTCAATGGAAACAAGTGCGCACATAAATATTGAAAAAATTCAGTGACGGCGGACACTGTCTGCGTTGTGAAGCATTTAGGGTTTACAATCGACGATATTTTTAATCTGAAAATATGTAAGGCTAAAATCAACTTGAATCTTACCCAGCTAGAACAGCTAGTCTCATTTCGGCCAGCCTATTTTCTTTTGTGTTGACCGACCGATATTTCTAGGCTTCGCCTTCACTTGCAGCTGCAATCGCCGTTTGCTACCGGCTTTTGTTCCGCTTTCGATGAATCGGCACACAACCAATTTCAAAGCATGTCAAGAAAATTATATAACTAAGGGCCTGATTACATGAGCCGGGCTGGCCCGGTTAGCCGGGCTGGCTCGGTTTGCCGAGATCTCGGCACGTCTGTCAAACGCAACAAAAATCAACTTCGCGATTACATGACAACCGGGCCAGCCTGGTTAGCCGAGATCCCGGTATCGCGATGCCGGGATCTCGGCTAGCCGGGCTGAAAATTTTCCATGTAATCGCGTTCACCGGGCCATACCGGCTAAGCGGGCCAGCATTAAATTTCTCTTCCGAGCACAATATCCGACGAAAAAATCAATGCTACTCCTTCTAAATAGGATGTAGAGGTAACGTAACCCATCCAGCTGCATAAGTGCAAAAAATTAACCACCAAATTGCCGGAACAAGGTGATCAAGATCATTCGTGCTCTGATCATTCATGCTAAAACCGGGCTGAAAGTCATCTCGGCAAACCGGGCCAGCCCGGCTAACCGGGCTCATGTAATACCGAGCTGAAAGTCATCTCGGCAAACCGAGCTAGCCCGGCTAACCGGGCCAGCCCGGCTCATGTAATCAGGCCCTTAAATGCGACTCCGTACGTGGAGCGTGAAGTTTGAATTTTCTATAAACCTTGCTTTGGGTCCGGTCAGAAGATAAACGTATCTGATCGGCCATGTTCTGCGTAAATGTTTCGCCTGCTGAATGTAACCTGTCGAGCATCTATTGTTAGAGAAAGATGATCCCTTTCTGGGAAGCGTCAATTTTGCCGTTCGATCCATTCCAGGCGTTATAATCCCACTATGAGTAAGACGCCGCAAAAAATATATTTTGCTTTTTTTCTAGGAAAGAAAATTTCGACAAGTTGAATTGACGTTTTTAACTCCAAGTCGGCAGCCCCTGAACCAATTTGGCTGAAATTTGGCCAGCTCATTGCCAGATAGTTTTTCTCCAAAACCGTGTCTGTGATTTTTGTTTTCTTTTTGTCTCGTGTTACGTCACGGTCACGTCGTGAACGACGTGACCGTGACGTAACACGAGATTATCCGAGTGGACTTGGTAGCTCAGTATAGTGCTTTGTGTAAGACCTCTCGTAAGGTAACGAAGTGATAAAGTAGCAAGGAAACAAGGTAAGAAATAGCCATATTTACATAGATACATTTTGCTGATAAGATGCATCGGGATGCTGTTCTTCGTATTGCGCGTTTTCTCTTGTCGAGTTTTAAAAGTGCTTATTTACACGTGTGAGACATATAGTGTAAATGTTTGCATTATAAGGTATGTGTATAATGTAATATATTACATGAAGTACTATCTTAAGTAACACCGCCAAATCTGATAAGGAGATTTTATCTCACATATGTTGCTTAAATAGGTAGTTTTTTTACATGGAAAATGAATTTATCTTTACGGTAGGTTTGTGTTTTGATATTATATTTGCGGTGGGTATTGTTAAAGTATGAATTAGAAGATAAAGCTGTTTTCAAATTTCTGTTTGCGTTACAAGAAAACCATTTTGGCGCGTGTTAGGGTCGAGGGTTGTTGACGTCAGAGCAGTTTTCAGATATGTCAAATAATGTGTCAAAAGGAGAATATTAAGTGAAGTTATCACGCAAACAGAAATATTGATGTGGTGTTCTTAAACAGGATTGCTCCTTACAGAATCATACAGAACTGTAGGTATGTCGACAATATGTCAGAAAAAAAAAACTTTTTTTTGTCGTTTCAATCTTTGATTAGATTCGGATTTCAAAGATGTAATAGACCGTAATAGTCGAACCAGATGTGTGCCTTTACTTGCTGGTGCAAGTTGAAATTTGCGCTGATTAAACTAGTTAAAAAACAACTTGTAGATCCCTTGGACATTTTATTTCCTTGCGTGTGTTCAATTCGAGTATTACACTAAACCATTTTGAAAAACAGTTCAAAATTCCCACATTCACTAAGACACATGCTAAAGGTCAACTCGTCGCAGTAAGAAAGACACAAACAAGAAGCCCTGTGGCTTTATAGACGTGCCTAGTAGCGTTATTTCCTTTTTTGCGTGACAACCGATATACGAATACGATACTTTGCCGCCAGTAAGGTCAAAGGCTGCTTGCCTATTTACACCGCTTTGATGTCTGTTTCCTTTCTTACACTAAACCGCATAAAATATAACTTGTCTCTTTAACTTATATCTTGTTCAAGCCCTTTCTAATTGTCTGGTTCTATTTTGCTCTGTGGTCTAAGAGAGGATTTCTTGTTGAGTTAAATGGTTCATACAAAATGAAAAAGTGCGTATTACGCTAAGGTAAACAAAATTCCTGTTCGCGATATCATCTAAGCAAATGTCTGTTTTCTTTCTAATACTAAAAACTCGTAAAATATAACTTGTCTCTTTCGTTTATATCTTGTACTAGTCATTTCTTATTGTCCGGTTCTATTTTGTTTTGTTGTCTAAGTGAGGATTCATTATCGAGTTAGACCCATGCAAAATGCGTATTACGTATGTAGTTAAAATCCCTCTTCGCCATCATTCCTGCCTTATCTGAGCAATTAATGTCAAGTGGCAGATGACGTAGAAAGAAAAACCAGAGATTACATTATCTCCGTCCCATACCCCTTCCCCCATCCAGACAATTTCAAGGGGCTGATGAAAGATGACCCATTCTAACCCAATCAGAATGCGTCTGCCTCCTTCACAGGCTTTTCCAAGGCCGCGCGGATTTTGGCCGGAGAGTTTTGGAGAGAGGCAGGGATTTTGAGCGAGCGCGAAGCGCGAGCGGTGGGAGATGGGAAGGGGGAAAATATAGAAGTTTTATATTTTCTTCATTCTGGAATAATGCATATAGGTTTTGGAAATTTAGTTATGATAAAAAATTTTCTGTATTTTATAAAGTGTTATTTATGTGTGGTGTATTGAAAAGATTCCTGGTCCTATGGCCTACTGTTAATTTCGGTGAAAACATGACGGTGAATAACAGGGAATGTTATGATTGTACTTCGTTTTCACAACTTAGAAATAGATTACGTGCAGTTGGTCTTGTTCCTTGTGATTGTGGTAGACTGCAAAACAGTCGTTTGTTCTCTTAAGTCGTTGAAAGGCGCAATGCGCCGAACGTTGTGAGCCTGCGAGGCGAGAAAAAACTTTTAGAGTCTCTCCCCAGTCCCACTCACAGTTTTACATTGGCGCCAGACCTCTCGCTGTCGTACTAAGATACTAGTAATACGTGACTCGCAGGGCCTCGCGAAGCTCTCGGCCATTGTTGCCTAGTAACGGACAAAATACAGCAGACAGAATACAAACAGAAACTGAACAACATGAAATACCATAATTTTAAGTGTTATTGACGCTAAAAGTTTCGGTACGATTTTACCGACGTTTCGGCAATACTGCCTTCTTTTTTTTTCAGTAAAGCGAAACTGAACAACAACGAACTGCACGATTACAGAGACTTCGACAAAATACAGCAGACAGAATACAAACAGAAACTGAACAACAACGAAATGCACGATTACAGAGACTTCGACAAAATACCGCGGACAGAATACAAACAGAAACTGAACAACAACGAGCTGCACGATTACAGAGACTTCGGCAAAATGCCGCGGATAGAATACAAATGGAAGCTGAAGACACAAGAATACAGAGATTACAATTACTGCGACAAAATTATACAGACAGACTTTTAGTAGAATCAACTGAACAGCTACAGGATAGATTACAATTAAGAAGGGAAAGTGATGCAGCGCGCTTACAATTAGAATCGGAAGAGGAGAGAAATATTCGATTTATACAGTCTACTCGAGAAAATAGTACCACGCGTAGACAACAACAACAATTAAAGCAACAGCAACTGGAACTAAACAGACAATGGGTTCAGAACGAAATGGCAAATTTTCATACAACAATGAACAGTTTTCAACACCAGCAGTTTATAGCCTGAATAGGCGTTGAGGGAGTATTATGTGGAAATCAGTGTTATTTTAATCCGAAAAGAAAAACGATAAAAATGAAAGGCTCAGGATTCGAACCCACAAAAAAAAATAATAATAATAATAAAAAAAACCCTAGCCGGATTCGAACCCCCGCCCTCAGTCCCGAAGATCTGATTTCAAGTTCGATGCCTCACACCATTAGGCCACCAGCGCGCGGCCGTGTGACGTCATTTCCGCCAGACACCAAGCTCACAAATATATATATATGACCGTAAACTCCACACGAGATTTCATCCCGCCTGAGCCCTTTGAGGGACAAAATTATACACCCCGCTACGCTCGGCCTTCGGCCTCGCTTCGCGAGGAATTATAGAGGCCCGTAACCAGGATTTTTCATGGGGGGTGCGTATGAGCGACTGTGGCACGAAATCTTAAGCGCCGCAGGCGCGTTAATGTAGGGGGGAGGGGTCTGGGGGTATCCTCTCCCAGGAAATTTTGAAAAAATAGGCATTTCGTGCGTTTTGAAGACAGTTTGTTAGGAGAAAAGGCAGGTAAAAGTGAAGAAAACGACGACAATAATTCTAGTACATTTTAAAATTCAAATCACATTTTTCGAAACAGAACCTCAAAAACGTAGTTTACAATTTATTTAGCTAAAAATGTCAGCAGCACATAGAAGGAAAACAGGAAAAAGATAGGTCTCTTCATTTTAGTGTCAAAATGGTTATTACATAAATCAGCCAGAGTCGGTTTGTTGATCTTTTAGTACTGTCCTTGGGTGTTTCCGAGCCCAACAAGTACCCAGTCTCCTCTCTTTTGGTAGCGCCTGGGAATGGCACTTCGAATGGCACTTCGAATGGTTCGACTATGAAGGACATTAGGTAGAATGTATCGTTGAATTTAACCTATAATCACACAATTTGGTCTAAAATATACCACACGAATCTTCAAATGGTGGATCTTCAACCCAAAGGACCATATTGAATGTAAATAGTCGAAGTACAGAAATACCATTTCCCTTTATTTATTTATTTATTTATTTATTTATTTATTTATTTTAATATATATATATATTTTTCACAATGAGCGGACTTCCAAGGCTCGTGGAGGGGGGGGGGGTTGCGAACGCACCCATCGCACCCCCCTCCCTACGGGCCTGTTATACAAAGACCGAGTGCGTTACATGCGTTCGCAAAAGATACGACTAGCTGCAGTCTATGATTGTGGTGGAAATGGAGACTGTTTTCGTTTTTCGAAGGGTTAGTCATCAGATATTTGACTCGGTAGCAAGTCATTTGCTGCCCTGAGCGCCGATGGCGAATAGGGAAGTAAGTAATTAAGTATGAAAGTAGCAAATCATAGTGCGTTTTAGATAGTGCGTTTTGCAGTTGTTGAATACATTAGAAATCATTGCGAAGATTTTGTTGAGTTTTTGGAAGGGCAGTCTTGGTTTGACTATTTGAGTAGAATGTGTAGAAAGGGCACATGGTGCGATGCTTGTATAGCACAGGCTGTTGCAAATGCTTGAGAATGAAATTTGAGATTTAATATTGTAGAATCCGGAGATGGTTTTTCTGAGCTTATATGATTGTTAGCAACGGTTGCTACTTTACTGATCTGAAACACGAGACAGCCCAACGGGCACTTTGATTTCATTTTCGAATAATTTACATTTTTCCACAGGAAGTGCTGATGATTCGTCTCCCCTAACTTTATCTGCCCATTTTTTGGAGAAAACTTTATCTGCCCTTTTTTGGAGAAAGGTGTTAAGAGACAAACGTGATGTTAATCGTTTTCGTACGCTTATTTTTGGCGGGCCTGGAGCTTCATTTACACAGACATGTACTTTTGCAAAAACGTCTCAATTTTGCGTTTGTTTTAAGTTTTCATGAACTATTACGCTTTCAGAAAATGTGTGGTTTGTAGGGGTTTGTATTAAAATCAAAAGCGCTAGAGCGATCCGCGTGCGAACGGTCCTAAAGGGTGGCTGATACCTTAAAAGGCCAACACAATTAAAGGAACATTTGAAGCAAAACTGTAATATTAAGTGGAGTGGGGTGAGACTGGGGAGAAGGGGGGTGCCCAGGGTGTGTTAAACCGAAAAACCCTTTAGAGGGAAGGGGTCCAGTACGGGCACTTGCTGGAGAAACATGATCTAACAGTATTTTTTTTTAATTTGAATTGTTATTATTATAAGTACATTTTTATGGTTAAATTCTATATTACAAGTGTAGTTGTCTTTATCATAACCCATTGTATTGGCCGACTATTAGGCAGACTTGCAATCTGATTGGCTACGCAAGGGTAGTCTAATGTTTGATAAACTACATTGTACCCAGACCAAGTGCAAGAAAAAATTGCCAAACCTAAACCAATCCGCTTTCCCAGATTTTTTTTGTTAAACAGATTGGTCTCTTATTTTGGTTGTGCTAAAAATTAATAATTAGATAGTTTGCTCTCAGTTTCTATCCGCTGGTGATAGTTGACCATTGAGAGGCAAAAATCAGCCGATTTTGTGTAATTTATTGTTAATTTAGCTCACCTGACTGAAACAACATATAGCCTTTGGACTGTGGCCAGCGAATAGTTTGGCCTCCAGCTGTTGCCTTGCAGTTATACCTTCCACCATCATTAACACCTAGGTTCAGCAGGGTGAAAACTTGTCCATTTAAAATTAGTTTATTTGGTTCAACAGTTCTTTCAGTCCAAGTTACGAAATTTTTGGCGTGCAAGAGGAAGACTATAGCATTCGGATTATCAGTTGAGCAGTTTATATCCGTATTCATGCCCAGGAAGCCATACAAGATATCGGGTGGTGGATCAATGAGAAATTTCAGCGCCCCGGCACCTGCAGTAAACAAACATTGATGAGTAGAAACAAGTAAGAAACTACAATGTAATTAATGAGAGAGTTAATTCACAGGAATGGGGACATACTTCAGGTACTGAACATGAAAGAAGACACATTGTTAAACCATTGTTTTGTGAGGCATCGTATTTTGGTCAGTATTGTTTGTTTGTTTGTTACGTCATTTGTGTCGGTTACACAAAGTAACTGCCCAGGGATGACTTCATCCAAGGAAAATAAATAACTGTGAATTGCACACTTAACAACAAAGTTTTGCCTTACAATATATTTCTAGAGGGGCCCTTTCTAGAGCAACCTCGATTAACAGTACAAACGTTTTCTAAATGATAAGCTGTCAGAGCTGTTGTGATTAAAGTGCTACAATGGTGAAAATCGCGTCTTTCTTATCTACGCCGTTTAAAAACATTAATAAGTACTCTGTATGCGAAAACAAATGCTATTTACTGTTTTCAAATATCTCTTTTCATTCCAGAGCAGGGGGGGGGGGGGGAAAGGTGTCTCTAAGGAAAATGTTGGTTCAATCATCACTGCCAGTATGACGTCACGCTTCGCATGAGTGATATTAAAGATGGCGGGCAAGCGTCAATCGAGAAACGAGTCAAGAATGTGGCATTTTACTCCGTTGCCTTCCTTCATTTACTCAAGTCAATAATGCAGAGATGTTAGCGAATGCAACCGTCTCTCTTCTGCTATTTTTTGGTAGATAAGACGTTATATTCATTTTTTTAAATCAACAGAAACACCTTCGCAAAGTGTAGAATGATCGATGAAATCTGTAAACAGGTCGAGCTTTCGAGGGTCCTTGCACAGCGAATTTAATTTTTATTGTAAGAGAATAGGAGGTTTGGCACAGGATGTACGGTTCTTGATGTACGTGCAGTATCAGACTTTCAGCATTCGTGGATCTTCATGTCTTTCCTCTTAAAGGTGAAAATCGGAGCAATCAAGAGGAAAAAGGCGCTACACGGTAATTCCAGTTGGTCACCCATCCATGTATTAACCTCGCCCGACAGGATTTAACTTCAGCCAGGTCGGATGGAGCCTGCGCTTTCATTGGGTATTATAGAAAAACAACACACAATAACTTTACTCAAGTCTTTATTAATCGGTAATTTTTACTACTTGTCTTGCGGCAACGAATTTGAACTCATGTCTATTTCGCACAACACGTTTTTCCTCGTTCAAACCACAATGAGAGCGCTTGCTCAATTCAAGCTGGCCAAAGTTAAGGCTTGCCGGGCGGGGTTAACTCTTGGATAGGTGCCCGACTCGAAATACCCCGTGTTGTAAGCTTTTCTTTTTATTTATTTATTTTTTTCAGGAGGTATGCAATTAATGAAATTTAAGAGTCGTCACGGCAAGGAAAGCCCCAAAATACAACAGAACTGCACAGATGCCAACAGTAAAACATTATAATAAGCCAATGAATGCGAATAAAAATATATGGAAAAAGAATTCTACATGAGATCGCGAAGCAGCGATCGGCGTTGTTGACATGTTCTGGATAAAAATTATACCTTTGCACTCGGACGGAAAGACATGAAGTTTGGCTAACTCAAGCGACACGGAAGGACCCGGAGATTAATCGTTAATATTCAAGGAGTAAAACCTCCTATTATGAAGCGGATTTGAGAAAAATGTTTGGGTGAAAAGGTGGATGTTTTTGATGGACTTCACTTGGCCCGAAAGCAAAATGGCGGTCCCGCCTATTGTCCCGTTCAAGAGTTAAAAATAATAACCAAATTACAGGAAAACGGGCGATACAAAACAGAAACAGATCATACAAACAGAAAGTTAAGGCATCAAACCTAACTACTGGGAAAGAATTAGCGAACAATAGCGATATAAGCACTAATGATAAGCTTTTCTGGACCTCTGTTGTGGCGTACTCGCGATTTAATCCCGCTCATCTGGCCAAACCGAGGGAATCGCTCGCGCGTTGCCATGTGACGTCATACTGGCAGTGATGAGTCGGTCACGAATAAACAACTGGAAACAATAGAGTCACCTTCCCCCCCCCGGTTCCAGAGATATTCAAGTTTTAATATATGCAAATTTGAAATGCGATGACGTCATGGACTCAACCAAATTTTGATCAAATATGAAGATAGAGATAATTATTTCAACTAATTTGTATCGGAAATGTTTGCTTCTTTATAGTAACACTCTGCTAGTTGTGTTCCACAATATGAATTTAACAATTTGGTCACTATGGCAACATACTGAGTTCCAGACCCCTGATGCTAAAGTTATTCCTGGCCAATTTTCGCAGTCCATTTTGATATTTGCCAATGATGCCTTGATATTAGGCATTTCTAGATTGTGCTAGTAAAAGTAGCATATTATGCTGGTAGCACTGCTCTTTTTCTGGCCAAATTATGCTAAAATTATGCTCGTTTTTCCAAATTATGCCACTTTTTTTAAATTATGCTCTTTGAAAAAATTGCAAAAAAGTCCAAAAAATATATTTTTTTTAGAAGCCGTTGGTCTACAAGAAAGAAACGCAACGAATACCACAATGAAATTCAAATAAACATGTGGTTCAGGTTTACATGCACACTAGTACTAGTCTATACGCTCATGTAGCTTGTCTGCGATTGTTATATTGCAGCATTACACTTGCTAGTGCATTGTCTTGCTGCTCATGGAAAGACGCCGAAAGCAGGCTAAAAACTCTTTCTGCGGCAGCCGACGAAGGTTGAACAAGCAATACTTTCTTGACTGCAAAAGACTGAGAACGTTACAAGTTTTCGTTCGGATCTGGCAAGACTGGCATGGCCGACGCCATTTTGTAGCCTTGCCTAATGAGAGGTACTGGGGCTGACATGGTTTACAATGTGACCTCCGGTTCCGGTGCACTCCAGGCCCCAGTCCCCAGTCCCCGGGATCAGTGAACTGCAAATGCTACTAATTGTACTAAAACATTAAATATCGAATAACGTGTGCTTAGGACTTGAAATCAAAAATGATCAAATTATAGGATGAAAAATGATCCGATAATTATCAAAATATGCGAATTATGCTAGCAGTGCTAATTGGGAAAAATTATGCCAGTTTGCTCAAATTATGCTAAAAATTATGCTAGCACAATCTATAAAAGCCTACTTGATATGCATGTTCTGGCAAGCATATAAATGGTTTAGGTAGACGTCTTGGCCGGGTTTCATTTTTTTCCAAACTGAAAATTTCTAAAATATTAAAAACAGATTGATGGGGACTGGAAAAGAGTGAGTTGCCAGGGTAACATAATTTTATTGTAACTATAAGTGTGTCACCTGCAGATCTATTAGTCTGCCAAGTTTCACTGGTCTCTGCAGCAAATTGACCAAAAAAAAATTGGTTGAGTAGATGACGTCATCAGTCCCCCTAATTTGCATATTTTACGAATTTTGTTTAAGCTTAAATATCTACGGAACTAAAACAGATTTGGAAACGAAAAACGCCATTTTGAATCTTTTGTTGAATTCTCTATGATACGCCTAAAATTGCAAGAGTGCCGACCAGTAGTCTATTCCAGGCGTTCGGTTATTTGGGGAGCAGCGCGAAATTTTAGAAAGGAAATTCATTGAGAAGATCAACGGTAGTACTCCCCAAAAATTATTCACTAGCACTACACAATTTAGACTTGCCAACAAGTCGAGCACACAGAGCGTGAAGCGCGAAAGCGAGCGCGAAGTGCGAGTCAGCGAGCGCACCAGAAACGAGAAGCAAACGACTTTTAGCAGGTTTAAGAGTGAATAACAACCATATTTTGACTGCGTTGAGTATGTTGATTATCGTTTTTAGTTAGTGGTTGTACGTAAACTAAACGCGATAACAAATGGGAATGGGAAGTCTAGCGTTTGCCTGCTTACCTTCGTATGGAGCCGATGGAAGGATAACAGCACACGCCAAGACAGTGACGAATCGTATCGGCAGATAAGAACATGCACTCATCTTGTACTTTTGACCAAGTACAACAACTCCTTTCGTGGACGAACCATCAAAACCATGTATAAAATGTTCTAGAACTGTGGAATAAGCTAATTTCTGTTCTGTTACCAGCTGCTTTACCAAGAGCCTGTTACGTTTATCTACGCATGTATTTAATTACTGAATATTTAGATAAGTTAATGAGTGAGGGATGTGCATAATTTTTTCCATGATTTTAACCGGCTTGGAACAAACAGCAAAACATTTTTTGAAAAAGTTTTAAGTCAGAAAAATTCAGAAAACATAACAGTCAAGCATTTGCTTCGTGCTCTTCGTAAACAGACACTGAGACACAAGTTTCGCAATGGAACTCCAATACTGATGCCAGGTTTTGACATTTTTAGTCAAGTCGTCGCGTGTATTGTATGTATATCACGTTCGTTAAGCAGCTGCTTTCTTCTATCCTAAAAGGCCTTATCACGGTTTTCGACGCCATCTTTGTCTCACGTGTATATGTATGCACACAGCTTCAAATGGACGCAAATGTGGATTTCATTGAGCCCGGCGTGCCCAATCGATGAAATTCGGTAATCGATAATAATCGATAGCAATTAATCGATTGATATCGGAAATCGATGAAAATCGATGAACCAAAGAGTTGTGAGTATCGATTTTCATCAACTGTCATCGATTTTCATCGATTTTTATCGATTATATCGATTGTCAGTTGCAATCGTTTAATAGTACTTAATAATGATTTCAGATACGTTTGCACTAGGCATTGGCAATTGAGTCTAACCTATTGTATTTTTTCCTCTTCACAAAAAGTGATCTGTTGTGCAATTGCTGCTTTTCCTCTAAATGTGTAAAAATTACGAAACACTTGATTGAAAGTGTGTTCAAAACTCTCTTCGAAATGTTTAGTCAGTTGAAACCCGTGATTTGTGGACAATACCCTCTAAATAGCCCTCCATAATCTCTGATGTGAACAGACACGGATTCGTTAAACAACGTTTTCTGAAATTACCGACTTCTTCAATTAAGAAGGGTGTTGCCAATGTGCGAGCCAGCGAGCCATGCGAGCCATTTCGGTTAGCCTAAATAGCACTTCGGTTAGCCTAAATAGCACATTGGTTAGCCTAAATAGCACTTCGGTTAGCCTAAATAGCACTCTGGTTAGCCAACAGTTAGCTTAGGTAGCTTGCGGTTAGCCTTTTATTGGGATTAGGGATTTCTGGCTCGCATGGCTCGCGAGTCATGCGAGCCATGCGAGCCATTCAGGTTAGCCTAAATAGCACATTGGTTAGCCTAAATAGCACTTCGGTTAGCCTAAATAGTACTCTGGTTAGCCTACAGTTAGTTTAGGTAGCTTGCGGTTAGCCTTTTATTGGGATTTTTCTGGCTCGCATGGCTCGCTGGCTCGCACATTGTCCTATTAAACTCAATTAAGAAGAGGCCCAGCCATTTCCGACTTCACTCTGGGCTTAACTATCACAGGTTCGCAGGAGCTTTCACTGGTATCCAACTCTACCGGGAACTTTATCAAAATTACAACACTCTTGGACGTTTGTTTAATCATAAAACGGCGATTTAGATTTCATCAGAATGGGCACTCGTGGTAGCCCGCACAATAGCTTCTATTATTAGTACGTTCATTTCGTGCTTTGTTTGACGGCGCAGAACTTCGATTTGACTAACTTAGTGAAAGGATGCGTAATGTATCGCCTTACAAATGTTGTAAGAATTGATAAACGGTTCATTTATTTATTGTAACCGATAATAATCGATTAAATCGATAAAAATCGATACAATTAAGAGGACTATCGACTTTTATCGAATATATTGATTATATCGATTGGTTTCCGATGATCGATTTTCATCGATTGGACAGGCCGGGATGAAAAATATCGAGAAAAAATCGAAATCGATGAAGACGAAATATTCGTCGAATATTTCGATCATGAATTGTATTGGGTAGCCGAAAACTGGTTTTAGTTTTCTCAGATCTGTAAGAATTTCTTTGACAATGAAACACGCCTCGATTCCAACCAGATGGCACGCCGAAGACTGCATGTTTGGATTTTGGTCACGTACTGAAAGTGCAAGACGCGCGCTGCGGCTAATCTTACCGAATACACTCAAAAGCTGACTTCTTTTGTGCCTGAATGGCGTTGACAGCAACTTGTAGGATTTCAAGCTTCTTCCTAATTTGTCAGTTTGTTTTCTTCTTGAACTGGTCGTGTCTATGTACAGGTCAGTCAGATTATTGTTTAATCTGTTTCAATGATTTTCTGTAGTCGCGGGTGGATCGATAATGATCTTATCATTTAATATTTTACTCTTCCGTGTCAATATCGGTCGTGTGGCGTTGTGTAACCCTAAACGCATTCATTCCACAATTTGTCAGGTCCTTGAAACCACATTGAACATCACTGATCAGTTACAACGCTCAACAACAATCTTAAATGAAAGCTACATGTAAATGCAATGTATAGTGTTTAGATAGTGTGTAGTCAGTTTGTTGGTACGCTTTGCAATTAAGAGTTTGAAACAAACATCATAAATATTCCCAGACACCGTTTTGTAGATTACCGGTATAGCTTTCACTATGACAAAATTTTAAAGCCACGAGTTTTGTTTTGTTGTCAGAGTAGTTACATGATCTGAACGTGTACTAGGTGAAGACCTCCCTGATGCTACATAAGTCACACTATGACTGTCGTACAAATTCTCCCAAGTTAGAATAGATTCACTGAGCAGAATGAGAGGGTGGTCCATGAAGTTGCAAGCTGTGGCATGGACTTAGCTAGCTTAGCAGAAGGATGCAGGGAGATAAAATAATAATAAAGCCAGGATTGAGCCAGGATTCGTGCCAGGATCCAAGCTAGGATTCAAGCCTGGCTTGGATCCTGGCTTGAATCCTGGCTCAGATCCTGGCTTGAAGTTTAGGTATCCTGGGATGTAGCAGCACGTTCATTAACAAATTTTATTTGGAATCAAGCCCATCCTTAGCCTGGATAGCACGTACCTGTTTATGTAGTTTTGCATGTATATTTGTGCATATTTGGACAAGGCGAAAGCCGAGGGAGACAGCCATGTGCGGGAAAAATAAGAAGGAGCCTGCCTGGAAACCCACCAATTGAAAATGCATTTGCTGGAATGGCCATGAGGGATTAACCTGTAAATTTTGATTGGCTGTGGACGCCCTGAGGGATTTATCAGGTGCTTCTGCAAAAGAAATATGTCTGTCATCCAAAATTTGGGTGTTGTAGAAATTCTAACTGTCAGCTAGTCATTGTAAACATGCAGACGCGCAGGTCTGTAGAGCTTGTGGGAAGTTGTAACAAGGGCGATCATGTTGAAGGTGGAGGAATGGCATTTGTGTTTGCAGGCTCAGGATCCTGTCACCACAGCACTGTAAACAGAACATTAAACTGAAATTTCTTTTGCCAAGATTCGGTAAAAAAAAACTCCAGCTTGTTAGGGCTGGTAAACTTGAGACAGCTTTCATATTTGCTGACAGCTGTTTAATATGCATTCGCTTAAATTCTTTCGGTGACCTAACAAATTGAAATAAAATGGCTAATGCAAATCCAGCTTTCTTGCCACACCAACCATACATTATCATAATTTTTCCCCAAAAGTCGAGATGGTTTTGTAACTCTTTTCATTACGTTTTCTGCCAAAGTTTTTGCTGGTCCCAAAGACATTTCTTGATCAATCGCATTGCGGCCGGGAAATAATATTGTTGATTTCTTGCTGCAGGCGAGAATAAACAGTTTCAGATTTTGTACCTGCACTAATTTATTTTGACAGAACTTTGAAGTTGATTAAGTGCTGTGGCATAGTTTTAATTAATTAAAATTGTGGCAGCAAACCCATTTTGGTGGGTTTCTGTGGAGGCACCTCACTTTTCCCCCTAGCGTGGCCGTTTGCGCCTTTGGCATTTCCCAAACGTGCGCTCAAAAACTACACAGGCTAGTCCATCCTTATCAGAATCATCATGACATAATAAAAAAACACAAATTCGACCGAAAACTTGACTCGGCGCTTATAATATAAAGTAATAAAATTAAATTATTTTAAGCTATGATATTCTATGTAATTTTAATTACCTTATTTTATGAATTTTTCACTACACACTGTTAATTTTTATGTTGTTGCTCCTTTGATGAAGTCGTTTTATTTAATTAAAAGGCATGTTAAATAATATTGCCAAGGAAATGTAAAATTGTGTCTTACTTAAAAACGCGAAACTAGCTAGAGTGATTCAAAATGCAAAATAATTGCAAAAACGCGAAATTAACATATCGCGAAAATTTCATGTATTCTAATAAGGTATTAATTTTTTCCTTTCACCAGGCTTTTCCTTCATTCAGAATTCATTAAAGGTTGAGAATAAAATCATAGAGATCAATGGAACCACCAACATACTCTATCAGCTGTCGCACAACAGATCCAAATGCCATTACAACTTTGTTTCATAACATAAACAATCAACAAATACCTGTTGGGGGCAGAGTTACGCT
This sequence comes from Oculina patagonica, assembly GCF_052425735.1. Lineage (NCBI taxonomy): Eukaryota > Metazoa > Cnidaria > Anthozoa > Scleractinia > Oculinidae > Oculina > Oculina patagonica. The sequence continues at coordinate 10,136,483 of NC_135762.1, forward strand.
TGACAAGCAAGTCTTTACCATTCACGGTATCTAGCTGACTGACCGTGGAATGTACATTAATTTTGTAAGGCGAGGAATAGTTTGGGCACTGTTATACAACGGTCTGCTGTTCTAATACCTGAAATTTTTTATGGTAAGTTTGACCCAGAGCACTTCTTTGGAATTATTTTGATTATGATATTTTTCCACATCCAAATTCACAATAATGGGTAATTACATGTAGAATGCGGGAGGCGCGGTGGCCTAATGGTTAGAGCGCCGGACTATGGATCGAGCGGTCCGGGCTCGAGCCCCGGCCGGGGTCACTTGTGTTGTGTTCTTGGGCAAGACACTACTCTCATAGTGCCTCTCTCCACCCAGGTGTATAAATGGGTACCGGCGACATAATGCTGGGGGGAACCCTGCAATGGACTAGCATCCCATTCAGGGGGGAGTAGAAATATTCCTAGCCGCTTAATGCTATGGAAACCGGGATAAGCTCCGGCAGTGTGGGCCGCCTGGCTCGTGGCTTCTCCTTTTACATGTAGAATGCAGGGCTCGAGACTAACTATATTTAGATCACTGGTTTATTGAATAGTGACATGTCAGATTTTACTAGCCATTTTTTTTTCGCTAGTCAGATATAATGACTTCTATCAAGAACTGTTGACTTTTTTGAGTTTTTCACTAGCCAAAGTACGTAGGAATGCCTAACCTGGTAGCCAAAACCTAAATTTTTGTAGTCTTTGGCTAGGCTATGGTCTGTTATATAGTCTCAAGGCCTAGTGCAGGGAATGGTTAAATCAGAGACTTAATATTAGCCTGTTCCAGGCGTTCGGTTAGTTGGGAAGCGGCGCGAGGAGCGGCCAGCGAAAAAATGGGGAGGGGACTAAGGCGAGGGGGGCGAGAGAACGCCTGTGAGCATTTTTAACAAAAGCTAGTTCCGGTATACCAGATTCTGGTATACCCTCTGATTGGTCAATTTTGACACCTTTTGTCAACAATCAAGCGTCCTTCATCTTGAAGTGAAATGAGATATGGCTGCGGCAAGTGACGGTCACGCAGAGTTCAACTCAGCAGTAAACAACGCACTGAAGGATTTTCTGGTTGAAAGTCTTCGCAAAGAACAGGAAGACTGTTTAATTTGGTCTATGAAGGAGTAGTTTTTCGGTATACTTCCAACCGGTTTTGGAAAGAGTCTGATATTTCAACTGTTTCCGCGTGTTATGTCGACGGTAAATCAAAATGACACAGTTTCAACGATAATTGCTTTTCAGTAAATACAATAACCTAAGCTTCGCTAAAATAAATATACATGCCATAAAGCACTTTCTAGTTTTAAAATAAATATTAAAACGACACGTTACAAGTGAAGTCGAATGCGGTCCGTCAAAAAGATAAATTTGTAAATGCTTGTATTATTGACAAATTGCTATTTATTCCTCGAAACTCTCAGCCAGGAATTCAAACAGGCTTCAGCCAGCAGACAATCAAAACAACATAAGCTAAAACATTCAGAAACTGAAAAACGTAAAACAGCAACGAGAAAATTCCGGGCAAATTCAAACGGCCTCGAAAATATTTGTAAACAGTAGCGGTAAAACTCATCTTGATAACAGTTTGTTCCACCTCAATATTCATTGCTGAATCAATCTGGTCCAAAATAGCTTTCACCCAGAGCCAAGCAGCGCCGCGATCTACTTTGTGTGGTTGATGGTACTTGTAGATTCATTTTCTGAAGTGTGTGAACGCTTCGCGGAGGGAGTTTCTCCCGCGCGTCGGCGATCTTGCATTCACTTGCCGCTTTTAAGACGTTTCTCTTTCGACAATCCCCGAGAATAATTTTTGAACGCTGGCATGAGTTCTTGCAAGTGTTCTTGCGCAGGTTAAACAGCAAATTTCAGGAAAACGTGGGTTGGGATTCAGTTCATGTCCAAAAGAACTTGCGAGGTCGGCCAACACCAGACTCTCGGCTCCAGAAAACCCAACTAAATCTTTGCTTGAAACCGAATTAAATAAAGAAACTCTCGGTACCTTGTTCCCCTGGCACTTAACATTTTTTGACAAAACCTGCAACACGTTGAAGGGCGGACTGACAATTCGGCGAATTCGCTTACAGAAGACTCCGAGTGCAGACATTTAAACGCAGACGATAAAATGCATTTCCCAACGTGGAAGAACTTGAGAAATAATATTTACCGGGAAATCTGTCAGAAATCTGATTGAAACTGACAACTGAAAACCACAAGCTTCAATGTCTGCGCTCATGTTACTCGGGCCCTGTCGGAGGTCTAGAAGTGGGCGGAAAGACCTTTTGTTATGAATGCTCACAGGCGTTCTCTCGCTCGCCCTCCTCCCCGCCCCCCTCCCCTTATTTTTTTCGCTCGCCGTTTTTCGCGCTTCCCAACTAACCGAACGCCTGGAACAGGCTAACTTAATATAAAAATTGATTTCAATTGACAAAAATGATCCTTACAGTATCTGAGGAAAATGGGTTTGACAATTTTATTCTGCATCTCTCTGTTATTTCATAATGAACATTATCATCTCTGCTTTTGTCTTTAGAGGTAATACCGTGCTGTCCAGAAGTGACTCCTAAAAAGAAAGTCGTGGTGGCTGGGACAAGTATCAATTTCACTTGTGTAGTTGACATTAAGCATAGTTTTGCAAAGTACCTGTCGTTCAAGTGGTTCAAGGAAGAGGGGGACACTTATGTGGAAATTCCTGTCGACCAAACATATAGAGAGACTGACAGTTCTTCAGTGTTGATGATTAAAAACGCAAAAACCACACCACTAGGTGGCACTTCATGCAAATGTCAGATGTCTTACAGGGGAAACACATGTATCCAGTTATCATCCACGTTTGGTAGTCATGAGTGGTGAGCTTTATTAATACTAGCTGGTCAGATGTGGCTAAGTGTAATTTAGGCAAAGTTTTAATCTTAAGGCCTGGCCAGTTACATGCCTCTGGGCAGCCCCAGAACTCTATCAAGCTAGGGGCTTACACACTCGCCAATCACAGCCCACTAGCATGACCTTCTGAACATGTGGGCTCATTTGCATGAAACCTACACCGGTAGGCATTGGTTTTGATTGGCTCTTTCAAACAGCAGAAGGAAAGATGATGTCGAAAGATGATGTTGAAAAACGATGTTGAAAGATGGATGTAGAAAGATAGCTATACACGTAACTGGCACTGAAAGCGTGTGTAATATAATGGTAGATTAGATATAGTAAAATGTAATTTGTTCTCCCTCTGCATGTTTGGCTTAAACCATTTTAACAGTTAATTTGGTTCCCTTTTCCCTCTATAGGTCTCAGTGCACCGACAATCACACTTTTAAATCCATCTATTACTGTCAATGAGCCAAATAAGATGAAGGAGAGATGTGAGGCCAGTGGCTTCCCTGTGGCTAAAATTACATGGTTACAAAATGGCAAACAGATGTCGCCATGTTTAAAAAATGCCAGTAATAGCTGTGTTGGACAAAATTATCAAGTTATAGAAGGAAACAATGAGGATATTGCTTTGTCAAAGAGCCGCCTTATTATAGTGAGCACAATGTTCCCAAGAGACAATGGAAACTACACATGCGTGGCAACAAACAGTGAAGGTAGAGACCAAAAGACCATCGAAGTCTCTATTTACAGTAAGTACAAAATTATGCATATTTCACTGGGTATGGTATTAATTGTGTATACTGGTACCGTCAATAACTGTCATTTGTGTTGGAGATATGATGTGTGATGAAAATTAGAGGATAATGCCAGAGGCTGAAAGGTTGTCCGAAAAATGAACAGTTGACCAAATTTTGAGGACAGTCTGTCTGGCAAAAGCAATATCCTCCAATTTGAAGTTTGGGCAATTGCATTTTTTAACCTGTTTTTTTTCTTTCATCAGTAAGCTATAGTTCACATAAATTATATATGTCTTTCATATATTCACTATGTCATCTACACCACATGCGGGACATTAGAACCTCCAATGGCCCTGCCCCCAACACATCAAGGCTTGACATAGCTCAGTTGGTAGAGCAGTGCACCGGTATTGTGAAGGTCATGGGCTCAAATCCTGTTGTTATAAGCCTTGATTTTTTAGGCCAAAAAAATGCAATTGCTTAAATTGCTTACACACTTTGAGGATCATTAATCTGCAGTTCACATATGCATGTCTTTCATATATCTATTCACTATAACATTTTGTCACTGTACAGTATAATAATTGATATTTTATTTTATAATAATTATATGGATGCCAGCTTGCTCATTGTACACTGTAAGTGATATTTAATTCACCTTCCAATGCAAATTTATGTACAAGTACATTGTAATTATTCAGTGTTATTGACTTTCTATTTTCAAACAGCTTTGCCTAAATTTGACAAGACAAAATCTTTTTGGATAACAAACCAAATATATTGCCAAGTGAGTGAGACCAACCCATTACCAAAAATTACGTGGCAACATCAGACAGGCCTGTGTTTAAATATCAACCCAGAATGTAAGCCAGACGACAACAGATGGCGCGACATTACAAAGAGTGCAAACTTTGTAATCTCCCCTGGTGTTGATGTGGCCACTGCCAAGAGCACTCTTACCATGCCAAAAGATGCACCATCAGCATTTTTCAGATGTTTAGCAAGGAACGCGAGAGGGTCTAGTGTTAATTCTGCCATGAGTTTCTTTGCAAGTGGTAAATTATGTGTAAGCCTGTTGTCGCTGTTTAGTTTTAATGTCGATGGAGGTGTGGCACCCTAATAGGTGTGTGCATTAGGAAAAGAATTGAAAAATCTCGGTTCAGGATCACTGTGCTGTGATCTTGGGCAGGGCTAGCCTGTTCGATGCAAGCATATTTTAGCGAGCAAGTACATTTTGTTCCTGAAAGAGACTGCCATCTTGAATTCACACTCAGGAAAGGTTTAGTGAAATAGGGAAAAACTGTTCTAGGGATGTAGGAGTGAGGCTGAATGAAGAAACTGCCCCTGCTCCTGCTCCTGCTCCTGCTCCAACAGTTGCAACTCCAAGGCCAAATAGGTTACATGTAAGTCTCTACATGAGCCTAGTGGCCTATTAGGCCAGTGCTTATCCCAGTTTCAGTGGCACAAAGCAACTAGGAATATTCTGCTCCCCCATGGATGGGATGCTAGTCCATTGCAAGGTTCCCCTCCCCCCCACCTGCATTACAATTTGCCTGTACCCATTAATACACCTGGGTATGGTAGTGAAGAGGGGCACTAGGAGTCATTGAGAATGCTCAAGAAAATGCAGTGCCTTGGCCAGGGCTTGCACCCAGAAATCTAGTGCACTAACCATTATGCCACCACGCCCCCAAAATGCAAGAGCACAATTTGGCTACATGTTCTGGTTACTCTTGATCAAATATCATGCCTGGTAAATATCAGGGTATTACTAAGTAAATTTATGCAGGTTGAATAATTTATGGAGTTATCAAGTTCAACATGGTAATATTAATTACTAGACTATTATACTGCTCTACATGTACTATGCATAATTATAAATGATGTGAAATAACATGTACCTTATTGTTACTTATTTTTGCGGGGCTTAATTTTTGCGATTTTCGCGATTTTCAGAAAACCGTGAAATTAAAGACCCGCGAAAAAAAGGTTCTCGCGAAAAATAACGACGCGAACTTTAATACCCTTCTATATAATTCGTTATGATTAATCAACGTTACCGTCAGTTTACTACATAATTAAAAGGTCAGGTAAAGTCTGTGTCCGAGCCATGAGGCTCATACAGCCGGAGCTTATCCCGGTTTCCGTAGCATTAAGCGACTAGAAGTATTGCTACTCCCCCCTGGATGGGATGCTAGTCCATCGCAGGGTTACCCCCCAGCAGTAAATTCGCCGGTACCCATTTATACACCTGGGTAGAGAGAGGCACTGTGAGAGTAAAGTGTCTTGCCCAAGAACACAACGCAGCGCCCCGGCCAGGCCTCGAACCCGGGCCGTTCGACTCGGAGTCGAGCGCGCTAACCATTAGGCCACCGCGCCTCTCACTTACTACATAATTAACAAACTTTAAATGCAGGGCTGATCAAACAGCTAGGGACTGATGTTATAAATTTATTTTGGCCCAATATTTCGGTTGAACAAAACCAATTAAGTTGGTACAGTCGTCAAACTAGCTCTACTTTGTTACAAAGGAACATACCAAACTGTTATAAGCCGGTTATGTCTCATTATATGGTTTTGCTCAGTGTCATTGGAAACTATTGCTGTGGAAAATTATGATCAGTTGTGCCAATTTTGAGACAAACTGTTTGTTAATGCAGACCAGTATTTTGACAATTTTCGCAAAATTTAGTTTCTTTAAATGTATTTTTTTGGCCAAATCAAGAAATTTAAGTCCCGCAAAATATGCCTGTTCCATTTTCGCGAAATTAAGTTCCCGCGAAAATAAGTAACAATAAGGTAGTTACTGAAAACTAATTTAAAATTATTTGTTTCTTTTGAATTACTTTTAGGAATGGACAGATTAAAAATAACAACTTCTCAAGAGGAATACAATGAAGATCAGACCTTGAAAGTCAGATGTGTTGCGGTGTGCAAAGGCACTATGATTGGTTGGTACAAAGACGGTCGACAGTTGTCGTCTGCTGCTGACCCAAGAGTGAATATAACATGGGCAGCTGAGAATGACAGGACATGGACAAATTTAGTGGTGGAAAGACTTGCAGTGAATGATTCTGGACCTATACGTGTAGAGCACGAGATTGCATTTCTAACCAACCAATGAATGACTCAAAACATATTACAGTCAAGAGTAAGTTTTTTTTATTATTTGCTAACTCTGCAAACAGCCCAGATAAACAAAATCCTGCCTTGATTGGCTACCAAGGGCTTACAAAGGTAAAAGAATAAACTTGACCATCATAAAGAACCCCCTGAGTTGCTTATTGCCTTTGTTTCACAGTCAAAACTGGCCAAGCATTCCTTCCAATAACAAAGTAATGAATTCAGTAACTCAGTAATTCATTCCCAAAAAGATAGTCAGATTGGACATTATTTAAAACTTGAATGTGAGTATGATTAATATCAGGATCATGTGACAGGCATGTGAGAAGTATACCCAATTTGGTAAAATGAATGCCGGGTCAAAATTATGTTTTTTTTCTTCTAATTCTTTGATGGTCTAGATTTATTCCCTTTTATTTTTCTCTTTTCAGAGGTTTTCCCGCCAAGCATACTCGCCTTTCTCAACCAGACTGTTTACCATAAAACAGTTGCAAATTTGCACTGTGAGATTTCAGCTAATCCTGTTCCATCTGTACAATGGTATAAAGACAATCATTCTCTTGAAGTTGAAATTGGAGAGCTGCATAGGTTAGTGTCCTGTGACAGCCTGGTGCAGGGTTTCTATCGTGTTAAAAGTGAAGTTGGAAGATTGGTCATTTGTAAGCCTAAGAATGGTCTTCATCCCGGGGGGGGGGGGGGAGGCGGGGGACTCTGATATGAAACTGACGGGGATGCTCGTCAGAAATTTTAAAAAGAACCCCTAAAAGAGACCATTCTGGGTGTGGCTCAAGCTTTTCTTGACCTCTTGAAGATACCAAAAAACTAAGAATAGAATTTATATTTGTATATTTCTTCGTGTGTAACCCTAAACGAGACCATTTTGGCTTAAAATATTGGCGTTTTGCCCGTAACACCCTAAGCGAGACCAAAAATCCGAAATTTACACCCCTAAGCGAGACGACGAGCATCCCCGTCACTTTCATATGCGAGTCCCCCCCCCCCCCCCCCCCCCCCGGGGGTCTTCATACAGGATTTTACACATGTATTGCTGTGAACAGAAGAGGAAAAACTAATGCCACCGCTTTTCTGGATGTTTTGGGTAAGAATTTTTTTAAAAGTCAGTCAGTCAGTCAGTAAGTCCGGTCTGCCCATCTGCCCGTCCATCCGTCAGTCAGTCAGTCAGTCAGTTGCTATAACACCTTTATTGTAACTAGACCAATACCTCCCTTTGGAGTGTAAGGCACAATAAAGATTTACTGTTAGTCAGTCAGTCAGTCAGTCAGTCAGTCAGTCAGTCAGTCAAGAAGTCAGTCAAGAAGTCAGTCAAGAAGTCAGTCAGTCAGTCAGTCAGTCAGTCAGTCAGTCAGTCAAGAAGTCAGTCAGTCAGTCAGTCAAGAAGTCAGTCAGTCAGTCAGTCAGTCAGTCAGTCAAGAAGTCAGTCAGTCAGTCAGTCAGTCAGTCAGTCAGTCAGTCAGTCAGTCAGTCAGTCAGTCAGTCAAGAATTTGTTGTGGATATACATATTTCATGACTTTATTCACGAGTGTGATTAACTTAGTGTACTGCATTGTTTCTTCACAGTGGTGGAATTGATTATTTAATTCCATGATCCCCCAATATCCCTGCTTAATTTTAACGGAAAATATTTTTAAAATTCAGAAATTTAAAGCTCTTGAAGGGAATGTCCCTCTCAGAAATTAAGGCAAATTATTTTTGCTTTCATTGTTTTTCAGAGGATCCTGTGATTGTTAACCCGAACAAGGAATCCCAAACTCTGTCTGTAAAGCTGGGAAAGCCGTGGAACATTACATGTCAGGCCACAGGAAACCCAGTGCCAACAGTGGAATGGAAGAGAGAGAATGGGAACAAGTCAATGACTCCCAAAGAGCACAGTAGCAAAGGCGCTGTCTTATCCATTGATTCTGTCAGTGAAGACGACTTGGGAATCTATTTTTGTGTGGCAGTCAATTCAAAGAACGTGGCATATGCATACGTAAAATTAGGTAAGATTATTACCGGTAGTTGTAGCTCACGTTTGCTTGATTAAAGCGTTCTCGTCCCCAAAGCCCTTTTCGTTTCTCTTAGCCGGCGAGGCCTTGGCACGAGAAACGAAGGGCTCTGGGGACACAGGATTTCCAGTCCTAGATTCTAGGACTTCCGGTCTTCATGTGTGCAATCATGATGTTTTAAAAGAATGCACGAGAGAGTCATTGCGTTTTTGACTGCCGTTCAAGAAGTCTTTGTTTCAAACAGCCAATCAAAAAAATTCGAATTAATTCAAAAATCCTGTGTCCCTCACAGAGCCCTTTATTTCTCGTGCCAAGGCTTCGCCGGCTAAGAAAAGCAATAAGGGCTATGGGGACGAGAATGTGATCAAAGTTCATGGTCTTTTAGGGCGAAGGACGGAAGAAAATGCGTTCGCGGTAAAACACCGTGAATCGGTAAACTGCCATTCCTATAATATCGTTCGTCACAGTCGCCTACGCTTCTACGCATCTGTAGGAAAACTTTTCTCGAAACGGCTATAAACTAATTAAATATATGTGAGAGCAGCCATAAATGAACTTTTGTACGTAATACGAGTTTTTCTTCTTAGGTTGTTGACGAACCCATTTGCAAAATTGTCCACAGTGTAATTTCTCATTCTTTAAACTGAAGAAGAAAAGTATTTTTCCCTTTTATTTTCAGTGTCAGCCGATCCTCCACCATCTGAGCAACCTCCACAAGGACTAAAACAAGAGATTATTATTGCTCTGAGTGTAGTCGGAGGCCTCCTGTTTCTCTTTGTTATTCTGGCGATCGTCTGTTGCGCTTTCTTTCATCACCAGCGACAGCAAATTAAAGAGTACCGCAGTCAGTTTTTCCCGTACATTGATGGGCACCATGAGGTAATGTGATTTTGCATTCTCAACGGAATTGCAAAAAACCAAATGTGTCTTCTTGTGTTGTTTGTTTGTTTTATTATTATTTTTTTATAGTTTGGTTCGAAACTGTTTTTCGCTTCCAGGCCTGGCGTTGTGTTTTTATCTAACAATAAGACTTGCGCAAAGTTCAGCGAAAAAGTCTAATTGTTTTAGCATAATTAGGTGGTAGAAATTAAACATAGAGTAACATTGAAACTGATTTATTGTCGGTTTTGGTTATCATTTCTCGGCCGTAGTGCACGGAAAACCGCGCACGGCCGTCACGCGCTCTAAGGCCTTCTATCGGTCATTGCAGTTCACCAACTAAATTTTCTCAGTTCTGATTCACTTGACGCGATAGTGTTCGTCTGCGGAGGGCACTAGTTAGTCTCTGGTTTAATCTACTAATGAAATCTCAGGGTGTTCCCGAACGCAACACTTATTTATTCTAATTGATTAAAGATATTTTGCATGAAGTTCTGACCAGAAAAGGCAAACTCAAAACTAGACTAATTAAAAAAAACTAATTAAAACCACTTTACAAAGACATGTTGTCCTTGTTTAGAATAGATTGATCTTTTGATTGACCGGCAAGCCTAATTTTTTTCAGGCGCTCTTTTCGCAACTGCGTAAGTTGCGTTAATAACTGCGATGATCTTCTTTACTATTTCTCCATCCTGCAGTTCAAATATATGAATTTCATATATTCATTATTTCAGATTGATCTTAATCGCACACTCCATGAGCAGTGCGATAATCTAGCGTACGACCCAGTCTGGGAGTTTCCAGAGGAAAGGCTCGTTCTTGGGGAAGTGCTGGGATCAGGGGCGTTCGGACAGGTCATCAAAGCGGAGGCCATAGGAATATCGGACTTCAATCCTCGTGACAAAAGCGCCGAGAATGCTCGGCGACGCTCCAAAAGGCTTCGTCGATCCAGTAGCAGCAAAATGTACCAGGATTCTAAAGGAGTACCTTATGTCAAGACCACTGTAGCTGTAAAGACACTCAAAGGTAGCTTAAGTCTTATATTACCCCTCCCCTCCCCCCCCCCCATCCCTCCAATTTTTATTGGCGGTGTACCGGGAAGGCAGGAGGGTTGTACGAATATATCTAATCTACACGTATAGTATGATTGTACTCCTCTCTAGTATCAATTTCTGGTTCTGTTCCCCATTTTCTCATTTACGTACGTATGATTTGAAACCCAGGATTTAAGTCCAGCGCCCTCACCACTTGGCCACGGTCGCTTCTTTACTTGTGCACTTTAACAACCAAATCAACTGAAAATACAATGCAAAAGTTCGCTTTTTACAGCAGCAATTGGATAATTTCAACAGTCAACAGATCCCGGCTTGTCTGGTATACCAGCAATGTGAGGATACCGCCGATGCCAACGTCGTTGCCAGGGTTTCTCTCCCCCTCCCCCCCCCCACCCCACCCCCCAGAGAGGAGAGAGATCCTGGGTACGAGGTTGCGCCGATACCACCAATAACGTTCTCTGAATGCCTCAACCATTCAATTCCCTGCATTTGTTAATTTTCACTTCTCTTTATTCATAGACTTAAAAGTATGCCCAACGTTTGATTAAGAGATTAAAAACATTAACGCCAAATTTCTCCTTACGAGCGCTTACGAGAATTGTACAGAACACATAAAATCCAGTTAAAAAATTAGGATCTTTACATTTCAGTGGGAGCCACGGCAACAGAGTTCAAAGACCTTGCTTCGGAGTTGAAGATTCTCATTCACGTTGGAGAGCACAAGAACATTGTTAACCTCTTGGGAGCTTGTACAAAAGGTGATCGCCTGCTTATTATCATGGAATATGCTCCTTATGGAAACCTGTTAAAGTTCTTGCGAGGAAAGCGAGAAATTTACGAGCCGACCTGGGTCACAACGACGAACAACCCCGAGGTTGAACTTACGATCACAAATTTGGTGGTTTTCGCCTATCAAGTTTCTCGTGGAATGGAGTTTTTGGCGTCTAGAAAGGTATGATTCAGCAATTTATTACGATTACCCTGTAGCAATATGTAGTTTTGGAAAGGAAGCAATTCACAAAATAAACGTACACCCCGTTCCCCAGTTTAGGTTTAAGCAAAGGAAAAATATTGAAAGAAACATGGAAGCGTTCATTATCCAGTTAAAGTAAGTTCCCATCAGCTCAGCTAAAAAAAAAGTTCACATCAGTTTCTTGCAACTATTACGTCGTGTATGTTCCATTAAATGGCCCCTTTAGTATTTCCATTTCTTTTTGGATGGGATACTAGTCGATTGCCGGTACCCATTCATACACCTGGGTGGAGAGAGGTACTGTGAGAGTAAAGTGTCTTGCCCAAGAACACAACGCAGTGCCCCGGACAGGGCTCGAACCCGGACCGCTCGATCCGGAGTCCAGCGTACTAACTATTAGGCCACCGCGCCTCCAACTTTGATAGAGTAAAGAAGGGCACCAATAATACAACACAGAGACTTCGAACTCGGATCATTCAATCCAAAATCCAACGCGCTATATTAAATCACTGGGCCGGTGCTCCTTTCCACTATTCAGCCTGATTCTCATATGAGGTTAAGATATTTCGGAACGTTTTAGAATCAGGTTACCCATTTGTCAGTTGGTAAAAACAAGGGAAATTCGGGGATGCTTTTCTCTATTAAATGGGGACGTTAAATTACGTATTGATCTCTCTGTGTTTTCTTTGTGTCTCTGTGAACAGTGTATCCACAGAGACCTGGCAACCAGGAACGTTCTTGTCGGAGAGGATTATGTCATAAAGGTTGCCGACTTTGGTCTCGCTAGAGATGTATACAAAAGCGATATGTACGTAAAGGCAACAAGTGCTGGTGTGCTGCCTGTCAAGTGGATGGCGCTAGAATCTTTGTTCGACAGACTGTACACGGAAAAGAGTGATGTGTAAGTACGGCGATGTCATTTGTTTTACTGTGGGAATCCGAAAGGCGTGCACAACTGATTTCACTTTAACATGTTAATTGTGCTGCTAACAATCAGATGGTCGGTCAAACAGATTTGCATTTTCTTCATTTTACATCTGATTGGTTTCGTTTTATACCCCGGTGACGCAATACCATGGCACAAATAATTCTAGTGTTCACGCTTTTAATTTCTGATCGTCATTGTGAGCGTTATTTTGAAAGTTCTTAGCAAAAATCAAAGGAAACGGGAACGTTTTAGTGAAAGGCAACTTAACCCTAAATAAACATTATCTTTGAACATCTAAAGGAGTATATAACCTAAATTTGCGGATAGAAATAAAGTTACGGCTATAAATATCGATATTTCGAAGACGCGCGGAAACAACTTGAAAACGTTTGCCTAACTTTTTCAAATTGCAATCCGTTTTCATCCGAGTCATCCGCAGTCAAAGATGATCGTTAACAGTTTCAGTGCTCTAATATAGCAATTTTTAGTTCAACAACCGCGAAATGTAACACTGTTAGTGCGTGCTTTAGAAGTTGGTAGGGTCCACTTGAAAAAATATAGGACTCCCAGTTCAACAAAAAGTCCATCTGACCTTTTTGTGTTTGCCTCTTAGTTGGTCATTTGGTATTTGCTTGTGGGAGATCTTCACACTTGGCGGCACGCCGTACCCTGGGATCCCTACAGAACAGTTGCTGGACTTCCTAAGTGACGGCCATCGTATGGAACAGCCTCATAACTGCCCACTGGACATGTACACTATCATGAGGGACTGCTGGGAACAGAACGCGGAGCGACGACCGACGTTTTTGCAGCTTAGTGAAAGAATTGGGAGGATACTAGAATTACACGCATCTAAGGTAACATTTGGCCCATTTACAAAACCCTTAATGTATACTCGCTTTTCGGCGGCATTTCAAACTCGTCAAATGCAATTAAAATGGAAGAAAACTAGCTGAAGTCATTCTTAATCAACGCAACGTTCCCACAAACGGCAAAGTAGAACACATTGCTTCCCTGGCGCAGTTGAAGAGACGCGTAATTTTTTTCGCTTCAAACTCGACGGACTCTTCGAAAAAAAAAAAAAATTCGCTTCAAGCTCGACGGACTCTGCGAAAAAAAAGGGACTGCTCGTAGTCTACGTTTTACGCTTTAGACTAAATTCGAGTCAAAAATTGGGCCTAATCGTGATAACTGAAAACAATTTACATCTTTTACAATCTGTTTCCAGTCTATCATTCTGTGTTTTGACCAATTTCGGCTTATCCCTGAACGGTTTTGTGGTATTTATTGTGTTTTACTGCCTTTACAACTTTTTACTTACTGTGAATGATTCATTCGATATTTTAATAGACCAGTTTCAGTGTTTTCACAGAGCCGGTTTCTAATGACGTTCGTAAAACCAAACCCAAAGTAACTAAACTCAAAGAAATCTCAACTGGTCAATCAATCACAATGAACCAATCAAGCCTAAAAGTAAAACCATGAAGCCCGCGCCAAAAAGTGCGGGAAAACGAGCGCAAGCCAAGTCACGATTGGTTTTGTATCTGCCTTTGATTGGTAGTAAAACAGGATGAAAGCTCTGATTGGTTATATTGGTTAGAGCAGGTGAACGAAACACCAAGCAAACACATTCATTGTGCCTGGGTCAATCGAAAAACGCTTAAAACAAAAAAGAAAAAAATGATCGGTCTCATACACATGAGGTCTTCTTTTTCTCCACAGCAAACGTCATCAGCTTACATCAGCTTATCAGAAGAAAACAGACCAACCAGACCTAGACACGACTACTACATGGACCCAGTTGATTCAGGATTCACACTGACACATTCAGGCTATGCTGGTTTAAACAGGTTAGCTTTTAAGACTTATTAGAACCTGATTTCTCCTGACAAGCTTTGTAAACACATTGTCAGACACTTAACGAGAATAAAGACAATGATCAGCTAGATTAGATGACATTGTTTTGTTGTACCACCAAAGTCTTAGAACTACCTTCATCCTTTACCAAGATACGAAGTTCCTCGTCTTCAGAAGAGTTGCTGTAGTTTAAACGCGATACTTTCTGTTTTAAAAAAACTCTGCAAACTTGTTTATTTAACTGCGAAGTTTTTCGGAAACGCACATGTGCTAAATTGAAATTCAATTCCGATGGTTTCTGAAAGAGGGGGTGGTCAGGGGTAACCTTGTCCCTTCTTGTTTAAAATACCCACCACTTACCGTCCACTGTGTGTGCTCCTTAAAGAACAAAGTAGAATCTTTCTTTCTTCGACAAATTCAAATGTTAATGAAATACAATAAATTTAAAGCCATGTATTGCAACAGAAAAGGCACAATGGCATTTCAGAAAATCTTAAAATAGTCCTTTGTGTGTTTTCAAGTAACCTGTGTTTTTATCAGTACCGTTTTATCAGGTTTAAAACAAAAAGCGAATCTGAATAAAACACCTTGTTTGAGCAGTGCTTAAAACACAAACATTTATTGCTTTCTTTCTGTAAGTGAGTTTTTTAAAGGCAGTACAATACATAGCTTTGGCTTCCTTATCCCTAATGACATAACACACTCGTGAAACAACAGGACTGTAGTATGAAATGTGTTTTTAGCCAGTCATAGCTGACGCAGTATCCAATCTTTATTGTAAAACACGACGTTTTATTTCAGGCAATCGAGTGAGGATATAGCGAACAGTCCCCTCCCTGCATTACCACGTGACGCAGAAGCCGAGCAGGAACTGGAACCAGACGAGCGCCAAAGAATGCTGGAGCCAGCAGCCAATGGGAGCTTGTCTGGGAACGAGAGTGGAATAGGATTGGATGAGGCTGCTGACGAGATGCCTGCAGTAGCGGAGCTTAGGCCACTTCGGGACCCCCTCGAGATTCGCGCCAAACTTTACAGGGAAAGGAAAGAAAATAACTAAATCGAAAGAGTCTGTTGTATAAGATAAAACGCGGTTAGGTTTTTTAAAAGCCCCGGCCAAACGGTACGCAAGTAGTTGCAAGTCGTACTTGCGCAGTGCTCGAAATTAGAAAAAAATCCAGGTTGTCCTTATGGCAAATGCCGGACAACCTAACCACTGAGTTTGGTTGCCCTGCTGAGGTCTTGGTTGTCCGTATTGTTGTATGTTTTTTGGTTAAAATTTTTTGTTCTCAGGCTGTGAGACGATAAGATTTATTTTACATTCACAGCGGTGTAAAAACAGCTCATCCTAAACAAAACAACGACACTTAAACTTACTTTTAACGTTAATGAAAATACTCCTTTGTGCTTTGAGAAGCGGTGTAGTAATTTTATCAATCCCTACACCAGCAAAAACACATTAAACTCAAACAGCTAACTGAAATATAAATTATTCTCAGACAAGATGCGTCTCGGATTACACGTGGATGCCAAATCTGTTCGCTTAAAAAAGCCAAAAATTCCGAACTAAAGACTGACATATGAAAGAAGCTTGAATTAAACTTTGTTCAGAATTGACTTTCATTCAAGATGAAGGCAAGAAATACATTCAAAAGCGACAAGATATTGTGAATTTTGAAGTCATGTAAAACTGCATGCGTAATTATTAGACACTTTCAACACGCGTGCACCAAAATATTTCGACGAGGTCTGTACATATGTTTCAATTAAAACAACTCGGCAAGCTTATCCTGCTGGCTAATTGAACTCTACAAACTAGAGAACCTTCGATTTCCTTTTTCTAAGAATAGGCCATTTCCGAGTTATCCTTTGCCTCTGTTTTAAAACGAGTCTACGTGCGAAACCATTCATATGAAAATAAGTTTCACCTGCAGGTCCATTTTCATACAAAACAAACTCATTTTCATTTGAATGGTTTCGCACGTAGACTCGTTTTGAAACAGAGGCAAAGGGTAACTCGGAAATGGCCTATGGTGGTTGATTCCATCGATTAGAAGAGAAGTATTTAAAGCTATTTTCATGTTTTAAATTTATAACTTCTTTTGTTTATTCTGTTGCGTGTTCATGGTCGTGTAAGCTCTCTGGTTGTCCGGCGGTTTTTTCTCGGGCAACCAGGCCTATAATTTTCTAAAAAACTGGTTGCCCGAACGCACTTTTAGTCGTCTCGGACGACCGGACAACCGCCAATTTCGAGCACTGATTACTTGCGTACAGACTTGGGTTAGGTGGCCAAACGACTCCAACCTTACTCACAAGTTCACGTAAGTTGTCAATAAGCCATTTAAATGCTACTGCAATTCAGGACGTGAATTAAACAGCGAGACTTGCGTTGACTTGCGTGCAAATTTGATCTCGACCAAAGTGAACGCAAGTCATCGCTCGTCAACGCAAGAGCACGCAATTCCTGGCCAAATGGTGACGCAAGTTTTCAACTTGCGCCTACTTGCGTCTCCGTTTGGCCTGGCCTTAACAGAGTAAACTTTAGTTAAATTGATACTACATGTACATAACACTTAAGGACAGACTGTTGTCGATGTTCCTGACTTATAGTTTTAAGTCACTGAAGTTCGTTTAGGTGGCGTGACAAGGGTATTTGATTTTTAGAAAGTAACATGTTATAAGCCTTATCATTGATTAATGGTATAAACCATAACTCTGGTAGCTCTTAAACTTGGCAAAAGACCATGTGCGCACTTCTATGGGTTTTCCAAGCAAAACATTAAGGATATTGAAAGGACATTCCCCAAAAAATAATGCACTCTTCCCTTTTAAACTTCCTGCATTTTTAACGCCGAGTAGTCGTAAATACCTGGCCCACTGGATAAAAGAAAGTTCAGTGTAAAATTATAAAAAAAAAAAAAATAGCTTGTAATATATCTAACGTGAGAGAGATTATTTGAGCTCGATATGGGACACCGAGTATAGTGAAAAAAGAAAACTATGTAAAAATAAAACGACCGATTGGAAATCGCCGAAATCTATGCAAGTAAAGGCCTGTTATCCATGCCAACTTCAAAACTATTGTTATTTGATAAAATATCAACGAGTTTGAAAACTAATATTGATAACTGGCAAGATAGAAGTTAAAAAAATAATAATAAGAAATTAAAATAAACAACTTTATGATCGTTCAGGATGTGTATGGCTTTACATAGTATACAACGCACTCTAACGAATAGAGCGGCATTTGTCACACTTGACGCCATTATTGGGATAACGATAAAATTATGGACAATAAAAGAGTTATATAAGCAACAAATCTAGAATCAGATTAACCCTGTTGTATCAAGCTTAGACACGATCCACGGGTTAAAAGACCAGTTACGAAGGACTCAAATCCTGTAGTATAGCTCATCAAATAACTGCAACCCAAACCAAAAGTAGTTAGGAAGACAGTACACTTATTCCCGATTACAGTAATTATAGTACATTTAACTAATACAGTGCCCCTGGACAAACCGTGTTGCCGACGTGGGGTCGAGGCGGGGAAGGGGCGGGACGGGAAAGGGGTTGGGGGGGGGGGGGGGCTGGTAGGTGTGGGACACGCAGACTTACTTTCCTTCTGAAATACTTTTGTTGAGGATTGTATATGTAAGAGTAATAGTTTTGTTATTATTATTATTTTAGATATTTAGGAGATACGATCGTCTTGGTCCTATTTCGATTAAAGAGGCGATGTAAAATTATGTAAATAGAGACAAAGTTGTCTTTCATTAAATGTTTATTTCCTTTGATTCTTGCTTGACCTTATTTAACCGTTTTTTTTAAGTTTCTCTGAGTGGGAGTGTTTCATCAGAGGTTCCAAACCAAAGAAGGCAATTTTCCAGTTTGGAATACCCGGATGGAACTGGCCTGTTACAGGCGTCTGATCCTCAACCTCGTTCCCAGGGCTTTTCCCTGGGAACGAGGTTGTCCGGCTTACGGGTGGGGGGAAGCAGCGCGAAAACGGGATTAGCGCAAACGACGGAGAGTGGAAGAAATGGCGACGGGTTTGCTGCTTATTTTCTACTTGCCCATCTTCGCGCTGCTCTCTAACTAAGGCCCGGGCCAAACGTCGAACTTCACGCGAGTCGAACCTTATGCAAATGTATGAAACCTATTGTTTTTGGTCATTTGCATAAGGTTTGACTCATGTGAAGTTCGACATTTGGACCGGGCCTAACCGAGCGTCTGGAACAGGATAGGACGAAACACATAGCGCAAGTTGATATTAGCGGTGTACTTATTGCTGGTCCTTTCACAACTGGTAATGTGCTATTTCATAATAATAATAATAATAATAATAATAATAATAATAATAATAATAATAATAATAATAATAATAATAATAATAAGACACTATTTAACGAGGGTGACATAGTTTACTGGTGGCCCAGTAGTTTACAATATGGCCCTCCCTAATTAATTAGGGATAGAATCGTCCTAAACAACCGTAGATTAAACCCGTGTTTTTTGGATTTTTTTTTAACACAGACTAGAATATGGACTGCTCTACACGAATAACTAATGACAATGACCATAGGTCAGTTGTACAGGGGTGGATAACGCTACCCGCTGAATAAATCGCTATCCCGTGGATAAGTGTTGACAAAACATATTACGCTATCCACCGGATAGTGATTAAGGACAGCGTTATCCATCTTTTGAACACCCGGGACCCGAAACACGCTCAAGCAAATAAACATTTCGAGTTAGTAAAATGATTCTTTATTCATAGCCCTATTAACTTAGTTTAACTAAATTACAATAATGATAATGATCAAAAACGAGTAACACTAACACAAAAATATGCCTCTCATGCCATTTAAATTATTTTAAAATACTAACTATATGAAGTTTGCGCGTTCGCGATGCGACCGATACAGATTTTAATATAAACTTACGTTCATCGTTCAAACAAGGGATGCCTATTGCATAGGTAGAAAGTTTTTAAGGAAATATAGTGCATATTATTTCCATAGCTTTTGGCTCAAATTTCATGTAGCTTATCAGCCTTATGCATGCTCAAAGAACCTAAAGAGAGATTGAAAATAACGAGCCGAGATTAGTCAAGTGTTGTTCCATGACTCTGAGTTATTTAGTAAGCTGATAACCTCTTTTGCGTTTATATGAAATGCTTGAAATGTACATAAGCTTTATCCGCAC
Source organism: Oculina patagonica (assembly GCF_052425735.1). Taxonomy (NCBI): domain Eukaryota; kingdom Metazoa; phylum Cnidaria; class Anthozoa; order Scleractinia; family Oculinidae; genus Oculina; species Oculina patagonica. The sequence continues at coordinate 10,156,126 of NC_135762.1, forward strand.
AGTAGCGGATAGCTTGTAACCAATCAGCTTGCGCGCTGCATTGTATAAATGAAATATAATATTATTATATCCCTTATACACTAAACTTAAGAACATCCTTCCACTTGAATGCAGATTTACTTGCACGCAATTAAATTTATTTTACATTATTAGATTTCTTTTACAGGATTTTGAAATGTAAATAGCTTTATCAAAACTGCCTAAGTGTTGGATGTTGGGTTAAATAACTATATACAGTCCTCTCGTACGTTCCTTAGAGTACGACCACACGATACGAGAAAATTATACATGTTGATGTACTTTGTAGCGTGTCTGCAGACGTTTTTATGTGGCCCTGAGAGGGCCCTGATTGGATTGAAGGATTACTAGAGCCTCTCAAATTTTGTCCCTGCGTCAGTGAAGAAAACATGCGCTAATCGCTTCCTTTTCCGTCGCAGATGTGTACGTCTGCACGCACGCCCATAACAGGTGCAAAGAATTGCGTTACACCTATAAATGGTAACCAGCATGTGGATGATATCTGTAGGTGTTGCGTGACGCAAATGCCTACTTGTTATGACACTGCATGACATCATTCTTTCTTTACAATTTAATGAAGTAGAGTTTAAAAAAATAATGCACTATTTATACCTTGGAGATTTGTACTGTGTTGCGTGACGCAAATGCCTACTGGTTTACGACACTGCGTGACATCATTCGTTCTTTACAGTTTTATGAAGTAGAGTTTAAAAAAAGCAGCGTGCCGTTTTTACCTTGGATGATTTGCTATACCGTTATTGTGGGGAATGCCTTCTTTTTATTTTCAAACCGAATGGAAATTGCAGTGCTGCCAATTCCCTGCAAAACACCTTAGCTGTTACATTTCAGCAGCTTCCCCAGTCGAATCTCAGCGGCTAACAAAACCTCAAAGCTGTGTTTCGATCTTTCGCCTTTTTCCCTTGTTCAACACCTCTGCTTTGGGTACCTTTGCAGGGCCTTCCATCTCTATGGCAACCATTTTATTCCCTTCAGGGGGAAGGAACGGGGAATCGACTCGTGCGTCGTCGATGTAATCACCTCCGTCATCCATGCCGTCCACATCAATCCCACTCTCCCCTGCGGCACTGTTGGTGCTTGCAGAAATCCTTGGTTTGGCTGCCTCGTCTTCGTCACTCATGGCGTCCTCATAAGAAGGAGGGATGGGAGGGAGGGGTGCGTTTTGAATGTCCTCGTCGCTGATGATGTCTTGACCTGGTGGCAGAGTTGGCAATGGGGAATCGTACCTGGGAGATGTACACAAAGAATTAATCATCAAGACGGGCGCTGTAAACGTTAAAATTATCTTGAGGGTAACTAAAAATAAATCTGAAAAAAGTACTCAAGGGGTATTTTACTCAGCAATTAAGCTTTTTTCCGAGCTCTTATTTCCTTTTTGTCTTTACATGATCGCTGTATCGCGCGACCCTCGTAAAGAGAATTCAAGGAGACGGAAAATTCGCCTGATCGTGGGATTTGAAGGGTTAATAAAACCATTCACGACTGAAGATCCTGAAGCACAAGGCGGAAACCAACCAATCTTCGTCAGTTAAGGCGTCTTTTCCTTTCCTTGCTTGTCTGTCTATCAACTTTTTTGGTCTCAAAATTTACAATAATAAGAAAAGGACCAAAAAGGAATTGCGCGAACGGGAAAATATTTAAATGATACCCACGCGAGGCGCAACCCTAAAATCTAGTAAGAATGGTGATAAAAATCTTAAATTAAAAAAATACAATTAATCTAATTAATTACTTACAGTTAAAAATTGAAGTTATAAAAGCTAATTAATTACTTACAGCTATAGTTAGAAAACAAGATGCAGATAATATTAGTCACAAAAATTAAGAGCGGTGGCAAGGGCAGTTACGGAAGAGTAACCAAGTGCAGGGCATGTCAATATCATAGGTAGTGTCCAGTAAAGTAAAATAAGTGGCGCGCAGAAAATATTTGAATAAACTTAGGCTAGAAAATTTGTCGTGAGGGGCGAGGTCACAGATAGTGTTCCAAGTTTTTACAATTCTATTGAAAAAAGAAGCTTGAAAAGTTGCGGTTTTATGTAACTACTGTCGTTATGTCAATTTTTTTTAATGCAATTACATGCTGCCGATCACAAGAAATGTAAACAACAGAACGAACTAAACACCATACACTCAACCAAGCGGGGAAAACCTATGTGCAAAATTAATGTACTCTAGTTATCCAATCGAAAACAGCCCTTTCCTTTTCCGTTATGAGTAACTTTTATCATAGTAATAAAGAAACGTCAGTTCAATGGCAAAATTTAGTTGATGTTGCTAAAAAGTATGATTTTTCACGAGAATCTAGATATGCTTTTAGTACTGACCAACAATTATCTTCGAATAACACTGAACACCAGACTGTTTTAACTGAGAGTCGAAGGTAATCTCCACCTGCGACTTGTATTGCCTTACTCTGATCTCTGATTGGACTATACACCTCGTGCCATTATCTCAACCAATCAGATGCTAAACTACTTCCCGAGCTTGAAGCTAGTTACAAGGCACTGCTACGAGTTCTAATAAGTACACTGAGTAGTTTACGTTTGTTGTGACAGTACAGCGTGATTGCTTTGGTTTTAAACGCACACTAAGAGCTACCCTTATAAGCATACCTGGGGCCTTCACCATCCTTGTACGGAGTCTCGCTTGACGGAGAATGCACAGGTGACTGCACATACCTCTTGGAGTTACGGAGGTCTGAATCGCACGGCTGCAGATAGTAGCCCGCACTGGCAGCTCCCTCTTCCTCCTCCATCTGTAGTGTAAGGTAGGGGTTATCCTGTAACACAGACAGACAAAGACGGCATGAGCGTCAATTTCTTTGAAGCTTTATTTCCATTATTTTGGCCCCAATTTTTCTCGATACATGCCAGAAGTAGTTGACTCCTAGGACAAGGCATTATTTTTTCAGAGTAGAAATCTGCTGGTATCACTGAAACTGTGAAGAACGCACGAAGCGGTCAGATTCCTTCGCTTAACCGTTAAGTACCACGAACATTGTTTCCGTTTCGGATTATACGCCTAGTGTTGAAATAAACGTGTTCTTGTTGTCTCAACAAGTTTTTTTTCTTACGTCGCGTTAGTTTCCTTCATTTTGAAATGTTGCGCCCTCTTTCGCGTTAATTTCCTTTATTGGGAAGTGATTTTTTTGATATATATAGGTAGCTCTTTGCAGGGCCAGGTATTTCGTACCTTTGTCATGTTTCTTTCCAAGATCTTCCCCAGATGTTCGTTCAAGGTCACAAAGTGCGGTCTCTGGTCGGGGTCGTGAAGCCAGCAGTCTCTCATGATAGTATACACTTCCAATGGGCACTTGGCCGGGATGTCCATCCGCTTGCCTTCACTTAAGTAGTCAAGAAGCTGCTCTGTGGGGAGGCCAGGGTAAGGAGTACCCCCAAGGGTAAAGGTCTCCCACAACAGGATGCCAAACGACCATCTGAAAACAAAACCAAGTCATCAGTTTTAAAGTTCCCTGACTTTTTCCTGATAAAAATCAAATTTCCTTGACCCCAAAAAAATGCAAAATGTCGGATATACATGTAGTTGTAGCCCCCTGCCTCCGTTTCCAAAAGGAAAAACATAGCTAAAATAACATTGACCTGGAATATTCCTTCCATTCCTCAATGGTATTACATTAGCTGTAATATAATTTCAATTTTCCCTGACTTTTCTTCAATATGTCAATTTCCCTGACTCTAAATAAAATTCCCTGACTTTTCCGAGACCTTGAAGAATTTTATTTTCCCTGACCATTCCTGACCTGAAAAGTTATTCATTTACATGAAGTCAGCCCCACTCGTTTGACAAATGCACTTTCTCTCAACTTATTTAAGACACTCAAGTTAAACTGCAGTACAATTGAATTCCCATTACTTTATTTAGCGTTTTTTAAGCCCAGAAACCGAATGTGACAAGTGAGTACACAGGCCATTTTTGAGGGGGGGGGGGGAGGGGTGCGTGCACCCCTTGCACCCTCCCCTAGATCCGCCCCTGCGTTTGATGTAGACACTACTGATTTCTACAAGACTTCAGTTGTCAACTTACATGTCAGTTTTCTCTGTGTAAACTCTGTCGAACAGTGATTCAGGAGCCATCCATTTTACAGGAAGCAAGCCTTGTGTCTTCTTCACATAAAGATCATCTTTGTAAATGTCTCTTGCTAGACCAAAGTCAGCTATCTTCATCGCATAATCGTCCCCAACTAAAATGTTCCTTGCAGCCAAGTCTCGATGAACACACTACAGAGGAGGATACGCAGTTTAAGTCAGTACAAGTTCAATATATAAATTCTCCTATCTGGTCTCCGTCCATTTCTTATAGACTGGTTGGGAGAAATGATTGTATAAATCCTTTCCAGCATCACTGGTCAAATCTAGTCATACGGCATGGTTCTGACTATTGAGTCCGCAGCCAGTGACATTTAAAATAATGAAAGATTTTAAGCAGTTTTTTTCCTTGCCGTTTTACTGTATTAAAGTAACCCATATTGCCCAGAGAGATCGATATAGCGGGGCAAAAAGGGTTCACTTGTAAACTGTAGGCAAGAAAACTACGGACTGAACAGAACTTAAAAAGCTGAAAACTGAGAAATTACTGTCCACAGCCAAGTATCTTCAAGCCTTATCGATTTTTTTGGCCTCGTCTTCAGAATTTGTCAAATCATACTTTCTTTCTTAGTGCGTTTTGTGCCTAGCTACCCTTACAGTGAAACATGGTCCTCCGTAGCGTTTTAATTAAGTCCCACAATTTTGACTTTCTAATTGCAAGGCTGAATGCAAAACAAAGAATGTCATGCACGATTTTCTTTTGTTCGTGGGCTCTTTGACAGGCTGAGAAATTTGGGAAACAACAGAGCGATGTCAAAAATAATACCGTCCAAACGTAAGGAGGACCTTTGTAGGCGAATTGCAACTTAATTCTCACCTTCTTTGATGCCAAGAACGCCATCCCTCTACTAACTTGATAGCCGATCATCACCAGATCGACTAAAGTAAACTCTTTCTCTGGGTCATTCTTAGTCTTGGTCCAATCGGGTTCATAAATGTCCCTCTTGTTACGAAGGAAAGAGAGCAAGCTGCCATGAGGAGCAAACTCCATGATGATCATAAGACGCTTGCCTCGAGTGCAGGCTCCCAGGAGATTGATAATGTTCTTGTGCTGTCCAAGGTGGATGAGAATCTTGAGTTCTGACGCTAAGTCCTTGTACTCTGCTTCGGTAGCACCCTCTGAAACAACAGAAGAACGTAAAATATTGATTTATTGATTGACTGAGAGATTGATCAATTGACTGATTGATTGTCAGGCTTTTTCTTGCCTGTTCCAGGCAACGGTAAGTTGAAGAGCATTTTTTTCGCTGTTCTTCGCGCTAATCCCGTTTTTCGTGCTGCACACTAACTAAGCGAACGCCTGAAACAAGTAAACTACAACATTTGAAAATGGGGACTATCGCGCACGGGATATCATCTGATATTCCCCGAGGTCTGGGACGGCTAGCGATGTTCTCACAACTTGCGACGCGATCAATACCCGATTCCCTCTATAGCGCACGCCTGCAGGGAATCACGGTAGTTGTATTCATCAAACTGCGCGCGAGACTCGGCAATGTGCATCGTTGCTGAGTCTCGCGCGTGGTTTGATGAATACAACTACCGTGATTCCCTGCAGGCGTGGGCTATAGAGGGAATCGGGTATTCACGATCAAGTCAGCGATTTTTGGACGATGATGCAGCAGGCCATCTTTTTCCCGCAAAAGGGAAACTACAGCAACCGCGACTACGACGCCATGGATTCAGTGATTGTAAAGAGGGAACAACTGTCTTCACTAAAAATGTAAATGCAATGTTTTTATCCCAAAATTTTGTCGTCGTCGTGTAGACATAAAAGCGCAGAATTTTGTGATGTCGCGTAACTTTTTACCGCTGGTATACAAAATGATTGTACCACGATTTTCAACGCACGGGGGGATCACGAATGACGTAAAAAAACGAGCAAGTCAACAAACAACCTCGAAACAATAGACAAGGTTGCTACTCATTAGAACCCAAAAAATTCCCTGACTTTTTACTGACCTCTAAAAAAAAATTTACTGACCATTTATTGGGCAAATTATCAAATAAGCCAAATCCACTTTTACATTAATTTTGCTTCGGCTTCTTCTGCAGACCATCGATATTCTTCTCTTCATATTCGATCTCTTTACGTTTTTCACGGGAATTGAATGCATTGCATTTGAATTCCCTGACTTTTCACTGACTTTAACAAGAATTGTGATTTTCCCTGACTTTGTAATTTTTTTTGTTTTCCCTGACTTTTCCCTGACCGTGGCAAACCCGGTTAGAGCAAGACCGATAGCTCCGCACACTCACCTTTTAAGGTTTTCACTGCTACAGGGACCCTGATGTTTTTCCATCCTCCAACTATTTCTTCCTTCTTGAGGTCCTTGGCTCTTGAGGACCTGCGAATCTTTGAGCGCCGCTTGAAGGATTCTGCACTCTTGTCTCGTGGATCGAGAGCTAGGATGCCGATAGCCTCTGCCTTAACAACCTGTCCAAAGGCGCCTGCACCAAGGATATCCCCCAGGATAAGCCTCTCCTCAGGGAACTCCCAGTCTGGGTCGTAAGGTAGATCATTACACTGTTCCAGGAGGCTGCGATCGGGGTCAATCTGAATACAAACAAATTGTTTTAGTGTTATAGAAATACCGGGCTTTAAATGTGTAAGACCAACTTTGTAGACTGCTGAGTTTATGCAGTAGTGTAGTGTTTGCAGATTTTGTAATCAAAGGCTGAGAATTTAAGTATCCATGAAAATTCACCAGGATTTGAACCCAAGGCCTTTGTATCACTTTACACCTGAGCCGTGAAGCTAACTTTTTGGAAGCACTAGGACACTCACCACTGTACAGGGTGTATGACTTAACCTTTGGTTTTCCTGTATACTAAAATATTCTTCCTTATTCAAAACGAACCTTTTCACTTTTTAGGCAAGTTTAAGTTTCCATTTTAATCTGTTAGATTCCCCGTAGAGACGGACCATTATTTTCTTGGAGAGGGGGGGGGGGGGGGATGAAAAATTTTCCTCTGCAAACTTTTTTTTTGAGTTTATGCACCTCTGCAAACATTTTTTTTTCGAAATTCTAACTTTTTTTGTTATATATATTATCGTGTTTGCAAACAATTTATTTTGTCTTTTTAGGCCCTGCAAACAATTTTTTTCAATATTTTCCCCCCCCCCCCTCCAAAAAAATAATGGTCAGTCCCTTAGCTCTTTACAAACAGTCAACAAACAAGTAGTTTACATGTTCACAGGATAGCCCTTGACATGCATACAAAATTTCCTTGCACGCTATACCTGGTAGTCTGATGTCCTCAGGAAGTAAATCTCCTTATACTCGTCAATCTGCTTCTTCTGTCGGCGATAGACAACAATGCAAATCACCAGCACGATAAGCACCACGGCACCCACAGCAATAGCAATTCCAACCAAGGCACCTGTACTTAGTGGCGGATCATCCCCTCGAGCTTCAGATGATCCAGCTAAACAAGAAGAAAATATGACCTGGTGTTAACGAGTACACTGAAACTTTTTCTTTTTTTTTTTTTCTTGTTTCTTCCATCTCAAACTACAACTAGGACAGCCATAAACACAGAGGAGAGGACAAGCAAGGAATGCTCTCCCACGCTTAAATTTCGCAGGAGGTTCAGCAGTGTTGACAGTCACAACACCTTTAGGCTGTCATGTAATGGGTTACGCATAAAATGAAATTTGTTATTTCCGAAGTGAAAAGAGTTTCGCATTTTTTTCTGCTAAAGAAAGCCTACATGTAGACTAAATAATTTACATACGCCAAAATACATGTAACTCAATTTTGGAAAAAATTGACCTGCAAACCTGTTCAGTAACCTCGAATCTCTGAAACAAATATCAAATTTAAAAGAAATCAGAATGAAAATGACTTCAAATACCATGACATAGTTGGATGGCAGACTTAGAGCTACATGTATACAGGTTGTGTGCATGAAACACCAAAACAATGTACTAACCTTTTTGCACTTTTATAAAAACTTCATGACTTCCCAGGTGATTACGAGCAACACATTTATAATCTCCAAAGTCATCATCTTCAAGTGACTTGACCCTGAGCTGTAGTGAGCCGCTCTCTGTTCCTAAGACCTCCCCTGTACTGTTTTTCACCCAAGTGATGTTAGGAAGCGGGTTGCCATCTGCCCTGCAGGTCTGGTTCAATGAATTACCTATCTCCATTGCTGGTGTTATGTAGCCATCACTGGGTTCCATTATCACTGGTTTCACTGTTTAAGGCACACATGAAATAAGGAAATATTAAGTGGCCTGAGTACATTGCTTGACATCACACGTAACAAGAGACAGCCACGCACAATTATTAAAAGAAAATGGGCAAGTGCCAATCATGTCTTCTTACATTGAAGCCAAACACAGTCAAATCTTTATTGCATGAGCAAGCAATAATAATTACAATTACTTTAAAGAAGTTCACTTTTGGAGTCGCCATTATTTTCATGCTTGACCATTACAGCTTGTCATAATAGTGCTGTTAAAGCCATGTACTTACTCAGCACATTTATAAATGCACTCTGGGACTTCTCTCCCTTTGTGTTGCTGGCACGACACTGGTATTCTCCTGTGTGCTTTTTCTCAGGGTTACAGATGACAAAGTATCTGGGATCATTACTCCGCAAATAATAATAAGAATCTGTGCGTTGCTTGCAGTTGTCAGCATCGCCCTGAAGGCCATTGCTGTTGCTGTTCACTTGAATGCTTTTACCATCCTTGTAGAAGAACCAAGTGATTTTAGGCTTCGGGTTTCCAGTGACATTGCAAAACAACTGCGTCTGCCACAAGTCACTACCTTGGACCAAAGTTTTACTGCGTAGAGCACCGATCTCAGGTGCAACCAGCCCTGCGAAGAAATCACAGCTTGGGTAAACAATTACATTAATCCTCCTGCATGTCTTCAATTCTTCTGTAGCTTGAGGGATACAGTACTGCTCAAAAGTACATTGTAAGTTGACAGTCTCGACTTGATCCTCAAAACTCAACTCCTGTATCTTGAAATTCGAGTGACTTAAATTTCGAGAAACAAAAATCAAATCGAGTTTGAAATATTAAGAAAAAGACTTTCTCAAATAGTTAATGCAGACTTGAAAAGGACTTATTCCTCAAACAAAGAATAGCCATTTACATGACTTTTTGATGTACAGGTATATCACATTGACCTCGACCTTAGTACAGTAGTCTCTTTGATCACTTACTAAACTTTATTACTGCAGAGTCGATAAAGTAAAATGTTATGGGAGCATGGGAGAAAGAAACAAATCTGAGTCTCTGACAGGAATCGAACCCATGGCCTCCCAGATACAGGTTGGGCACTCTAACCAACTGAGCTACGAGAGACTCGCGGTGAGCTGGGCCAATTTTACTAGGTTTAAATGCAAGATGCGTCCTGCAACTGCAAGCTGCAGTTCACAGTATGTAGTTCTCTCCCATTTCAAAGTGGCACTTAGATTATCACTTGATCAGTCGTGTAGAGCAGTTTTCAATTGAGTGTCGTAAAACCAAAACCAAAGTAATTACTCTGGCCAATCACAAAGGACACAGACAATCCAGTGAACCAATCAAAAGTCGAAGCAAATACATGAAGCCGGCACGAAGCGCGGGAAAACATGCGCGAGCGAGTCACAATTGGTTTTGGTTTTAGTTCTGATTGGCTGAGAAAGTGGCGCGAGATTTTTAAGCCAATCACTAAGCGAAGCAATGCAAAACCAAAGCAAACGCAATTAACTTTCGACACTCAAGTGAAAACCGCTCTAATGTTCAATTCACATGCAAGCTTACTTTGTACAGTGTAATACCAACAGTCATGACATGGGACCACTTACTGTGAATGGTGACGTTGACTTCATCATACTTGTCCAGGTTTGCACTTGACACACATCTGTAGCTTCCTGAATCATTCAGCGTCAAGTTCTTGATAGTTAACACAAGCCTGTTTTCTGCAGATGTTGGACTCTGTGATACTGTGACATTCACACGTGCATCATTTTCATGGGAAAGTTTTTCGCCACCTTTTGTGAAGTGAGCAACAGGGCAGAATGTACCACACCGGTCAAAGCAGACAAGCCGCAAAGTAGACTCTTCATTAAACTGTGTTTTACTGTTAGGGTCAAACTCTGTCAATTTCTTGGCTTTTGCTGTTGATTGAAATATTTTAAATTTTATTTATTCAACATCACTCTCAACTTTTAAATACAATTATTTTAGTACTACAATTAACTGCGGGTACAGTAGAAAAAAAAATTGCAAGGTTAATTCAGCAAGGTTATTAAATAATTCAGAACTGTAAATTTATTCAAAGTGAATTTGCAAACAATGTTGCACATTGTTTGGAAAGCCATTATTGTGATACATGTATTTCTGTGAGTTAATTCTATGACCAGTTGGTCAGTGCTGAAATTGCCCAAAAATTGCGTGACATAGCCTCTTTTAACACTCATGTTCTTCTTGACACAATCCAAAGATCGATTGACTTCTTGTGAATAGGAAGTCACAGAAAACCCTTCAGAAGCATGAAGTCTTATAACAACATTATTGTAAAGTGACAAATATGTGATCACAGAAAACCCTTCAGAAGCATAGAGTCTTGTAATAATATAATTATATTGTTAAATTAAGTGATCTGCATGACTCTATTCTTATCAATGAAAACAGTAGACAACTTCTTACCAAGGCGAACAAGTTTGACATCAAAAGAATCATTTCCTACAGTGTTCACTGCTTTGCACCGATAGAAAGACGCTAACTGGTCTTTTTCAACTTTCACCACACTTTTATTTGTTGGTGTGTTTGTGGGTGTGATCATCAGATTTCCAGGAACAGATTTCCACTGATTTTCATCTGGCAGACAGGAATCAGCATCTGGACAATCCAAATTTTGGTATTGCCAGGTGAATGTTGGCAAGGGGTTGCTCTTGTCTACTAAGCAAGACACCTCTGTTCCCACGCCGTCAATAGCTAACACTGTATCTGACCTTTTGTTAAGTACTGGTGCAGCTATAACAGGAAACAAGAAAATAAACAATAAATTGAGAGTTAATTAAAAGAGTTCTTCTTAACCCATTGACTCCCAGAGATTTTTGATAAAGGCATTATCAATAATAATTATTCTTTGGATATTTTGACATTTTCCGGTTGAAGTACACGAGCTACATTAACACCACTTGCAACATGAAGGCATGCCTTTCTTTCCACTAGTAGTTTGGAGATGGTTTTGGGTCAGAAAGTGCCCTACCACTTACGCTTTTTTTTTCACTTTCTGTTTTTTTTTCTTTTCTTATCTTTTTCCTGCAGTTGCTGGCCTTCCAATACGCTTGGTTGTAGTTCAAGAATTCCCAAAAAGCATCATTCAAACAGGAAATTCTTGTCATCAAGGAGCCAAAGGAGGTAGAGACAAAAATTAATTCTCCTACAAGTTTTTCACTCAAATTTCTACGCATTTTTTTAAACCCAGTTTCTCAAATCTCTTCCTTATGCAGAGATTATGTAAACATCCTGCAGATCTTTCCAAGCCAATTTTGGTGCCAAGGATTCAAGTGAATTGGACAAAATTAATATAGAGTGTGTTCATGGCGGCCATATTGGAGGAGTAAAACAATAAAATGATTTTCCTTTTTTTAAAAAAAAAAAAATCATTTTTTATGCAAATATCTTTTATTGTTTCACTCCTCCAACACCCGGGGGGGGCACTTCCTATAAATGGGCTAATGGGGATGTGCCGCTGGATGGGGTCGCATTTTCACGACTGGACTGACTATAATGGGGTCGCCATTTCAAGCATTTTTTATAGGGTGACTAGAATGGGGTCACACTTTTCCGGGATTTTGAGAGTACGAAAATCTGGCAAGTTGTGATTTATGAACGGAAATATTCGCCGAAAAAAATGTTACCGTATTTATTGCTGTTGTTCAATATTTGACAAACAGCTCCCAGAAAGTGACTAAGTTGGGGTCGTAAAAATTATATTTACCCAAAAGTGACTAAGATGGGGTCTATAATTGGCCATAGAATAAGACTATAATGGGGAAGGGGTTCTGAGAGGCCAGCGGCACATACCCAACAAAAATTAATTTACCCAAGTACCCCCCCCCCCCGGGCTCCAACATGGCCAACATGGCCAACATGTGCATATGTGCGTATGCGTACATGCGTGTGCATTCACTGTACATGTATGTGCATATAAGGTGCATATGCAATTGACGCTTATTTCTGAGCAGTACTGTACCTTGCACGTTCAGATCAAAAGCCTGCTTAGCAGATGGAACAACACCATTCGTTGCTATACACTCAAACTTCCCTTGATCTCTGGGATACACTGCACTGCGTATTTTAAGCACTTGTTCAGTGAAAGTAGTATGTAATGCTGGTCTTACATTTACTTCATAAACCTCATAGATAATCTTTTCGCAGCTTTTGTCGTCTGGACCTGTACAGTTTGTGACATCTAACTTCCTGTCATTTCTGTACCAGTGTACATCGGATTTTGGAGATGCTTGTGCTACACACTTGATGACTGTTTGTGCCCCTTCTCGAATAGTGCTTGGTCCATCCAAGGAAGAAATTCTTGGTGCTGTAGGATCTATAAACAGGGCAAGACGTCATTATTTTTGACATACAGTACATGTATGCACAATAATTTAAAGTAAACTACATACATGTACATGTATAGACTAAAAAAATATCATGTTCATCTGTCACACACACAGTACAACTTGGAGATAAATGAACCATCAAATTAGTTTTAAACTTGCAGAGAAAAGTCATTTGTATTTGGAACACAGTTGACATGTTATTTTGTTGTGGTTTACCACAGTTTGTATTGATACGCAATGTCAGAAATCAAAACACCTGCAGAAATGTGTCTAGGACTCCCATCAGTCAATGTTTGAAATGACGTTTTGCACAAGTGATCATGACAATCTCGGCAGTGATAAAAAAAATCAGCTGACAGAAGACTACTCATACATGTATTGTAAAATTCATTAACTATTCATGAGGGTGCAAACCAATCCCAGCACTGTATAGAGATCACATGTACACCACTATAAACCCCAATACAAATCAAACAATAGAATTAACTTTTGATACAGACTCCTGCTCAGCTAATTAGTATTCATTAACTTTTGATACAGATCTCTACTGATTCGCATAACAAAACTTTGCATTCAATTTATTGTTTTCATTTCACAAGTAGAATAAAATTTATGAGCGGGAGATCTGTATGGGCGTTAACAATGGCTCGCCTATCGGCTCGCCATTGTAAACGCCCATACAGATCTCCCGCTCATATTTTATCTACTACTTAAAATTTCGGTCAAATATAGCTTTATTACACAGCAAAGACATTTTAGAGATTTTTTGGAGACTTTGCCTTAAATTCCAAGGCTTTTGCGTTTGGACACCAAATAAAAAAAATCAGTTTGCAGATCTTTATGAAAAAGTAATTTTATACAAAGCAGACAATGACAGACTGAATGTTGCGATACATTAAAATAAGTGCTCACTAAACATAAAACATTTGAACCTAAAATAAATAAAATCACTTTTATGTAAGTGTCAAATGTATTTAGCACTAAGTACTGTGCTAATTGAGGACACGGTATAATAGATTCCAGGTAAACAACATATTATTATAAATCAAACATCAACTTGTAAAAAACCCAACTGGCAGGATGCTGACTAGCTGGCTATAGATATGTATTTACAAAGTGTAAGATAAAAAAAAAAAAAAAGGTAAAGTCTGTGTCCGAGCCATGAGGCTCATACAGCCGGAGCTTATCCCGGTTTCCGTAGCATTAAGCGACTAGGAGTATTGCTACGCCCCCCTGGATGGGATGCTAGTCCATCGCAGGGTTACCCCCCAGCAGTAAATTCGCTGGTACCCATTTATACACCTGGGTGGAGAGAGGCACTGTGAGAGTACAGTGTCTTGCCCAAGAACACAACGCAGCGCCCGGGCCAGGCCTCGAACCCGGGCCGTTCGACTCGGAGTCGAGCGCGCTAACCATTAGGCCACCGCGCCTCATTTACAAAGTGTAGAGGAGTTAAATTCAGGACAACCAAACACAAATCCATCTAGTGGCAGGGAGGAGGATTTGATCCCAGCGCCTCACACCAACACCTTTAATTTATGGTACCGTGGGAAACCCTGCAGGAAAAGATGTACATGCGATGCGTTGGAAAACTCAGACTGCTAGCTGACTGGGAGAACGTAAGCTTGCAAAATGCCTTTTTTGCATGTGTGATTTTTCAAAAACGAGCTAAAGAGCAGCCAAATGAAACAAAGGGCAGTGTTAAGCACACGTAAACAAACCTGCATGCGCAATTTGGAGCTGTTTCGATAATGTTCGAATTAGCCAAAAAGTCCAGTGGACGTTCTTTCTCCCGCATCTTCAATTGATCTTTCTGTCCATGACCTTCTACAATACAGTCCATTTTACAGTTGCCTGCCAAGCAGGCTTTTAGCCAGGCAGCCGTTGAGCTGTACTTTTCAGAAATAGGTGATTTTTGACAGCCTGTTTTGGGTGGCACTTTACGAACTTCTGTGGTTAATGTAACAAAACAGTGTGTATAAATTAACAAAAACTTGTAAACATTCCTTTTTGCTCTCAAGAGTCGTTTTAGTCTTGCTGGCGTGTTTTTCTTCTCTATTTACACTTTTTTTAGCGAGTTTCCTTACTGTTTTGTTCGCATGAATCAAAGTTAAGCGAAGCGATTTCACAAGCAAAGCCGCTGTTGAATAATATTAACTCCCCAAGTCGTGCCCAGGCTACTCTGCCGGGTGCTAAAAATAAATACGCACGTGGGTGCATATCCTTTCTTTTGTGTAAGTTCGTGGCTTGACAACTTCAAATTTCAATCACTGTTCATAACAACTGGAGTTTCTGTTCCAAATATAGTTCAATGTTAAACAAGGTAAGTTGAGGAAAGGATACATGTACATGTAGTTTTGTAACGGTTTAATAGCTTAATTGAAAGACGTTTACAGCTGCTCAGAATCGCCGAAATCACCTCTTAGAGGCCATCGGCCCACAAAAAAAATGAACGAGTTCCCACTTTCTAAATCCTGGCTAAAAGCCTGCTGCCAAGCGACCTAGCCTTTGAATGGTTGTGAGGCTGGAGGTGACCTTGCATTGATACAAACCTCTCTGCTTTATTATGTAAATGAACACTAGTTAGCAATCAGAACAACATGATTTACACAACAAAAGCAGTGAGGTCTGTATCAAAACAAGGTCACCTCCAGCCTCACTACCATTCCAAGGCCAGGTCACTTGGCAGGCAACTGTAAAATGGTCTATTCACCTGACACAAACTTACCATCAACTCTTATACTTGTTAGCCTATGATCCGTCTTGCCAAAAGCCGTCAGTACACATTTGTAATCACCACCATCTTGCGTTTGAGCATTTGTAATCTTTAAAATAGCCTTCACTAAATTTTCGGGTTTATCCATAACATTAGTGACCATGCTGTCTGGGACATTTTCCTCTCCTGAGGCAGTTATCTTTTTCCATTGAAGCTTGCTAACTGTAACACCTTCAGTTTCACACAAAATTTGCCCATCTCCTCCTCGCAACAGAATCAGTGCAATGTTAGGGACCAATTGGAAATGCTTTGGCAACTGTCCTATAAAGTAAAAAAAGTAACGACACATTGTTTACTAATAAAAATAATAGCAATTGCAGCACACCATGTACATTATTTTGTAAGCAGTACTACAAAAGTCATATCACACTGCAAAATGATAAAAATGTAAATAATTGTGCACACAAACATGTACTGTACATGTATAATATACATACCGGTATATAGTGATAATAATATACATACATAGCGAATCTATGTATTTATACAGCCAAGTCAAAATGTTTCAAATTAGTAGGCAAGATACATGCAGCTGGAGTAGTGGGCCGGGCAGCAGAGGCCAAGAGCTCGCTTGGATGCCATCTTGTTTGTAATGTACAGAAAAGTTGTCAATCTTTATTATATTTGTCAACAGCATGATCACATCAATTAACAGCAATATTATTTTGACATTGCTAATAAAAAATATTTTGGCAATGTAGAATACTGCCTTTTATTCAGTTGGGCATGTTCATAGTAATTTTTTTTTTTTTTTGGAATTCCGAGGGCATGGGGGGATAATGCGTGGTATGGTACGGATATTTTCTGGAATTGCCCAATCTGGAACTACTACGCTTTCAGAAAATGCGTGGTTTGTAGGGGTTTGTATTTAAATCAAAAGCGCCAGAGCGATCTGCGCGTGAACAGTCCTAAAGGGGTATCATAACCCACTGTATTGGTCAACTATTACATTAAGGCAGACTGGCAATCTGATTGGCTATGCAAGGGTAGTCTACTGTTTGATAAACTACATTGTACCCCGGACCAAGCGCAAGCCAAAACTAATCCACTTTCCCTGATTTTTTTTGTTAAACAGATTGGTCTCTTTTGGTTGTGCTAAAAATTAATAATTTGATAGTTCTCAGTTTCTATCTGCTGTTGATACATGTAGTTGAACAGTGAGAGGCAAAAATCAGCCGATTTTGTGTAATTAGCTCACCTGACTGAAGTATCATGTAGCCAGAGGACATTGGCCAGCGAATCATTTGGCCTGCAGCTGTTGCTTTGCAGTTGTACCTTCCACCATCACCGACAACTAGGTTCAACAGTGTGAAAACTTGTCCATTTAAAATTAGTTTATTTGGTTCAACAGTTCTTTCAGTCCAAGTTGCGAAATTTTTGGTGTACAAGATGGAGACTGTAGCATTTGGATCATCAGTTGTGCAGTTTATATCGATGTTTAAGCCCAAGAAGCCCTGCAATACAATGGCTGGTGGATTGAGAAATTTCAGCGCCCCAGCACCTACAGTCAACAAACATTTATTTGGTGAGTAGAAAAACAGTAGGAAACTACAGTGTACAGTGAGAGAGAGAGAGAGTTAATTTGCAGGACTGTCTCCATAAATAAAATAATATGGTCTGGACTAGAAATGCCTGATTCCCTCTATGACGCACCCCTGCAGGAAATCATGGTAGTTGTATTCATCAAAACATGCGCTAGATTTGGAAACAATAAATACAACTACCATGATTCCCTGTAAGCGTGCGTTATGGAGTAAATTGGTCATTGTACAGTACACGTTTAACATAGTTTTTCCACATCATACTTTTCTATTGCAACCTGGATTGCCAATATAAAAGTTTTGTAAGGTACAGAACTATTCTGCGTTAATATAAAAGAGAGCAAGAAAAATTATTTTTGAGAAATTTTAGCGCAACCTGTCTTGAATAAGAGGGCCTATTATAGGAGGTCAAACATCCTGCAAACTGCCATATTTTGTTCTACAAGACCACAAAAAGTTTTAGTTTTCTCCTAAAGACCGAAGACCACTATAATTTCTTGACGGACAACTGGCAAAAAATAGGAATGTAGCCGCAAACTGCCACTCAAAACTGCGAAAATGACAGACTATAATAGGCCATTTTACAGTTGTCTGCTCAGTGACCTGGCCTTTGAATGGAAGTGAGGCTGAAGGTGACCTTGTTTTGATACAGACCTCACTGCTTTTGTTGTGTAAATCATGTTGTTCTGATGCTTACTAGTTTGCATTTACATAATAAAGCAGAAAGGTTTGTATCAATGCAAGGTCACCTCCAGCCTCACTACCATTCAAAGGCCAAATCACTTGGCAGGCAACTGTAAAACCATAAAACAGGTTGTCTTTTTTTCCAGTGTATCCAATTGAACAAAATCAAACCAAAATTCAATCAAACCCAATTGAACACCAATCGTTTGATTGGGTTCGGTAATTGAACAAAATCGAAAATCTATTTTGCTGTAAGTTCGATTTTCGAACCAATTGAACTCAATCCGATTCGATTTTGTTCGGAATCTGTCTCTTGATAAATAAATCACACAGGACTAATCAGGGGGACGGTGCACTATACAAAATGACCGCAATATAAACCAACAGGAGTTCGGTAATCAAACGTTTGATTGAGTACAATTGTCGACTGTTCGGTAATCGAACGTTCGATTTTGTTCGATTGACCAAATTTTATTGTGAGTTTGATTATGTTCGATTACCGAACCCAATCGAACGATTGGTGTTCGATTGGGTTCTATTACCGAACCTTCAATAGGATATGCCAGGCTTTTTTTGAAAGAGAAGTAACCCTATTCAACTGTTCAGACTCTTAGCAAAATAGATTTAACTACTTTCTTGTTATTAACAGCAGGGCACGTTAATCTTATAATTAACTTAACAATTGAAGTAAATTTTCCCAGAACAACAAGGATGCATGCATAATTTTGCAAAACAAAAGACTTGTTGATTTTTAAATACTTTCAGTCAAATCACAGTGTAAAACAACATGGTGTCTACGTTTTCTGACATGTGTACAACAGGAGTGGCTCGAAATAAAAATCTCTCTTATCTGCTCCAAGAAAATCCGAACGGAAAGGAAGTAGAAATACTTTAAGCTTATTATTTTTAGTCCAAAGGCCAAAAGGGTGGGCAAGCTTGTAAATTCTTACATTTCGAGACCACAAATATGAACAAAATGCTTATTATTTCCACTAACAAATGGATTTTCTTAAAAATTCACATTTACAACTGGGCAGAATGAATCACAAGATAAAATTCCCACTTGCCTGAACCTGCGGAACAAACCCAAGATTGGAATGATTGTCAACATCGATGTTATCGTTCAAACAGAGACCTGAATGACCGGCATTTTCATTTGTTCATATTGATCGATGCTATATAGCCGTTATGTAAAGCTTATGATTTTCTTCACAATAATAAAAACAGTACAGATCTCCCTCGTTAAACGATGAAATATAAGTTTGGGCATATATATAAATTTGTTTATTTGCAACGACGAACGTTTAATTAAGGTAACTTATGGTGAAGTTGTAAACTTAGTTTCTACATGCATGCACATGTAAGCTTATTTAACTCAAAATTGTATTTCTTTCATAAATATCGTCATCTCACAGATTGTACGTGAAAACAAAGGCAATCTTGTTTGATAAAACAGTAATATACATACCTGGAGCCGTTAAAACAAGAAAAGCACAAGAGATGAGACCACAAACAAGGAGCGCCCTGATACACTCCAGCGACGATGCCGCCATTTTTAAACAAAATGGCGGAACGAAGGCAGTTCTTTTCCTTTCTCCGCGTCGATATTTCACAGAATAGTTACTAACTGATTGGCTATGAATTTTCTTTTGACGAATAAGTCGTTTTTTCTTTTTAAAAATTCTCGCAATTCAGCGCGTTCTTGTTCTTCTGCAGTGTCTCTGACTCGAAGTTCGTATTTCACAGGAAGTGTAGTATGTTTAGGTGTGTTGACCTCAGCCAATCAGGAGCCAGTTTAGTTTTACCTTGACTCATTACGTCACGGCGATAAACTCCGACGCGAGGCACGCATTATCTGGAAAATTCAAAATATTTCCACGATTTCACAAGTTCTTTATTTAGACTGTAATTATCAACTCCCAAAAATAAAACATTTACACTTTCTACATCTTAACATAGATAAGCCAGCTAGCTAGATTTTTTTTTTTTTTGTAAAATCGTGGATAAGAGAGCGAATCATTCGAAATAAAAGCAAAACACATTTTTTATTTTTTTTTACACAGGAAAAGGAAATTGCAAAACCTTTTTATTTTCCTTTCTTTTTGTGTTTTTCCTTGTCGCATTCTTGGCGATGACACAATATTACTAGTTAACAAACATGCCAAGAGTCAGTTTTTCACGGCTGGAAAAAAAAATAGGAACTACATTGTGTACAGACTAGGAGAAGAGCTAATTTGTCATTTAGTTGTTTTATATTATTAGTTTTATTTTTGAGGTTGCGAATTATTTCGACAATTGAAAGAGTTGAAATGCAAATTATATGGTAGCAGTGGAATATAGCGGCTCGCCAAGATATGTCGAGATGGGTGCGTATTTTTGTGCATAACTTAAGTTTCAGATGACAGAACTGAAAGAAAAATGTATGTTGCCCGGCCCGCCAAAAAAATACAAATAAAATTAAATTGAAACTAAAATTGCATTGAGAACCTATATCACGTTACCACGGCTGAAACAAGGAACTGATAAAACTACAGTGTGCAGATGTGAGGTATAAAGCTAAGGCCCTGTCCACACTGACCCGGGTAAATTTGAAAACGGAGAAATTTGGAAACGCCGGGTGAAATGCCGGTTTTCCGTCCACATTAACCCGGGTAAATTTAAAAACGATAGCCTGGCTTTGGATAGCGTTTTTGAAAAGCTCTGTTTTTGGTGACCAAAAACGCCATTTCAGTGTGGACGGTTGGCCTATCCGTGTAAAAAAAAAAGATGCGTTTTTAAATTTACCCGGGTCAGCGTGGACGGGGCCTAAGTAGTATCGATTATCTCACTTCTTTTGTCGTAAAACCGACTTCATCATTTCTTACAAAAACAGCGAAGCAAAATCGAATTTTCCTCGTAATAATATAGCGATATATTTGATAATTGGAAACAATCAAGAGAAACCAGGAGTGAGGGAGGCTTGTAGGCATTCTAGGGACCTGCCCCCTCCACCCTCCACTAAGGGCTTTATGTCTTTTAGCCGAATACAAGATGGTGACGATGCCACGATTTTTGTGAGATAAATTAATTATTTTGTGTATTTTATAATTTTTCACAATGTCGAATGAGCAAGGCAAACTTTCAGTTTAGGCACATAACTGTAACGTGATGGACGATATCTACGATATTATTTGTTAGTTTTTTCTCTTTTTTCGTTTTTCTTTCTTTTATTGTTATTATTTTTTTGAAAGGACTCGTTTCGGAGGACCTCAATGATAAAAGTTAAATAAATATTTGCTGATAATGACACTCAGTATCTCATGAGAGCCAGTGCCTGTGTAAAGTTCCCACGGTCTGTATAAGGCACAGTGCTATTGTTAGTGCTATTATGAAATATCTCCATAATTCCCTACTCTTCTTGCCCACTTGTCCAGTTATGTTTGGGAAGTAAATGTTTGGGCTTTTTTTGCTTTTTATACTGTGCTTTTGAAGCTAATTCCGCCTCCTAAAAAACATAATCTGAAAAAAAAAATCATCCCGAGGTAACTTATGATTCGGAAAAAGGCAAATTAATTTACTTTGTCCTGTAAAAAGCACTTCATCTATTTTATCAAAAATTGTTTCTTCAAAATCCCTCAATCAGTTATCAAGCCGCCATCTTGAAAGTGATGCAAACAATAAGCTCCCGGATGTAAAAGAAAGTTCCGGCAACTGTTAACTTTAGCGCAGATTTATCGTTGAGCCCGAAATTTAAACCATAATTATTAAAGGTGGAGCGGAAAAACATTAATAAGATTAGTTTTTCACGTCATTAATTGTGTCTCATTGCGGATGGTGTGTACCGCAAGTCAGATTAAAGAATGCGAACTAAGTAACGCAGAAATCCGAAATTGTTTCAATGAAAACTGCCGTAAGTGAGCCGTGGCTAAGGATGATCATTGGGACTTATTCTTCTTATTTTTACTTCACGGAAAGAACGCGGTTTACGAGAAGGAAGCGAATATTGTTCTGTTGCTAAGTAAAGACCTTTAGTGGGTTTTGTGACGTCATGATGGGTTTAGACCATATTAGCTGCGGTTTGCTCACCCTAAACACACCCATTCGAAGAACGTCATGGGGTTTTAAAAAACCGGGGAATAAAAGTCGCTCAAGCACACTCCTGTAAAGAGAAAATAATTGAAATGACATGTCGAGTTGACACATGATAAATTAATATCATCAACGTTTTTTTGTGATGTGTTCATTACATGCGAGAGCAAGAAGAGCTTCAAAAACTACTTAGCACAGCTTTGTAACGTAGATGATTCAGGAGAAACAACGAACACTGATAGCCTGAATAGTTTAAAGTTAATTTTGAAAATCTCAACTTTAATGTTATCATCCCTAAACAATTTTCTCTTGGCGTCGAGGAAATCCTCTAAGGACAGGTAATTATCCAAAGACCCATCTCCAGTTATTTTCCTTCTTGAGAACAGCCCGAAAGAGGGTCTGGATGGGAATACACTGATAGCTGAGAATTGCATGGTCAAAATGTATTTTGAAAACAGCATGAAAGGAAAACGTGTCATTTCTCAGCAGACAGTTCATCATGTTGAGAAATGGGCTGAAATTTTAACTGATAACTGGAAATTTAGCACCCCATCCCAGACCCCTTTGAAAGCCCCAGTCAGTAGCTGTAGCGTATAATTTACCGCGGTCAAACGTCTCAGGCAGCTTTTCTTTCTATTTCGGCGAATTTCGTTCATATCGAAGTGTTAGTATGAGCAAGGATAGATAAAATAGCTGCTGAGTGTAAACATATTCCCATTTCCTCAGGTAAACGAGTGTTTTTACTTTTCAAATGTTTCACATCCGAACCAGAGTGCTTTGACAAATGTCCGCATATCACTATTTTCAAACACGTAGAACTTTTTTTAGTAAAGCTACAAAAAACTTGGTAAATCCTCAGAATACCGGTAATGTATCGACCTTTGAACTGCGAAAATTGTAAAAAGCCTTATCTTTGAAGTACTTCTCTCTTTTTTTTTGCATATTTCTGTTGTTTGACCGGGGTCAAAGCGTATTATGCATTGCTGATAAAAAAGTAGGAGTTGATTTGAAGGCAACAGCATTTCGCCATATCGGCCTGTTTGAAACTGCGTTCCCAGTTGTCTCACCGAGTCTCCTATTTAAAAACATCAAAGTGGAAAGCGCGGTTGGGGAGCGCGATGAAAGAAGGGAGACTCTTTCCATTCTCTTCTTTCTTCCCATGATTCCCTCCGTGTTCAGTTTGATCCATTCTCCTTGGACTCAGATCGGACTGAAAAGGCGACTGGGAACGAGTCAGATACAAATACTAAATTAATGTGGTGAAACCTGCTGCGTAATAATATTTTCTAGTAGCCTACGGGGCACTAGACCGAAACCTCGTGGTTGACAATGTAATGTTCTGTTGCTCGGTCGATTAAAATAACAACAACAACAACAACAACAACAACAAAAACAGCAAAAACAAATTTTTAGCATTCCCATATAACATAGATGGTATTTCTCAAAGAAGAAAACGCACCTGGTCAGTTATTAAAAAAGCTCCAAAACATTTGCGGTCAATTGACAAATCAACACATCCATTGACAACAAGAAAAATCACAACATACTTCAAGTATAATGCGGTCATTTAACACAACCGCCGTCAGCAATCAATTATAAGATCACGACATACGTCCAGACATACAGACATCTTAGTTATCCAGTCACTTAGCAAGCCGCTGTCAACAATAAGTAAGATCACGAATACTTCTAGACGTAAAGATACCTAACATTTCCGGTCAGTTAAAGAACCGCCGTAAGATCACACCGAGAAACCTCTAGGTAAACAGATGCCTAACATTTCCGGTCACTTAACACAACTGCCATCAACAACAAGCAAGAAATCAACATTTTTCCATCTTATTGGCTTATATTTTTAACACCTGCAGCTCTATGAGGCAAATAAACGAGTGCTTGGAGAGTTCAGTTTCAGTTTTCGCGTGATTGCTAAGCGCAAAGCAGAGAAAATGGAATGGAAATTGTCAATTTGCACGTGGAAAGTTTTGCTTCTTTACAGCATCCTCCCTGTCTTTCTCGTTTTTAGGGCAACTCCAGGTTAGCATACATCTTTTGTTTTGTTTGTCAACTGATAATTATCATTTCAATTGATAATTTGCACAAAGCTAGCAAAACAATTCATCGTTTAAACTGAAAGTTAAATATTACAACGTACACGATCGATTTATTTGGCAACATGGGTGTAACTTTAGCGCCCACAAAGGGTGAAGTCGTTTACTACTCTCAATGGAAAAAAGTCATGGGGTTAATCCCATAAACAAGCCATGCTGGTGTGTATCTCACAAGATGGGGTCGGGTTGTTTAGATCCGACGAGGGGGTCGCAGTTTTGCCTTCTTATTCTAAAATGAGGTATGCTTCAGGTTACTGTCTATGGAAAATATGTGCTCGGTAGCTTCTGCATCGAGAAAATGGAAGTTTCATGCGATTCAGTGTTTATACCCAGAAATTTGAAAAGCAGAAGGTATTAACACAAATTACAACGCGTATTTCGGGCTCCTTTGAAGGTGCACCTGTTTTTAAAATCGGTAAAAAGCCATGTCAGTAAAGACAAGAAATATAGAAACTTGATCATGAACACTCAAACATGTACCAAAGTGTGTTCTCTAACTAAAGATACGTCTAACATCTCATCAGATGACCTATGGGATCTTCACCGGGGTGGGGGTACGTAGGTCCTAGCGAAGCCCCCGATTGACAACCCTTCTCGTAAACGATTGTGGTTAACGTATCTTTTCTGATGTTACTGGAGAAATGCAAGGGTTGGGTGAAAAGTTTCTGATTATACTCACTCAAAACTGTCAACAGGCACATCTCCGTATAGGTTGAAAAACAAACAAACAAACAAACAAAAGCCAGAGCGGAGACGAATGGGTACATTTAGTAAATCAAAGTCGTGGGTGTAACCAGCTAATCGCTGTTTAGCAGTGCCAGTCTGTCACAAGCTTCAGTTTTTCTGCTCTCTCCTGTTCAAGGCTAGCCTGAGGGCCTGGTTGAGGACATGGGAATAACAGTGATTAGTTAATGTCGGCGATTTCTCATGATCAACTATGAGTTAAAAATTCAACCATTTCTCAGCTACCGGTATATTTTGCAGAAATGAACCTTCAGTTGTCAGCTAAAAAGTCTAAAAACGCGTCATTTCCCTGCTGCAAGCGAAAATTTTGACCAACATCAGGACAATCTAGCCTGTCAAAGGCAATTCAGTAATAAATAATTATGTTCGCGATCACCATTCAGACGAAATTGCCTTCGCCGGCTGAAAACACTTCACTCATTTGCCCCTGGGATGAAATGCAATATATTTCACGATGAGTTTTGAAATTCGCAGTAGGGTCACTGAGGGTATGCATTTGAGTTTCCGGTGTCATCAGGATAGCGACTGCGAACTAAATCACTGCCAAGTACTTTGAGGCAATTGAACTGTCATGTTATCAATTAAGAAGTAACAAACAGGTCAACTCATTTCCACATGAAAGGATGTGCATCGGGACTCGTTTCGAAACAGATAGACTACTGTTACAATGTTTTTTGTGCTTTGAATTGGCATACATACACTCTGGTAATTTGTTAAGGCCTCAACTATTGAAATTAAATCGACCTAAATCTGTCTTTTAGTTTTGAGCTATTATTTTTAACCGAAAATACATGTTCAAATAGCAAGTGCACTGTTGACATGGCTCTTCAAGTACAGTTCATTTACATATTATTTGACATTTGGCGATAGAAAAGGGTCCAAATGGCGCTCGTCCAAATCTCGTTATTTTCGCAGTAAAGATGCTTTTCTTGAAAGTACATGACACGTCCAAATAAAAGTATACTATACGGCGAAAACAAAACCCGAACAAAGCATGAAACAAACAAACAAATTAAATAAAGTAAAAACAACCACCATAAACAGACAAAAACATAGATTTTATAATGGGACATAACGAACAAAGAGAAGTTAGTTCTGGTTTCTTACGTTTAAGCAAAATCGTTGACTATAATATGAGTCCTTACAGTATTGGTTACTCCTTTTGATTTTAGGAGCATTAGCCTCAACAGGAGCTCCATATTTTATCGAGGAACCCTCCGACACATACGTTGAGAAAGGTAAATCAGCACTTCTTAACTGCCTGGTAGGTGGGAATACCAAGTCAGCCATAACATGGAGGAGAAATGGCATTGCGTTAGATTTGTCCAGTGATGGCCGTACAACGATAAAACCAAATGGATCTTTGTATTTTTCGAAAATCATTCATGATAAATCTCACAAGCCAGATGAAGGAACATACCAGTGTGAAGCGTTTGCAAGTAACGATATGGGCCTGGATTTCCAAATTTTAAGCAGAACTGCTCGCCTTATTGTTGCTGGTAAGTCAGACTGTGTATTGTCTTCTTTATATAACCCAACTGGCAACAGAATTCCGCCAAATATATAGTTTAAAAACCATGTGTCACCTAAAACTTATAGGACGCTTTCCATTCATGACGGTCAGAACTGACTGGCCAGACCGGTATATTCGAGAACAGAATTCCGTCAAGTAAGTCACATTTGTCCTGTTAAATTCGTCAACGCATAAATATTATACATTGTTATGGTAGATTTGTGGAAAACTCTCGTGGGAAAGGCCCATTTCACATTCAAAACCACCTGACCGGCCGGCCAGTTCTGCCAAATTGAAAGCGCCCTTAGTGTCACAACTATAAAAGTTGTATACGAACAGCCTTAAATAAGGCAGCAAGTTAAAAACACGATAGGACGTATTTGATTTGCTATATCGGATTTTATTTGTTTTCTATGGTTTCAAAAAATCACGTTAACGAAACGTCTTTTTTGGGTACTAGATCAAATTGCTAGAAACTTTCTGTCCCTAATCTATCAAGAAGGGTTAAAATACGTGGTAGGTGTAAAATGTGGTGATCGATGGCATACTTAAAAGGTTTTTCAATTATCATTATTGCCATACAAGAGAGGATTAATGGAAGATTAAGGTAATTCTATCCATATGTTGTTTTTGAGCCCACTTTAAGTATTGCAAAAAACTGTTTAAACATGTCAGGTGGCTTTTCCAAAGAAACGTCTGGAATAGCTTAAAGACAAACACACTTGGCTTGAGCATCGACTAACATGCATGACAGTTGTTTTACGTAGAATCTAATAATAGCCTTGAACATACCTATTGATGATTGGATATGTGAAGTAAAACTGTGCAAATCATACTTCAATCTATAATCTAATAAATGTAATCAAGATGCTTTTAACCACGGAGCGAAGAAGGATCTTTTGCAACTTCAAGAAAGTATTAACTATGTGCAGGATCAATACACACTGTATCAATACACCCTCAAGAATGGTACACCAACTCTTTACACACAATTTAAGTTAAAGGAGCAATGTCACGAAATTTTGCAGACTTTTTGGTCTTAACTGTTCTGAAATTCGTGGTAGGCAACTTAACCCATGAAAAAAAAAAACAATATCTTTGAATATGTAATGGAAGAGACAGCCTTAATTTGTAGATAATAATCAAATTTCGACCATAAATATCGATTTGTTTATGGAAACAATTTTGAAAATAGCAATTTTACATGAAAATGGACCACTGTTTTTGCCTTTCCTACGACACAAATATTAATTTTGGCTGTTCAAATATCTGTTTAAATCCGTGACACATGCAGCTCCTTTAAATGATATAAGAGAGACCGATCGAACACTATTGGAATGTTTGTTTCTAAACAGATGATTCATATTACAAATTATCTTATTAGCAGCATAGTAGCTGTTACATTTACGGATCAAAATGGTCGATTTCTTGTAAGAAATAACGAGTGCTGTGTTGTCACTTTACAGATATTTCATCTGAGGTAACTGTTATTCCATCTACACTGGTGGTTCCATATGGAGACACTTCAAGGTTTTATTGCACTGTAGAACAGTCAACACCAAACGCTGTTGTTAGATGGAGAAAACAAGGGAAGAGTGCCTTTATTACAATTGGAGGGCGGTTTACTTTGACCCCTGACGGAGCCCTACAGATCAGAGAAAGCACATTTGAAGACCAGGGACAATACGAATGTACAGCTGAAAATGTTATCACCGCAACAACTTACACAAGTTCTAATGCGGGATCTCTTCAAATTTCTGAAGGTAAGTTTTCATAAGTACAAAACAGGCATAAGTAGTATGTTAATTTAATTGAGGTATTAGTATCGTGTAAGTCGAAGCATTGGTAGCCTGTGAGAAGAAACAGTATCTGTGTGTCAAACAACACGCTGGTAGTCTGTCAGATGGCAGATACGTAGTCTGTGAGGCTCCACATTCATAGTCTGCCAGACGAAATATTGGTAGTGTGTCAGACGAAACATTAATTGGTAGTCTGCTCGACGAACCATTTGGAGTCTGACAGAAGAAGCGTGTATAGTGTGACGGACGGCACATCGATAGTTTGTCAGAAAGCACATTGCTAGTCTGTCAGACGAAACAGTTAAAGTCTGTTAGACAGCACATCATCGTCTGTCAGGTGACACATAAGTAGTCTATCAGGCAGCACATACTGTCAGACTAATCATTGACAGTGTGCTACGCATTGTTAGTCTAGTCAGATGGCTTATTTCGGTAGTCTGTCGACGACACACTGGTAGCCTCTCATGCGACACAAAGGTACCAGTCAGATGGCACATTAGTAGTCTGTCAGATGAAACGTTGGTAGTGTGTCAATAGACGCATTGGTAGTCTGTCAGATGAAACATCTGCAGTCTGTCAAAAGACGCAATGATAGTCACTGCCAGTGCATTATCCGATCACATGGCAGTGTCTCAGTCGACACGTTGGAAGTAGTAGACATATTAAAAGTCGGTCGTTCAACACATCAGTAGTATGTCAGATGACTAATTGACAGCACTTTCAGCGTATCAGTTTACCACATGGCAGTACTATTTCTCGGGAGAACACAACAACCCCAGAGTTGATATGCACATGGCAGTACCGCTATCGTTTTTCGATACGTCGTTAGTTGTAGTCCATAAAATGAGACATTTGCAGTCTATCATCAGACGTTTTGGCAGTGCGTCTACCGCTGTAATTGTTTGATTTATAACATGTAGCACTGTGCACAGCACGAAAATTGGGATTTACATTAAATTAAAGGTGGTTAAATCTGGTGTAAAGTTGGATAACCGACTTTACACCATCAAATAAATGTTGTTAAAGGTGGATAAACCAAGCTTTACACTACCGTGTGTAAATGTGATTTAAAGTTGGTGTAAAGGAGTCTCTTTATCTGCCTTTATACTTGAGAGTAAAGCTGGGATAAAGGTCAGTTTTAAAAAATGTAAAGTCAGTGTATAGCTGAATAAATTCCACATTTATTCCAGCTTTATTTAAGCTTTACACCACGGTAAAGTCATATTTTCATGCTGTGGTGTGTGGTACTGTGACAGTGTGAGCGAGAAATGTTGATAGTGTAAAAGCCGTAGTATTGGTGGCGTGTCAACTGGCCATCGGAGATGTGTCAGCAGCAGACACATTGGTAACATGCCAGTAAATACAATGGTATAGTGCCAACACATCAATGGTGCGACAACCGAGACATAAGTAGTGCTCCATTAATTAATATTAAAATTGTGTCAGTTGACACATTGGTAATATTCAGCCAATAGATTAACTACATTACTGGTATCATTTAAACAGATGATGATCTTCCGCGTCGTCCAATATTCTCTGTGACACCTACGGATACAGTAGCTATCGCTGGAAGCACGGTGGTTCTCGAATGTGTTGCAAATGGTTTTCCAAAACCGAGAGTCACATGGCTGCGAGATGGATTGCCAGTGGTGTTTGGGAGTGACTATTCCATTGTAGGGGCGAGTAACCTTCTGATAGAGTCAGTATCTGAGGAACACGCGGGAACGTACACTTGCCGTGCAATAACTGGAGGCAGCGTGGAACAAGCTACAGCCAAGCTAGATGTACATTGTAAGTGATAACGTACGCCTAACGTTTATTAAGCGAATGTTTATTTCATATTTACTCAGTTAGAGAGCTGAGTGCTTTTTGTGATGAGTAACGAAATGCGGTGCACGGAGAGCAAAGTTTCTCGTTTACATTATCTGGACTTTTTAAAGCAGCTGTTGTGCTGTTTACGTCTCATGTTTTTCGAGACAGCAGATGTTTGAGGAAGAGAAAGATCGTTTTATTTGCAGTGTTGCATTTTATCATCCTTGATTCTTCCCTTCTTTTTGATTGTTTATCATGCTATCATGTTTGTGTATCGTGCTGTAGTTTCTGAACAAATAAACTGCTAAACACAAATACATATAATCGAGCGTTAAATGCTGTTACAAACCTGTCTCTCTTTAGATGCTCCAGTTTTTGTCAAGAAACCAAATAATGTCCATGCTTACGCGGATTCCAATGCGTTGTTTGAGTGTTTTGCGGATGGAATACCCAAACCAAACATCACATGGAGACGGAATGGAGACATGATTGAAAATTCACATTACAACGTTATCGGATACGGTTTCTTGCTTGTTAAAATGCTGGTCTTGTCAGACATGGGACCTTATCAATGCTTTGCCGAGAACGCTTTAGGAAAAATTCAGGCAACTGCAGAGCTTGCTGTTTACGAGAAAGGTAAGAAGAGTCAATCGAAATGGAAATTTCAAAGCTGTCACAAACAGTATCACGACAATATACCGATTATGATATCAAGTATACTGAGAACTTTAGTTGTTGTATAAGAAGAAGCGGAGGCTTGAATTCTCGACGTTTCTGCGGAAGAAACGTCATGACAAAGAACAAACTCATATAATGAACTAAGACAAGCGATTTAAGTATTTGAAATTGTTTTTCGAGGCTATGGAGGGTAGAAAGGGGGTGTGGTGTTTTTGTTTTCTTTCCCCCGTTTGCTATAGCATTTAAATAACAGAGAAAGCGAATAACAGTACGTTTCGGACTACGCGAAAAAGAGCTGTGTTTCATATTGGGGCCGAGCTCTGAACGTCAAAATGTTCGTGGCTTTTTGTGGAATTTAAAATTCTTACCGTCTTGCGTCCCGGTCGCCGTCTGCGTTTTCTAATTTAAGTCCCCATTATCATAGCAGGGTCATTTTTTTTTATGTGCATTTTGCTTTCAAATGTACATTTTTAAGACCAACAAGATTCTTTTTAAACTTTTTGTCTCTTTTAAACAGGACAACTACTTCCACAACAACACACCACAGCAGCCCCGGATACCACAACAACTCCAGATGTCACAACGGCCTCAGTCACCACAGCACCCTTAGATGTGAAAACAGCCACGGATACTACAACAACTCCAGATGCCATAACAACCCCAGATGCCACAACAACCCCAGATGCCATAACAACCCCTGATGCTGAAACAATCCCGGATGCCACAACGGCCTCAGTCACCACAGCACCCTTAGATGTGACAACAGCCACGGATACTACAACAACCCCAGATGCCATAACAACCCCAGATGCCACAACGACCCCAGATGTCACAACGGCCTCAGTCACCACAGCACCCTTAGATGTGACAACAGTCACGGATACTACAACAACCCCAGATGCCAAACCCGATGAACAACCCCTGATGCTGAAACAACCCCGGATGCCATAACAACCCCAGATGCCGCAACAACCCCAGATTTCACAACCGCCTCAGCTACCACCCCACTCCTAGATGTCATAACAACCTCAAATACCACACCAACCCAAGTAACTGCAGCCCCATATGTCACAACACCCTCAGACATCACAACAGCCTCAGATACCTCAATAACTCTAGATTTCACAACAGCCTCAGAAGTGACAACAGCCTCAGATACCTCAACAAACCCAGATGTAACATCAGCATCAGACACCAAGACAGTCCCAGGTGCAACACCATCCTCAGATACCACCACACCATTCCAGGATAACAGATCACCCCCAGATACTACCGCATTCCCAGATACCACGACGATTTTGGAAGCAACCGCAATAGAAGATACTACAACAGCAGCAGATGTCAAAACAACCTCAGAGACCACAGCCAGCCCATATTCCACAAAAGCTTCAGATACCAAAAAAGTTCTAAGGAATACAGAAGAAACCGAGTCTACTACAACAGCAGCAGATGTCAAAACAACCTCAGAGACCACAGCCAGCCCATATTCCACAAAAGCTTCAGATACCACAAAAGTTCCAAGGAATACAGAAGAAACCGAGTCCACATCCCCCAAAGCCACAGCAACTTCAGTTGCCACAATAACCCAATTGCAAGATACCACATTAGACTCAGGGACTTCAGCAAACCACCTAGACACTACGTTAGTCCCAGATACCATAGCAACACAAGATATAACAACGATCCTAGACGTTACAACAGGTCCAGAGATCACAACAACGCTAGATGTCACTACAACAGCCACAGAGGGTACAGGAACCCAAAATGCCTTTGCACTCCCAAATGTCACGGTAGCGCCAGAAACCACAACAAAAGCAGATGCTGCAGAAGCCACGCATACCACGTCTACCTTAGATTCCACAAAAGCCCCAGATGCCACAGAAACCCCAGATATCACAACAAATTAGAGAGCAGCACCAGGTATCTTAAGAACCCCAGTTTTCACTACAGGGTCAGATGTCAAAAACACCAGAGATTCCACGGAGACTCCAGATATCACAAGAGCTTCAGATGTCACAACAGCCTCAGATACCACAGAAACCCCAGATGTCACAACAGCCTCAGATATCACAGAAATCACAGATGTCACAACAGCGTCAGATGTCACAAAATCCCCTGATTTCACAACAACCTCAGATGCCACAGAAACCCCTGATGTCACAACAGCGTCAGATGTCACAGAAACCCCTGACGTCACAACAAGCTCACATGTCACAGAAACCCCTGATGTCACAACAGCCTCAGATGTCACAGAAACCCCAGATCTCACAACAGCCTCGGATGCCATAGAAAGCCCTGATGCCACAACGGCTTTAGGTGTCACAAGAACCCCTAATGTCACAACAGCGTCAGATGTCACAGAAACCACTTATGTCACAACGGCCTCAGATACCACAGAAACCCCTGATGTCACAACAGCCTCAGATGTCACAGAAACCCCTGATGTCACAACAGTGTCAGATGTCACAAAAACCCCTGATGTCACAACAGCGTCAGATGTCACAGAACCCCCTGATGTCACAACAGCGTCAGAGGTCACAGAAACCGCAGGTATCGCAACAACGGCAGATGTCACCACAGCTGGAGATGCTACAGAAATCCCACATATCTCTACAACTTCAGATGTCACAGTAACCTCAGGTGCCACAAAAATCCCAGATAGCACAACAACTGCAGATTCCACAACAGCGCCAGATGTCACGAAACCTGTTGATGCCATTACAACAACAGAAGGAACAACAACCCCAGCTACTGAAGCAATCATGCATCAAGGTTGGTAGCTGGCTAATTAGTTCCGTTAACCCTTTCGTTTCCAGGAGACGTTGTTTTGATGTAAAAATAGCACTAATGAGAAACAAATCTGCAAGAATTGGTATATCGATCTTGAAAATCTAAAGGGTTCTTCATGCCAAAGAAGTCTGCAGAGTCGTTTTTAATGCTGTTTGTAAGTTTGCTTGGTTGCTATCGCTTCATAGCCCTTGGTTTGTTTTGTAACATAAAGTCACTAAAAACCACATGTCGTCAGTAGATTGTGCTACGTTTATATTATCATTCTTTATCGTGTTTACAGATTTCTTTTCCTACACCATTTTATGTTTCAATTACTTACCCTGGCTAAGCTTATCGTCTTTCTTTGCCTGATGTGAGCACTAAACCACTGTCTCAGAGATTCTAAGTTTATATTATCATTCTTTATCGTGTTTACAGATTTCTTTTCCTACACCATTTTATGTTTCAATTACTTACCGTGGCTAAGCTTATCATCTTTTCTTTATAGCCTGATGTTTCATCCTGTTTATTATAGAACCTGAAACTCAATCCCATATAAGAAAGAAAATAGTAAAGGAAGGATTGGAAAAGGTTATCAAATGTGTGGCAACAGCAACTCATAAACCCGATGTAGCCTGGTACAGAAAGGGGACGAAGCTTGACACCACGGACTGTGCGACTCCAAATGACGTAAGGTGCCAGGGCATTGTTTATGAGGTTTATGAAGAAAGGAAAAAGCCTTTTGCGTTACAGCCTTCTCGAGCTCGCACCATTCAAGTCCTCAAAATACGAAGTGCAGTATATCCGAGAGATCAAGGAAAGTTTGAGTGCGTAGCAACAAACGGCCATGCACCACCTGCTAAGTTAATTATTGACCTGGATGTACGAGGTATGTAAAGCAATTTGAAAAGTCACACATGTCGTTTGCAGGAGCAAAGCACACTACCTGCAATGTTTTCGGGAAGGCTTGTAAAAAACAGATCCATATATTTTGTTTCGGTTTCCTTCCATCTTGAGATCACTAAGAAAATGAATAAATTTTGTGTTCTTCTTTTGTGAAATAAGTGCTAAGATTCCGGGTCCCAAAAAATTATTTTTATCGCCAGTTCTTTGTTAGGAACATTGTCAAAATTCATTAACTATTCATGAGGGTGCAAACCAATCCCAGCACAGTATTCAGATCACATGTACAAAAAGTACCTAGCAACTGTAAACCCCAATACAAATCAAACAATAGAATACACTTTTGATAAACTCCTGCTCAGCTAATTAGTATTTCATTAACTTTTGATACAGATCTCTAGCCCCGGAATCGCATAACCATACGTTTGCATATAATGATTTAGGGATTGTTTTTATTTCACAAGTAGAATGAAACTCGCGTCCGATCTGTAGGATCAGCAATGTCGAAATCATCAAATTTGTAGAGTTGTGGCGCGTATGGCCGTTTACAATGGCTCGCCTATCGGCTCAACATTGTAAACGCCCATGCATACAGATCTCCCGCTCATATTTTATCTACTACATAAAAATTGTTTAACTCATGTTACAAATGACAATTTCTTTACCTGCATGATCGTCATTTCAACATGAAATATGGTGGTTTGCCCGCTTGGTGTATTATACTGCAACAAGTTGAAACTCTCACCCAGAGACTGGTTTTCTTGCCATGCTTCAATCTCGTTCTTAGAACCAGCTTTTCTTTTAGCCAGTAGCAAGGACGTAGACTATGGCCAGTTTTGATTTAAAAGTCCGTGACTTCTGCTCAAAGCTGATTGGAACACAATCGAGAATGAGCCAGAGTCCGCGTTCTTGGTACTGATCAAACAAAAAGCGGGCTCGGATATGAGTAGTGTGCAATTTCTGTTATATACTTAAAACATTTTAAAATGATAACTGTACTGTTACTAGTGATAGGTATTCAGTAGCAAAGTAACACTTGCACAATTCGTAAATGGTGTGCTATCCAAATTTCATTTGTCAGGGACCCATAATCCTCAACAGCATAAACAAGTTTAATCATTGTATGAAACATTCTAGATACAGAATTAATTTTGAAAATTGAAAACTTAAGGTTTTTTTACTTATTCAAGCATTTCATTCACGGCTGATCAAAAGTTTACCCATGTAACTTTATTTCCCAGTTATTTTTGGCGAAACGACGTATCTTGGTTGACCAAAACAATACGCGAGTTCGTGTAACGGAATGAGAGGAAACCTATAACAAAACTGGATGAACTGAACTACTCATTGAATATTTCGATTCTTTTGTATTTTTCTTCTTAACATTATTAATATGCAGATTTTGTTACTGCTAATAAGTTTATTTCAATGTAGCGTGCACAATTCTTTTTCTCAGTCCTGTCAAGAAGCAAACTAATGCTGCAAAACTGTCTTCTTTAACGTTACATAGTTCCACCTAAATTGATAAAAGAGCGAGATGAGATTTTGGTTGGAAACGGCAAGGACTCCATTGTGACCTGTGCAGTGGACAAGGGCAACCCTCTTCCAACTTTCAAGTGGGAATACCAAAATATGGATTGCCCGGATTTTGATGCCGGCAAGTGTCAACCTGTTGAAAAGCAGTGGATGCCAGTCCCTGAGAATGAGATGATGACAACCAAAGAAACCCCGACAAATGAAAGCGTCGTCAAGGTTCAAAGCGATCAAGCTGCTGTACTCTACAGGTGCACAGCGTTCAATAATTTGGGAAGCGACTCTCATGTCATCAAATTCGTCCGACATGGTAAGAAAATGTTACAATGTTATAGGCTTTGACTATTAGTCTTACTCAGCTCTGGGAAAGTTGATAACCCTATTGAGCGATTTTGGAGTGTCGTCAAACCAAAACCAAAGTAATCGCGCTGGCCAATCATAATGGACACAGACAAGCCAGTAAACCAATCGAAACTCGAAGCAAATACATGTAGCCAGCACGAAGTGCGAGAAAACGTGCGTGAGTGAGTGATTGGTTGAAAGTAGCGCGGGTGTTTTTAAACCAATCAAAAGGGGTAGTAAAACCAAAGCAAACGTCATTTACTTTCGACACTCAAGAAATAACCGCTCCTCTAACCAATGAGAGTTTTAACTCGCAATGACTTGACATTTTTATCTAAAATTACTACCCGCTTATTGGGTAGTTATTGGAAATCGAGAATTCTTTTAACAGTTCATCCGACCCCATTTGACTTTATAAACAAGCTAGTCGTAAACTTCCAATCGTAGAAAGTGTCAACAGCAATCCGGTCCCGGGAATCCGGTTGTGTTTCCTCTCTTCTTTTTATGCCGTCATTTTTAAACTGACATTTCTTTCTTACAGAACCACTGGCCTTTGTGAAACAACCACAAAATATTTTAAAAGGATTCATGGGTCAGAAGCTAGTAATAAACTGTTCCACCAATGACGAAGATGCTGTGGTATCCCTTCTGCACAAACGCCACCCATTCGCAGCCTTCGCCGAACGAAAACCCAAAGCAAACAAACTTTTGAAGAAAGGACAAGTGTTTACACTTCTGAATCTTGATCTAAGAGATGCTGGAATATATGCATGTGAAGCAAGCAATCGAGTGAGTGAGACCATTCAGTGGCCAGCTGGTACTGGGTATTTGATTCTCAGTCGAGGTAAAGTGACAATAACTAAATAGAGGGTCTGAATGGGGGTGCTTGAATCTAAGTTGTCAGTTAAAGTTTTAGCCCAGTTCTGCCCATTTTGCAGATCAGGGACCTCAGCTATTAGTTAATAATGCAGATCGTAGATCTCAGCTATCGTTAAAAAAAAAAACGTGTCATTTCTCACCGGCTGATAACATTTTGATCAATTCTTAGCTATATCAGTTAAACCCCATAGTCAAGACCCTTCAAATGGAATGTGTTAACCCAAAGCCTATCTCTTTTGTTTTCCCCCCTTTTCTTATATTTGGTGTCGTTTGACTGTACAGTTACGTTTTTAAGACAATTTATTGCCAACAGAACCTCTGGCTTTCCTTAACTCGCCGCCGATTATTATACGTGGATATCTGGGCCAGAAAGTACTAATAGACTGTTCTACCAATGATGAGGTTGCTACAGTATCCCTTCTACACAAAAATCACCCGCTTGCAGCCTTCACCGAAAGAGAACTCGAAGCAAACAAACTATCAAAGAAAGGACAAGTGTTTTCACTGCTGAATGTTGATCTGAGAGATGCTGGAATATATGCATGTGAGGCAAGGAATCAAGCTAGTCGAGTGATACGGTGGCCACCCGGTACAGGATATTTGGTTCTTATTCGAGGTAAAGTGATAAGTAAGCTACCATGAATACCGTGAATTTCGGGGTTATGATCATCAGCCTTGAACATTCCCTGTCCAAACCCACGTCCAAGCTACTTTAAAAGAAGTACGTTTATCAGTCAAAAACGGTTCATCTGGCTGTTTTCGTCTTCATGAAAATACTCCCAGGCGCTACAAAGGCAGTCTAGTAAACAGTCGACATAAGACGTAGGTACGCACGTCTTAATGTAAAACATACTTAGCATTCTTTTTTCCCAGAAGCGGCGATCCTTTTGGTCAGCAACCGGAATCACGACCTCTGATCGGTTCCGACCCGGCTAGAGGTCGTGGAATAAGGGTCAACTGGGGATCGTTTTTTTTTTTTTTTTTTTGCAGTAAAAACTGCAGTCGAACCTTATTAGAACAAATACGTAAGGGGCAGAGATTGAGGGCCCGTATTATAGAGGTTTCAAAGAGAGGTACTTTCGACTGTGCCGCATTATTTATAGAACTTTTATTCTTTAGAAAAAAAGAAGCGAGGACTGTTTTCGTACTTGTTATTCGTAAGGTTCAAACGGAATTCCTATAATGTCTCACCCCCGGGGGGCCCCCCCCCCCCAACCTTATATTTCTAATAATAATAACTTGCTTTTTTTCTCGCATGCAGCTGAATTACCACGACACTTTGTCCTGAGACCGACGACGGCAGTCAGTGTACCACGAGGACAGGAAGCAGAAGTGATATGTGAATCAGAGGGTGTATCCATAATTAAGCTAAAGTGGAAACGACAGACCAACAAAGGGGATGTGTCCGTCCCAGACAACATGGTGACTATCGTTAGAGACTGGGCCAACAATCGAGTCAGTGCTACCTTAAAGATTACCAATGCTCAACCGCAAGATAGTGGCGTGTACAAATGTGTGTTGATGGCTTTTGACAAGACAGATTACAAGCTGACTAGAATACTAGTCAAAGGTACTTGAAATTTAAGGCCTATTCCTTTGTAAATTTTGTAAACTTCACTTTGACTGTCACGAGGGTAGTACATACGCAAGTAACACAAGTGCGCGTGTCACTAATTACAAGGAACGAAGGTTTCCAGTTTTTGCATTCTTAAGTATATTGCAGATTTTTAGCAAACACCTCCTTGCTTCTACATACAATGAATACTTATCGCAAAAAATAAAACGATCCCGAGTTATATCATCACAAGTAATTATTAGTCTCAATTTGACTTTATTAAAGGTAAAATGGTTCATCTACTCTAGCAACGTCGATAGCAACGTTTCTTAGTCGGAAACTCTCTACAAGTATATATACTGTTTATCTGCTTGAACCTGTTTCACTCTCTTATCAATAACCAAGGCTTTTGTTTTTCATTTTAAACAGAGCCCCTGACATTCCTTATGCAACCGAAGATTATTTTACACGGATACATGGGCCAGAATCTACAAATAAACTGTTCCACCAATGACGAGAAAGCTACAGTGTCCCTTCTTCACAGACGTCACTTACTTGGATCCTTCACCAAGCGAAAACTTGAAGAAAATAAACTTTCCATGAAAGAGCAAGTGATTACACTTCTGAATCTTGATCTAAGAGATGTTGGAATGTACTCATGTGAGGCAAACGATAAAGCAAATAACAGCATTCGATGGCCTGTTGGTACAGGGTATTTGCTACTCAGTCGAGGTAAGGTGAAACAAAATACAAACTCAAAGGCATATTATTCTACGTTTAGACCAGTCATCTTACATGAAGTAGAGTTTGCCATGGCGGTACCGATTGCGGTTAACTACTCATTTGAGCCAGTTGAAAGTAAACTGCATTTGCTTTGGTTTTTTTTTTTCTAACTTTTAATTTCAGTTTTTTTTTAACTTTCCTTTTTCTTATAGCGAACATTTATTGAACAGTTCAAAACCTAATTGTACATTTAGTTAGCTATTTACAACCACGAATAAACAAAAGGACAGGCTTCAGACTTTCACTCACTTGTATTAGCCATTTTCATAGATCTCAGAGTATATCTTGAAAGACTACCCTTTGTATAATATTAAATTAATATTTTGTAATTTTTCTTAAATGCATTTTTTTTATGAGAATTTGCTTAGTTCGGACTTTTTGTACTACAGGTTTGTATTGCGTTATAAAAGGTAAATTAAGATTCAATTGAGGGCCTACTTCCAGTGTTCAAAATTAACTCGGAGATTCTTTGACTAGTTTCTGGGTAACCTCTCTCGATAAAATGTACTGGAAGTTTGTTTTTTTCACCTCGTTCCCAGGGCTTTTCTTGGTCGGGTTTTCTCATCAAATTTTATTTAAAGAGTAATTTGTTCAGATAAGCAGCCAGGCGTCCCCATACTCCTTTATAATACCTTAGCTTACTTCTTGAGGGAAGCACGTGGAGGAGAGGGTTCTGAAATGTTTCAGTGTTCTTGTAATGGGTTCTCTGTGAAGCACTGATTAGATGATGGACTTGGCCATTTTAGGCAGGGCAGTTTAAACCACGTGTGTAGGTACCAAAGTTGTTTGTCAAATGCACCGAGTCTTATTGTTTCCTTGTCGTTTGACTGAAGTCCATAAAATCGATCAAATTTTTAACATTCTATGTCCAGTGGGAATTGGATTTGCCAGTCAAACATTACACGACCTCTGTTTTCGTTTGAATGTTGATCCTTCGTCATCATCTCGATAAAAACTAGACATAACTTTGACCACGCCCCACTTGACGCCATCACGGAGATAATATGTTTGCTTTGGTTTTGCATTACTACGCTGGTACCTTCCGGATTAGCTTATAATATCAGTTAATATGTCACCTGGTCACGCCAGCGGGGCAGGTAAATGCCACGAAATAGCTTTGGTGGCTCGCGCAACGTTTTCCTGTGTTTCAGTACCAACTACAATGTATTTTGTTCGAGTTAATTGATTGCATTCACTGTTAACTTTTCTTTATCCTTTAACTAGTGATTTTTTGGCCAAATAGTAGTTAACTTTGTTTTTTTGGCCAATTGTCAGTTAACTGTTACACCCCATTAGACCCTCGAAGAAGTTTGCCAGCTATAGGTAGATAATCTGATACTTTCTTTCCATATGCATCTTCAATTCGCGAGCTTAATGTAGCCCCGTTCAGGTGAAAGTGAAATGAGTGGATAACATACGAACGAGCGAACAAACGATGGAAAGGTCGAAACGGATGAATGAATGGCACTGATGTTTTTACAACCATAGCGGAATTTGTCTTCATTTAGAGCTTTCTATGGTGTCAATTCTCTGGCCCTTGAAAGTGATTAGTCAGTTTCGTGGTGATGTTGTTGGTTAGTCAAATGAATATAATTAATTATTTTTGATCTCGTTCCGTCTCTGTCGATTAATTCTAGTCCAAAATGTTTGTCCATTGTATTTGAGGTCACAGTTCGCTCGTAGGGGTTTTAAACGGGTCTTTTCTATATAAGTGGAGGCTGTTGTTGGCATCAGTTGAGAGTAGCCTGCGAATACAGCCGCTTCTCTTAATTCTTTCCTGTAAACACTAGACCGGCCTGGAGCAAAGAGGGGCTGTATTTGCAGGCTAGGTTGAGCGTTGCTTGTTCTAAATTAGTGTGCGAGCGTTAATCTACAGTCAGTCGCTTTTAAACTAATACATAATAAAATAATCTTGCTTTATTATCAATTTGTAGCGAGGCTACCTGATTATTTCGTGCTGAAACCAGAAAAGCCGATCATTGTACTAAAAGGTCAAGATGCCAACGTCACATGTGAATCGGAAGGTGTATCAGTAACTAAGCTACAATGGAAA
Organism: Oculina patagonica; assembly: GCF_052425735.1. Classification (NCBI taxonomy): domain Eukaryota; kingdom Metazoa; phylum Cnidaria; class Anthozoa; order Scleractinia; family Oculinidae; genus Oculina; species Oculina patagonica. The sequence continues at coordinate 10,197,385 of NC_135762.1, forward strand.
AAGCAAACTGACTCAGGCGATGTGTCTGTCCCAGACGGCATGGTCACTATTGTGAAAGACAGGTCCACCAACCGAGTTAGAGCCATCCTCAAGATTACAAATGCTGAAATGAAAGACGACGGAGTCTACAAATGTGTCCTGAGAGTTTTTGAAAAGACAGGTTATAGGTTAACCAGGATCGTGATTGAAAATAACTAAAGAGCGTAGAAACTGCTTTTATATCATTTTATGGCATTAAAAGTCTTTTCAGTAACTTCATAATGATTGCCATAACTCCCTTAAAAGACTAGTTCTGAGAATTTGGTAAAAAAAGTCTCAAACTATGTGCAAGCTTATTAGTGGCTTTATCTTAGCTTACATAAGCGCTATATGTTGCGATAGACAACTTTGACTGACATCCGTACCTTGAAAGCAAAAGCAAGTAGGTTTTCGCATTAACACGCGATCGTAATCGATTATATCAAATATGATATCAATTAATCAGATACCCATCGCTAGTAAACTTGGCATTGTTATACATCCCATACTTGAGCTTTGTACCCCATTATCTTATCAGGGTGTATTTTAAACATTATAATATTACCTTGGTTGTTACATTTTGCTAATTATGCAGTTGCTTTATACAAAAATATGTTTTAATATCTACTATTAGTTATTTCGCGATCTGCATCATTTGAAATATTATAAGAAGGTGCACGATGTTCGTGTACAAACAGATAATAATTGCTTCCTGGTATGTTGTTCTATGTGACTTATATTCGTTTTTACGGAGAATTTTAAGAGCTGAATAAAGGCGACAACCTGGAAATAACGAAACAAGCCATGATTGATTTAAGAAGTGCCGAATCATTGGTGTAATCAAAATGTCAAGAAAACTTTGGCGACCAGACTCGGGAACATTTATTACATTTTTTGATTTGAATTCCCGAAGGAATGGGTCGACAAGTTACGCTGCTTATTTGCCACAGAAAGTTCCATTTATTTCAGAATACCGTAAGTCCGTAAGCCATTTTGATAAGAATGAGTGCTTTGACATACGTATGCTTAACGCAGAATGTGATTGGCTGCGGCAAATTGCCAAACATCGTACAAATCTAGGGGAGCTTAAAATCAAAATCGATTTTTGCCTGCGATTTTCCACATTGCATGTAGAGCATTTAATTCGCGATTTAGTTCTATTCGAGATTATGGATTTCCCTTCGAAATCGTACGCTGATGCGGTGAAAGGACACAGATCACGGATCACACACTTCAGGATCAATCCACAAACAAATTTCCGAGGCTGGAAAGTTGCTGTAGAATACATCTCTCTAATTTCTCTTTCGTTAATCGGGGGGATGACTCGTTTTATTAGAGCAGTTTTCAATTGATTGTCGTAAAACCAAAACCAAAGCAATAACTCTGGCCAATCACAAAGGACATAGGCAATCCAGTGAACCAATCAAAACTCGAAGCAAATAAATGTAGCTGGCACAAAGCGCGGGAAAACGTGCGCGAGCTAGTCACGATTGGTTTGGGTTTTACTTCTGATTGGCTAAGAAAGTGGCGCGAGATTTTTAAGCCAATCACTAAGCGCAGTAATTCAAAACCAAAGCAAACGCAATTTACTTTCGACACTCAAGTGAAAACCGCTCTATGTTATATCAATAGACCATATTCGTATTCTTGGTATTGGACTGGAAAAAGAGAAAATAAGGGGACCCCTTCTTCTGACTGGAACTAGCTTGTAAAGGCGCCTGAAAGGAGGCTGATGTGGGGGAATATCATTAAAAAGACCTACTTGTCATTTGCCTCCCACGCAGTCATTCTTAGGGGCGATCGATGCATTTGAAAAGATTACACGCATAAGCCTCCATTTCAGGCTAGTTCCAGTCCAATACCGAGAATACGAATATGGTCTATTGTCTATGATGAATTTGTCAGGATTTTTCAAGCTGCGTTGATCGCGACGCAATTTCTGACAATAAGCAATTAAAGAAAGACAATTTCAGGTTTGGAAACATTTTCGTCTCCCAAAACTTTTTGCTGTAGTCTATCCATTCTACGTGTAGTCCAGAAGGTGACCAGACAATATAGTCGCACTATTTGTACCTGATAAAGTGAAGGTGGCCTTGCACTTGATAGATATGATGGTGATTCTTTTTCAGTTGAAGTTTCCCAGCCGAGATCACTTCGTCTCAAGCAGAGAGTAACCATACCCCTCTTTCCTTACCGCAGAATATGGGCACTTTTCTTCAGTTAGTCCTTTGGCGACACCATTGATAACAACTACACCATCAGGAGGAGCGCAAAGTAGCCATGCTCTTTACAATAAAAAAAGCCCGGCAGTATTCTTCAATAGCAATTTCCTCGTGGTCTTTAAAAGAATCACTGCAAAGAATCACTCGAGATAGACTTTGGGTAAATATTTCTTTGACTAATCTTGTTCATGGAGTTGGTTTTTAGTGCAGAACGCACTATTGTGATGGTTTGGTGGGTTGGCGTCTGCTAAACCCCTAAACCACTAAGCCACTAAACCGCTAACGCGGTGTAAACTTTTAATCACTAATTAATTAATTAATATCAAATAATTAATTATTTCTGTAAAGGGGGAGGGGATGGAGAAATCCTGACCTTGTGCCCTTGGTAAAACGGGGAGTATATTTACGACACTTACAATTGAAGAACTCAAGGTATATATTTGTTTCCGAAAGCACTATGCTCTCATTGTGGTACAATTCTCTCTGGAACAAAATATTTTGTGCTAAACGCATGCGCAGATCAGTCTACATCACGAACATTGCGTGTTTCTTCTGCAGAAGGATTCGTGTAGACTCCGTGGCGCCAAGTTAAAACGACAAATTCAGTAATTGAATTAAACACTAAGGCGTCATAGTGGTTCATGTGAAATAATTCTTGATATGGCAACGCTGTTTTCTTAGAAAAGGTGATCTAGCATCTCATAATCAATTGATAATATCTGTGTTATAATCAATGTCGCCTTGTTTGCAGAAAATAAATCACGTTACCATATCATCATGTTACATCCGTTTTCGACAAAAACAAAAGTGTAATGTTACGTAATGTTACATGTTTTTGACAAAAACAAAAGTATCTCGTTTGCTGTTTCTCGTTTGCTGAAATTCAAGCTATCGAAATTTAAAATAACAGGGACGTGTTTAGAAATTTTGTATTAAAGCCTAACGTGGTGTGCTTTTCAATGCGGTAGAATTCCTGTAGAATCCGTGGCGTTAATTTAATTAAACTTAAACATCACAGCGATCTGCGAGAAAAACAACAGTATCATATTACATCCGTCACTTTCTTTCCTTTGATTTGTTCTCCATCGGTTGAACTAATCTCCGTTTTATTTTGTAAAACCTCTTCCTCGTTGTTTGAACATGCTTTCGTGACGGTTCCGACATTTCTTGAAAGAAATCTTCACACGTGCTTTTCGGCTTCATGCTTGAGTGAGCGTGTGACGTGTTCACCAGACCGTGGCGAGAGCATGATCTGGCGCACAAAATGCTTTAGCGATAATTTCGGGGAAAAAGCCGCAATCTTTAGCGACAATTTTGGGGGGGGGAAAGTCGCAATTTCGACATTTTATGCTTTGTAATTCATAGTTTGTGCTCTGCTCGTGCACTGTTCTGAAAATTTGTGTCTAAATGCTGAAGGAGACAATGCGGTATGATTCTTGTAGAATCCGTGGCGTTAATTTAGTTAGACTTAAACGCATCACAGCAGTCTAAGAGAAAAACAAAGGTATCATATTACAAACCTTTCGACGAAAAGCACAAATATCACATTTGCTGCTTCAATACTGAACTGAAAGGTGAACTCATTTGACTTATTCTCAAGCGAAATTACCCTGGAAAATTATTATCATGCTGTCGATTGATTGACCATAATGCATTCTGCACTGTCCTTTGAGTCTCTGAGCCTTCTTTTGCAAAGCTTCCCCGAGATGCCGTAAGCCTCTGCTTTCACATTTTGTGCCAAATTGAACAATCACTTTGCCGCCTTGTCTCGACCTCTATCTTGTTTATTTCATCGGCAGACAAATTGATTCGTTCGGTTTTCTCCGGGCACATTTTATGTAGCTTGTCAGTCTCCATTTCCACCTGCTGAGCGTTGTCTTCATAGTCGCTTTGAGAGCACGCACTGGTTGCCAGGGTCGCTTTAGATTTTCTCCGGTTTTCTCTTTTCCGCATCTTCTCAATATTGTTACCATAGCATTCCAGCACTGTGCCTGGTTTCTCACCAATGATCCAATCCCATTTTTTTTTTTTTGCCAACCTGCTCCGTGTCGATAGGAAAGTCTCGATTCATAACATCTAAATGTGAGAGAAAATGATGCAATTAGTGAATTTTGTTACCTGTATATGGAAGACCATTGTCGACGATGTGGCGCTAGTGTCTTCTACAAGAGATCAACTACAGCGAAAATCATCAGACCTCTCGATCGGTTGCTGCCAAACAACTGGGCTTGAACATGATCAGCAGGAAGAAGACCAGGACAATGCAGCTTACAGATACACCATTACCAGTGAATTGGAGAATGAAGATTTGGAAGAAGTAGAGAAATTTACCTACCTGGGAAGTGTTATGACAAAAAGCAATGCCACGGTTAAGAACATTACCAACCGTCTCTAGAATGCCAAATCATCATTTGTCCAATTGAATAAAGTATGGAGGTCACCAAACATCAGTAAAAAAACAAGATAAAGATCTATAACAGCAATGTCTTGTCAGTGCTACTGTATGGTGCAGAATGCTGGAAGGTTACACAAAGAGACAGCCAGAGTCCGTCAGGTTTCCACACATCATGCCTGAGAAGGATATGCAGGATATATTGGCACCAGAAGATCACAAACAAGAAACTCTATCACAGGACACGACAACGGGTCATAAAGCAAAGAAGATGGAGGTGGCTTGGGCATGTTAGCAGGAAAGACCGAGATAGCATAACCAGACTGCCTTAAGGTGGACCTCAGATAGCAGAAGAAGGAAGAAAGGACGTCCACGAGAGACTTGGAGGAGGACGATCGAGGCAGAAATGAAAACGGCAGGAAACACGTAGAAAGAACTTGAGAAGGCAGCCATGGAAAGGGAGCAATGGAAATCTCTGGTCTCAGCCTTATGTGCCTCTTAGGCGCGAAGTTATCATATGCCTATTCCTGTGGAGCTGGCGAGTGTAGGGTCTCTTACCTATTGAATCAGAATAATAATTTCAACTCCTTCAACTGAAGAAAAATTTCGCAACCTCGGAAATAAAATTAATAATAAAAAGCTAAATTACAAATAAGCTCTTCACCCAGTCTGTTCACAATATAGCGTGAAAAACTGACTCTTGGCATGTTTGTTAACTAATATTGTGTCATCGCCAAGAACGCGACAAGGAAAAACACAAAAAGAAAGGAAAATAAAAAGGTTTTGCAATTTCCTTTTCCTGTGTATAAAAAAAAAAAAATTGAAAATTGCTTTGCTTTCGAATGATACGCTAGCTTATCCACGATTTTACAAAAATAAATCTAGCTAAGCTTATCTATGTTAAGGTGTAGAAAGTGTAAATGTTTAATTTTAGGGAGTTGATAATAAAATGCAGTCTAACTAAAGAACTTGCGAAATCGTGGAAATATTTTGAATTTTCCAGATAATGCGTAATGCGTCGGAGCTTATCGCCGTGACGTCATGAGTCAAGGTAAAACCAAACTGGCTCATGATTGGCTGCGGTCAACACACCTCAACATGCTGCACTTCCTGTGAAATACGAACTTCGAGTCAGAGACACTGCTGAAGAACAAGAACGCGCTGAATTGCGAGAATTTTTAAAAAGAAAAAACGACTTATTCTTAAAAAGAAAATTCAGAGCTAATCAGTTAGTAATTATTCTGTGAAATATCGACGCGAAGAAAGGAAAAGAACCGCCTTCGTTCCGCCATTTTGTTTAAAAATGGCGGCATCGTCGCTGGAGTGTATCAGGGCGCTCCTTGTTTGTGGCCTCATCTCTTGTGCTTTTCTTGTTTTAACGGCTCCAGGTATGTATATTACTGTTTTATCAAACAAGATTGCCTTTGTCTTCACGTACATGTGAGATGACGATATTTATGAAAAAAAAAAATACAATTTTGAGTTAAATACATGTGCATGCATGTAGAAATTAAGTTTACAACTTCACCATACGTTAGGTAAACGTTCATCGTTGCGAAGAAACAAATTTAAATATTATTCCAAACCTATTTCATCGTTTAACGTGGGAGATCTGTACTGTAATGTCTGTATTATTGTAAAAGGAAAACATAAGCTTTACATAACGGCTATATAGCGTCGATCAATATGAACAAGTCAGAATGTCATTTAGGTCTCTGTTTGAGCGATAACATCGATGTTGACAATCATTCCAATCTTGGGTTTGTTCCGCAGGTTCAGGCAAGCGGGAATTTTATCTTGTGATTCATTCTGCCCAGTTGTAAATGTGAATTTTTTTTTAAAAAAAAATCCATCTGTTAGTGGAAATAATAAGCATTTTGTTCATATTTTGTGGTCTTGAAATGTAAGAATTTACTAGCTTGCCCACCCTTTTGGCCTTTGGACTAAAAATAATAAGCTTAAAGTATTTCTACTTCCTTTCCGTTCGGATTTTCTTGGAGCAGATAAGAGAGATTTTTATTTCGAGCCACTCCTGCTGTACACATGTCAGAAAACGTAGACACCATGTTGTTTTACACTGTGATTTGACTGAAAGTATTTAAAAATCAACAAGTCTTTTGTTTTGCAAAATTATGCATGCATCCTTGTTGTTCTGGGAAAACTTACTTCAGTTGTTAAGTTAATCAGTATAAGATTAACGTGCCCTGCTGTTAATAACAAGAAAGTAGTTAAATCTATTTTGCTAAGAGTCTGAACAGTTGAATAGGGTTACATCTCTTCCAAAAAGACAACCTGTCTTATGGCCAATTATTCTCTGTCAATTTCGCGGTTTAAGGAGGCTCACAATAGTTTTTAGGTCGCTTGAGGCCTGGGTCCAAACCTCGCGAATCACGCGCGTAACTCGCGGGATTTTTCGGCCATGAAAAAGACAAACAAACATGGCGGCACGTAAATTTTTTGTCGAAGTCTATTTTTATCAGTTTTTAGAGAAAATCGCGTTTTCACGACATTTTTAGTCGCAAAGAGTCTTTATTGTTACTATTAGGTGAAGAAAAAAATGTTCGCCGATCAGCATACATGGTGCCGAGGAGAAAATTTATGTACGCGCTGCGATCGATCAATTAGATCCCGGAGTACAGTAGACTTCCAACCAAACCTACGAAATTCCCGAAACTAAAGCATGCAATAAACGTTTACTTCTCTATCTTTCCTTGGGCGGCTTTGTCTGTGGCTTTAGTTTAGTTCATTTATAAACAGCACTTTGATTTACAGGTCAGCTTAACTGATAACGCCGTGACGTAATGAGTCAAGGTAAAACCAAACTGGCTCCTGATTGGCTGAGGTCAACACACCTAAACATACTGCACTTCCTGTGAAATACGAACTTCGAGTCAGAGACACTGCTGAAGAACAAGAACGCCCTGAATTGCGAGAATTTTTAAAAAGAAAAAAACGACTTATTCGTAAAAAGAAAATTCAGAGCTAATCAGTTAGTATTTATTCTGTGAAATATCGACGCGGAGAAAGGAAAAGAACTGCCTTCGTCCACCATTTTGTTTAAAAATGGCAGCATCGTCGCTGGAGTGTATCAGGGCGCTCCTTGCTTGTAGCCTCGTGTCTTGTGCTTTTCTTGTTTTAACGGCTCCAGGTATGTATATCACTGTTTAATCAAACAAGATTGCCTTTGTCTTCACGTACATGTGAGATGACGATATTTATGAAAAAAAATATACAATTTTGAGTTAAATAAATGTGCATGCATGTAGAAATTAAGTTTACAACTTCACCATACGTTAGGTAAACGTTCATCGTTGCGAAGAAACAAATTTAAATATTATTCCAAACCTATTTCATCGTTCATCTGTACTGTCTGTATTAATTATTGTGAAGGAAATCACAAGCTTTACATAACGGCTATATAGCGTCGATCAATATGAACAAGTCAGAATGTCATTTAGGTCTCTGTTTGAGCGATAACATCGATGTTGACAATCATTCCAATCTTGGGTTTGTTCCGCAGGTTCAGGCAAGCGGGAATTTTATCTTGTGATTCATTCTGCCCAGTTGTAAATGTGAATTTTTTTTAAAAAAAATCCATCTGTCAGTGGAAATAATAAGCATTTTGTTCATATTTTGTGGTCTTGAAATGTAAGAATTTACTAGCTTGCCCACCCTTTTGGCCTTTTGACTAAAAATAAGCTTAAAGTAAGCTTATTTCTACTTCCTTTCCGTTCGGATTTTCTTGGAGCAGATAAGAGAGATTTTTCTTTCGAGCCACTCCTGTTGTACACATGTCAGAAAACGTAGACACCATGTTGTTTTACACTGTGATTTGACTGAAAGTGTTTAAAAATCAGCAAGTCTTTTGTTTTGCAAAATTATGCATGCATCCTTGTTGTTCTGGGAAGACTTACTTCAGTTGTTAAGTTAATTATAAGATTAACGTGCCCTGCTGTTAATAACAAGAAAGTAGTTAAATCTATTTTGCTAAGAGTCTGAACAGTTGAATAGGGTTACATCTCTTCCAAAAAAGACAACCTGTCTTATGGCCAATTATTCTCTGTCAATTTCGCGGTTTAAGGAGGCTCGCAATAGTTTTAAGGTCGCTTGAGGCCTGGGTCCAAACCTCGCGAATCACGCGCGTAACTCGCGGGATTTTTCGGCCATGAAAAAGACAAACAAACATGGCGGCACGTAAATTTTTTGTCGAAGTCTATTTTTATCCAGTTTTCAGAGAAAATCGCGTTTTCACGACATTTTTAGTCGCAAAGAGTCTTTATTGTTACTATTAGGTGAAGAAAAAAATGTTCGCCGATCAGCATACATGGTGCCGAGGAGAAAATTTTATGTACGCGCTGCGATCGATCAACTAGATCCCGGAGTAGACTTCCAACCAAACCTACGAAATTCCCGAAACTAAAGCATGCAATATACGTTTACTTCTCTATCTTTCCTTGGGCGGCTTTGTCTGTGGCTTTAGTTTAGTTCATTTATAAACAGCACTTTGATTTACAGGTCAACTTAACTGATAAATATGAAAACGAGCAAGCGACTCTTCTAAGCAAATCGAGGGCGTATTGGCCAGCGGACAACGTTTACACATGCGAAAGATGGGATCTTGTAAAGGCCAGATTTTAAAACGCACGTGGGTCACGCGTGACTTTTCTTGAAACGCAAAGTAATTTAACTGAAAAACAAGTCCGGTGACCCCACTTTTTTAATTCAAAATTAGGTAATGTGGCCTGAGAGAAAACTACAGGTGAAATTTAAAAAAAATTCTCTGGACCGGATTTTTAGCCAGTCAAAAATTACGGTTTTGAGTAATTACATAAAATCTGCTCCAGAGAATTTTTTTAAACTCTTTATAATTGCTCCCCTTTTTATGTAGAATTGGATAAAATTCAGAAAAATAGGGGTCACCGAGTTATTTTTTGCGCTATTACCGTTAGAAGCTCCATGATGGCTCCTATTTACACCCATATCCTGTTGCTATTGTAACAGGTGATGACGTCATATGATTTCGGTTCACTGGCGATCAAGCTACTAGCTATTCCCAAGAAATTGTAAAAAGAAATGTTATTTCCTTTTATTGAATCCCTTAAATGTAAAAGTGCTAGAAATCCTTAAAACTATTGTGAGCCCCCTTAAGCCAGTTTTGAGTATAAGTAAATAAGTACTTTATTTTAAAAACACATATCACCAATGAGCCCAGGCCTCGTTGGCTACATGCGGCTACATTCCTATTTTTCCCCATTTTTTGCGAGTTGTCCGTCAAGAAATTACGGTGATCTCGGTCTTTAGGAGAAAACGAAAACTTTTTGTGGTCTTAGAAGAACAAAATATTGCAGTTTGTAGGATGTTTGACCCCCTATAATAGACCCTCTTATTCAAGACAGGTTGCGCTAAAACTTCTCAAAATTTTTCTTGCTCTCTAATTATATGAAAGCAAAATAGTTCTGTCCCTCACAAATCTTTTGTGTTGCCAATCAAGGTTGCACTAGAAAAATATGATGTGGAAAAACTATGTTAAGGGTGTACTGTACAATGACCAATTTACTCTGTGATGCACGCTGAGAGGGAATCATGGTAGTTGTAAACATCTTTGCCGAGTCTAACCTATGTTTTGATGAATACAACTACCCCATTTTCCTGCAGGCGCACCTCCTAGACAGTGTTCTCTTTATCAGGCGGTAACCCTTACCGGTAGAATTAATCGCTTGTAACACAACTCTTTACCGCCTAGGGCCGCTAACAAATCTCGAAAATTCAACAGGTAAATAACAAAGTAACACCACTCGTTTCACCTTCGTAGTCATGATCGAAAATATAAAATAACAGATTGAGAATAAACAGCAACAAATGTAATATTCATTTACGAATTTGCGCTAGTATTCAATATTCTTTATTTCCATTTTCTTTCCGATTCTCTGAGGGCTGATACCTATCGAAGAAAGAGCAAGCTTTGCTTGTCTTTCTCACTTCTCGACAAGTGCACTGCACGTCTGTTGTTGCACAGTTTCTATGATGAATCCCACAATGAACAGCAGCAATCCTTAATTGCTGTCCTTTCACTTTGTTCGTTGAAAATGAAAACAATTACAAAGGCAAAGAGGTAACAAATAATTTCAGAAGTGAGAGATATTACTTACATATAATAGTTTAGTTTTCAAAAACATGCAAAATGCAGAGAATAGTTGATTGTTTAGTTGACCGTAGCTGACGCGTGGTGAAGACAAAGGCAGCTTTTGTTGTCTTCTCATTCTTCTCATAATTTCGTAAGTATTTAAAAAGCAAAATCCAGACAACAGGTTAAAAGAAGCATTGAGAATACAACTTTTCAACAATGCTGTCATGAATGTTGAGTATTTGAAGCAAAAAAAAAAAAAAAAGAGCTGCAGCAATTCGTAGCAGAGACGAAACAGGACCATCGATTTTTTCAAGTAGAACGTCATGTAAGGGACAGCAAATGTATCCCCTTAAAACAACAGAAGATAATCTTATGCAATTTATCTTAGGCTGTATAGCAGGCAAAAGAGGTCTGCAAGGCCATAATAAAGTTGTCATGAAATAAAATTCGACCAGCATTTCAATTTTGGATAACATTCTGTTCCATGTACCCGTAGGTAAACTAGAAAATGGCTGGGATTTACCAGAATTTTTTTTAACAGTTTGAAAAGTTTTCTTACCTGCTGTGCTGATTACTAGGGAAAACACTGCATAGAGGGAATCAGGCATTGGCAGTCCAGACCACCTTATTTTGTTTATGGAGTCAGTTCTGCAAATTAACTTTCTCTCTCACTGTACACTGTAATTTGTAACTGTTTTTCTACTCATCAATGTTTGTTGACTGTAGGTGCTGGGGCGCTGAAATTTCTCAATCCACCAGCCATTGTATTGCAGGGCTTCTTGGGCTTAAACATCGATATAAACTGCACAACTGATAATCCAAATGCTACAGTCTCCCTCTTGCACACCAAAAATTTCGTAACTTGGACTGAAAGAACTGTCGAGCCAAATAAACTAATTTTGAATGGACAAGTTTTCACCCTGCTGTACCTAGTTGTTGGTGATGGTGGAAGGTATAACTGCAAAGCAACAGCTGGAAGCCAAACTATTCGCTGGCCAATGTCCTCTGGCTACATGATACTTCAGTCAGGTGAGCAAATTACACAAAATCAGCTGATTTTTGCCTCTCACTGGTCAACTATCAACAGCGGATAGAAACTGAGAGCGAATCTAATTATTATTTTTTAGCACAACCAAAAGAGACCAATCTGTTTAACAAAAAAAAAAAAAAAATCAGGGAAAGTGGATTAGTTTTGGCTTGCACTTGGTCCGGGGCAGCCTTATACCACACCCCACCCCCCTCCTCCCCAGTCTCACCCCACTCCATTTAATATTACAGTTTTGCTTCAAACGCTCCTTTAATTGTTTTGGCGTTTTAAGACCCTCCTCCTGCAAGGAATTCCAATTGATGACCCTTAGTGTGACCTTTGTGGTTTGGATATTTTCTTGAACCACACATTCCACAAACACTCTTTGGATGTGATAACAGTTATTATAAACACGCTTGCCAAAAAATCAGTCACAAAATAAATTTATTTTAAAACAAAAATTTTATTGATCTTGCTTTGCTTTTATCACGAGAAGTGTACATGTAAGCCATACAGTAGTTAAAAATTGTCTTACATGTGCATGGATGCTGCTGAATTGTGTCTCTGTTGATGCCCAACTGAAGAAAAGGCAGTATTCTACAACATGTACATTGCCAAAATATTTTTATTAGCAACAAAATAATATTGCTGTTGAAGGATGTGATCATGCTGTTGAGAAATATAATAAAGATTGACAACTTTTCTGTACATTACAAACAAGATGGTGTCCAAACGAGCTCTTGGCCTCTGCTGCCCAGCCCACTACTCCAGCTACATGTATCTTGCCTACTAATTTGAAACATTTTGACTTGGCTGTATGAATACATAGATTCACTATATATGTATATTATACATGTACAGTACATGTTTGTGTGCACAATTATTTACATTTTTATCATTAATTTTTTGCAGTGTGATGTGACTTTTGCAGTACTGCTTACAAATGTTCATGGTGTGCTGCAATTGCTATAATTTTTATAATTAAACAATGTGTCGTTACTTTTTTTACTTTATAGGAGCATTGCCAAAGCATTTCCAATTGGTCCCTAACATTGCACTGATTCTGTTGCGAGGAGGAGATGGACAAATTTTGTGTGAAGCTCAAGGTACCACAGTTAGCAAGCTTCAGTGGAAAAAGATAACTGCCTCAGGAGAGGAAAATGTCCCAGACAGTAAGGTCACTAATGCTGTTGATACGACCAAAAATTTAGTGAAGGCTATTCTAAAGATTACAAATGCTCAAACCCAAGATGCTGGTGAATACAAATGTGTGCTGACGGCCTATAGCAAGACGGATCATAGGCTGATAAGTATACGAGTTGATGGTAAGTTTGTGTTATGTGAATAGACACTTTTACAGTTGCCTGCCAAGTGACCTGGCCTTGGAATGGTAGTGAGGCTGGAGGTGACCTGTCACTGCTTTTGTTGTGTAAATCATGTTGTTCTGCCGCTAACCAGTCATCATTTACATAATAAAGCAGAGAGGTTTGTATCAATGCAAGGTTACCTCCAGCCTCACTACCATTCAAAAGCTAGGTCGCTTTGCAGGCAGCTGTAAAATGGACTATTGTAGAAGGTCATAGACAGAAAGATCAATTGTTCAACTTAGCATGCATGCAAACGGGCACCATGGATGTTGAATTAGGGATGCTGCTAAGGGCCAGCTGCTAGTTTAAATTCACCGGCTAAGGGAGAACTTAAATCTGGCTGAAAATTCAGACAAAAAGAAAGACCTGGGTAAACTTTTAGAGCTGTAAGCCAGAGAAGCCAGCTGGACTTGATAATGAGCCAGCTTAGTGTTTTTTTTTTATCTACGTATTTTTACAACCCTGGTGAATGTGACAAAATAGCCGGCTTTGTTTAAGCCTGCTGTTGTAAATACAAAATGTTGTGGTTTAATTTTTATTTTTTATTTTCGTTTGTTTCAGATCAAGATGATCATAAGGAGACAATGAAAAAATGAAAATCAAACCAGTTTGAAAAATTTTAAACCAAAGATAAATTTACCTCCATTTGCATTGATATAGGATGTCAAATTAGAAAACAACTGTACATAGATGTTTAAAAAATAATATCCATCAATCAAAGTTTGAAGGGGTTTTCTGTGTCGTTTGAGCTATCACGAAAGTGAATTGGTGATAAATAAATTTTATTCTGTGGCCAAAATCCTTAACGTTTTTTTTTAAATTGACAGGTGCAGATTAAACCCTTTTGTAGCTAAGTTGTCATAAAGGGCTTTCTCTAAACCATCGGAATACACACATAGAAGGTGTCGGCGTGAGGTGCTGGGATCAAATCCTCCTCCCTGCCACTAGATAGATTTGTGTTTGGTTGTCCTGAATTTAACTCCTCTACGCTTTGTAAATAGCCAACTAGCCAGATCCTGCCAGTTGAGTTTTTTATAATTTGTTTTTTTTTTTATATTTTTTTTTTTCTGGTTTTTTTCCCCGCCCTTTTTTTTTTTTTTTTTTTTTTTTTTTTTTTTTTTTTTTTTTTTTTTTTTTTTTTTTTTTTTTTTTTTATAATATTTTTTTTTTTTTTTTTTCTCTTCCTCTCTTTTTTTTTTTTTTTCATTTTAGGGGCGCACAAAAAATAGTAGACCTCCAAAATCCGATGTACACTGGTACAGGAATGGCAGGAAGTTAGATGTCACAAAGTGTACAGGTCCAGATGACAAAAGCTGCGAAAAGATTATCTATGAGGTTTATGAAGTAAATGTAAAACCAGCATTACATACCACTTTCACTGAACAAGTTCTTAAAATACGCAGTGCAGTGTATCCCAGAGATCACGGGAAGTTTGAGTGTATAGCAACGAATGGTGTTGATCCATCTGCTAAGTTGGCTTTTGATCTGGATGTGCAAGGTACAGTACCACTCAGAAATAAGTGTCCATCACACACGCACCGTATACGCACATATGCATACGCACAAGTCATAATATTATCATATGCACGTATGCATACGCACATACGCATACGCACATATGCAGTTTTTTGTCATTCATTGCTCTTGGTTTTCATTGTGTTGTATTGTTGGAGAAAACAAATGAAATATCTTTGCCAGAAAATTATAAAACAGCGCTGTTCGATCAAGTAGTGCAAAATTTACATATATAAACAGGCTATCGTATTTTAAATCTAACTCACATTAGCGATTTCTATATTTTGACAAGACTTGTTTGCTAATGGATTGTCTAAGACAACTACCGAAAGAATCATATCTTTGGTTCTATTTGGCATGAATTGCCGATTCAAACAGTCAAATGATTTCAATAATATTGAAGGTTATATGATGCGCCATGAACATTCATCGTGTTTATTAACTTTTTTTGTAATGTATGTTACAGGTCAAAATAAGCTAGATCTGTCCTTTTTTTGACCAAGGTTTTTTTTACCCAGATTTAATTTGTTTGTAACCTACATGTAGTGCTTTTTTATCAGATCTCCCCTCCCTTGCTGTCTCTGTAACCCCCCTTTACTATCTGTACTTACCCTCCACTACTTGAGTTGTATCATCTAAATGGACTCTGAAAGGCAGACACCTCTCTTAGACAGACAGTTTGGGCTGGTCCCCATGGTGACCATCTTAGAGAGAGTTGACTGTACCTAGTATTGCACTGCACATCCTTTCAGTGTACCAATAATATTTGTCCAATTAATTTGAATTCTTGGCACCAAAATTGGCTTGGCAAAATCTGCAGGACTTTTACATACCTGTGATCTCTGCATTAGAAAACGTTCTTGCCAATAATGCCCAGTTTGAGAAACTGGGTTTAAAATACCCACATAAATGCGTAGAAATTTGAGTGAAAAAATTGTAGGAGAATTTTGTCTCTACCTCCTTTGCCTCCTTGATGACATGAACTAGTTTCCGGTTTGAATGATGCTTTTTGGAAATTCTTGAACTACAACCAAGCGCATTGGAAGGCCAACAACTGCAGCAAAAAGATAACAAAAGAAGAAAATTAAAGCACTGAAAAAAAAAATACTAAAAAAACCTAAAAGCCTAAAGTGGGGCACTTCCTGACCCATCAACCATCTCCAAATTGACTAGTGAACAGAAAGGCATGCCTTCATGTTGCAAGTGGTGTTTTCAGTATGGGGGAGCTAATGACAAGTCATAAGCTATTAACTTCAACCAAAAGAAAATTTCAAAATAGCCAAAAAACATGCCTTTTTCAAAAATCTTTGGGAGTCAATGGGTTTAGAACGAGCTCTTACTGTAGTTGGAAGAAAAGAAAACCAATTTATTGTTTGTTTTCTTGTTTCCTGTTATAGCTGCACCAGTACTTAACAAAAGGTCAGATACAGTGTTAGCTATTGACGGCGCGGGAGCAGAGGTGTCTTGCTTAGTAGACAAGAGCAACCCCTTGCCGACATTCACATGGCAATACCAAAATTTGGATTGTCCAGATGCTGATTCCTGTCTGCCAGATGAAAATCAGTGGAAATCTGTTCCTGGAAATCTGATGATCACCCCCACAAACACACCAACAAATAAAAGTGTGGTGCAAGTTGAAAAAGACCAGCTAGCATCTTTCTATCGGTGCAAAGCAGTGAACACTGTAGGAAATGATGCTTTTGTCATCAAACTTGTTCGCCTTGGTAAGAAGTTG
Organism: Oculina patagonica; assembly: GCF_052425735.1. Classification (NCBI taxonomy): domain Eukaryota; kingdom Metazoa; phylum Cnidaria; class Anthozoa; order Scleractinia; family Oculinidae; genus Oculina; species Oculina patagonica. The sequence continues at coordinate 10,213,788 of NC_135762.1, forward strand.
TCTTACTACTGTATTCATTGACGAGAATAGAGCCATACTGTACATATCACTTCATTTAACAATATATGTTATTACAAGACTCTATGCTTCTGAAGGGTTTTCTGTGATCACATATTATTTTGTCACTTAACAATAATGTTGTTATAAGACATCATGCTTCTGAAGGGTTTTCTGTGACTTCCTATTCACAAGAAGTCAATCGATCTTTGGATTGTGTCAAGAAGAATAATATAGTATCACATAGTATCACAACAATGGCTTTCCAAACAATGTGCAACATTGTTTGCAAATTCACTTTGAATAAATTTACAGTTCTGAATTATTTAATAACCTTGTTGAATTAACCTTGCAAATTTTTTTTCTACTGTACCCGCAGTTAATTGTAGTACTAAAATAATTGTATTTAAAAGTTGAGAGTGATGTTGAATAAATAAAATTTAAAATATTTCAATCAACAGCAAAAGCCAAGAAATTGACAGAGTTTGACGCCAACAGTAAAACACAGTTTAATGAAGAGTCTACCTTGCGACTTGTCTGCTTTGACCGGTGTGGTATATTCTGCCCTGTTGCTCACTTCACAAAAGGTGGCGAAAAACTTTCCCATGAAAATGATGCACGTGTGAATGTCACAATATCACAGAGTCCAACATCTGCGGAAAACAGGCTTGTGTTAACCGTCAAGAACTTGACGCTGAATGATTCAGAAAGCTACAGATGTGTATCAAGTGCCAAGCCAGACAAATATGACGAAGTCAATGTCACCATTCACAGTAAGTGGTCCCATGTCATAACTGTTGGTATAACATTGTACAAAGTAAACTTGCATGTGAATTGAACATTACACGACTAATCAAGTGATAATCTAAGTGCCACTTTGAAATGGGACCGTGAAGGATGGAGGACGTTTCTGGGTAGCCTTATGATCCAGTTAGAGGAGCAAAGAGGATGAATTAAGGAAGGACTTTGAAATGAGAGAGAACTTCATACTGTGAGCTGATGCTTGCAGTTGCAGGACGCATCTTGCATTTGAACCTAGTAAATGACCCAGCTCACCCCGAGTCTCTCATAGCTCAGTTGGTTAGAGTGCCCAACCTGTATATGGGAGGCCATGGGTTTGATTCCTGTCAGAGACTCAGATTTTTTTTCTCCCATGCTCCCATAACATTTTACTTTATCGACTCTGCGGTAATAAAGTTTAGTAAGTGATCAAAGAGACTACTGTACTTAGGTCGAGGTCAATATGTTATACAGTGTACCTGTACTTCAAAAAGTCATTGAAAATAAAAATTAGCTTGCGAGCCTCAGGAAGCATAGGCATTTAACCCGCAAAGGTTACCTTATTGTTATATTGTTATATGACCGTTTTTTTCTTTAGAGCAGTGGGTTGGGCAATTGCCTAAAACACAGCAGGTGTCAACCAAGCCCTAGCGCATGTCCCTCTTAAGTAATTTATGTTAAGCTTCCATATAGTCACCCGACCATATAATCGCCCGGATTTTTCCATAACAATATCCTTGTAAACTGTATTGTATTGTATTTAGCAATTATTGGATGTGGCTGAGTATGATATGAAAAATTATGCAGATCGAGGAGGGTGTTATCCGCTGAAGCCGAAAGGCTGAGGCGGATAGCACCCTCCGAGATCTGCATAATTCTTCATATCATACGAAAACCGAATTCAATAATTGTTTTATTATTCATTCAAAATATTTCCAGAGCTCCAAATGCACAAAATGAATTCAATAGGGTTTTGACAGTAGGCAAAGAACACAAATACACAACAACGTTCGCTTTTAAATTTGATTTAAACTTCAAAAACTCGATTACCTTCATTAAATTTCTTGTCCTTTATAATGTCGATATTTAGCACTTGCTTGAAGTGTCTATTGAAGCTAAATCTGATGACACAAAGCGATGTTTTTGCGATCGAGTACAGGTTTCCATCGTTCTTGCTTACTTCGACGTAGAATTTTCGAAAAAAACCGCTCCAAGTCCTCCGCTGTGTCTGGATCAGGGATTTTTTCCTCTTGAAGATACGCTTTCAAAATCGATCGACTCTCCTTCGTTGTTTTTTTCCGTGTTTTGACTTTCCTTGTCTTCTAATAACTAAAATATTTAACCTCTTCGTAATGCTCAAATCTAGCGGCCAACCTGCTCGGCAGCAAAGCCGTTCAGTTACGTGACGTCAGCAATCCTTGGGAACAAGGTTGCGATCGGATAATCATCCTTGGGAACAAGGTTGCGATCCAATAATTTTTGATATTTGGACTATTGACGTCATTTCCAGTAATTGGAATTTCTTCCAATTGTGGTCGGCGCTAGCCGGCTAGTTGGAATTAGCCGGGAATCGAAAGCCAACCAGAAACAAAGAAATATTTGTCTGCCCTGCCCTGCCCTGCCCTACTTCTTGCTAAAATTCAGCTGACTTCACATCTGTTACTATTATTAGGTATAGGAAGCGTTAATCCATGTCATGGGAGCTCCTGCTACTTTATTTCGACCGCAGAAGAAGGGCGCTCATGGAATAACAACCGAAACACGTGTCAAGACAAAGGTGGTGACCTAGTTTCCATAGAAACCTTAGCGGAATGGCAGTTTATTAACGGAGAGATTCAAAAGAAATATATTGGAGTACCCAATGAATGGCATATTGGTTTGCATAAGGTGGGAGGAGTTTGGAAGTGGATAAATAATAGCCCATTTAGCCTAGCAAGCAAATGGCAATCGTCACATGGAGAGCCTTCTGGTGACGGAGATGTGGCTGTCATATCAAAGGATTACCCGCCCACTCATCAAGGCGAATTTAATGACCTTGCAAGGACGCGAAAGAGAGCTTTTATTTGCGAGTTATCCACAGGTAAGATATTATCGTCTTATTAAAAAAAAAAAAAACGTATCGGTTAAATATCTAGGGGCCAGATCTTCCCAGCTTTCCTATGAGGCCACCGAAAGGTGTCTGATCGGATCTTTCAGAAACACACCAACCCGACTTTGAATCGCTGATTAGGCATAAATTGATTGTGCTCGACAACTTTTGAGCAACTTTTAGCGTTTTTAGCAACTTTTTTGTAGTACCAGCAACCTAGGGCAACTTTTGCCTTCCTTGGCAACTTTGAGCAACATATTGATATTAAACCGATCCAAACCATAAAATGTCGTTTCATATCGAAGGATTTTATTAAAACTGGTTTTATCAAAACTGTTTTTATTAAAACTAAGGATATACAAAAAAATGACAATAAAATAACACTTGCTTTACGCACGCGAAATCTGGACAGCGACTTTCTATCTAACGGGAGCTTAAATCCAGCGGTTACTCGCTGCAACATAGAGCCTGTCGCCGGCCATCTTGGTATTTAAAGTAGGAGTAATAGACGCTGGGGCAACTCTAAAGGCCTGGCTAAACTAGGAAACATGGTTGCGGAAACATTGTTGCCGACGCAAATGTTTCCCAGTTTAGCCACGCGGGAAACATTTGTTGCGGAACAGATTTTGCTTCAGGGAAACAAAAAATGTTTCTGACTCAAGTCAAAAACATTTTTGCTTCCTGGACACAAATTTTGTTCCCGAAACATATGTTGCCCAGTTTAGCCACCATGGAAGCAATGTTGACTAGCTTGTGCGCATGCGTGACACTTTGTTTTAGGAACATTGTTTCCTAGTTTAGCCACCCGAGCAGCAAAACATTTTTCTTGCTTCCAGTCCCGCTAATTTAGCCACCTAGGAAACATGACAAGGAACAATGTTTCCGCAACAATGCTTCCTAGTTTAGCCAGGCCTTTAGAAAACCTGCAAGCGCTCAATTTCTAGAAAGCGTAAAATTCACTCTAGAGAGCAAGCAGCTTTTCTAAATTTTGGTGGCAACTCAACTTTTCCTGAATTTACCGGCACAATCTATTCATGCCTATCGCTGATACTGCTCTGTTTCATGACGATCGGGCAAGATGCCTAGCCCAAAAATTTTGCTAGATATTGAATAGATTTTCCAAAAGAAAAGATTTGTTGACATCGGTGTTACTATAGCAACGAAACGACGACGTTATGGATTTTGTATACAGTCGAAGCTCTCGTAAGCGGAAACCCTCGGGACGCGAAAAAAGTGTCCGTAACTGGAGCTGACCGCTTACAAGAATGGTTTTCGTAGGCGGCCATTAGAGGTGTGGGGGAACGATGGCCGCTTACTGTAGCTTACCCAGCTAACAATAACCAGACGGACGTGGATGACGACAAAACAAACACTGAAATATGGTGCTGTAATTACTGTAAACTCATTGTTACGAGGGCGATGTGAAGTTGACAGATAAAAACAGGATACAGAGGTTGTGAATACACTCTTTTTTTTATAAGAATAAAGTTTTTCCGACCCAGCCTGAATATTCTTTTTTTCTGTCATTTTAGGCTGAAAATTTCTATGAACTTCTTAGAAAATACCGTTTGACATCTCCGTTTTAGCAAGTATTGGGTAACCAATTACAAGTGTTTGGTGTCCAGATTGATCGTGTTACATTGTGCACATGTACCATTGCTTTTCGTTGCAGCCTGGCCGTTTTGGCTTTAAACAAAGCATTCCTAAAGAGATAAAGTGACGGAAATGAAAATACCTGATTTTTTCAACTAAACTATATTCTTTCAAAATCCAGCCTCGGATTTATTCTGAGAATTTCTTAAAAATTCGCAAATTTCAGCCTCGATATTCTTATAAACTAGATTCTTATAAAATAAAAAGACTAGGATTTTCTTTGGGGTGTCCGCTTGCGGGAGCTTAAAAACAAAGAAAATGTCTAAGTCGTAATAATCTGCAAAAGTGTCCGCGGCCGCTTACGAGAATGTAAAAATACAGAGTTTGTATGGGAGTTAAAACAGGGTTTCGTAAAAGGCGGCCGTTAGTAGAGCTTGCCGCTTACGAGAGTGGCCGTTAAGAGAGCTTCGACTGTATCAGAAGTTTGCTAAACATTGAGACCTTAACTTTTAAAATAATAATTCAATTTCCCCCGTAAGTTCAACAGCGGAAAGTTTGAAACACTTCTATAGGAGCGTTTTCTAAAATTGATTGATTGTATATTTTAAAGCAAACATTACAAAGATCTTCCTTTTTTTTTGTAAATTCTTCGATGCCAATGACTTCCTGATAGACAAAAACAGTGTCTTCGCGACATGTTCGACAATTTCATACCTTTGGCATAGAACTACTTTCCTTGAAGTTTTCATTCAGTCTGCTTCATTTAATTTCACTTAATGTGGTCTATATTTTAAATATATATGGGTTATTGGCCAAGCGTGAGGTCAAGATGGCAGGATATTGGCCAAGGTCTTTTTTTGCGTGTTTATGGACCGAGACGAAGTCGAGGTCCATAAACACGCAAAAAAAGAACGATCGAGGCCAATATCCTGCCTTCTTGACCGAACAAGCTTGGTCAATAAAAGATTTATTATATGACTTTATTCGAGTACTGAAAAGAAAGCCAGTTGCATGCACATTCAATGGCGCACGCTAAAATCATTTCATTGGTTTAAAAGTTTAATGACTGACTGTCAAATTCGTGAATGAATCGAGACGAAGTAAAACGACGCGACGACAGCGAAATTCACCTCTTTTTAACCCTCAAAAGGATACTAAAATTGCAAATCGACTTTGAGTTTGAAGCCTTAAAACAAGATTGTCCATTCTATCTGGCCGCCAGCTTTTGATTATTGGACGTTTTGCAGAGTATTTGCTCGCTTCTGGCGCTTTAGTGGTGCAAACCTGCCGACACGGTACCGGTGACACGAGCTGAATATTGAAATTGTGATTGTTGAAAGCGTTTGGGACTTATAAATTCACGGGGAGAGCTTGAACTTTCCTACATCATTGATTTAAATGTTCGACACGACCTTATTCGACGTGAGCGTTAGAGGCTTCGGTGAGAAGATGTTTTAAAAGTTTACAGTGCCTAAATGGTTCGCCGTGCCGACCGCTTTCTCCATCAAGATTTCAATCAAGATTTACACAAACTACAAGTTTGCCGAATTGTTTATTCTTCAGGTATGTCACTGACCTCTCTCCCTTTTCCGCCGAACAAAACCGATATCATGTCTTCAAGTCGCTTTGCGTTTTAATTTTTGTATTTAAGCTTATAGCTGGTTGTTGTGGCAAATAAAATTCACGAAACTCGTTAACATTTGCTGTTTAATTAGTTTGTTCTCGTTCGCTTCAAGACCAATTTCTTTGTAATTGGACTCTCTTTCGCTAGAAACAGGCAGAAAATATTTGTGTTGTTTCGGTAAATGGTTTCATAGCTCAAGTTTACGACGGAAAAGCTTTTTGTAGTAGCGTCGACGGAACTGAAAAGTTTTTTCGCTTGCGGGAACACAGCAGGCGATCCCGAGCGGTCAAGATGGCTCCATCTTGACCGCTCGGGTAGCCGATCAGAGCACGGGATTCGTTTCATCTTGACCGCTCACGGAGCTAGTCATATAATAATCCCATTTATTCACCAAATCCCCGCCATGTTTACTTGCCTGGATGACAAAGTGGCGTGGCTTAATAACCCAACCCAGAAATGCTATATTTACGGCCTAGCGCGGCGGATATAACGTCATAGACCTAGCTTCTCGACCAATCAGTATGACCGATTCTTAAAGTCACCTCTGGACTTTAGAGAGGCTAAGCATGACGTTATACGGCAAACGGAAAACGCGAGCTTGCCTCTCATTTTGTTACCTTTTAAAAATAGGGAAAAAATACTGCATTCACGACAAACAAAAAACTACTCACTTCCGTGTACAAACGCCAAACTGCAGAAGGCAGAAGTTGAATTTTTGCCTTTCTCGGAAAAAATAAACGTTATGTTTAATCCATCTATTATACTAAACCACCAATAATCAATAATGATTATTGTTTTTGAAGTCAAGTATTAATGACAATGCCAACAATTGAGTAACCTATCCATTATGTGTCTTGATCGAGTTCAAATAAAACAGCTATAACAGAAAAAAAAAAAAAAACGGTCTAAATAGGCAACTCACTCATTCCTCTTTGTTCCCCTCTGGAACATAGGGCCTCGACTACCATTTTCCATCTGGTCCTCTTTTCCGTTTCCGCTGCATTTCCCAGTCTGAGGCTTGCCGAGCGATGCTTGACTGATTCTCATTTCCCTTGGAATTTATCTTTAATATTTCCTTTAGTAGTGGGCATGTGCCTGACTAATTTAAGTTAGCTGATGTTATTCCTGTTCATAATAACTAAAAGTGGCTATAAGCCACTAAACTCGGAAAAGTTATTATGAAACAAGAATAAAGGTTTGCTAATACAAATACAAATAAAGGTTTGCTAATACAAATGATGTTATACTTTCCAAACTTCTGTCTACTTCACTTTGATTGTCATCAAATACTGATCGAGAGCAGACCGAAAGGCCAAGAGATAGAGTTCCCATCTGTTACAAATTGATTTCTTTCTTTTTATTTTTCCTTTTTGTTATTTGAAGGTAACGAAAACTAAGTCGAGTTTGGCTATAAGTCGAGCGATTTTTTTTCACCAAATCGTACTGAAATAAATTCATCTTTAGCTGAGTGTTTTGGGTTAGTTTTTTTCTAACTGGTTCTAAAAATAGCTGAATAAATATCATAATATTATTTCAAGAAAACTGACATTAATACAATATTTCGGTTGGTGACTAAACATGTTAATTTTATGTAATTTAACAAGAAATGTAGGTATCAGAGAAAAGGTCTAATTCTCTAGAGGCCTTAAAACACTTATGTCTAACAGGAATATATATATGTCTAACAGGAAACGAGTGAAGGAGTGATTGAGTGAATTCACTTCGCCCACTACAACTCTTTTTCGAGTTAAAAAGGACACAGTCACTTGCATGAATAATTATCGACCCATCTCATTGCTCTCCATTTTCGATAAAATCTTGCAATTGGAGGAGGGTAGCAAAGGGTTTATGCGTGATGCGTGAAAAGGCCAAAAATTAAAACGTGACGCGTGAAAATAGGGCAAAAATTAGACCGTGACGCGTGAAAATAGCTAGAAAAGGCACGTGATTCGTGAATTCTGCTGTTTCAAATATACGTGACACGTGAATTTGGTTAAAATTTGTGCGTGAAATGGGATGACAACACCCCCTTTGCTACCCTCTTGGAGAAGCTTGTATACAAGAGACATCACTTTTATTGACAAATATAATATTCTATATGACAAACAATTTGGCTTTAGGAGAGATCATTCCCCTCTACATGCAACTCTCTTTATTACAGACAAAATTTAAAGAGCAATTGAAGATGGCCTATTTTCGTGTGGTATTTTTCTTGATTTTTCTAAAGCCTTTGATACTGTTGACCATAGCATATTACTACAAAAATTAACCCAATATGGAATCCGTGGTATTCCTAATGACTGGTTTGCATCCTATTTGAACAATATGAGGCAGTATGTTACAATAGGTAGTACTAAATCAGATGAGACCATCATTACTCATGGTGTCCCACAAGGTTCTGTATTAGGCCCTCTTCTATACCTCCTATACATTAATGATTTTAGTAAGTGCAGTAATGTGTTTGACATTCACATTTTTGTAGACGATACGAATCTGTTTTACTCTAATTCTAATTTAGCTGAACTTGAGTAAATTGTTAATTATAATCTGAAAATGGTATCTGACTGACTTATGGCTAATAAGGTTTCCTTAAATATTGATAAGACAAATTTCATTATTTTTCACCCCCCTCAAAAGGCTAAGGGTCACATAGTCAGATTAATAATTTCTAACAAGGAGAATATGCAGGAGAAATTCATAAAGTACTTGGGTCTCCTAATTGATTCACATCTCAGTTGGAAGTATCACATCTTACATATTTCTAAAAAGATTAAGCGATGTATTGGCATACTCTCTAAGATCAGGCACTCTGTGACTGATCAGGTCCTTATACAGTTGTATTACTCACTAATTTATCCCCTTTTGACTTATAGTTTAACAAGAAGCTTGAGAAGCTTAAAATCGGGCGCTTAATAATTAGCTATCTGTTTTGACTTGCAAGGTAGGGTACAGTACAGTAAAAATCACTAGAAAAACAGTTACTTAAACCTATTCAGGCCGGGGGGTGGGTGGGGGCTTTTGAGGCCCGCGCTGACTTTGGACGCTTATTTCAAGATTCAACCAAACGCTGCCAAACTTTGCGCGTTTATCTAAAATTTATCTCGCAATAATTTGGTAGGATTAGTTATTGTGCCAGTAACTTGAAATCACCATGGCAACGTCATTTTGACAGGCTTGTTTTCCCAAATTTGAATTTTTCGTGTTTCTATTTAATAATGAAAATCTGGAATGTTTTCAAGATTGCATTATTACTTAATGACATTATGGTCTCAATTTATAAATTTATAAAAATATATTTCGCACAATACAAATAAACGATTGAACTAGACGTCTAAAAAATATAAATTTGTAACACTTAGCAAAGTGCAGCCTTTTCGCAAGGCAAGGCGGGAGACCAATTTGTCCAACGCTTTAGGTGGCTGACGCATTTCAGTATTTTCCAGCCCTTACACTTTAATGGAACAGTATGCAACTCCTAATCAGGTAACTACTATTGTCAAGAAAATGATCACAACTTATTGACCAATAATTAGGTATTTGTTTCATACCATTACTGTAATAGCAACTGGTGAAGTATATTAGTACTGACCCAAGGTATAAGGGCTGGAAAACACTGAAAACCATTTCAGCCGCGTTTCAAGGAATCCAAAAAAGCTTTACTTATCCCATATATATTTGTTTTGCAGTATTTTGTTATTTTTTGAACGATTTTGGGGGATGTCTGGGACGCGATAGTTTTTCTCAAAGGATTAGTAAAATTTAGACAAATAAGAAATATTGGAGATTTAATGTGATTTTAAAATTTGAATTTGAAGTTAAAAATTGGTGGACGGACACCAAACAGTCTCCTGACAACCTGGAGTGCTCTTGCGAGGGGGTCAACTGTTTGGAGGTGTTTCCATTCTTTTCTTCAATCCCTTCTTTAAATCTCTTAAAGTTCCATTCAAATTCAGGTAGAACCCCACCTTAAGTTTTGTTTTTTTGAGAAAATAACAGAAGTCAAAGGTTGCGTGATATAACCACGCATGGATTTTAATTCTCCCTCCCTTTCCATCTCCTTAGCCTTTCACCCCCACCTGTTCTTCCCTTTCTACTCTCATTCAATTTAATGTTTGTTTACATCATTTCCTAACCAATTCAGTATCGTACTAATCTGTGGCAAGCAATCAGATAATAACAGAAATTTGCCTAAATTTTGATCTCCCATTCCAAGACCTTAGAGTATAAACCGCTTATAAAACAAAACAAACTTGATAATAATTCTCTGAGGTTATACACCTTGCAGTATTAACGTACTAACGAACTTGATAACAAACCCCATGTCGTACTAAGGATTTTTACTGATCAACACCGTTTCAGTACTGGAAGTCTTTGAAAATCCTGAATTTCGTCAAAATGAGCGAAAATAAAGTTTTAAAATTTCCTTTATCAATATGGTTCTTATCTTTTTATTCAATTCTATGAACTGCTTTTATGCAGTACTGTCCACAAAGATTTCAATTTCCTCAAAGCTTCGGGACAAATGGATACAAAATATTTCGTGCAGAATGTAATTTGATTAAGCGAATGTTTTCACGTCTATAAATACTTCAACCAGTGAATGAAAAACCGTTTTGTTTTCATCGATGAAAACCACTCTCAAATAGTTAATGCATAAAAAATAACAATCAGATCAGAATACAATAATTATTAATGTAAGGTCTCGCTATTATGTCTCGGCAGAGATACTTCATGTATTTTCGTGAATAAAACCCATTGGCCTGTTTTGTTTTCCTGATCATGTTTGTCTGTGATTTTTACAAAACATGGGGTCTTTTTTTCGGAACTTTAAGTTGTACAAAAATTCCTATTTTAAACACAGATGTCACTTCCGGAATTTCTCATCTAAAATTCAATTGGTATTTAATTATAATTATTCGAAGTTTTCATTTTCAAGTCATCTTTTCATTCGATAGTCTCACTGATCTCGTAAAAAATTCCATTCAAGTTCACACCAATACTGTACATTGCCAATGTTTTGCTGATGTCTTGAGAAGTGTCTTACTAACGTCACTAGTCAAATCTAATATATATATATCCAAACCAAGTTGTGCAAACATTCTACTCTTTGTGACAGGCGACTTTGACGTCCAACTGTGCGGAAATGAAAATCGACATACTTCTTGCTAAATATATAAAAAATAGTTTTAAAGTGGAGTCCGCCTCAAAAAACATGTACCGCCAGATCACACTGCTATTTGTAGAAACCAGCAAAGCGTCTAGTTTCAAAAGTTTCCCACAAAAACATTGCGTGACATAATTGACGTTACCCCTTTTATTTATAAAAATAGCTTCAACTTGTCAAAGCAACTACAGTTTCACAATGGTGATTATTAGTACTTTACCCCTTAAGCTTTTTTCTCTGTCCTCCCGCCGAAGCAAAGAAGAGAACCAGATTGCAGATTAGCCCAAAAGTCGACCCAGTGTTCCTACAACGATTAACTGTCAAAACTGAAATGAAACCGATTGGTCCAGGCTATCCCCGTCATTTTTAGCCGACAGGAGACTATCGTCTAGGACGACCAAAGGGTAAACTATAAATCGGCCACGCCCGATTAATAATACATAATGAAATACATATATGGGGAATACATATCATACAACTCTTTTACCTCTTATCGTCTTACAAATAAAGCAGTCAGAATAATGACATTCTCAGAATATAATTCTCACTCCAGTCCACTCTTTCAGAAATTAAAAATACTTAAAGTATGTGACTTAATATATTTGTATAGTGCTTTATTTATGTACGACTATTACTCTCTCTCTAATCTCTTTTCAGATCTCGCAGTTGGGCGAGGCCGAATTCGAGATCTGGTCAAGTAAGACTATTATTTTTTTCTTTTTTGATTGGCTGTTTCAAAACATGGTTGCGATATTAACTCGCCTGCGACATTCCTGACAGGCAATCACGTGGTACAAATCGGATTTAACCAGGTCTCACCATTGGCTTCGCCCACCCGCTAAATCTGAAAACGAGATTAGGTCTGACCATCTGATGTGAAGGTTTTGACAAAGACAAGACACCTGTTGATAAATACCTACAGCTGGTGATCCAATTTCTTGGTGCGTCAACGTGTTTCTCATCACACAGTCTCTTCGGCTTGACCTGCCTATGCACCTTTGTGATGGTCTTTGGGAAGAGAAAAGGATGCAAGGCAGTTCATTTGCGGGTTTGGCTGCTCCACCTCATTGGCTCGATCCCCTCTTGAATTTTCCCTTTGATTACTTAATGTAGTCCTTATTGCCCTTTAAGTCGTGGTTTCCGTAGCAAAACATGTTGGACGCGTTTGGCCACCCTGTTGCAACATGTTGGGTGATGTTGGCTCAAGGTTGAAAATGGTCAAATATTTCTCGCAACCGTTTTTGATTTTGCATAATGTTGTACTCGTCTGGTCACGTACGGGAAACATTGTTGCACCGAAGCATGCTTACTAGGGTGGCCAGACGTGTGCAACACTGTGCGCGCAACAAGTTTGCGCTGTGTTGCGTTGAAATGTTGCGTACATTTGGCCGTGGTTTTGCATGTTAATATGATCAATTCCCATTACTTAGATGCGTTAAAATATTGAAATGCCTATAATAAGATAATAAGAACTCTTCAATCTGTTAAAAAGTTAAAAAAATATATAAAAAATACAGTAATCTGAATTGTAAAAACAAACAGGAAGCTTAATTATACAGACACTCTAAGTAAAATAAAATATAACCATTTTGGCAGGCTGCAGAGGTAAACCTCTTGAACATCTCAGTTTATATGAGTTGCTATCATTAATGCTAATCAGTTCACTATGCTTTATTGCAGCTACCGGAGGAGATACGGGAGGAAGTCCGGGACGGTGACTTTTAAATGGCCACTCTATATAAACCTCATATACAGAGAAGAGAAATAGCACAGTAGCTAGATTCCAATGCTTCGCTGTAGTTACAGGTGAACGTGAGATGATATAACAATAACGTTTTGTTTTGCTAAAAGAAAAAGCTAACTTAAGGTTTACTTCTCTTTAAGCCTTATATATATATAGAAAGTGCTTCCATAAAAAAATGTTAATGATGTCAGCACGTAGACTAAAAAGTCGTTGGTGATGGTGACACTTGGTTTCCAAACACAATTGTTCTTTTACAATTTTGACATTTTTGATATTCATTCCTGCAAATTTCAATTTAATTATTTGTTAATGATGCTTACAGCGATTTCGAAATTTATGTTTGACAATACGAATCGTAGTCCCCGCCACTATTGTTATTTGGATTTATCAGGAGAAGCCTTGAAGAGGGGAGGAATAAATAAATGGGTCTATCTGAGTCAAACGAAGGATTATAATTAACTAAACGCATACCGTTTGGTATTTTCATTACCTTTTACGAAAAGGTTGCCGGTTGCTGCAATGTGCTGTCCCTGCTAAGGTTTGTCACTTATATATAGAACACACTGCGAGTTAATCCTTTCAACACCCATATCTATGCGAAATGCGCCTTTATATTAAATGTTTCGAAACGGCAGCGTTGATGTAAAAGTATAGCGGATTTTCTTTACGAAGACCAAATTTTAGACAAAAATTGTTCATCAGGAGGGTTTTCACACGCATTGTTAAGCATGTTGCGCGAAGGATAAATGGAATACATGTATATTTCTCGTTCATAAAGCATGTTGCGCGAAGGATAATTATTCGTCGACAACGGGACTGCGGTAACAATAGTTCAACTGCCTGTGGTCGGGTATTCTGGGCAATCAATCCGACATGCCGAATGTTGCCCAAAACAGGATAATATAAACACTGCTAAAACAAAGATAGAAAGTAAACATTAAAATATAAATACAACCAACAGATGTACCAATGTAGGCCATTTTCCTGTCAAAACATCGACAGAAATCACACCATTAATTCCCGCGAAATGCGGCGTAATGCATATGGAACAGAGCTGACTGACATATCAAGGAAAAAACCCCAACTTCAAGTCCAAATTTGACCGTTAAAACGGCGGGGCCCGCCCGGGCCCACCATACTTTTCTTAAAGTTCAACTATCGAACTTAAGTGAGCGTCCGTGTAAGAACCGACCACTCGATTTTCGGCCCAGAACAGAATTCCTTCAAATTTTCTGTGCAAGACAATTGATCCATATGATAAACAAAAATAGCAATATTTTGGCTTGTAGTGTTATTTGTCAATATTTTTGGCGATGATTGCTGAGAACGGTCAAAAACCGAAAAAATCATCCTGTTTCGAGTCAAATTTAAGCGTCGCGCTCAACGCGCTGAAAAGTTACTCTTTAACTCAAATAAAATGAAACTTGTATATCATTTTATTTTATGTCTTGTCTATTAGTTCATGTTAAAATATTTGAAATCGGACTTAACAAAAATTAATTATGATTTTTTTAAAACACCCCATAAAGAGCCATCGCAAAAATCACGCAAACATACTGTTGGTTAGAGAGGTTTTTCTCAAAAGTTTAACGCGATCTAGAGCCCTGGACACTATCCACGATTAGTACTAGGGTTGGTGTATTAGAAACAAGAAAAAAGGTTTTGGGCACTAAGCTTTTTGAATTTTAGGAGTTTTATCAACAAGGCCTATTTTTAACGGTCGTAACGCGCGTCACGCAATTTCTTACTATTGTGTTTCCTATCTTTCCCACATAAAACAGTTGTCTGAGGGAGCAAATATTTTTGAAACTAGCTTTCTGCTCGGAAACAGGCATGGACAATCCTAAATTTATCAAATATCGCCCCAAAAATAAGAATTAAGAAGGTTAAATCATGAGCGGCTCCGGTATGAGTTGTCTTTAGTTCCGTCTTTAACTGTGCAAAAAGCTTCGAAAAGCGGTTTCCGTGATTCGGTAATCATAAATAGGGAAAGAACTACGAAAGAAACCCTTAATAATTTAACGTATTAAACACATTTAACAGCTAGAAATTATTATCATTGTATTATTAAAGTGTACGCCCAGAGAAAATGCAACACAAATGAAAATAGGCCAAAGCGAATTTCCCAGAAAATGTCTGTTTCAGTCGGCTTCGATGCACGCGGGAATGTCAATGAAAGTTATTTTTAGTAGGTTAATTTCAACCCGTGTGGCAAATGCTTGCTGCTTAAACTATTTCTTGTTTTACTTTATATCATTTGTTTTTCAATTTTGTGAATAGGCTACAAAATTTTCCTTTAATATTTATTTTTTTTCACTTTTTTTTGCACTGCCCTTGTGCTAAATTTAACTTATGCAAATTTGTGACAATTGATGTCGTGCGTGCTTACATTACGGCAGGAATAGTTTTGCTCTTTGCGTTTCGTGTTGTTTCGTTCTGTGAAATGGCAGGATTTTGTTCCTTCTCGGCAATTTTAGGTGGTAAGTGCGAAAGTAGTCGTGGACATACAGATTGTATAGCCCTAAATGATTGTGACGGCGATATCAGTTTGCATCTAGCAAATCACCACCTGTCAAGAGAAAATTCATCTGAAAGGGATCTAATACTGGCAAGATCAAGTCTTTTAGAACTCACTGAAGAACAGATTAAGAATATGATGGTTTGTCCAGCCCATCGTCTTACCTTAGGAAAGTACTGGCAAGCTCCGAAGACCTGCCAGTATCCAAGACATCATAAAAAGAAATCGGCGGTAACAGGAACTCATGTTATAAATTTCAAGCTGGCCAGGGAAATTAAAAACCTCTTTGGAGAAGCTGCACCCGTTGGTTCCCGTAAGTTTTATCGTTAAAGATTGTTCTTAATCGCTAAAAATTGTTTACATTGTTAAGCCCTAGGCTGAAACAGATTTCACTTCCGTAAATATGAAATGCTAGGTCATTACTATTGTTGCATGGTGACAACTGTTCTCTGGACGCGTTCTGTTAGCTTACCTGAGACCGGCTCAAACACAGGATAAAATGTTATTATAAAGTAATTTGAGCGCGACTTAAATAATTTATTCTTAGTGACATAGCTTGCAACACCTGATGTTTTTAACCGTGACTAAATAAATTACACTTTCAAGTTTGCTGCGAACACAGGGGTCAGGGTTGGTTGAAGGCGATTGTGGGGGAGGGGGGAGATTACTATACGTGGAGGTTCTGCCCATTTGTATGGTTTAGGTATATTAATGAGCAGAATTTTGCAAGTTTAAGTATATAAAAAGGTAAAGCATGTATACGAGCCTAGGGGCCTATCACGTTTCCGTAGCATAAAGCGACTAGGAGTATTCCCATCGCAGGGTTACCCCCAGTCTTGCCCAAAGAACACGACATATTGAACCCGGCCAGGACTCGAACCCGACCACTGCAGGAATTTTGCACTTAGTGATCCGGTAGAACCCGAATTTCAAAAGTCCTGTTCACATCAGCACTTATCCACTTGCGATGACTGCCAAGGGCTAAAGAAAGTACTTCAGGAACTACCACTTGAGATCGAAGGTCCATCCTGGACGCCAGTTAATTCAGAACAACGAGAAGATTTACTGTACGACTTTGACCGCGCAAAGTCAGATATCTTTCTATGGAAAGCGCACATTGTCCGCTCAATAAACCAGGAAGAGGCGAAGCAAGATTTACTGAAAACAGCCGACGCGACGTCCGCCATTGTTATAATGGACTGGGCCATGAAATTTCTTCAACTAAAATATCGTGAGAAGCAGTCCGAATGGTTCGGAAAACGAGGGCTCAGCTGGCATATATCCACCGTCATAACCAAGAATGTCAGCACTGGTAATCATATGCTCACATCCTTGATTCCTGCCAGCAGAATCGGTATGCAGTCTGTTCGATCATCGAGAACACACTGGAGGCCTTAAAGAAGGAACATCCTCACATAACTCAGGTGAACTTTAGAAGTGACGAAGCAGGCTGTTACTACAACAACTTTCTCGTGGCGGCCGTAAGAGATGCTGGGAACCGAGTTAGTATCACCGTCACACGGTACGACTTTTACGAGCCACAATACGGGAAATATATCTGTGATAGGATCCTTTGCCCGATGAAGTCAGCTATCCGACGCTATTGCAACGAGGGACACGATGTTCTTTCTGCAAAGGACATGCCTACAGCGCTTTCCGAACGTCCTGTCCGAGGCACAACTGCCAGTGTTTGCTCTGTGAATGAGTCTCAAAAGACACTTGAAGTAAAAATGACAGATCATTTCAGCAGGTATCATAACTTTCAATGTGAATCAAATGGCATTAGGATCTGGAGAGCTTATAATGTAGGGCAAGGGAGGCTCATTCCCTACCAAGACATCATCGTCAAGCCCCAGGGTCCTACAGATCTTGTTATAGATGTCGACTTTTTTCCAGTCAAGGAAGCACGAATCCATGACGCCACATCAACTGATGGTGAGGAAACCAGCGGTCTTTTCTCTTGCCCTGAGCCTGGGTGTCAAATGGTCTTCAAAAAAGTTAGTGAGCTTGAGAATCATCTTGATGTTGGCGAGCACCGCCAAATGCGCGGAGGGTCCGAAACGGTGTATGACAAACTCAGAAGAGACTGGGCCGAGAAATTCCTTAATGTTGACAACAACGAGGGAAGAAGCAGTGCCGCCGGTAGCACATTGCGATGAGCGAGGAGACGAATTTGAATATCAAGCTCCTAGTTTTTGCAGTGACTTACAGCTTGGCTGGGCTCTACACAAGGTGCGAAATCAAGGTGTGCGATTTCCTTCGACCTTGGAGAGAGAACCGGCAACAAGGCAGATCCCGGAAAAGTGGCTGAAGACATGAGAACAGCAAGAAGACCAGATGGTTTGCAGATATTTGACAGGTAAGACTGGCTCACGAAAAGTCAAGTACAGGGTTTTTTTTTTTCGAGACTAGCGGCCACACGAAGAAAGCAGGGGAACCAAGAGTTACAGATGGAGGATGTGTACGCAGAGAAGGAAGGGGAAGAAAGGCGTGAAGTGCTAGAGAGCGTCGCCGCTGAACTCAGTCCCAGGCATCCAATCTGCTACGATTCTTACTGCCTGTGTGACCTGGCACGAGACGAGAGTCTTGACAGTTTCAGTGTAGTTATGCTTAAGGAGATATTAAGATATTTTGAGATTCCCTTTGGTTCACGAGATCGGAAAAAAATCTAGTAGTGAACTTGTTCTCATTTTTTGAAGAATGTGACTGTCGCCAATAGGAAAAAACGTTCAAATGCTATCTATTCAATTCGCGGATGCGTTCGGCTGTTGTTCAAGCGTTTAATAATAGTTTTCTGTGAACCGAGAAAATAAAAATAGTTTAAAGCCCTGTATTACTGTTAATGTAGGAAAGGATTAAAGTCGTTCTTTTTTTGTTGCTGAGTTAAATTAGTTATACTATCCACTTTAGGGACCGGTCATTATTTATCAGGGGTGGAGGGCCCACGAAATTGTGGAAAAAGTGGGCTAACAAATTATGACCCTCCCCCACACTGGAACCAAAAATTGTGACCCTCCCCAAATTGGAGTCTATTAAGGGTGCCCGCGGGTACCCTAAGCGGAGGTGCTATTTTAAAAATCGAATTTTGGGCATGGAAAGTTAAACCGATTTTTCTTATTTTTCGGTAGTCGTAATGACAAACTAGAACTATAAAATAAACGAAATAAATGAACAGGAAATATCAGCATATTTAAATTACTCTATTTTTATTATTACGGCCACCTTGTTAGAAACCCCGTTTTTACTCCCATACAAACTCTGTATTTTTACATTCTCGTAAGCGGACATTCCCGTAAGCGGCCGCGGACACTTTCCGAGATTACGACTTAGACTTTTTCTTTGTTTTTAAGCTCCCGTAAGCGGACACCGCAAAGAGAATCATATAAAAAACCTCTGTATCTTGTATTAATCAATCAACTTCACATCGCTGTTCGTCACAATGATTTTACTGTAATTACAGAACCATATTTCAGTGTTTGTTTTGTCGTCATTCACGTCCGGTTACAATTTGAAACACAAGCTCCCGTAAGCAACATCTATCCCCTTACACCTCAAGTGGCCGCTTACAAGAACCATTCTCGTAAGCGGCCAGCTCCAGTTGCGGACACTTTTTTCGCGTCCCGAGGGTGTCCGCTTATGAGAGCTTCGACTGTAATACTATTTTTCTAAACGCAACGATAGCTTTTTTATTACTGTCAATAAGTCAAAATTATCCAAAAATTCATTTGAGCAAGTTTCAACGAAATCGGCTGGGTAGAAATCGCTGCACAGTTGACTGTTATAGATTTCAGCTTCGCCAGTTGTTACAACAACGCTTGAGTAATGTTTCGATTGTATTGACAGGTCCCTTACTTCTCTCCTTTTTCGATTCGCCATCGATGTAAGCCTTACAGTATCTTTTAATTAAAGTGGAAGCAGAGAGAAAGAAACTAGACACCCAATTCTTTTTTTCTTTTTTGGGGGGTCAATTTTACCAGAATTGAAATCACCTTTGTTTTGATACGCCGCGACGTGTAAACCTTCTACAAATTTGCATAAATTGAATTCAGCGAAGACTGAGAATTATTTGATGACGGCATATGGGCTATTTTCAAAAGTCGAAACCAATTATAGAAGTCGTTTTGCTTTGCCAACGTAACAGTTTAAGAAATGAAGTATAAAGGGAGGGCAAAATATTAATGTACGTGACATCCTAAAAATAACATTTACATTCCAGCGTGTTAGCCGATTGAAATCTACATTCCCTGCAAAGATTTTCGCCGTAGTATAAGTCGATGTAAATTCGCCGTACATAATTTTTTAAGGCACTTTATACTATGAATAAAACTTCTCGTTGTTAAAAATCTCGTTGTCAAAATGCGCGAAGGGTTTTTTCATAGTTCATTCCTTATGATATCCAAATCACGGAAACGTCTTTTTCGAAGCTTTCCGGTGAAACGAAAGACTCACACCGGAGCCGCTATGATTTTTAAAACCTTCTTAATTCTTATTTTTGGGGCGATATTTGATAAATGTAGGATTGTCCATGCCTGTTTCCGAGCAGAAAGCTAGTTTCGAAAATATTTGCTCCCTCGGACAACTGTTTTATGTGGGAAAGATAGGAAACACAATAGTAAGAAATTGCGTGACGCGCGTTACGACCGTTAAAAATAGGCTTTGTTGATAGAACTCCTAAAATTCGAAAAGCTTAGTGCCCAAAATTTTTTTTCTTGTTTCTAGTACGCCAACCCTAGTACTAATCGTGGATAGTGTCCAGGGCTCTAGATCGCGTTAAACTTTTGAGAAAAACCTCTCTAACCAACAGTATGTTTGCGTGATTTTTGCGATGGCTCTTTATGGGGTGTTTTAAAAAAATCATAATTAATTTTTGTTAAGTCCGATTTCAAATATTTTAACATGAACTAATAGACAAGATATAAAATAAAATGATATACAAGTTTCATTTTATTTGAGTTAAATAGTAATTTTTCAGCGCGTTGAGCGCGACGCCTAAATTTGACTCGAAACAGGATGATTTTTTCGGTTTTTGACCGTTCTCAGCAATCATCGCCAAAAATATTGACAAATAACACTACAAGCCAAAATATTGCTATTTTTGTTTATCATATGGATCAATTGTCTTGCACAGAAAATTTGAAGGAATTCTGTTCTGGGCCGAAAATCGAGTGGTCGGTTCTTACACGGACGCCCACTTAAGTTTTATGCAAAAATAATCTACAGTACTGATCATTGTTTGTCAAGGAATGAGCAAATGCTCATAGATGTCGAACGCGTACGCTTACCAAACCTTTACAAGTATAGCATGAGTTTAATCGACTAGTTTTAAGATCAAAATCGCTTCCCTTAACTGGTCTAGGTATTATTCTTCCAGCTCCCAGCAAACTGTCCGTAAAAACGTGAAAGTTTCGCCGGAATTAATCGCACGAAGAAGATGAGGCCTTCTTAAAATCCCGCGACAAAATTGTCCGCCATTGCTTCTACCAAGGTGAAATATGATTGGTCGAAAAATCTCACGTGAAGCGTGTCCAACACCGCCTGGGGGGAGCTGGATGCCAGGTTTTTTCGAAAGTTTGAAAAGAGGATTTACTCCACAATGCTGAAATTTTTAGTAGCTGATTATTCATTCCTTGCGGAAATTTTGACATCTCAACCATGTATTCATGATATAATTAAATTCTCAGCCTCGGATATTGCATTTCTAGCTTTCTGATTGGTTCACTGAATCCTGATTATCAGCTCGCATACCTGTGTTTGACCTTATATGGGAAATGAGTGCGGCAAGTGCCTCTCAGCGTAAAATTTTTCTGTGGAAAGCGACAAATCCATCGGAAAAATGGTTGAAAACAGCAAATTTGGCGAGCTTTATGAACAAGAAATGAACAGTGGCGCCAAAAAAACCCCCACAGAAATGGCATAGTAAAATTAACTACGCAAAACCAGAGGATTGATGCGAAAAGTTTTCTTAATAATACTTGTAAACGCACAACAAGAGCGAGTGAATAAAGTAGAAAAGCAGCAAATAATTGACGAAAGAACGGCAAACTGACACAGTTTCATTCATTATACGTCATAAAATTAGGCTCAGCTCAGTTTGTTACCTTTAAATCTTGGTCTTGTCCTTTTATACTTCAATAAACCTGTTCCACTTTGAATAGCAGCCTTGATGACAGCCGTGAAGCCGTAAAAAATTACAAGTACAATGTAAACACTTGCTTCGTTCGACTTGCACAAGACGTGTAGTTTCCAGAAAAGCTTTTGCTGTGGATGATTCCGTAAATCTTAACTGTTGTCACAATTTCCATGCAGGATATTTTGACGACTTTAGAGGAGATTGTCCGTGGAAAATCTTGGGAAGAAAACTCTCTGGCTCGCTTTCCTGGTCTGTCCTCGTGTGTTTCATTCAACTCAAGAAGTGAACACCGCGCCACAAATTTTCCCGCGCCTCATACTATCACTTCGTTTACATCAAAACGAAATGTCCAGTTGATTTAACCTTAAAAAGAATTTAATAAAACAATTATTCCATTCGCCCTTGTTGGATACGAGTCGTTATAGCCAACTCGGCGCTTCGCGCCTCGTTGGCTATTTACCACCTCGTATCCAACGCGGGCTCATAGAATAATCGTAAATTATAGCGAAAATGAATTCTTGATGTCCTCACAACAACTGAATCTCACATGAGTACCTTAAGGGTTAAAGGTTGTATGATATCAAATCACAAAGTACATGCACCTGTTTTCGAATAACCCTCGTTGGATCTTGTTGACCTGTTTCCCGCCATTAAATTTGGCGTTTACTGACATATACGTTTCAGCCAAATTGCTGGTTTTGTTGGTTACGAGCTGTCATACCAGACTGACAATGCGATCTCCTTTTCTGCAATATCGCATTCAAAAGACCTACGCGAAGCTTATCAAGCACATATTGGCCACCAAGACGAGACTTCTTCGTTGATATAATCGTCTGTGATATTGTCAACTTGATCAGCGATTTCACAAAGCAAAGATATCACTTGGTCGAAACTACTGTCCGTAGGATCCCAACGTCGGTCTGGTATTCAGGAGTTTGTTTTACCGAAAAAAAGTTGCAGTCGCCAGTTAAAGTATATTGTTTGACTTTGAAAAACGTGGGACTACAGTTCCTGTGGTAGCCAAACACGTGATATGGACCATTCCTCAAATATCACCCTAACGCTTCTACATTGCCAGTACTTGAGCGCATCCTTACTGCAGCTCTTGCACCAGCAGCGATCTATTTGACCTTAATTTAATTTTTAGACACGCCCGTGCTAGACAACCTCTAGATCTGTCTCCTGGTGCTAGGCTCTTTTGATAATAAATATTTATGTCATTTACCTTCTGGAAAAGTAATTAAACTTGTAGTCAGATTAGAAGGGCTTGAGAGACGTTCAAACTAGGGAGTCGAGAAAATGATCCCGCGAAACGTTCTCCCAATTTTTTTAAACATATCGAATATCTGGCTGAATTGATCTCTGATGGACAAAGACGTGCGAGAATTTCAGAGGAGTTCAGGAATATAACACGACTGCTTCAAGTCCAAGTGCAAACTGACAGTGTCAATAGTATGATTACTCATTGGCTCATTGTGACAATGATTTGCTAAATTTGACCCATTGCGGATCTAGGGGCGGTAATGCACTGTTCGATACAAAGAACGCTCGGGGATCGCAAAACGGCCCGTTTGCCGTATAACGCGAAGGCCTAAAAGGACTTGTTATAAGAGAAAATAAGTCCGATGCCTTTATTCAATTCTGTTTTTTCCTTTGCCACTTTTCTCCGTGTAAGAGCAGGATACAAAGAGTACATTAATTCAGTTGTTTACGTACAATGCGAAAAAACGACGGTGTCATCTACAGCCGTTAGGCGACATCAGTGCGGAAAATTGTGCACGATTAACCCGCTAAGTTTATTGCATACAAAAAGTAAGTAATCAACCTGGTGGGATTTTTTACCTCCCTGGTCGATTTTGGTTGAAAACCTGATGGAAAATCAGGTGTCACCAGGTCTGTTACAGAGGGGTGTTTGCAATGGCAGCTTGATTCTTACCGTGTATCTTTTTAATTCTTCCCGACTTGCGGTATATTGTTCCTCTAGTCGTTCTAGCCATAATCGCAAGAAATTGCAAAACAATTTTGTGATTTGCATTGCATATTTTTTCGAGAAAACAACAAGTTTATAATCTTTATTTTTCTCAAGATAAAAAGTACATATCTTAAGTTACATAAGAATCTATTAAAAATACATAATGATAAAAAACTAGATATTATGATACTTAAAAATTAGTCTATTTACAAAAACATTCTTGAATCTATCTGAGTTTATTTCTGGGCGATGAGCCGATTTGTTTCTAAGGTTATACTTTTCTCTTTCTTTTTTTAGAGTTATTCTACTTAGCGGGCAATCGCAATCGGTTGATCGTACCTTTAAAGACATTCGGTAAAACTAGGCACTTAATGGGCGACCAACTTCATCTTGGCCTTACATATGCAAGACACTCAACATTCTCTTGCAGATATACCTGATTGAAGAAACGTTGACCCTTGAAAAGCATCTATCCATGAACGATAAGACCGAATGGGATTACGGGCAGACAGCATTGTTAAGCTTAGTAATATCCTATTTATTCATAATAAGGCAATTTATTTTTTGAGAGCTTTAGGAGCATGATTTATGCAACCTGTCGTATGATAATGTTCATTCTGTCACAGATGACGATTTCTTTTTCAGATTTCCCAGTGAACATGGGTCGCATCCTTTATCGTTCAGGCTTTTCACGGGTCAACGTTTCTTCAATCAGGTATATACACAATGAGAGCAACGGTCCTGCGCATGTACCAGGGGAGACAAAAAACTGGAATTACTAAATGTAGTACATTGCATATTATTTAGTTTGACCAAAGAGAACGTAACCATTGGTTAAGTAACCAATCAGTTACCAATGATTGCCTGCAGTCTGGACCCAGAGCACTTCTCTATTGCGCATGACTGACGACGAGAAGAGCTCTGGGCAACCCTGGAACGGAGTCTTTCCTCATTCAAATGTCGTTAAAATAATGCAAATCAAAGATTGGCACGCAATCGTAATATATGTGCTGTTTTCAGACCTAGTTTTGTTTGGAGACGACATCAACAGTCTCAGAGAAATTCTTCTTCACTCAAATAAGATTGTTTAATGAATAACGATGTTTAACAACAGAGAGCCATTGAAAAACAGCACAGACAGACAATTACGTAACACGACCTAAATTGGCATAAAATGTCTTTTTTAGTTATTAAGCTGTTTAAACTACCTTAGTAATTTTAACTCTATTTGGGCTTTGCACGAGCTTATAAAGCTGTAACTATACTTTTTGCTGAGATTTTCAACAAAATACCACTAATCGTTACAAGAGTAATCGTTACAAGTAATCGTTACAAGAGCCGTTTTTTTGTCTCTGGAAAGTGGTGCGTCCGCAATAGACTTATCCTAGCCAGATTTCGGCTACGCATTGCGTGGAGTTTCTCAGAGCCCTTGTCACCGTCAGCCAAGTGCAAAAGACAAGAGTTATGGGGTCGAGAATGAGGCTTCTGCACCAAGGACATCTATGCCTATGATAAGCCTCTCCTCAGGAAACTCCCTGTTAGGGTCGTAGGGCAGATCATTACACTGTTCCGGAAGGCTGCGATCAGGGTCAATCTGAATAAAGAGAATTGTTTTACTATTTTAAAATTAGCTATACAGAGAGGGTTGTCTGTGTGTAAGATCAACATTTGTCGACTGCCGAATCTAGTCTTTGCAACTTTTGTAAAAAAAATACGGTTTTAAATGCGATTTGAATCCAAGACCCAATCATTTCCCACCTCGAGTCATAGAAGCCGAACCCCTTGGGAGCATTAGGACACACGCCACTGTACAGGAGTGTATGACTTTACCTTGGTTTTCCTGAATACTCAAAGTTTATTCCTTAATATTCGAAAACGAACCTTTACACCTTGTAGTCAACTTTAAGTTTCCATTTGCAAACACATACACGGGATAGTTCTAGACATGTATTTGAAATTTCCTTGCACCCTATACCTGGTAGTCTGATTGTCCTCAGGAAGTAAATCTTCTTATACTCGTCGATCTGATTCTTTTGTCGGCGATAGACAACAATGCAAATTACCAGCACAATAAGAATCACGGCGCCCACAGCAATAGCAATTCCAACCAAGGCACCTGTACTTAGCGGCGGATCATATGCATGCTTTTGAACTGCTTTGGATCCAGCTAAACAAAAGAAAACATGACATGGTGTTACCAGCACACTTAAACTTCTTTCTTGTTTCTTTCCATCACAAACTACAACAAGGACACCCATACACAATCGAGAGGACAAGCGAGATCGACAAGCGAGCATGTTCTTCCCCGCTAACATATTAATTTCGCAGGAGGTCCAGCGGTATTGACAGCCGCAACACCTTTGGACTGTCACGTTATGAGTCACGCAGAAAATGAAATTTGTTATTTCCGAAGCGAAAATAGATTATGTTTTTTTTTCTGCTAAAGAAAGCCTACATGTAGACTACACTATACGCCAAATATCTCAGTTTTGGAAAACAAAATTGACCTGCGAACCTGTCAGTAACCTTGTTATATATCTCTAAAACAATCAAATTTAAAAGAAATTAAAATGAAAATAACTAAAAATACCATGACATAACTGGATGGCACACTTAGAGCTAGTACAGGTTTTGTGCATGAAACACCTAAACAATACAGGGGCGTCGCGAAGGGGGGGGGGGGGGAGGGGTCCTGGGGTGCCCGTGAAACCCTGTTAATCTATTACGTGAACTATCAAAGTACACTGGTCAAAAATATGTGGCACATTTTTCTCAATTTGGTTCATATCAATCATCCTTGATTGAGATGAACTTGATCCGAGTTGCACAGTAGTTGTGCTCACCCTGGACAGCTTACTAGTACATTAAGTTCATAAAAAAATTACATCAACAAACACAACAGAAAGAGCTTTATCACACCCCAAACACCAGCAATTGATTCACTTGAAAAGAAGGTATGCACAAGTTAACATCGAGCTTCTGGCCTGAAAAGATTTTCATTAATTTTGTTTCAAAGTATAATTAATTTAACACCCATGTTCTTCTTGACACAAAAATCTATCGATCGACTTGTATACAGGTGGTCACAGAAATCCATACAGAAGCATTAAGTCTTATAAGTCTCGTATTTTCAACAAGAAAAACAGTTGACATCGTCTTACCAAGGCGAACAAGTTTGACGACATGAGAATCATTTCCTACAGTGTTCACTGCTTTGCAGCGATAGAAAGATGCTGGCTGGTCTTTTTCAACTTTCACCACACTTTTATTTGTTGTTGTGTTTGTGGGGGTAATCATCAGATCTTCAGGAACTGTATTCCATTGATTATCAGCTGGCAGACATGAATCAGCATCTGGACAATCCAAATTATGGTATTGCCATGTGAATGTCGGCAGAGGGTTGCTCTTGTCTACAATGCAAGACACCTCTGCTCCCGCGCCGTCAATAGCTAACACTGTATCTGACCTTTTGTCAAGTACTGGTGCAGCTATAATAGAAAACAAGTAAAAATTAACAATAAATAAATCTGTTGCAGTCAAGCTCATTAAAACAATTTCCTTAACAACAAGAAGTTAAATCATTTTCAAGAATTGCAAACAGTACAGTAATAACTGTATTTCCTTTCTTTTAATTAAGAGTTCTTCTTAACCCATTGACTCCCGGAGATTTTGGAAAAGGCGTATTTTTCGGTAAATTGGACATTTCTGGTTGAAGTTAAGAGCTAAATGTACATAAGCTCCAACCTACTTAAAATACCACTTGCAAAAAAGGCAGCTTGGAGGTGTTTTTTCGGTCAGAGTTTTCTTCTTCTTCTTTTCTTATCTTCTTGCCGCAGTTTTTAGCCTTTCACTTTCTTTAAAAATTCCCTAGAGTGTGGTTCACGTTTCCTGTGTGGCAAAGGGGTGAAGGAGTTGGAAAGAAAATATGGAGGTTGAGAGTTCAAGTTTTAGAAGTGCAGGCTGGTAAAAAGGTAAAAAAAGAAAAGGACGATACTTCTTGGGGAGAGGATAATAGCAGATGGTAGGGGAGGGTAAGTTCATGGCTGTAAGGATAGTGGAGGGAGGGTTCAGAAACAGAACAGTGAGGGGGAAGAGGGGGTGGGTTTGTGGGTGTTTTAATTTATAAAAAAAACCTGTAGGTTGGAAAAAAATGACCTAAAGCTAATTTTGACATGTAACATTCATGTACATACCTTGCACATCCAGATCAAATGCTAAATCAGCAGGTGGATCTACACCGTTTGTTGCTATGCACTCAAACTTGCCATGATCTCTGGGATACAGCGCATTGCGTATTTTAAGCACTTGTTCAGTGAATGTAGTATGTATTGCTGGTTTTGGGTCTTCCTCATAAACCTCATAGATAATGTTCTCACAGTTTTTGTCATCTGGACCTGTACAGTTTGTGACATCTAACTTCTTGCCATTCCTGTACCAGTTTGCATCAGGTTTTGGAGATGCTCTTGCTATGCACCTAATCACTTTTTGTTTCCCTTCTCTTATTGTTCTTGGTCCATCAAAGGGAATAATTGTAGGTGGTGTAGGATCTATAAACAGGACAAGACATCATTTTTTATGACAAACAAAAACTTGAAGTAAACTACATGAAGTTTAGTGATACCTTTGAGGGCTCGCTAAACATAAACGTTTTGTACCTACATTTATACCATGCCATAGAAAATACAGCCAATCAGAATACAGGAAAGCCGTTGTATATTCGACGGTATTCAACCCAACCTTCCCATCGTGCGCTGCGATCTTATTCTCGATGGAATTTAGTGAGCGTATTTTCTATGGCATGGTATAAAATAGTTACACAACACTTTCTCGTGGTATACTATGGAATATCCCACTTGTCACTTGTATTTTCTTCGTATACACACTCGCCTAAAGGCTCGTGTGTATACCGAAAAAAAATACAAGTGACTCGTTGGATATTCCATAGTATACCACTCGAAAGCGTTGCATAACTAGTATGTATTACTTTTGGTACCTTATTACATGGAATTTTCATGGCACGTTAATTTTGCGATTTTGAGGGGCGCATATTTCGCGACACTAAAATTTCGCGGTTTGCAAAAAAATTGTATTTTGGATTACTTTAATTTTTGCCTTTTTGAGTAAGACACAATTTACATTTCCTTGGCAGTATTATTTAACATGGACTTGAATTAGATAAAACGACTAAAACAACAAAATTTAAAACGACAAAATTAACAAAAAATGCAAGGGCGGCACAAACTTTCGCCAAAAGCAACAAAAGAGCAGTTCTCACAATGTCTATAAGGGCCTGTTTATATGGAAGAGAGTTGTCCCTGGTAGGAGGGTAACCCTCTTCCGTGAGGCATCTTTTACCGAGCGTTTATATGAGAAAGTTGTCCCTGTTGACCGAGCCAAAACTTGGCCCTCTCGGTTCAAAAGACCTGGCGAGAGTTGTTTTAAAACCTCTATTATGGCTGGTTTTTCTTAAATCAGGAACGCTGAAACATTAAAAATGACCATTTTGGACAAATTTACCGCCAACTTCGATGTTGTTTTGGCCGATTCCAGCATTTGCGCATGCTCCGTATGTGTCAACTTGTCCCTGGTAGGCGAGGCAAAAATAACCAAACTGTTTATATGGAAAAAAGTTGCCTCGCTTCCCAGGGTCACCCTACCTTCAAAGCGAGTGACCCTCCACCCAGGGTCACCCTGCCCCCCGAGCCAACTTTGCAATTTCTCATGTAAACAGTTCGCAGCTATTTATAAAGAAACGTATGAAAAGCTCTCTCGCCCGGGGTGGCTCGGTATGGAGGGTAACCCTCTTACCAGGGACAACTCTGCTCCATATAAACAGGCCCTAAGTAGGTCATGCTTGTACGTGAGTTATTGTTCTTAAGTCCATTGAAGACATCCATTTACATTGAAAAATTCTCCTTTTAGTGGAAGTAAACTTATTCTTTCTTGATTATTGACATAATGTGTGTCACTTTATATAATTCCGCGTCACCTAGTTTGCGACACTTATTGTTTGCGTCAATTTATTTTTGCAATTTTTTGGAATTGTAGAATTTGCGAAATTAACGTGTCGCGAAAATTTTATGTCATAAGGTATTTATTTATGGTATTTATTCTGAAAACTTAGCTACAAAGAGTTTAATTGAATCCCTGAATGGGATGCTATCCAATGCAGGGTACCCCCCCCCCCCCAGCATTATTTCGCTTGTACCCATTTATACACCTGAAGGATAGAGGCACGTCAAGAATAGAGTGTCTTGCCCAAGAACACAACACAATGACCCCGGCTAGGCCTTGAACTCGGACCGCTCGAACTGTAGTCTGCCACAATAACTATCGGGCCACCGCTCCTAGCTCCCCTAGGATTTTCTAACTCCTCTACGATTCACAAAACACAAACTTACCATCAACTCGTACACTTGTTAGCCTGTGATCCGTCTTGCTATAAGCCGTCAGCACACATTTGTAATCACCAGCATCTTCCGGTTGAGCATTTGTAATATTTAGAATTGCCTTCACTAAATTTTCTTTCTTGTCAACAGTATTAGTAACCTTGCTGTCTGGGACATTTTTCTCTCCTGAGGCAGTTATCTTTTTCCATTGAAGTTTGCTAACTGTAACACCTTTAGCTTCACACAAAATCTGTCCATCTCCTCCTCGCAACAGAATCAGTGCAATGTTAGGGACCAGTTGGAAATGCTTTGGCAACTGTCCTATAAAGTAAAAAAAGTAACGACACATTGTTAAATAAGAAAAATTATAGCAATTACAGCACACCATGTACATTTGTAAGCAGTACTGCAAACGGGACTGCAAAAGTCACATCACACTGCAAAATGATTAAAAGTAACTAGTTGTGCACACAAACATGTACTGTACATGTATATTTTGAAATAAATAGTGGAGTCAATCTATGTATTCTTACAGCCAGGACAAAATGTTTCAAATTAGTAGTAGGCAAGATGCATGTAGCTGGAGTAGTGGGCTGGGCAGCAGAGACCACAAGCGCGTCTGGATGCTATTTTGTTTGTAATATACAGAAAAGTTGTTAATCTTTATTATATTTGTTAACAGCATGATCACATCCATTAACAGCAACATTATTTTGTTGCTAATAAAATAATTTGGCAATGTAGAATGTTCCCCTTTCTTTAGTTAGACATTAACAACGACACAATACAGCAGCATACATAACATACATTCCTTCAATGGCTCGCAATGCATTATAAAGTATCACTCAAATGTAAGCTACCAACTCTCGTCTCGTTTCTCGCGAGACGCGAGTATTGTGTCAAAGATTTCTGTCTACAGTGCGTTGCCAAATCTAATCAATGTAGCAACAAAGAAATCAATTTACCCGATCATTTGTAAGAATAACTCAGTTAAATGACTTTGCGTGGGCTCGAAACGTGTTTTTTTTTTCTAACTCCTTGAACAACATGCAAAGTTACGTATACCCACAAGGGTTCTTTCACATTTTGACAGTGAAGATTTCTTTAATTAAGAACAACAAACATGCTTGTGTAAATATTACCTTCTGAAAGAATGCCGATGTCGCCGGCCGCCGCTGCGCCGTTGAAGCAAAAGTTAACCTTTTCTTATTTAAAAATTTCCAATTTACTAGCAGATCAAATGAGAGGAACAAGACACGTATCGCGGAACGGTGGTAACTTACATTTGAGCGATACTGTACATGTAGGGCAATTTTCAAATATGGCTATGTTATGGCTTACATGTACACTTCTTGTGTTAAAAGCAAAACAAGATTGATGAAATTGTTGTTTTAAAATGAATTTATTGTGTGACGATTTTTATGCAAGCGTGTTTATAATAACTGTTATCACATCCAAACAGTGCTTTGTGTGTGGTTTCAGAAAATATCCAAACCACAAAGGTCACACTAAGGACACCACCAACTGAAAGATCATAGTGACATTGGACATTTGGCCAAAGTTTGATGCTTTTGGGATTAACAGAGACGAAGTTATGGACCTTAAAGAATGGTTCAAAATCCATAAAAACGTCTCTTATTACAAGACAGTGTTCCCCAAAACCATACGTATTTTCTCGTTAACGCCGGCCCGTCCGCCGGCCTCGTTAACGGGGGGTAAAAATTTTTTTTTTAAATCGCCGGGGGCTTTTTCCGTTTTTTTTTTTTTTTTTTTTTTTTTTTGAAAAAAAAAAAAAAAAAACGGGGGGGGAGAAAAAAAAAAAAAAAAAAAAAAAAAAAAACTATTAATTTTTCAATATTTTTTGTGATACTCTTTAAAAAGGGAAAACATAGTGATTTTCGTCTTAGTTTCTTTCAAGTAATGGGTCTTTGGCAGGATTTTACAGCTATCAATAAATGGATCAAGTTTTAAGACTTCATATGGTTTTGGGGGACGCTGGCTTACAATTAGAAAAGTTTGTATGGATTTTGAACCATGTTTTAGGGTCCATAACTTCGTTTCTGTTCGCCCTGAAAGCATCAAACCTGGTTCAATGGCCATTCTTACCATGATCTTTCATTTGGTGGAAATTTAAAACTCGCCCCAGTTCCCTGCGCAATTTCGGAAGGCCTATTGGCTGTTGATATTTGACCAGTGAGATGCAAAACTCAGCCAAATTAAAAGAAACCTAGAAATTTCTGTCTAATTTTTTTTATTTGAAGCGAAGGAATTTTCCGCTTGTGCCTTTTATTTCCAATTTCTGTTTTTTTTTGTTTTTTTTTTTTTTGGAAAATCCCTTTCCTTTTTTTTTTTTTTTTTTTTTTTTTTTTTTTTCTGTTAGTAAGCTCACCTGACGCAAGCACCATGTAGCCAGAGGACTGTGGCCAGCGAATAGTTTGGTTACCAGCTGTAGCTTTGCAGTTATACCTTCCACCATCACCGACAACAAGGTTCAACAGTGTGAAAACTTGTCCATTTAAAATCAGTTTATTTTGTTCAACAGTTCTTTCAGTCCAAGTTATAAAATTTTTGGTGTACAAGAGGGAGACTGTAGCATTTGGATCATCAGTTGAACAGTTTATATCCTTATTCATGCGCAGTAAGCCATGCAAGATAATGGGTGGTGGATTGAGGAAATTCAGTGCCGCAGCACCTACAGCAGAACAAACATTGATGAGTAAAAAAACAGTAAGAAACTACATTGTACTCTAGCTGAGAGAGACTGACTCCATAAATAAAATAAGGGGGTCTTGACTGCAAATGCCCAATTCCCTCTTTGAAGCGCCCCTGCAGAAAATCATGACAGTTGTATTTATCAAAACATGTGCAATACTTGGTAACGATAAATACAAATACCATGATTCCCTGTAAGGGTGCGCCATAGAGGGAACTGGTCATTGTACACTAGAGAGCTTAAGCACCAGACGTTTTTGTTTCACGGAGGGCAACCGAAACTCACGATTTACGTCCGGATACCGCATGTGCGGGCGTGTTTGACGAGAAGGCACAGACGTGAGAGCACGTTGTTTGCCGTCCGTGTTGGTGACAAGCAAAGAAAACCAGAGCATGGCGACGAGCATGGCTTCAAACTCCAGTGTAAACCTGTAAGTACAGTACACGTAACCCAAGCAATGTTTTCCATTTGTCTAACAATCATTTAAACTCTTTTGTTAGCTTTCAAATCCAAGCGGGAGGCTCAAACAGCTTGACAGTCGTTCATAGAAGCGATGAGCTGTTTTCCCGCGGTTTGGACAACGAAAAGTACCCGCTTTATGTCTTCAACTGAAAATCCCACAAATTTGATAAGTTAAATTGTTTGTTTTCTATTTTCTTTAACTTTTTAAGAGTGTTTATATGACCAAGCAACCTATTTAACACTGGCTACTCATACAATCTCTGTCTGATTTCGCGTTGTGTACGCATTGATGTGAACAAGTTTTCGGCGAATTGTCATCGCAAGACCGTTCATTTAAAGTGCCGAACCGAACATAAATAATTATAAATGTCAAGTAATCGTATTATTATATTAAACATTATACATACATTTATATAGCGCTAAAACTATAAATATTCTAAAGCGCTGTTTACTATATGTAAAAATAATATAAAAATATAAAAATTAGAATGAACCTACATACAAATCAAACTAGAAACAATGTGATTGAAAAGTTAAAACGCTTAAACACGAAATGCTTTCTTAAAAAGGAAAGTCTTCAATTGACTTTTAAAAGTCTCCACTGATGACGCTTTGCGAATGTCAACAGGAAGCTCATTCCACAGGGAGGGGCCTGCCTTGGCAAAGGCTCTATCCCCAAAAGTTTTCAGCATTTATTTAATATAGTGGGCTAATGGATTGGACAGAGGAGCATGACAAAGCTTTGATGAAAGAGGTGCGAGTGCAAAATCCATTCCAAGCCAAGAAAAAGACACGTATGAGAGCTAAAATATGGCTGTCAATTGCCGACACACTGAGTGGAACAAAAGATCCCCCGTTCAAAGATTGCATGACGAAACGATCTGTGCAAGACAGATTCACACTGTGTCAGAGAAGTCAGATCGTCAACGAATAAGAAAAGAAGAAAAAGCTAGTGGTATAAGTGGTACTGATTGAAGAATGTATTGAATTAGAAAAGCTAGAGGATGACCTGCGGCAGAAAGATGGTAAGCAGATACACTCTTTTTTATACAAGAACTTCTGTCTTTTTTCGCCCACGCTGAACGTTTTGGACTGTAAAATGTTCAATTGAAGAAGTATATTTAACTGTGACAAATGCGGGTTAAAAAATTCCCAGTAGATGCGTGACACTTTCAAATTAGTACTATAAACAAAAAAAAAAACTAAAAAAAATGTTGTCGACAGTGTCATTTTGTGTAATTAACACAAACGTTTCGGGCATAGCCCTTCATATTATATTTATTATATTTAACTGTGCTTGAAGAAATGAGGTCTGAAGTAAATTGCAAACGCCTTCCCGCAAAGAAGCGAAGTTGTGCGCCTTGCAAATTAGTCTTGTGTCTGATGGCAAATTGATGCGAATTCAAAGGCAAACCTACCGGGCGCCTTCAAGGCAAGATAGTTGAACTCTAGGACCAATACGTGTCCAAAGATAAAACAGCATAACAGTTTAGCTCAGAGCCTGCAGTCACATTTGCGGACCAGTTCGGTCATCTTAGGTGAGAATATTTCTTTAAAAGATGTTGGTGCATAAGGTCGGATTAGGGTTTCAACGGAAACATCTCAGTCCTTCATATCGTGCTTGCAATTGTTAGTTGTTCGCTTCACTTGAATAAGTTGATTTGTTTTTGGTGTAGATCATAATGATATGGGAAAACCTCATTTGCATTTACTTTCAACACACTTAATTAATATATACACGACTACAAAAACTAGTTTCGTCAGAAGACCTCGTCAGTTGGTAGCCATATGCTACTGACGAGGTCTTCTGACGAAACTAGATTTTGTAGTCGTGTATATTAATTAAGTGTGTTGAAAGTAAATGCAAATGAGGTTTTCCCATATCATTATGATGTTCAGTAATACTTTCTTGGCTTCGTGCGAACAGAATTTCACAAAGTTTTTGGTGTAGGTTTGACGTAAATTTTTATTCGCTGTTTATGCATCACTGTCAATAGCTAGGGTTCATATAAAATGTTGGTGTATAAGCTCGGATCAGGGTTTCATATGGGAATACCAGGGTCCCCTATTCCTCTCTGGGAATTGGAATCACGTGAAAATATTTGGCTTTTCACGCGTCACAAATAATTCGTCAGAAAAAATTTTCACGTTCACGCTAAAATCATGGCGATCCCTGTTTAGACTGGACGGTGTAAGACCGGATATTGTGCCTGTCAAGATCACAAATACGACAAAATGCTGACAACAGTCCTAATCCCAACCATCGAGCTAAAACAATAGTAGTGTTCGCTTACTAGAACTCAGTAGAATTATTTCTGGGTAAATTAGTAATGAAGTACGGAAAATAAGCTTATTCACATTTACTTTAAATTCAACTCTTCATTCACGGATACACGTTTAAGCTAAAAATTGCGTTCTCGCAGAAGCACGTAAGTTAGATCCATATGCTACTGGCGAGATCTTCTGACGAATCTACGATAAAATAAAAGGCCAAATCACGTTTTACAGGAAATAAATAGCCTCAACCTAAATCACGCTTCATGTAAAAGTATAGAGGACCCGGAATTGTCTTCACATCGTGCTTGCAATTGTAGTGTCGTCACTTGAATACGTAGATTTCTTTTTGCTGTTGGTTTGACGTATCATATATGAAACATGTAGGATTATTTAATCATATCCAATAAAATATAACTTACTAACTTATGGCCATAGCCCTACGTACGGTGGGCATAGGACCAATAAAATATGGCGTTACTTAAATCATTTTCATACGTTTTAGCAGACATTTGCATATCGCGTCGGGTTAACACGTAACGCAATATGTAAAATGTGATCGTGAAAAGTTCTGATAAACACATCCAAAATAAGACGGTTAAATATACTACAGACAAGAAAAGGGAATACGAATAACGTATCTATCTAAAGCCGTTATGTAAAGCTAATAATTTAACTCAAAATTTAAACGATTCTGTCATAAATATCGTCATCTCTGTGTGACTACACCGACAAAAGCAACCTTGTTTGACTAAACAGTAATATACATACCTGGAGCCGATAAAACAAGAAAAGCACAAGACACGAGGCTACAAACAAGGAGGGCCCTGATACACTTCAGCGACGATGCTGCCATTTTTAAACAAAATGGCGGAACGAATTCGAAGGCAGTTCTTTTCCTCTTCTGCGTCGATATTTTAGAATAATTACCAACTGATTAACTCTAAACTTTCTTTCGAGGAATAAACCTTTTTTTCTTTTAAATTCTCGCAATCCAGCGCGTTCTTGTTCTCGGCAGTGTCTCTGACTCGTATTTCACAGGAAGTGCAGTATGTTTAGGTGTGTTAAACTCAGCTAATCAAAAGCCATTCAGAAGCCATTTTATTACGTCACGGCGACAAACTCCTGACGCGAGGCACGCATTATCTGGGAAATTCAAAATATTTCCACCCTTTTACATGTTCTTTATTTAGATTGCATTTTATTATCAACTCCCTAAAATAAAACATTCACATTTTCTACATTTTAACATAGATAAGCTTAGCTAAAATTATTTTTTTTAAATTCGTGGGTAAGATAGCGTATCATTCGAAAGCAGAGCAACTTTTTTTTATTGACACAGGAAAAGGAAATTGCCAAACCTTTATATTTTCCTTCCTTTTTGTTTTTCCTTGTCACGTTCTTGGCTCTGACACAATATTGACTAACAGGTATGCTAAGGGTCAGTTTTTTCACGGCTGGAAGAAAAAAAAAATCGGAGCTACATTGTGTACGTGCTGGGAGAAGGGCTAACTTGTAATTTAGCTGTTTATTATTGATTTATTTTCGAGGTTGCGAATTATTTCTACAGTTGAAGAGGTTAAAATGCAAATTATATGGTAGCCGCGAAGAGTGGAATATATGAGGGCTCGGTTACGATAAAAGCCGCCATGATATAACTCTTTTTATTTTATAAGAATTATTTTATAAGAATTTTTTAAGAATAAACCCGAGGGTGAGATGTTGAAAAGAATATATTTTTGAGTTGAAAATTTGTAAATAAAATAAAAATAAATTTTTTTTTATTTAAAAAAAAAAAAAAATTTTTTTTTTTTTTTTTTTTTTTTTTTTCCCGCTGGAGAAAAAAAAAAAGAAAAAATGATAAAAAAAAACCCCCAACCCCCCCAAAAGGGGGGAAAAAAAATTTTTTTTAAAAAAATTTTTTTTTTTTTTTTAATTATTTGGACGAGGGCGTATTTTTGTGCATATTGTAAGTTTCAGATGACAGAAATGAAAGAAAAATGTGCCAAAAACTGTACCAATAATGAAGTTAAATTGGATCGAGAACCTATATCCATTGCCAAGGCAGAAACAAAGGGAAATTTAAACTACGATGTGTAGCTTGTGTACATCCCCAGAGTAGTATCGATTTTCTGTCTTTTCTCACTTCCTTTGTCGCGATAGACTTTTTTTTTTTTACAAAAACAGCGAAGCAAAATCGAATTTCCCTCATAATAATATAGCGATATATTTGATAATTGGAAACAATCATGAGGCCGTAGTAGTGGCGTAGACAGGGTTTTCCAATAAGAGTGTCCTACTCCAGGGTTTCAGATTGATGGTTGGGAGCATGCCACCGCCTCCCAGCTCCATTTAAAAATTAGAAACGCAATTTTAAACATTCCCCACGGGATATATTCTCAAAACTAAAACGATTAGTATTTCAGCGACAGTGATATGACCTCGGTAGTATGAAACTCGCAGGTTCAAGAAAATTTTGAAACCTAGAAGCTCTGTAATGCTTACAGAGACATCTTTCATGACGTATTTTGTGTTAAACACATACAAGTACCTTCGTTCACATTTTGTCCTAGAATAAATTCAATAAAGCCGTACCATTAACAACGTCTTTACGTCTGCCTACTTTTGAATGGAAGTGCTCCTCTTATCACTCTTTTGATCCTGTAGTCTCCACATTTCTTGATGCCTACCTCCCTTCTTTCTGTGCTCCTTGAATTTAGGTAAGTGGAGGCCCAACTACCTCCTATCAGAGAGGAGTCTCAAATCCCTCCTCTCTATTCATGAAAGTTCACTGTCGGCCCTGAGAGGTGGTCCATCTCTCTCTTCTCCATCCGTTGTGTGCATGCCTCTATCTGGGCTGTAGGCATAGACAGCTTGACACTTTAATAGCGGAGCTCCTAAGCGTAGCCCCATAGCCATAGAAATTACAAGTATAGGAACCATGTAGCTGAGTTTTCATGGTCATCATGGCTAGCGGCATGGTCCGCGGGTGCGTGCGCCATACGACGAACAACGTACGTCGCGCAACATGGCGGCCATGGTCATCCGAGATTTTTTAAGGTCTTAAGCGAAGATTGGGGACAAGACAAATATAGAGAACTTACAACAGTACACAGCAAAACGCCTGAGGATTTATTATCCAACTGCTCTATTTTGGTTGTCCTCTTTGCGCATTTACGCAAAAAAATGTGGCTCTCGTTCGATCGTTACACGGTTAAATTTTAATTTTAGTGGTCTCTGGTCGCAGTTTTCGTAACCGTAAAACGAGCAATTGACTAAATCTTCTATCGGCTGGATGATGTGGACGTTTCAGTTAGATCTAAACGAAGTTATTGTATGAAAACGCGGGAAACGTTGTTGCGCGGTGTTCGCTGTGTAAGCTAAATGAATCCGCGAGTAAAAGGACTGAGCTGCAGAGAACATTAATATGTAGTACATTTAAGCTTATGCTTGCATGTCAGTTCAGTTCAGTTCAGTTCAGATAAGGGATGCCCATTGCATAGGTAGACAATTCTTAAAGAGATATACCGCATATTATTAAAAACTAGCAATGGTATATTGCAATTCCTGAATGGTAATTGGTTAGCAAGCAATGGTATATGAGCTCATTTACCATTCACCACAAATATGGTAGCCGATACTCGTCAACAAAAACAGTTGAAGGGGGCTGAAATATTGCAATTCTTTGGGCGTTTTTAATAAAACAATTATTCCACTCGAGCTTTTTGGATATGATATCGCAATAGCCAACTCGGCGCTACACGTCTCGTTGGCTATCTACCATCTCATATCCAACTCGCGCTCGTGGAATAACTGTTAATTATTTCCATAGCGTTTGGTTAAAAACTTATGTTGCTTTATCAGCCTTTTGCATGCCCAAAGAACACAAAGAGTGATTAAAAATAACGAGCCGAAGTAAGTCGATTGTTGTTTCATGACTGAGTTATTTAGTAAATGTCTATTAGCTTTATCGGTGCAGTAGGCGATAGTTTGTAACCAATCAGCTCGCGCGCTGTGCTGTACAAATGAAATTTAATTTATATTATATCGCTTATCCACTTAACTTTATAACATCCTTCCACTTGAATGCAGATTTACTTGCGCAAAATTAATAAATTTATTTTACATTATTAGATTTCTTTGCATAAATTCTAAATTCATTCACAGATTTTTGACTGATGTAGTGTCCAAATGTACTGCTAGCTTGTGTCAAATAAACCGTGTAAAACATCTATTTGATAAACCAACCCTAATAACTACCATCAATTCTCTGGTTTTCAGCAAAATGTTTTATTGTTCATCAGTTTGGGCCAGTACACCAAAGAAAAACATTGCTGGACTTCAGAAAGTGCAAAACTTTGCGGCTAGGGTTGCCACCGGAACAAGGAAATTTGATCACATCACCCCTACGTTAAAGCAACTCCATTGGTTGTTTGCACGGACAAGCCCCAGCATATCTGCGCAGCAAATTTATTGTTAGAGCTGACGTCCATTCTATCAATACAAGACACCGAAACAAGTTGGATGTCCCTCTATTCAAAACAGCTACAGGCCAGCAGTCATTTGTATTCAGAGCTACTCGGCTTTGGAAAGAACTACCAAGGACCCTAACAGACGTTAATAGTTTGAGTATTTTTAAAGATGCTATAAAACATCGCGCTTGGAAGAATGTTATTGAAACATAGAACCCTTTTAAACGTAACCCTTTTAATATTTAGAATGATTCTATTTTTTAGCTGTACATTTTTAACATTTTATTGTAATTTGCCCTGAAAAGCCATTTTTGGAGAGGTAAATAAAATCTTCTCTTATCTTATCTTTTTTTTAGCAAAACTGCCTAAAGGCCCAATTACACGGCAGAAAATTTGTGGCACGGCTCGGATAAAATCTGTACACGTACCAAAAAAAGCCCCAAAAAACACTGATACCCTGTTTACACGTCCTTTTTTCTATCGTGCTAAACTGCGTTAAAAAATGTTTTGGCTCGACACCTTGTCTAGGGTACGCAATTATGCCTTCGTGCGCATGCCTCTATTTCATTTAAACGTAACAAACGAGTCGCGCATCTTTTCGTCTTTTTTCCAGAAGATTAGAAAAGGGTGAAGGTATATGGTTCTTGTTCAAATGGCAGCAGTGATGGCTTGTACCTCCCCTATTTACAACTACGATTATTATTATTATTATTATTATTATTATTATTATTATTATTATTATTGTTATTATTATTATTATTATTATTATTATTATTATTATTATTATTATTATTATTATTATTATTATTGTTATTTTATTCTAGCATTATTTGAATCAACTCTTTACATCATGCTCTTCCGAGGCAAAATGTTAGCTTTCGGCTCTGGACACTAACGATCAAGAACTCAGGAGAAAGCTAAAGCGACCAAAGAAGACTGCTGAAAGTCGAGTAGTTCTTCCATGAATGTTCATGAGATTTTCGTGGCAGCTGTTTTTCCTAAAATACACGTCTAACACACCGCCATGTCGATCGAGTGGAATTCCTGCAAATTTATTGAATGAAGTTTCATAACAAATATGTTGGTTCGGCACGGCTAATCGTTGACACTACAAATCTTGTTTGAGCCGGGTTAGATTTTCAGGAGTGCGTACCAATTTTATCCGTGCTCGGACAACCTCGCGACTAGGTCCGAGCACGGGTAAAATTTTGGTTTGGCACGGGTGAGCCAAAGTCGTTTACAGGACAAAATTTATCCGTGCCGAACCATTTTTTTCGGTACACGTACCATTTTACCCGAGCCGTACCAAAAATTATCTGTCGTGTAAATGGGCCTCAAGTGTTGAATGTTGGTTTCAATAACTACAGTCATTCCTACGTTTTTTTGAGTACGACCACACGATACGAGAAAATTATTAGCAGACGTTTCAATGTGGCAATGTGAAGTCGTTCCAAAAAAACCTTAATAGGTTGACGGATTACAAGAAATGAAATAGACATACTTAATCATAGTGTCTGAGGTATTTAGCTTTAAAAATATATCTAAGCTATATCTAAGCTATTCGTTCCTGCGTCGGTGAAGAAAACATGCGCTAATCGCTTTCTTCTCCGTCGTAGATGTGTACGTCTGCACGCACGCTGTCAACGGATGTAAAGAATTACGTTACACCAAAAAAAGTGTGTTATGCCTGTAGAGATTGCGTGAGATCATTCTTTCTTTACAAATTAATGAAGTAGACTTTGAAAAAACGCACTATTTATATTTGGAGATTTATACCATGTTGCGTGACGCAAATGCCTTCATTGTTACAGCACTGCGTGACATCATTCTTTCTTTACAATTTAATGACGTAGAATAAATAAAAATAAAAAAAATAAAAATAAAATAATGCGCCATTATTTATATTATTCCCAAGCCGAATGGAAATTGCAGTGCTCTCGACTCCCTGCAATACACCTCAGCTTAAGCTGTTACATTTCAGCAGCTTCCCCAGTTGAATCTCAGCGGCAACAAAAACCTCAAAGCTGTGTTTCGATCTTTCGCCTCTTTCCCTTGTTCAACACCTCTGTTTTAGGTACCTTTGCATGGCCTTCCATCTCTATGGCAACCATTTGATTCCCCTCGGGTGTAAGGAACGGGGAATCGACTCGTGCGTCGTCAATGTAATCACCTCCGTCATCCATCCCGTCCACATCAATCCCACTCTCCCCTGCGGCACTGTTGGTGCTTGCAGAAATCCTTGGTTTGGCTGCCTCGTCTTCGTCGTCACTCATGGCGTCCTCATAAGAAGGAGGGATGGGAGGGAGGGTTGCGTTTTGAATATCCTCGTCGCTGATGATGTCTTGACTTGGTGGCAGAGTTGTCAATGGGGAATCGTACCTGGGAGATGCACACAAAGAATTCATATCCAATTCGGATCAATGTATGTTTCTGAGAAACTGCGCACCTACCCCTCCCCAAACTAAACATTTTCCCCTAAGCAATAAGTAAGTGTTAATGTTAGGTTTAAATGGAGAGAAGATCCTCGCAGTTATGAACACAACTCAAGCAGTTGTGAAAATACACCTGAAAAAATCATCCTTGCCGGGACTCGAACCCTGACCTCTGCGATACCGGTGCAGCGCTCTAACCAATTGAGCTAACAAGCCAACTGAGAGCTGGTCATTAAATTGGTTCGTAATATACCCGGGAAATATGAAGATGAAATAAAGAATATATGAAATCATATATTAGAACTGCGGATGAAGAATAAATGGAGAGAAGATCCTAGCAGTTATGAACACAACTTAAGCAGTTGTGAAAATAAAACTGAAAAATCAGGCTTGCCGGGACTCGAACCCTGACCTCTTTATTTCAATGTTAGGTTTGGGAAGGGGTAGGTTGGCAATTTCCCAGAAACCTTAGCTTCATTCCAGATCAATCATCGAAACGGGCGTAGCCTGCGAACAGGCTCCCGAGTGGGGTTTTTACGCGAGCGAAGCGAGCGGAAGGAGAGCCTGTTCGCAGGCTAAACGGGCGCTGTGGATGTTAAAATTCTGTTGAGGATAGCTGAAGAAAATATATGGAGAAAAGTAACGAGAATTTCACCCCTGATGTAACCGGCAAATAAGCTCTTTTTTTACCTCTTTTCTTTTCCCTTTTGTCTCAACGTGGTCGCTGTATCGTGCAACCGTCATAAATGGAAAACAAGTGCGCGGAAAATTCGCATGATGGCAGCTTACAGCAGTGGTGATGATTATTTTAACCCTTAACATACTAACTGGACACATGTGTCCAGAAAAATACAGCCCTTCTTCCGGTGAGCCCAAACTTGATTTTGCGGGGCCTGGGAACTTATTGTTCATTTGAGGGTAGCTTACACAACGTATTTTTTGAATTCATCGAAGATTTGGTCGAATTTGGCCCATTTTTCAGCAATTTCTCGAGGTTTTGTTCTTAGCAACACAAATACGTGAGTGATTTAAAAATGGCGGCGGCGATAAATGATTCTTTGTCAGATTCTAACCCAAGAAATGGTCAAAGAGGCGTAGATATTCAGTTTGTTGACGAAGACGAGTTGCCTCTGGGACATGTTATGGAGCATCGTGTCTCTGAGGACGAGTTTTACTCAGACGAGTCGGGATCTAGCCAAGAAGATTCAGATGAACCGACAACTGACGAGGGAACGGATGAGGAAATGGAAGACGATGTGGAGGAAGAAGGCTGGTCTGAGGTGATCAATTGCAGGAAAGATGTAGAATTTCAAGAAGAGGTAGGAATTACTGTTGATTCTGAAAACCTCCAGTCCTGCCTGGATTTCTTTTCACTGTTCTTCACCGAAGATGTATGGCAGTTGCTTGTCGAACAAACTAATTTATATGCAGAACAGAAAAGGGGCCCTGAAGGATCTTCTGTGTGGTATCCAGTCACAATAGAAGAAATGAAGGCTTGGGTAAGCCTGTATCTAAACATGGGTTTAGTCACTAAACCAAACCTTAGTTCCTATTGGAGCACAGATCCTGCTCTTAGCACTCCATTCTTCCCTAGTATCATGGCCAGAGATCGCTTCCTCCAGATTTTGCGGTTCTTGCATTTTGCCGACAACACCCAGGCACCCAGGGCTGACTCAGCTGATTACAACAAGTTGTACAAGATTCAGCCATTCCTGGACTTAATAATTCCCACTTTTCAGGAAGCTTATAAACCCACAAGACAACTTGCCATTGATGAAACGTTGATAAAATTCAAAGGAAAGGTGCACTTTAGGCAGTTCATTCCGATCAAGCCAGGAAGATTTGGCATCAAAGCTTTTACACTTGCAGAATCTACAAGTGGTTATCTGCTAAATAGCAAGATTTATACTGGTAAGGAAGGTGATGCAGTCCAGAAAGACCTGGGAAGAAAAGCAGTGATGTCTGTGATTGAACCTTACCTAGACATAGGATATTATGTATTCATGGACAATTACTATACGTCGGTCGGGTTGTTTGAGGAACTGGAGGAAAGAGAAACTCTTGCATGTGGAACGGTGAGATCCAACAGGCTAGGCCTACCGAAATAAATTTTTGGTGTGAAAGAAAAGAAAGTGAAAAAGCTCAAACGAGGAGAGAGTTTGTATAGGCAAAAAGGAAACCTGACATGTGTAACATGGCGTGACCGAAAACCAGTAAGTGTTTTGGCTACCACTCCCACAAGTAAAACAGATGAAAA
Organism: Oculina patagonica; assembly: GCF_052425735.1. Lineage (NCBI taxonomy): Eukaryota > Metazoa > Cnidaria > Anthozoa > Scleractinia > Oculinidae > Oculina > Oculina patagonica. The sequence goes on from NC_135762.1 coordinate 10,258,398, forward strand.
TGTTGTCCAGCGCTCTGTTAAGGTCAATGGAAAATGGGAGAAGAAGGACTTTGCTCGACCTGGGGTAATTTACCCATACAACACTTACATGGGCGGCGTAGACTTGTCAGACCAAAGGGTTGTGTCATATGCCCGACTCATGAAGGGCGTGGTCTGGTACTACAAAGTTTTCTTCTACATGTTGGAAGTGTGTTTATCAAATGCACATATTTTGCACACTAAATCCCCTGATCATGCTAGCATTACCAGTCTAAAGTTCAGAAAGTCAGTGATACATGCTTTGATTGATGGAAAATGCTTCAGGAAAGATACAGGATTGGTTCCGATCCCAGTTGCTATCCCTGACATCAGATTCAACCGCGATTATTTTCATCACCTCAAAAGTCAAGGCACTAGATCTACATGTAAAGTCCACATTCAAGAAGTGAAGACTGTATATACCTGTGCAATTTGTGGAGTAAGAATGTGCCCAGAACCCTGTTTCAAAAGATACCACACGTTAGAGAACTATTACTTTGATGACGGCAGCTACAGTGGTCCAAGAAGATTGAAAGAAGGAGGAGGGAGGCCTTTTCAACGGGGCAGGAGGAGATCACTGCGAAATTAAACATTGTAATGGTCTGTTACAGTTGTGTGAATAATGGAACTTTCAAACTAGTGCATGGAATAAACGAGTTGATTGGGAATTACTTGAACTGTTTCCGTTGTCAAAATTTGAATCTTTTTACCTTTACAGAGGGAACTGTGCTGCTTATTGAGTACTGATTTATAGACTATTTACTAGAAAAATGCCTTTGAAGCCTTTTATGCTTTGAATTCTAACTTATGAGAGACTGTTAGATGAAATTAAGAGGATATAGATGAAATTTATATTTTCTTAACACCTGATATTTTGATATCTTTTGGAAATCTAATTAATTATGCAAATTATGCATTCCAGAAGGTCACGTGTTTCAATATATCCCATAATTTTTCATTTCATATGATTGAGAAGATTGTGTTGACAATACATACTACGCTATACACTGAATAGTGATTTATCCGGTGGATAGCGCTATCCACCCACAAATGGGATCAGACTGATTTATCTGGGAGTAAAGGATAATCCCCATCTGCGACTTGTATTGCTTTACTCTGATCTCTAATTGGACTAAACACCCCGTGCCATTCTCTGAACCAATCAGATGCTAAGCCACTTCACGCACTTGAAGCTAGGCACGTGCCACTTGCTACGGGTTCTGATTAGTACATCGAGTCGCTTATTTAAATGTATTTTGTGATGGGACAGAGTAATCACTTTGGCTTCTACACGAGAGCTACTCTTGCTCTTTCACCATCATGGTACGGAGTTTCGCTTGACGGAGAATGCACAGGTGACTGTACATACCTATTGGATTTACGGATGTCTGAATCACACGGCTGCAGATAGTAACCTGCACTGGCAGCTCCTTCTTCCTCTTCTATCTGAAGTGTAAGGAAGGGGTTATCCTGTAACACAGAAAGACAAAGACATCATCAGGGCTTTTTTTAGTAAATTAATTTTGCATCATTCAATTTCAGCAGTGTTCATCCTCCCCCGGACGCCTAAGAATTAGGATCTTTTTAAGCGATCAGGCAAATGCCCCACTACCGGCCGGGACAAACTAGCTGTTCTAATGCCTGGGGTAGCGGGTCAAAACAATTACTTACCTCGCTTCTTGTTTTACTGTTACCAGAATTTCATCTAATTCAGGCCAAATTAAGTCCTAGCTATTTAATATTTCTATTTGAATATCGCAAAAATTGCTCAATCTGCAGGTCTAGCGTCCTATTTATGCCCCTATGTAGAAGCATTATATAAGAAACGTTTGGTATTTATTGACAAAATGGTCATAAAAGAAGTTGCAATGCTGTAAAGTGAAAAAAGTGAGATGGTCAAATGCGTCAGGGCAATTGGGTGGAAGGCTAATGCCCGACCCCGGGATGACCATTATGGGAAAATGCCCCATTATTGCTCTTGGGGCGATGGGAACTGCTGGAATTGACAGATGTATTTAGATATACCTATATAGGTAGCTCATTGCAAGGCCAGGTTTACCGTACCTTTATCATGTTTCTTTCCAATATCTTCCCCAGATGTTCGTTCAAGGTCACAAAGTGCGGTCTCTGGTCGGGGTCGTGAAGCCAGCAGTCCCTCATGATAGTATACACCTCCAATGGACACTTGGCCGGGATGTCCATCCGCTTGCCTTCACTCAAGTAGTCAAGAAGCTGCTCTGTGGGGAGGCCTGGGTAAGGGGTACCCCCAAGGGTAAATGTCTCCCACAACAGGATGCCAAACGACCATCTGAAAACAAAAACAAGTCAAAGAAATAAGGTTGAACTGCCAGATTTGGATACTAACTATACGTGGTCACAACAGCCAGTAGAAGGGTTTAAAACCTTCCAGAAGCCGACAGCTACTGAGTGGTGGCCTCAATAAGCTACCTACAGGGCTTTTCTACCTAGCGATTATTCGCTATACGAGTTTCCTTAAACCTCCTGTGACGTAGGGGGGACGAAGAGTGCACTATTTGAAAGAGTGTAGTTTCCTAAAATCAAAGGTACACTGACCTAAATCGGCATCCTTAGTTTATCCTCAGTGAAAAAGAGCGTCCAAGTTAATACTTTTACGGCAAGAATTGTCCGAAATCGATTTTTAAGTTCATTATTTTACATGCAGATCAGATATTGGTCTTCACGACTAAAACAGGCTGCTAAAGCAAGGAATCCCGCTTGCACAATACAAGCAATGCAATGCAACTTTCTTAAATTAATAAAAAAAATCGCATCCAAGTGCGCCCTAAAACGTTATTGATGTTGTCAGCCCAGAACGTGTACGTGAGACAAATGTACGACTTTCATTCAAGCAATTCAAGATTGAACTTAAACTACAGTGTAATTGAATTTGCATTTCTTTATTTAGCGCTTTTAAAACTGACTGTGATAAGAAACAGACCAGAATGTCTCCGGAACTAAATTCGTTTCAGGGGTGGATCCATTTGATGTAGACTACTGATTTTTTCGAGACTTTAGTTGTTAACTTACATGTCAGTTTTCTCCGTGTAAACTTTGTCGAACAGTGATTCAGGAGCCATCCATTTCACAGGAAGCAAGCCTTGTGTCTTCTTCACATAAAGATCATCTTTGTAAATGTCTCTTGCTAGACCAAAGTCAGCTATCTTCATCACATAATTGTCACCAACTAAAATGTTCCTTGCAGCCAAGTCTCGATGAACACACTGCAGAGGAAGATGCGCAGTTAACGTCAGTGCAAGTTCAACATACAAATTCACCCATCTGGTCTCCGTCCATTTCTTATTGACTGGTTGGAAGAAATGATTGTATAAATCCTTTTCAGCTTCAGTGGTCAAAACTAGCCACAGCATGCAGCATAGTTCTGACTATTGAGTACGCAAAGGGGTTATGGGTAAACAGTAACTGCAGGCAATTATGTTAAGAAAGAAAACTACAGACTGAACTCAAGACAAGTGTTATCAATTACACTTTGTTTCCTATCTCATCACGATAATCTTTGTCAAGTCATAATTTTTCCAGGTGCGTTATGTGCCCAGCTACCTTGCAGTGAATCAATGTCCTACGTAGCGTTTTGTTAATAATCTCCCTTGATTTATAGAAAGGTGGCTTTCGGGTTGTTAAGGATTATTTTATATGTGTACCGCTTGATGTAGTGATTTCAATTTTTTTTTTCAACTAGGACTTAGAAATAGACTTTAGGGCTGATTTGGAGGCGGTCATGGCGATATTTGGCTTGCACTTCTCCGTAGCTGGAGACTTTTTTTGTAATGTGAGGAGGTATTGGTTCCCCTTTTAACGATTTTTACCACATCCGGGGTATTATATTGTGAATAAGAGGAGAAAGTTACAAACTGCGCAGCTAATGGTCGAAAGGAAATCACTTGAAACCCTTCTGTGAGTAGAATTCTCTTCATTTGATGAATATTTTGCCGTTTGGTTGAGGTATCGATCAGGGGCGTTCTGTGATTTTTTAGTGTGAAGCAATTCGATATGCGTGGCCTCGGCGGTGAATTGATATAAAATATACCGAGTCGTCTCGCTAAGTCATGAATTATTTAGTTATTTTAATCTCGATTCCTCGGTTAGAAATGAAGCGAACGTCGATGTAAGACGCCTGTTAATATTTGAATCCAAGTATTTCAATCCAAGTACAGTAGAACCCCGATATAACGATCCTCGATATAACGACATCGATGAATATGCTATGTCCTGGCAAAAGTTACAGTGAAATGTATGGGACAGAACCCCGATATAACGATCTTCGATATAACGATATTCTCGATATAACGATGAGAATTTAGCGGACCGAGCGTAAAATCTTCCCCGATATAACGACATTTTATTTGAAATAATGTGCAGTAAAAAAATACTTTTTGATTTTACCCCAATATAACGATATTTTCGGCTATTTTACGGCCATATCGTTATATCGGGAGTCTTGATATAACGATACCTCGATATAACGATATACTTTCACTACTCCCTTGGCATATCGTTATATCGGGGGTGCACTGTAATGGCATGCACTATTCTCGTGTGTTCGTCACGACTGGCTGAGAAACTAGGGCCAATAGCAGCATAGGCGTACGGGCATATTCGGACCTGGAGGAGCGGAGACCTAATTGACCGAAAAAAATGACTTGCATTTATAGCCGAATAAAGACGCGTTTAAAATGGACAACGAAACGTGCATTGAAATAGAGGTTGTGTACAAACATTAGCTTGCCTGCATGCTTTAAGGAAACGATAGTTCTTTAATTAATTTCGTGGTGTTGCCCGAAGATGTCAATGCACTGTTACCCTTTTTCGTAGGAAATATTTTATTTTTCCACTCCAGTGTTCAGCAAAAATTAATGTATTTATGGAGAGCCAATTTAAATTCAATTTGTTTCTTCCCGTACTGGAAAGTTATGTAAAAGCGTGTCAGGGGTAAATGGGTTAAAACATTTCGTTGAAAGTTTTGAGCTTAAGACCTTAAGACTTAACATTTGAGTCAAACCACTTGCTGCATCACATTTGTAACAGCTTTGTTTCATGGTCTTACACTGGATGCCACTTGCGCAAACGCTCGAGCTATGGAGAATCCTTACTTCTGGTCGACCTCGCCAATTTACTTTTTAGCTGAACATGATTACAACTGAATCAAACAGAGGGATCACAAAGAATTTGCGAGAAAAATGGAACGTGAATATTGCAATTTGATATAGGTATCAAAAATTTACATGAATCGATTTCTATTTTCTTATTTCTATTTTTCTCTAGACTTGTTGCACGAATTCCAAGCATTTTGCCCGAAAAATTTCAGCGCCAGGGGGGCTGCAGCCCCCCCCCCCCCCCCCCCCTATGAACAGCAGAGCAATCTAAAACATAATACCGCCCAAACGTAAGAGAAAACTTGCCGGTCGAATTGCAACTTAATTCTCACCTTCTTTGATGCCAAGAACGCCATCCCTCTACTAACTTGATAGCCGATCATCGCCAGATCGACTAAAGTAAACTCTTTCTCTGGGTCATTCTTAGTCTTGGTCCAATCGGGCTCGTAAATGTCCCTCTTGTTACGAAGGAAACGAGAGCAAGCTGCCATGAGGGGCGAACTCCATGATGACCATTAGACGCTTGCCTCGAGTACAGGCTCCCAGGAGATTGATAATGTTCTTGTGCTGTCCAAGGTGGATGAGAATCTTGAGTTCTGATGCTAAGTCCTTGTACTCTGCTTCAGTAGCACCCTCTGAAACAACAGGAAAATGCCAAATATTGATTGATTGACATGCATTTATCTAGTTAGTTGGGGAGCATTTTTTTTCGCCGTTCTTCGCACTAATCTCGTTTTTCGTGTTGTAGCCCAACTAACCGAACGCCTGATACAGGCCAACACCTATCCTAATGTTATTTCTGAGAATATGGCTAGAAATGAGGTCTAGGACGATGTTCTCAAGCAATTTGCAACGCGATCAATTCACAATCTAGTCAGCGGATTTTTGATGATGATGCAGCAGGCCATCTTTTCCCGCAAAATGGAAGCTATAGCAACCACGACTACGATGCCGTCACAACGATCTCAAAATTTCACCATCGTCATGTAGTTATAAAAACGTAGAATTTTGTGATATCGCGTTACTTTTTAGCGCTGAAATACAAATGGTTGTACCACGATTTTTAACGTACGTGGGGATCACAAATGACGTAAAACAAAGAGCGACCAAGTCAACAAACAACCTAGCTCCACGCACTCAACTCACCTTTTAAGGTTTTCACTGCTACAGGGACCTTGATGTTTTTCCATCCTCCTCCTAATTCTTCCTTCTTGAGGTCCTTGGCTCTTGACGACCTGCGAATCTTTGAGCGCCGCTTGAAAGATTCTGCACTCTTGTCTCGTGGATCGAGGGCTAGGATGCCGATAGCCTCTGCTCGCACGACCTGACCAAAGGCGCCTGCACCAAGGACATCCCCTAGGATAAGCCTCTCCTCAGGGAACTCCCAGTCTGCGTCGTAGGGTAGATCATTACACTGTTCCAGGAGACTGCGATCAGGGTCAATCTGAATACAAACAGAATTGTTTTATAAATTACTGTTATAGAATTTATTTATTTTTGTTTATTTATTTTTTGTTTATTTATACAGGAGCATCTGGTCTAGATTACAAGCTAGTTTAGCCAGAGTCCTGTCTAAATTCTGAAATAAATAAATAAATAAATAAATAAATACTAAAGAAAATCATTACAAAAATTAATACACCAAGAGTGTTTTACGTGTTTGAGACCCTTCCAACCTTTGTGCACTGTTGAGTTAACTTTATGCAGTAGTGTAGTGTTTGTAATTTTTTTTAATCAAATACTGAGAATTTAAAGGGACTGTGTCACGGATTTTGACTAAATTTTTATACAGGAGCATCTGACCTAGATTACAAGCTAGTTTAGCCAGAGTCCTGTCTAAATTCTGAAATGAATAACTAAATACTAAAGAAAATCATTACAAAAATTAATACACAAAGAGTGTTTTACGTGTTTGAGACCCTTCCAACCTTTGTGCACTGTTGAGTTAACTTTATGCAGTAGTGTAGTGTTTGTATTTTTTTAATCAAATACTGAGAATTTAAAGGGACTGTGTCACGGATTTTGACTAAATTTGGGCATGGGAAACGACCTGATTTAAATGACACACCAAATACAAAAGGAGGTACAGATGGCCAAAAGGGACGAAGATTGAAACAGATTGCAATAAGGGTATTTAAAATATTGTTGGTCTGAACACTTTAGATCCATGGAAGTAATTTCTTTGCAGACATGTTCAGTTTCATAGAATGAGTATTTGGCAAGATATGTGTTAAAATAAACCTAACTTAAGCAGCCGTGATTGTAGGAACCCAATGTTCGCTACAGGAAAGAGGCAACAAGTAAAACCCGAGATGCGCTGAACAGCAAACGTCCTTTATTACATGAACAACGATTCACTGAAATGTCTACTTCTTAAATGTCCCTATTTGAATCAATTCCTAAGATAAAACCAAGTCATTACAGTGATAGAGTCCCTTTTAAAAGTATCAAAGAAAAAATCCTTAGAACCCAACGTTTGTTTTATTATTCAACTGAGTCAATGTGAAGCCAACCTATTGGGAGGATTAGGAAAAGAGTGAAAAGTGATGAACACACACCACTTAACTTGAGTGTATTGATTTTCCGCATAATAATGTTCAAAGATTCGTCCTCATTCCAAAAAAAAACTTTTTTGTAACAAAGTAGCAAATTAAAGTTCAAGCTTTCATTAAAAATCTGTAAGATGTCCCTTGATAATAGGTATGTCATACAGTCTGTCAACAAACAAGTACACGTTCATGAGACACTAGATATGTACTTTGCAACAAAAATCCCTGCACACTATACCTGGTAGTCTGATTGCCTCAGGAAGTATATCTCCCTATACTCGTCGATCTGCTTCTTCTGTCTGCGATAGACAGCAATGCAAATCACCAGCACAATAAAAACCACGGCACCCAAAGCAATAGCAATTCCAACCAAGGCACCTGTACTTAGCGGCTGATCATTCTTTTGAACTGCTTTGGATTCAGCTAAGCAAGAGAAACACCGACAGCCATAAACACAGGCAATAGGACAAGCGAGATCGACAAGCGAGCATGCTCTCCCGTGCTACAATTTCGCAGGAGGTCATGCGGTGTTGACAGCCGCAACACCTTTTGGACTGTCACGTAACGAGGCACGCATAAAAGGAAATTTATGTTATTTTCCAAGGGAAATTTGTTTTTTTCGCTAAAAAAGCCTTCATGTAGACTACATTTGGTTATACGCCAAATATCTCAATTTTGGACAATTTGACCTGCGAACCTGTTCAGTAACCTTACAGTAAGTTATATCTACCTAAAATCAAATTTAAAAGAAATCAGAATGAAAATGACTTAAAATACAATGACATAACTGGATGGCACACTAGGTGCTAGTACAGGCTGTGTGCATGAAACACCAAAACAATCTAAATGTACTAACCTTTTTGCACTTTTATAGAAACTTCATAACTTCCCAGGTGATTACGAGCAACACATTTATAATCTCCAAAGTCATCATCATCCAGTGACTTGACCCTGAGCTGTAGTGAGCCTTTCTGTGTTCCTAAGGCCTCCCCTGTACTGTTTTTCACCCATGTGACGTTAGGAAGAGGGTTGCCATCTGCCCTACAGGTCTGGTTCAATGGATCACCTATCTCCTTTGCTGGTGTCGTGTACCCGTCACTGGGTTCTATTACAACTGGTTTCACTGTTTTAGGCACGTGGAATAAGGAAATAGTTAGTGGTCTGAGTGCATTGTTGCGCATTCCAAATAAAATTGATTAAGAACAAATACCGGTAGTATTATTAAATATTATAAAAATCACAAGTAACAAGAGACAACCATACGCACGATTATTACATTAGAGCTAAGCATACTCTTATAGAACAATTATACATGGGTGCGCAAAGATTTGAAATTTCTTTGTGAGTGTTCAACTCGATATCCCATGAGTAAGCTTAGCGAACAATAGAGATATTGAGTTGTGCATGAGAAATGGAATTTTTTACATGTATCTGTAAGCAACCATGTATTATTTTGCCTATTTTTTTTAAATACCGGTTTACTTATAGCAAAGTTCCTGACGATTTTTCCAAAGATTAATGTTGTGTTTTTGAATGTTTTACGAAAAAATACAACAATCATTCACTGTTCAGAGCTCGCTGAAGATTTCTAAAGTTTCCGCAGACTCCTGACCAAAAGGGTCAGACGTGGTATCAAACATGATAAATAGTCATTGATAATACCACAGAAAAGTTATCGTAATTTTGGGTGTGTTTGATCACTGAGGACTGTAAATCTTTGTAAAAAAACTGCAGTTTATAATTTATTATAACACTCAAATGAGATGGCAGTAATTATTATAAACTATTTACAGAGTCGCCACTTCATTCTTGACCATCTTTGAATTAGAGGTTGTTGCAACACAAAGTAACGTTGTACTTTAACTTACTCAGCACATGTATAAATGCACTCTGGGACTTCTCTCCCTTTGTGTTGCTGGCACGACACTGGTATTCTCCTGTGTGCTTTTTCTCGGGGTTACAGATGACAAAGTATTTGGGATCGTTACTCCGTAAATAGAAGTAAGAATCTGTGCGTTGCTTGCAGTTGTCAGCATCACCTTGAAGGCCATTGCTGTCTTTGTTGACTTGAATGCTGTAACCATCCTTGTTAAAGAACCAAGTGATTTTAGGCTTCGGGTTTCCAGTGACATTGCAAAACAACTGCGTTTGCCACAAGTCACTACCTTGGACCAAAGTTTTACTACGAAGAGCACCGACATCAGGTGCAGCCAGTCCTGTGAAGAAATCACAGCTTGAGTAAACAATTATATCAATCCTCCTGTATGTCCTCAATTCTTCTGTAGCTTGAGGTGTACTGTACTGCTCAAAAGTAAGTTGACAGTCTTGACTCGATCCTTGAAACCCAATTCGTGCATCTTGAAGTTCAAGTGACTTGAATTTGGGGACACGAAAATCAAGGATCGAGAATCAAGTTGAAATATTGAGAAAAAAAAGAGTTTCTCGAATATGCGAACTCAAAAAGGACACTGCTACACTGTACTACTGCATATTGTATTAAAGTTATCATCTGTAGCATTTTACTCGGTATGTAAGTGTAACCTCTTCACCTGTACATCGAGTGAACTCGGTCGTAACAGGTATAACATATTACAGCCCTGACTTGTACATCTGCTAGAAACACAATCTGTAGACAGAGTGATTTGTCACAAATACCACTCAATTAAGCAGAGCCTGCAAGCTAGCTTCTCAAGGGCTGCCCCTCCCCCATCTTCCTCCCCTGCTTAGCCCCACTCTTCTAAGGTACCCCCAGGTAGAAAGAGGTCTAGATTAGAGGCTGAAACTGCCACAGGAGATGATTCCAAAGCAGCTGCAGCTCGCAGTATGTAGTTCTCTCCAATTTCAAAGTGAAACTTAGATTACCACTTGATCATTCGTTTAATGATCAATTTACATGCAAGCTTACTTACAATGTAATTCAAACTTACAGTCATGACATGGGACCACTTACTGTAGATGGTGACAATGACCTCATCATACTTGTCTGGCTTATAATTAGCGCTTGACACACATCTGTAGCTTCCAGAATCATTCTGCGTCAAGTTCTTGATAGTTAACACAAGCCTTTTTTCTGCAGATGTTGGACTCTGTGATATTGTGACATTCACACGTGCATCATTTTCGTGGGAAAGTTTTTCGCCACCTTTTGTGAAGTGAGCAACAGGGCAGAATATACCACACCGGTCAAAGCAGACAAGCCGCAAGGTAGACTCTTCGTTTAACTGTGTTTTACTTTTGGGGTCAAACTCTGTCAATTTCTTCGCTTTTGCTGTTGATTGAAATTTAGATTTTATTTAGTCAACATGCCCCTTAAATTTTGAAACAATTATTATAGTGCTACAACTGTGGGTACAGCAAAAGACAAAAATTAGCAAGGTTGATTAACTTCATAATTCTGGTTTGCTGCATTTCGGATTGATAGCACAAACTCCTTCAAACTTTGGCCACGAGTCTGTCTTAATTCAAAATTAAATGAAACCACCTTAGTTTTGGCAAATATCGCAAACTAATTTCTTTTTCCATTGGACCGCGACTGGCCTATTTTTGGCAATGGCGACAAGTAAAAATAGGAAAATTGTCGAGCTCACCGCTTCAAAATACTCAAATATTAAAACACTCAATTTTCAGGAATTGTTTTAACTTTCCTGGATTAAATTGGACCTTTATTTGTACAAAGCACACAATTTCGGCTCGTTTAAAAGAGACTTGCAATACGAAATAATTTTTTGTTTGCAGCCAACTTCGCCATAAACGTCTACGGCTTAAAAATGCACATTTTCAACGGGTCATTGCTTAAGTCTAACTACTTCCGCGTTATATTTGTACCAATACCAACTAAAAAGAAATAAAAAAACATGGAAATGTAAAAATATGTTGTGGTTTAAGCGAACTTTTAGCAGTCAGGCGGCGACTTTACTGTTGTTGCGAAGATTGGCACATAGAGGCTCCGTTCTGTGGAACATGGTCAGTTTTAAGGAACACGATTTTACGATTTTTACTACTATAGTGGTAGTAGTAGTAGTGGTGGTGGTGGTGGTGGTGGTGGTGGTGGTGGTGGTGGTGGTGGTGGTGGTGGTGGTGGTGGTAGGTAGTAGTAGTAGTAGTAGTAGTAGTAGTAAGTTTATATTTGCTTGTACTTCACTGAATCCCGTATTGATGAATAACTTAAGCTTAATAGTCAAAGTGTTTATGGAATCGAAATAACAATTTTAAAAGGTTAAATATCTGCTAGATGTTGTTATATACTTAAATTTTCTGGTATTTATAGATCACTAAGCATTGAGAGAGCTTCATTCACGATCCCTTCTGTCAACAGAACGTTTTCATTTAATACTAGGTGATTTAAACATTGATTTTAAAAATTGTGTACAAAGCAGCAGTAAATATAAACAAATGATTGTAAAATATGGATACAAACAAACTTATTTCAGCTTAACCACTGATAATCTGAGTGTTGACAGAACTACAATTGATCACATTTATACAAATCTAAATAAATCAAGAGTCTAAACTGACCTTTATAAAGCTGTGTGGTTAGCAGCCAAATAAGTAGGCTATAATAACTAGTAAATGATTTAAGAAGCATAATGTACATGTAGAAAAGATGTGTTTTGGAGAAAAGAAAAATTTAAGTGAATCCAGTAACTACTTAGGTTAGTTGTTGTAGTTAATCAGTCTTGGTGTCTAAACAAATATGTGTAAAACAATTATTAAATTTTTAACTATTGATTCTTTCTTTTATTCTGTTTACAGAACAGAAACAAAAAACAACAGAAAACATCCAAAATACAGTTTTCAAAGAATCCACTGACGGCTGTGTTTTGTCCTAATTGCCTCAATATGTTTAATCTGCACGTTGTCAAGAAGCAGCATGAATGACGGTGTGAATGTGGCTATTGCATTGGAACTGGTTATTGACCTCTATTCTGCCTCTATGCAATATGTACATAAAAAAGCCCAATCCTCACTATGAATGGCAGATATATTTAAACAAAACACAACGAAAACCATGTAGCAATAACACCTTAGTTAAAAACACCTGTGTAAAACATCTCTGGATTTGCTACAGAAAGACCCTTCGAATTCAATTCAAATTCATCACTGGCAAACCACTACCTACCACTGTATCAACTCTACGTCCTAGACTCCACATGTACTGTATCAAGGTTTTGGACTTATTGGACTTACTTCCATCACAAATTGTACAGATAGTGCAAACAACTTTCAGCCCCATTAAATAACAAGAGTAAATCAAGATACTATATCAACTTAACTTCCTGGAAACTTGTACTTCCTTGCACTGCGGTTTTACCTCTAAATTATATTAAGTTTTTGGACTACTAGACAAAGCTACGTTACAGATTGTACAGTCACTGCAGACAACTTTAAACCAAATTTAAACAAGACGCAATCTAGATACTTATTTCAAGACTTTTTTTTCCTGCCAAAGTTGAGGAAGTTTCCTTGCTGCAGTAAAGAAGTTGCATCCAGTCAAAGTTTATAAAAGAAAATGCATTATCAAGCAGTTTGAAAAGGTGTAGAAACTCCCTCCTCCTTGATACCTAACAAACCCATTTTTCCCCCCGATAGCTGACTCAGTGTCTTAAATTTCGACTTACATTGAGGAGCCCCAAAGGGTGACCACTTTAAATGTATTTACATTCTTCCTTGCAGATTTTATCCAATCAGAAGCTTTTCACAGCTTTTGATTTGAAAACGACTGCATGAAAGAATGTGAATTAATTAAAAGTGGTTTCACATTTGGGCGCTCCTTGGTGTAAATTACACTGAAATCGACGATATCAATTTTGGTGTTCAATTACTTGGGTATCTTTTGGACTCACATTTTCACTCAATTGACATTTTTGGCTTTGTCAGTGTAAATTGCCCATTTCAAAATCACATGATGCTCCCCAGAGAACTTGTTTTTAACAATCTGAATACCAAGAGAATTTTTCTGAATTTGAAAGAAGTGATTCTCAAAAGTGATGTCACAGTCTGGAATAGGACAACAAAGAAACAAAGCCCCATAGGTCTATTCTCAGTTCTTTGTCTGGAATTTTTAACATACTGACTTGCTTTACTGGAACGTCCTCGCCTTAGTATGCATTGCATACCGGTTATTATTTAAAAGAAATAAACGAAAGAAGTTAGTTTTTTTAGCAGTGCAAAAATTCCTAACGGAATCATGTCCTCTTCGATATCCATTTACCTCTTGAAGAGAAGATATTCATCTCTCTCCAGGTGCTAAACGTTGACTGAAACCCCTTCAAACTTTGATTGACGGAAATCTTGGAAACCTTCCGCGATTGTTTATATTATTGAAGACGTGTATACATGCAAATGGTGGTAACGGCAAAATCCATTGAAAATAGCATGGAAGGGCCGGGAAGTTCTTATTACTTTTATTGTCTTTGTTTGAGAAACGCGACCAAAAGAATTAGAGGAATAGAAAGTTAGGCGAAGACGAAGAAGCGTGAGGCCGGGGAGTAAAAAAAAACTGCTGCACGAAACGACTTTTTGTTTCACCCAAACATCAGCAAATTTATTTTTTTGATTCGCAATAGGATAAAAAAGCTGGAACACATTTTTCTGCACCATACCTTTGTCGTTCAGTATTAGCATTTGCCTCTGTACGCAGCCTAGTCTATACAGGTGCCCCGGGCTACTCGACTTCAAGAGATAGTAGACGGAGATCGAAGAGGACATGACTCCGTTAACAAATTTTGAGCTGCAAAAAGCTAACTGTTTTCGTTTTTTTTTTTAAGAAAAAATGTTTGCAAGATCTCCAAAACAAATTGTATTGACTTCAGTTGGTGTTGGATTTAGAGAAGAGTAGCGGAATTATTTAACACACTATTATTCTCTTTTTTTCCTTTTTGGTTATTTTTTGTTAGGTTTTTTAATCTTCTCCTAATATTTCTGGAATTTTTATAAATCTTTATTGAATTTTTTAATGTTTTTTTTTTCATGTTACGGTATGTTCCGGTATGTTCCGGAGTGTTCCGGAATGTTCCGGAATGCTCCATGTTCCTGCTTTTATCGACGGCCCTTTGCACATATCACATGATTGTGATAATCTAAACAAATGAAGGAAAGTAGCGGACAACACATCCGAAGAAATTAACCAAACACATTATTTCGGAACCAAACGGCAGGAGCGTAGCCAGCTTTTTGAAAAGTTGTAGGCCTGGTCAATCATAAGTTGCTTTTCGAGGTGTTAGGGGCGGAGGAGGTCCGCCAAGAAAGTTTTTGTTGGATTAAGACTCTCGAAAATGCCTTTTCCTTCATTTCGTTCTTATCTTATGTGTATTTTACAGCAACTTAATTATAACAAGAAGTAATTGCGTCCCTTTTCACTCAATTCAACATAAACCGTATACTCGTCCTCTCTAGCGGACGCAATTGTGCGTTTGTCTGTCACCTGGCTAGTCTAGAAAGCTCCCGAGTATGCACTTGAAATGAAATACTTTATTAAAGTGTCTGAAGTATTTAGCTTAAAAAACTAATTGTGGACACTATTTACATTATTATATATCTAAGCTATTTAAAGTTAAAATATTTACACTTAAATTCTAAGAAGAAGAAAAACTGAAGAATCGTACTACATAGATTAATAAATAAATAAATAAATTACAATAGAATATAAAATTTTATCATAAAAGTTCAGTGCTAGATGTGCCTTGATCTCATTTCGAAAGGGTATTTGCGAAATATATACAGTACAACGCCAGTAACTCGAACTAAGGGAAACCAAACGCAGTTCTAGGGGTCGATTGAATATTTAACTTGCCAAGTTAAAAATTGATGGTCTACTGATTTTTCAGCACTTCAGTATAAAACAGTACAGTGCATATTGAACTAATGTCGTCATAAACTCTAACACGACTATACATTAATAAATAATAATAATAAATAATTTACTTATATTGCGCAATTATCAATTTAAAAATTTTCAATTGCGCATTAAAATATAGTTAAAACAACTAAAAATTTAAAATTTAAATTCACAAGCTAAAAAAGATTAAAATGTATATGACTATAAAAAGAAATGTACAATTAAAAAGCTTTTAAAAATAAAAAGGTCTTGATGGCTTTCTTAAAACTTTGCAGAGATGGCATGTTTCTTATTTCACTTGGAAGATCGTTCCATAATTTAGGGGCGGCCACATGAAAAGAGCGATCCCCAAGCGTTGCGAGTGATTTACATTGGCTATAATTAAGGCGTAAACCATTGTTGGAACGCAGGTAATGTCTTCCAGCAGTTTCTTTAACGGAAATAAGTTCACTTATGTAGGCTGGAGCAAGACCATGTGCGGCTTTAAAAGTAATCAACAAAATTTTAAAAACTATACTATATGACTTGAGCAGAGGTGTGATGTGGTAATATCTGCTCTCCTGGAAAATCAATCGCGCAGCTGCATTCTGAACCCTTTGTAATTTTTGAAGATGGCGTTCAGGCACTCCAAATAGGAGACTGTTACAATAGTCAAGCCGGCTTGATATAAAAGCATGAATCAGTGTTTCTGTGCATTCTTTGGTTAAGAACCTTCTTATTCTTCTAATGTTGTAGAGATGATAGAACGCTGCGGAACTGGTCTTAGTGATATGATCCACCATAGATAAGTTTGAGTCAAGCCAGACTCCAAGATTCTTAACAGGAGATTGCGGAACTATGTTTGCATTACCGACTGTAATGTGCGAGGTGTTTACTTTGGCAAGCTGCTGTTTTGTGCCAATCAGAAGAAACTCAGTCTTATCCTCATTCAGTAGTAGTTTATTATCATGCATCCAACTCCTGATGACCTGAATACAACGCTCGATGGCAGCAATATATAGCATCTGAGTGACCCGTTTCATCTGCAGGGCTAAAGGAGATGTAAAGTTGGGTGTCATCTGCGTAGCAATGGACAGATGGAAGAAAATCTTGAATGACATCTAGTAGCGAGCTCGTATAGATCGTAAACAAGAGCGGCCCAAGACAGGAGCCTTGAGGAACCCCGCAGTTCAAATACATGTAGAAACTCTTAGACTGACACCCACGAACCAATATCCGCTGACAGCGTCCTGATAGATACGATCGGAACCACTCAAATGCTCTGCCTCCAAGTCTACGCTTTTTGAGTGCCTTCAGCAAGATATCGTGGTCAACTGTGTCAAAAGCAGCGCTAAGATCTAACAGCACGAGTAGAGTTACATGCTGCTTATTCATGTTTAGGAGGATGTCGTTTTTGACTTTCAGGAGTGCAGTTTCAGTGCTGTGGTTATAAGAGTGGAAAATGGCAGTCAAATACGCGATCTGTCCATTGCTCTAATCAATGGGCATCATGGCAAATTTCCAAGAACTGGAATTCGAGTTATTGTACACAGGTACTTTGTAAAACGATGCCTAATGTCAACTACACAAGTGAAATTGATACTTTTCCCAGCTACCACGACTTTCTTTATAGAAGTCACTTCTGGGCAGCACGGTTTTACCTCTAAAGGCAAAAGCAGAGATGATATTGCACAGTGATTCGATCCTGCAGAGGGCTTAAATCCAGATTTTGAATTCAGTTTCCAATGCACACCCTTTTAAGGTGTCCACCTCCAGCAACATTATCAAAGGCTCTTCGAGCAACCTCATGGTAATTCGATGAAGTGGCGTCCTTCGCTTTTTTTTTTCAAATAAGCGTTCAATAATGTACCAGTCTCACTTCATTTGCTTAAAATGCTTTTTTTTTTTCATGTGAGTTGCGTCAATGGGTCACTGATGCTTTGTGCTCTCCGGCTTCGTAGCGCAAATTATATTTTTTCACTACTAAAATAAAGTGTAACCTTTGAATATGTTTTTTACTGTCTTGGATGCGCTGAATTTTCTGTCAGCAGATATATCATATACGTACCGGGCAGCGACAAGCGTTATTATTTTTTGAGCAGCCGATGAAATTTTAGAAAAAGATGCGCCTGAGCCCTTTGTGTTTCTGCTCGCCTCAAAAAGATGAAAAACGGATGACGTGACACGAGATGACGTGACGCGAAACAGAAACGTGCTATGCAACTCGTGTTTTTCCAGTGAGCTGAAACGTTTATTGAGTCACGTCACATGGCAAGCGAGACTGCATGTATTTTGTTCCTGTCATCAGTATTAAAGTCACATTCTCACTTCATTTCCCTTTTTGAATGTTTTCTTTTTTTCATGGGAGTTGCGTGAATGGTTCATCGCTAGTTTGTGCTCTCAGGCTTCGTAGAGCGATTTTTTTTTACCACTGAAAACGGATGACGTGACACGAGATGACGTCAAGCGAAACAAAAACGTGCTGCGATACGAACTGAAACGTTTATTAAATCACGTCACATGGCAAGCGAAATTGTATCTCATACCTGCTATCAGTCAGTAACAATCTCACTTCATTTTCCTCTTTGAATGTTTTTTTTTTCTCATGGGAGTTGCGTGAATGGGTCATTGATGGCTTGTGCTCTCAGGCTTTGCAGAGCGATCTTTTTTACCATTAGAATAAAGTGTAATAACCTTTGATCCTCTTTCGCATTTAGAAAAATTCTTTTGTAAAAACTGAACAACCTCGTTTCCTGGAAGAGAGAGATCTTGGGAATGAGGTTGGGGAATGATTTGTTTGTGATTGACATGTGCTGAATGCGTTTAAAGGACCTTTCTGTCAGCACGTTTACCGTTTAACGCAAAAATTAATTGCAGTTTGATATCAGAATGGAGTGAGTGAGTGAGTGAGTGAGTGCAATCAAAGTCTCAAAGGTTATTTTAAAACCCTCATTATCATTCGGTAAAAATTAAACAGCAACAACAGGGTTACACATAACTTACCACTTGCAAAGAAACTAATGGCGGAATTAACACTCGTTCCTCTCGCATTCCTTGCTACACATCTGAAAAAAGCCGATGGTGCATTTTCAGGCATTGTAAGAGTGCTCTTCGCAGTTGCCACGTCAACACCAGGGGAGATTACAAAGTTTGCACTACTTGTAATGTCTCGCCATCTGTTGTCGTCTGGCTTACATTCTGGGTTTATATTCAAACACAGGCCAGTCTGATGTTGCCACGTGATTTTTGGTAATGGATTGGTTTCATTCACCTGGCAGAATATTTGGTTTGTTATCCAAAGAGATTTTGTCTTGTCAAATTTAGGTAAAGCTGTTAGAAAATATAAAGTCAATAACAATGAATTAGAACATGTACTTGTAAATAAATTTACATTTGAAGGTGAATTAAATATCGTATAAATCATTATTTCAATGTGCAAGCTGACTTCTATAAATTATATTATACTAGACAGTCGAACCAAGTTTTGTCAATTATTTCAGGTGTAAAATAACAACAATGGAAAGTTAGCCAATCAAACACGCAAAATCAGACAAGTAAAAATTCATGTTCGGAAAATGCAGGCCATAAAATTAACTTTTTTCCCAGTATAGCCGCTTGGCTCCTACATATACAAAATAATAACCTAAATAATATCCGGGGACATATATCCATGCTTATAACCTGGACACAGAACATCAAACAGTACAAAATCAATCAATGGATATCGGAAAATAAAAGGCCTTATCACGGTTTTCGACGCCATCTTGCCGGGTAGGCAAAGCGGTACAAAATTACAGTGTTTTTATGGGAATCCGACGGCAAATATCTGTTACAAAAATTGAATTCTGGATAACTTATGAATCGTAATTTTTATTCGCCGAGTTTGAAGGACGTAGCTAAAAATTATAGACAAATGTCTGGGAAATAAAAAAACGTAACTGAATGCTTTCTAGCCCCGCTACATCCTTCAAACTTGGTGTATAAAAACGTTTGCCTAGTATCTTAACTTTGCAATTCATAAGTTGCCCAGAATTCAATTTTTGTAAAATATATTTGCCGTCGGATTCCCATACAAACACAGTAATTTCTGTGATAATATTATATAGACAAGTACAAAACAAACAAAGTCACCATTGTCAGGTCTAACGTTTTGATCATAGCACAGGGCTAAAAAAAATAAGTAAACCAATATATTCAGCTTGTATTTATTTCAACAGCAGTTATCCCGCCATTATCACTGTAGGTTTTGTCCTATTACTGGCAATAAAGCATCAGTGCTGTAGAATTTATTAGGATGGTTATAAAATAAATAAACCTTTTTCTGGCTTTCTGGTATGTTGGAGGATAACGCCCTTGGCAGACATTTAATTTTACAGTTGTCCTCGGAGCTTTGCTTCTTGGTCAACTGTACATTTTTCGGGCAATTTTCCAGCCTCTGCCATTATCCTCTAATTTACCAACTGCCTAAATATCTTCATCACTGAAATGGCAGCGTAATACACAATATCATATCCAGTGAAGTATGCATAATTTTGCACTTACTGTAAAGAGAGACTTCCATGGTCTTTTGCTCTCTACCTTCACTGTTTGTTGCCACGCATGTGTAGTTTCCATGGTCTCTCGGAAACTTTGTGCTCACTATAATAAGGAAGCTCCTTGACAAAGCCTTATCCTCATTATTTTGTTCCATAACTTGATAGTTTTGTCCAGCACAGCTATTACTGACATTTTTTAAACACAGTGACATCTGTTTTCCATTTTGTAACCATGTAATTTTAGCCACAGGGAAGCCACTGGCCTCACATCTCTCCTTCATCGTATTTGACTCCTTGACAATAATAGATAGATTTAAATAGGTGATTGCCGGTGCACTAAGACCTGTAGAGTAATAAGGGAGAAGGAACCAAATTAACTGTTAACATGGTTTAAGCCAAACTTGCAAAGAGAGACCAAATTACATCTTCCTCTATCTAATCTGCCATTGTATTAAAACCGCTTTTAATGTTAACATCGCCTTTCCATGTGCTGTTTGAAATGTTCCAATCAAAACTTATGCATACTGGTGAGCGATTCATGCAAATGAGCCCACACGTTTAGAAGTCATGATAGTGGGCTGTGATTGGCGAGAAGCCCCCAGCCTGATGGAGCGCCGGGTATGCCCGGAGGCATGTGACTGGCAAAGCCTTTGACAAGCAATGCCTTGAGATTAAAACTTTGCCTAAATTGTACTTATTTTAGCCACATTTGACCAGCTAATATTAATAAAACTCACCACTCATGACTACCAAACGTGGATAATAGCGAGATGTTTTTCCTCTGTAAGACATCTGACATTTGTATGAAGTGCCACCTAGTGGTGTGGTTTTCGCATTTTTAATCATCAACACTGAAGAACTGTCAGTCTCTCTATACGTTTGGTCGACAGGAATTTCCACAAAAGTGTCCCCCTCTTCCTTGAACCACTTGAAAGACAGGTACTTTGCAAAACTATGCTTAATGTCAACCACACAAGTGAAATTGATACTTGTCCCGGCCACCACGACTTTCTTTTCAGGAGTCACTTTTGGACGGGACGGTATTACCTCTATAAAGACAAAAGCAGAGATGATATTGTTACGTTATGAGATAACATAGAGATAGAATTAAATTGTAACACCATTTTCCACAGATTAGGATCATATTTGTCAATACAGTCGAAACTCTCCGTACGGACACCTCCTAATATGGCCACGTCTCTATTACCGACCATATCCGATGTCCCAACAAAATTGCCATATATTTTCTTTAGAAAAAAAAAACCCTTCTAATACAGACAACGGACACTAAATCTCAGCCTCAGGGAACAAATTCATATAAATTGATATTTTGTGTTCGTAATGCAATTTCCTGCTTGTGGTTACAAAACAACAAAGGTAATGCTTTATTCATCTTCTAAAGACGTTTTTGGAGTTGCGTTCAGTGTTAAAGTTTTTCCTGCAGCATTGCGTTAGAACATTCGAGTTACTAAATACTTTAAGCTGTCAATGAAGTCAAAAGTGACGCCATAGTGGTGACCACTATAATACGGACAGCTCTCTAATACGGACACTTTGTTCTGTTCTTTTGGTATCAGTATCAGAGATGTTCAACTGCATTCATTTTCATAATGATATCACGATTATAAAGTACCGGTAACTG
The DNA here is from genome assembly GCF_052425735.1 of Oculina patagonica. NCBI lineage: Eukaryota > Metazoa > Cnidaria > Anthozoa > Scleractinia > Oculinidae > Oculina > Oculina patagonica. The sequence continues at coordinate 10,280,090 of NC_135762.1, forward strand.
ATTTTTAACAAGGGTCTTGGTGTCTCAGATCTCGGATTTAACCATTCTATTCCCCTTAATGTGAATTTGGATGTAGAAATATAATTACAGTGTGTAACCAAAAAAATTCCAAAGTAAGTGTTCTGGGTCAAACGTACCATGTACAATTTCATGTATTAGAACAGCATCCTCTTCTATAACAGTCCCCAAACTATTCCTGGCCTTACACTTGTACCATCCACGGTCGGTCAGCAAGATACCGTGAAGTGTGAAGACTTGCTTGTCAAGCGCAACTCTGCCCCCAACAGGTATTTCTTGATTGTTATGAAACAAAGTTGTAATGGCATTTGGATCTGTTGTGCGACAGCTGATAGAGTAGTTGGTGGTTCCATTTATCTCTATGATTATTTTCTCAATCTTTAATGAATTCTGAATGAAGGAAAAGCCTGATGAAAAAACAAAAAATAATTAAAATTACCATTATATAGAATATCATTGTTTAAAATAGTTATTACGCGAGAATAAGCCTGGAGTCAAGTTTTTAGTCGAATTTGTGTTTTTGTGTGTGTGCCTGTCATGATGGCCCTAATAAGGATGGGCTAGCCTGAGTAGCAGGCGCCTGTGGGTTGTAACGAAAACGAAGACCCCGAAAACGAAGACCGAAGACCCGTACGAAAACGAAGACCCGTACGAAAACGAAGACCCGGCCAAAACCAGCGTTACCCAGAGTTGCGTGACATTAATAATAATGAAAGAATAATATTGAAGCAGACTGAGCGTACTGAGGACGTACTACTGATCAAAAATCTAGACGTGATCGAAAACTAAAACCTGATCGAAAACGGTTGCTTCTGCGTGACAGAAGAGACAGCCAAAGTCCCCCAGCAGTAATGCACCGTATCGACATCTTCTCGCGCACAATACTTGCTTCAATAAACTTCGCTACAAGATTATTATTTCTCGATTTACTTAATCGTAGAAGGGTGCGGAGGGGGGGGGGGGGGGGTTGTGGTGGGATGCTCTCCAATGATGCCAATGGTGTCGGTTCTCCTACCTTTAGAGGCCATGATATTAGGGAGGTCTGTGTTACGTTGCGTTACGCTTGTTTATTTTTATATTTTGTTCTTGTTAATTTTTCACTTATTTATTAATTTTTTAAACGTAACTTGATCGCACTTTAATAGCAGAACGGAGTTAGCTCGGAGATAGGACGGAGAGAAATTGTTTAATAAGGAGATATTCGTAATTTACTCGAGATATTAGTCTTTGGATTCACACAAGGGAGTCAGGAATTATAACGTAAGTTTCGTCTTAGTTTTCTTTTACTATTCATTTTGTTCAGTGTTTCTTTTCCTTTCCGTCCTTTCCTTTCGTTTCTTCGCGTAACGCACATTTTTGTAATTTCTAGTTCTCACCCCATGCTTTGATGACCATATTGACTTGTAATAAACTTGTTATCGTAAATAAATCAGTGAAGTTAAACGTTGGAGCGTGTGGTTGATCACAGCGTACCCGAAACTATCGATGCGGAACCGCAACGATCTGAGTCGTGTAAATATCCCTTATCCAGTTAATTCCGGTGGTTGTTCTAACGTTTATGTTCGATATCCTCGAAACTCTTGTTTACAGTACGACTACTCGAACCGGGACACCCTGAACAAAATTAACCAATCACAGTGTCAATTGAAAACAAAGGATAGAAACATTTTTTTTGCAACGGACCAATAACGTTCTAGAACGCAAACAAAAGATTACCTATAAAATTTGAAGTGTCAACAACGTTATAAACAGATGCGGACCTCTCAGGAAACTTGCCTTGTTTTTGATTGGTTAGCTTCGATCCTAAATTTTCACTGAGTCAGTGAGTGTACCGAATTTCAGCGCTCGTTTTATTATTCGATCAAAAACTGTGATCAAAAGTCTTCATTCACAGGCTAAAGAATTATTCAGAGGTTCTTCGTTGGTGATAGCACAGTAAAGAATAATGGAGAACGTTTTTATTCACGACAAGCGACGACGCGTAAATGGGATGGAATTGCATGTTGTGAGCAGTAACTAACAGTTTACATTTCGCATGGTGACTCACATCAATTTCACGACAATCGACGGAGCGAAATAAAAAATAATTACGGCATGATTTTGATTTCACGGTCTTCATTTTCTCCCCAGGAGTGAAACTAGTAAACACAGCGTGGAATCTTCAATTCACACCTCCTGGCCGTGAACAAAATTTCACGATTCATGGTTTGATTTGTAAGCTTTTTTATAAATGTAATCGCGAGAACTCCGTGACTTTTGGAAATTAAGGATCACAACTAACCAATCAAAAACAAGGCAAGTTTCCTGAGAGGTCCGCATCTGTTTGTAACGTTGTTGACAGTTCAAATTTTGTGGGTAATCTTTTGTTTACGTTCTAGAACGTTATTGGTCCGTTGCAAAAAAGTGTCACTATCCTTTGTTTTCAATTAACACTGTGATTGGTTAATTTTGTTCAGGGTGCCCCGGTTCGAGTAGTCGCACTGTAAATATCCCGTGTCCCATTAAGCAGATCAGCTTAGAGCCTGCAGGCACAGTTACGGACCAGTTCGGTCATCTTAAGTGAGAATCTTTCTTAAAAAGTTGTTGGTGCATAAGGTCGGATTAGGGTTTAACAACGGAAATACCTCAGTTCTACCAAGAGAGGATCCTCTTTTGGTTCTACAAATCGTGCTTGCAATTGTTAGTTGTTCGCTTCACTTGAATACGTTGATTTCGTTTTGGTGCAGGTTTGACGTAAATATGTATTCGCTGTTTATACATTATTGTCAATAGGGTTTATATAAGTTCATAAAGCAATGTATTGGTTAGGATTATATCTTAATAAGATGTTAGTGTATAAGCTCGGATTAGGGTTTAAAATGGGAATACCAGGGTCCCCTACACCTCTCTGCGAAATGGAATCTCGTGAAAATATTTGGCTTTTCACGCGTCACGAATTATTCCAAATTGTTTTTCACGCTCACGCAAAGATCATAGTGATAAGACCGGATATTGTGCCTGTCAAGATCACACACGCGACAAAATAGCTGACAATAGTCCCACTCCCAACCACAGAGCTAAGACAAAGATGTACGTTTACTAGAACTCAGAGAACCATTCTCGTCCCCATAGCCCTTTCGTTTCTCTTAGCCGGCTGGGCCTTGGCACGAGGAAACAAAGGGCTCTGGGGACACAAGATTTCCAGTCCTAGATTCTAGGACTTCCGGTATTCATGTATGCAGTCACGACGTTTCAAAAGAATGTATGAGAGAGTCGTTACGTTTTCGACTTCCGTTTAGGAATTCTTTGTTCCAAACAGCCAATCAAAAAAATTCGAATTTATTCAAAAACCCTATGTCCCCAGAGCCCTCCGTTTTCTCGTGCCAAGCCGGCTAAGAGAAACGAAAGGGCTATGGGGACGAGAATGTCAGAGAACTACCTAGAAAATTAGAAATGAAGTCACGAAAAAGAAGATTATTCACGATTCTCGTCAAATTCAACTCTTCGTTCACGGCTCTAAATATTCAAAATATTATCTGTTTAGCGCAGTATAGTTTTGCTTCCTCCTTGGAGTATAGTAAAAACATTTGCTACAACTTAGCTTTGAAGTTCGGATTTATTTGCTACTTCAAAATGTTTGAGGTTCAAAGGTGTTTATAGATACCTGCAGACACAGGATGAATCAAGGGGAATCAAATTGCTTTCTTGACCACTGTTTGACCTTTTTGGGCTTACTTCGTGCGGTTTATTTGCATTCAAGAGATTACAGAATTCAAACGAGAGTTCAAATTGATTTTCAAAATTCAAATGAGTTTGTTTTCGCAAAATATTCAATGGCTAACATTTTCAAAGCGACAAAGGAAAAACGGCCCACATAATCATATACAAGTATACTTCCAAAGTAACAGATTGAAGTGACCGTAATTCTAATTTTCAAAGTGCTCAAATTCTATTGTTGTGCCGCGCAAACCGTAGCCTGCGAGAGCAGACGCATTTCCGGCCGTCGCTTCTCTCCGCCGAAAAATTTCTATTTTTAGGCGGAGAGAAGCGACGGCCGGAAATGCGTCTGCTCTCGCAGGCTACGCAAACCGTAACCTGCGATCAGGCGTTCTTTTTTCTTTTTACGAAAGCGAGAGGGAAAAAAGAACGCCTGATACATTTATTTAACCGGCCGCCAGCCGCCCCCTAATTTAAATAAATTAATGTGTCGTCGAACTGTCAAACCACTCTTTGTAGTTGGCGGCAAATTCGAGACTCGGATTTCCACAAGGCGTGAAAAACGTCTGGAGAAAAATTGTACATATGTACAGCTTGTATTTAAACTTCGCCGTGTTGAGATAAAAATGCTTTTAGTAGCAAGGTGAGATGGCGCTTGCGAACATATATTTATCAGTTGTACTGGATGCCGTCCCTTTATTTCAGCTTACACACACAAAAAAAGGAATTCACCGACAAGAGCTGTTTTACGGCAGATAGGATCGGTCGCTTTTGTAAACATTCCAACATCTCTGGAATATTTTTTTCGAAGATCAACAAAAACATCTTCACGGAACCAAAATTATTACGCATTGTCGCTCACTCTATTTGTTCTGCCTTTAGCGAGTTACACTTGAAATCTGTTAGGGCTTCAGCTAACGTAGAAAAGAACTCGTCCTCGCAGTAAACGTGACTCGTCTTTGCCATTACCAGCTTCTGACCGGAAGTCTCGTTGAAATACGACAACCAATCAGTCCACACCGCTCCATTGAGTATTGTTTCTCGACCAATCAGACAAAAAACCAGAATCTGGTTTTTTTACATGACTTTCGACAAGCAAATGTATCATGCCCTCCTTCCCCCGCAGCAGTAGTAGGGAGGGAGGGTATGATTTCAGGTTACGCAAACCGCGGTATCATTGACAATGGGGCTAATATAGGTTAGGATAAACATGTAAATAGGATTATTTAATCATATCCAATAAAATATGGCGTTACTAAAATCATAGCGTGGTTTCTTGCATTTGCAGTATACATTAATTTGCATATTGAGTTGGGTTAACAGCGTAACGCAATAGGTAAAATGTGATCGTGGAAAGTTCTGATAAACAAATCCAAGATAAGACGGTAAAATATACTACAGACAACAAATACGAATAACGTATCTATCTAAAGCCGTTATGTAAAGCTCATAGTTAAACTCAAAATTTAAACGATTCTGTCATAAATATCGTCATCTCTGCGTGACTAAACCGACAAAAGAAACCTTGTTTGATTAAACAGTAATATACATACCTGAAGCCGTTAAAACAAAAAAAGGACAAGACACGAGGCTACAAACAAGGAGCGCCCTGGTATACTCCAGCGACGATGCTGCCATTTTTAAACAAAATGGCGGAACGAATTCGAAGGCACTTCTTTTCCTTTTCTGCGTCGATATTTTAGAATAATTACCAACTGATTAACTTTGAACTTTCTTTTGTCGAATGAGTCGTTTTTCTTCAGTCAAATTCTCGCAATCCAGCGTGTTCTTGTTCTTCAGCAGTGTCTCTGACTCGAAGTTCGTTTTCCACGGGAAGTTCAGTATGTTTAGGTGTGTTGACCTCAGCCAAGCAGGAGCAAGTTTATTTTTACGTGACTCATTACGTCACGGTGATAAACTCGCAACGCGAGGCACGTATTGTATCTCAATATGTGGAAAATTCCATTTTCACGATTTTACAAGTTCTTTATTTAAACTGCATTTTATTATCAACTCCCTAAATAAATAAGATAAGATAGCGTATCATTCGAAAGCAAAGCAACATTTTCTACACAGGAAAAGGAAATTGCAAAACCCTTGTATTTCCTTTTTTTTTGTTTTTCCTTGTCACGTTCTTGGCGATGACACAATATTGGCTAACAGGTATGCTAAGGGTTAATTTTTTCACTGCTGAAACGAAATCGGAACTACATTGTTTGCCTACTGGGAGAAGAGCTAATTTATAATTTAGCTGTAATTATATATAATTATATGGTAGCCGCGAAGAGTGGAACACATGCAGGGCTCGGTTACGATAAAAGCCGCCATGTTTAATTATTTGGACGAGGGCGTATTTTTGTGCATATTGTAAGTTTCAGATGATAGAAATGAAAGAAAAATGCTGCCCAAAAACTGATACCAATGAAAATTAAAGCTTTTGGATCGAGAACCTATATCACATTACCACGGCAGAAACAAAGGGAAATTTAAACTGGGATGTGTAACCTGTATACAGCCCCGAGTAGTATCGATTTTCTCACTTCCTTTGTCCTTCCTCATAATAATAATATAAAAATATTTTGTTATTTAATAGTTGGGAGCATGCCAACACCTCCCAGCTCCCTTTAAAAATTGGAAACGCAGTTTTAAACATTCCCCACGGGATATATTCTCAAAACTAAAACGATTAGTATTTCAGCGACAGTGATATGATCTCGGTCACTAATAGTATGGAACTCACAGATCGTGCGGGACATTAGCCTGAGAATACGCTGCCACCTCTTTATTTGCTCCCGGCGGGATGAAAAGCTTTATTTCTTTACGGACTATGTGAAATCCATGATCTGGAATGGGGCTTCATTATGATTAATATTTTGTTCAAACAAGGAGGGAGGCTTAGCTTGTAGGCATTCTAGAATTGAAAAAAAAAAAAAAAAAAACGCTGCATGTATTACGATTACACTCCTCTCGACTGTTGAAATCGTGTCGCTTTGCATTGGTGCACACATTTTTACGGTACCTCGATAAAATGTCAGGTTGCTAACATTGCAGTTAACAAATCGACCACATATTTTCATGGTCTATACTCTAATAGACCATAGAAATGACATCAAAAAAAGGTTCAAAACTCAACCACGAGAGTTTTGAACATTTTAGGCGAGTGGTTTCACTGCAAAATTTTGGACATTTTATCATCTTCTGCCACAGCTAGACTTTAGTTGGATTCTCGCTCATCGAGCTAAAGACAAACTTGAGACATCTGTTTTATTTTCCCGAGTTTTGTCTAGGCCTTACTTTTTCGCTCGGACTGCGTGACCCGAAACGAGTTGACCGCGACAAAAAAAGAGGCCTAGGAACTAGGCAAACGGCTAGCGGAATGGTTCGCGGGCGCGAACGTACGTACGTACGTTTCCCCACTTCAGAAAACGATTAACCCTAACCTCTTTGAAACAGGGCATCCACGTTATGGTCTATTGACAACTGTTAATACAAAGTGTTCGCTGACCAGTATCATGTGCGGTATATCGCGTGGGATCAGGTGTATAGTGGTTTTCTGGAGGTATGCCCTCTAGAAAAGTTTGAAACCTAGAAGCTCTGAAATCCTTACAGAGACATCTTCCATGACGTATTTCTCGAGAAAAATCAATCTTTTTCAACTGGGTATAGTTTTTCCAACATAGCATATTTTAATAAATAATAAAGATGGTAATAAAGATGGTAGTATTTTGTTTTAAATTTTGTTTTAAAATCTAGACGAGGCAAGTGCCTCGTCTTGCCTTCTGCTAGTTACTGACCTGGGGGCTTCTTCTTCTGTTCAATTGGATTCGGAAACTGTTTTCATAAAGTACACGACACGAAACAATTTTAGTTGGCAACGGCTTAGTTTAATGGCATCAAGAGTCTGATAAAAACTGTACAGGTTACAAAATTTAGAAACAACGTTTGTTGCTTTCAGAGACCGATGCAACAACCACAAAAATATAATTAACAGTAGTTGCGCCAGTTTAATTTTTTTTTCAATGCAGCAAACATATTTTAAAATTGGGTTTAATACCATTTACCTTAATAATAATACTAATAATATACTTAATTGACCACTCCCGCAATGGGGTTTTCAGGGCCAGTGTGAAATATCTGGCCTTAATTTAAATCATCAAGCTGTTTTACAGCGTTAATTGTTAATTACAAAATCAGCTTGAATATTTACTTTATACATATAATGATTTACTGTTTCAAGTACCTTATGGAGGGCCTTAATGGGGGCACCCAATTATCAGTTTTAGCCCCATTAGCACCCTCATTATTGCTTTTCTCCGTTTTAATTTAAAAATTATCAAGGAATGTATCTCATTTAATTAAAGTCGTTCCAGTCAACACGGTTTGTTTTAAGATGGCCCGCGGATATTTTGGGAGCGGAGGCTTTTTTTTAAAGTCGGATTTAAAATTAAAAGCTTTATAAAAATATTGAAGATCCGATACCAGGATTCATTGTAAGAAGATAAAAAGCGTTTTCTGGTAAATATTTTAAAAATTATTAGCTTTCGACAGCCGGACTGCTGTCTTCAACGGATAAAATTAAAGTGCTTTATAAAAATATTTTGAACAGTTTTTGTTTCGACTATCGCAAACCAGAGAAAACGATTTACATTTGGATGCGCATAATTCGATTTAGAAAAGAGCACCTCTGCTCCCAAAAATAGCCGCGAGCCACTTTAAGCCGAAGGCTAAATTATGACATACTTAAGAATTCTTATAATGTTAAAAACTGAAGGAGTAAGGCAAATATAAGTTTTGATAACAAAAAATCAATTATTCTGGCCAGTGCACGGCATACGATAAGCAGTTTTGTTACAAAAATTGTTTCTATGGCGACGGCCGTCAGCAGCTGATTAAATTATATTGTTTCTTAAGGAAAGCTAAAATTTCTTCTCAACTTTATCTGTTTATACTAGTAACTATGAAGGCCATATTTTTGCATTTTCTTTTGCATACTGAATCGAGACCTTCTTTATCCTGCATTATATAAGGGGCACGAATTGGTTTGTAAGGATGTGAACGGTTTTTTAGTGTTAATATTATGTGTTGTTTACTTTACAAAAATAAAATAACTTTAAACACGTTCCTTGAGCTATACGAATTTTGATTAAGTGAAATTTCCAAACGACCCATTTCTCTGCTCTTTTAGACATGGAAATCCTTAGTAATAAAAGGGCATTGTTCGAAACTTTGAATGAAGCCTTGAAGCTGTCAGGGTTGAGTATACTGATTAAGTCATTCTATTTAGCACGTACGTCATAAGCCTAAAGCTGACAATACAAGATTGGATCAAATATTACACTAATTGATGCACAACATTGTACACACGGAACCAATAGTTTAGTCATAACGTAAAAGACTATTGTTTAACAAAATAAAATAGCATAATCCCATTTGAAATAAGTCGGCCTTGTTAATGTCTATTTCACTTCTGGTTAAGCTTGATAACTTCTGTTTTTGGTGAAACCCGTACACATTTGCAACAAGAGTTCCTCTTAAAAGAGTTTAAAACCCCCTTTACTGCCTTGTGAAATTTTGTACTGGACACTAAAAGAATTACCGGGTTAATTGCTGCGGCCAAAGAAGGAAAAATATAGAAAAACCAACCTGCAAATAGCAAACATGAATCTTTGGCATACAGCGATGGAAAAACCATTATAAGTAAAATAAACACACTCAGCGGAGTCCAGCAGAGGAAAAATACAATCACAATCGATATGAAGACCTTCATCACAATCATGTTCTGTTGATGATTTCTTATTCTCGTGCTTTCTTGCACTTCATCCGCTGCCGGCCTTGATCCTGTCAAACATTTCATGATTCTAGAGTAAAGCACAATTATTGTCACTAGTGGTACACAGTAAAATAAAACGAATCCACTAGGAAAATATATGGAGAGTTCTTGCCCCATAAAAGCCTGCAGTATGTCTGTTGACTCTGTTTGACAATGTTTGAAAATCGGATATAAGGAGAACCAATAAGTAGTGGAATAATCCAAGAGAGTGTTAATAAAACTGCTCGGAGCCGCCTTGTCAGCATTTTAGCCTTGAAGGGATGCACAATGGCGATGAATCTCTCCACAACAATCCACACAAGGCTCAGAATTGAAACGACCTGCGAAACAGCTCTGGAATACAGTCCTAGTTTGCACACAACAGTAGCTAGAGGATCGTCGATTAAATGTTTCCTTGAAAGCATCCCTTCAGTAGCATAGAGTGGCCAGTTGGTCAAAGCGGACAATAGATCAGAAACTGCCATGTTTACGATAAAGTAGTTTGTGCTTGTTCTAACAGTGGCATTCATCAGAAAAGCTACTGTGACTAGAATATTGCCCACAAATGCAGAAATAGTAACAAACGAAATAGCTGCTGAGAGTGTAGTGGACATGATTCTAGAACACATCGGTTGATCCAGGAAAGCGTCAGAACTGGAGTTGTTCATGCTTGTTTTGCCCGATGTAAGGTGTAATTCGACGGAAACGTGATTAGCGTCTAATGTGAACTAGTCAAAGATAACGAGTTAAACATTTCCCCACCCTCTGGCTCTGACGTCAAATTAAACAGTACGAGGAAAACCACGTAATATTCTTCCGACTTACGTATAGCCAGAGGGCCAGTTGCTAGAATCAACGGCAATTGCAGATTGCCAATATTACCGGTCCAACATTTTTTTAAGTATTGGACCTGGTATTGTCCCGAATGATCTCACGCTATGTTTGTTTTGCTTAAAAATTTACAAAAATAAACTTGACTCACATAAAACCCAATACTTTTTATTGGTTTCTATTACAACAATTTGAGCTCTCAGTGGCCTAATTTTTTCGATCGAAACACCTGTTAGGTTATTGATCAGAATCACGTTCTTTTAATCGTTTCCGCTTTCCGCTGATATCATGATCAAAAATCTGTTTTAGTCGTGATATAGTAAGTCTCTTATTAACCAAGTTTGCTTGCATACATGTTGTCCTGGTCTTATACGATTATGGAGTTGTGACAAAATAGTTAAATATATAACTACTTTCATAACAGCCCATGCTATTTAGCATTTTCATTATCTCCTTCCTATATCATAAACTGTTTTGAACCCTAATAAGCGTTCCTAAGCTTTGCCAAATAGTTGCTATGAAACTTAATATTTGTAAAGAAATTACGTCTAAATGACAAAACCAGAGCGTTATTGCAACCAAATGTGTCTCCCGGGCGGTATAATTTAAACTTAAAAGGCAAACGAGACTAACTTTGAAAACTGTTCATCCCAACAATATTTCAAAAACCCATATCGCAATCCTTTTCAATCTTCGTCACTTTTGACCATCCGTACCTTCTCTTGTATTTGCTGTGTTATTGAAAAGTTTTTATATTTTACCAAATTTGATTGTCATTTCGAATTCCCATGCGTAAATTTGGCTAAAATCCGTGACACAGTCCCTTTAAGGAACTACCGTAGAATTCCGGTTATAAGCCCTGGGCTTATACAACTTCGTAAGGGGTTTTGAGTGGGCTTATAATCGGAGGGGCCTATATCCGGGAGGGCTTATAAGCGGAATGAAAAAAACGTTTCGAAACGAGCCACGAGAGTGTTGATGGAAATACGTTTTTTAGTTAAAAACGCATAATAAAGCAACATTTAGCCCTATTCAGTACTGTCGACCGGCAGAGAGGGGTTTATATCCGGGGGGCTTATAATCGGATGTATTTTTTTGTTTCCAGGATTATGGGTCTATAACCGGGGGAGGGGGGGGGCTTATAAGCGGGGGGGGGGGGGGGGGGCTTATAACCGGAATTTTACGGTATGCGGTATATACAAGGTCTTCCTGCTCCTAAGCGAATATGGTGCCCCCCTTTTTATTTAAAATTTAAGTTCCCTTAAGGTAAACAACTACAGTTTTATTTCAGGGTAATGACCTTAACGGTAATGACCTTAACGTTGATTGACAACAATCAACAAAAATCCAGAGATTGTTGGTCCGTAGAAAAGCCGCAACCGAGAAGAACAAATGCAAATCACAGCCAGGAAACAACGCCCGCCAACGTAATCCAAACTCGAAACAGATTTGAGCCTCTCCGAGATGATGAACAAATCCAAAGAAATGCAAGCAATCGAAAAGGAAATAACAATGTCCAAGAACACAGAACATCTTCATCGTCCTCTGAGATCAGATCGCATAATACTGGCTCAGTCAATTCGACAAATCAGCACAACCACTTACAGTCCAACCGTAAGAAGAAAGTTGTTATACAGTGGAACCCCGATATAACGATATGCCAAGGGGGCAGTAAAATTATATCGTTATACATGTATCGAGGAATCGTATATCAGGGTTCCGTCCCAATACTATTGCCGGGACATAACATATCATCGTTATATCGGGAATATCGTTATATCGAAGATCGTTATACGGGGTTCCACTGTAGCAGGGGATTCGACTCTTAAATACCTACAAGGTCACAAAATGTCTAAGAATTCACAAGTCAAGATTGCCACCTTTCCGGGATGCACAACGCAAGACATGGATGACCATATCAAGCCACTTCTACGCAGAAACCCGGACGAGATAATTGTCCAATAAGGCATGTGGGAACAAATAGTTTACGATCCTCCAATACTCCTCGCGAATGTGCAGTTGAATTGATTGACCTAGCTGAATCAGTCAGCTCCGAATCTTCAGCTATGATAACCATATCCAGTCTCATCAACAGATCCGACGATGAAGCTCTGGCCTGCAAAGTACCCGAAGTAAACAAAGTTCTTAAGGAACACTGCTTGCAAAAGAATTGGGGTTTTATTCGACAATTCAAACATTTCGGCGACCAGCCACTTAAACCGCAGTGGACTCCATTTGAACAAAAGTGGAGCGTCGCGTCTGGCTCGTAACTTTATAAATCATTTACTTGTAAACTAGGTTATTGCCGTCTGGGAATCCGACTCGGCTGATGCCCACAAGGGTAATGTCTGCGGTAAGTCCAACTGTCCCACAATCTTTGGTCGAGGTTTAGTTATTGCGTCCCTTAACATTAATAGTCTATTATCCCATATCGATGAACTTAGAATTTTTATGTCCTCTTCAAAAGTCGATATTTTGCAAATTAATGAGTCAAAATTAGACTCTACAGTACATGACGATGACTGAGTGTATATACCTGGCTTTGAAATAGTCAGAAATGATCGTAAAGTTAACGGAAGGAATGGAGGTGGTGTAGGTACATATTTACGCACTAATTTGAATTATCGATTACGTCATGACCTAAATAATGAACACTTGGAATGTCTTTTTGTTGAAATCAGTAAGCCACGGAGTACACCATTTCTGGTCGGTACTTGGTATCGACCCCCAAGTTCTCCACCAAATCTATTTAGCGAATTTGAGAAAGTTATAGCCAAAATTGACGCTGAAAATAAGGAGTTATATTTACTCGGTGATATTAATTGCAATTTGTTGCCTGAAGCAAATGCACATAATTCTCCTGTAATTCTCCTTATCTGACGAATATTTTCGATATATATGGTCTAAGTCAGTTAATCACTGAACCAACACGTGTTACCCCGGTATCCAAATCGTTAATCGATTTATGTATAACAAATACTCTGGAGAAGGTTACTAATTCGGGTGTTATTCACCTTGGCATAAGTGATCATTCTCTTGTTTTCTTGACACGTAAGACTCAATTCTATCGTAACGGCCCTCGCGTGATCGAAATGCGACAATTTAAACATTTTAAAAAAGAAAAATTCTTAAGTGATCTCAATCAACTCCCATGGGCCAATGTTGATTTATATTCCGATCCAAATGATGTGTGGCGTGTATGGAAAGAAATGTTTCTTGATTGCGTTGATACACACGCACCACTCAAATTGAAAAGAATTCGTAAAAAGCGATCTCCATGGATTACCAGAGAATTACTGTGTCTTATCAGAAAACGAGATTTCCTTAAAAAGAAGGCAATCGCCTCCAATAACTCGGCTACATGGGATCAATTTAAGCGTGCTAGAAACCAGGCAAATAACGCAATTAAGCTCGCAAAGAAACGCTTTGTTTCTGACAACCTGGAAGCCAACAAAGGTAATTCGTGCAAAACATGGAAAGTTATCAACGAGCTAACTTCGCGTAACAGTGGTAAGTCGGCTAATATTTTGGAGATCAAAGCTGATAACGGAATAGTTAGTAACCCGATGGAAATAGCCGAAACTATTAAAGAACATTTCTCAAATGTTGCGCAAGTATTGGCACAAGATATTCCTGTTGTCGATGTAAATCCCGAGTCTTACTTGGAGCCCACAGATAGTTCGTTTACTCTGCAAATTCCGAGTGTAAATACTGTTTTTAAGCTTTTGTCGAAAATTGATGAAAAGAAAGCCACGGGTCTTGATAGAATTCCGAGTAAATTGTTAAAAATGGCTGCCAGTATCGTCGCGCCTTCTCTTACTTCCATTTTTTTAAAGTCCATCCTCACGGGGATATATCCACATGATTGGAAAGCGGCCAAAGTACTCCACTTTTCAAAAAGGGCTTAAAATCGGATCCTAACAACTATAGGCCAATATCTGTAATTCCAGTAGTTTCGAAAGTTTTTGAAAAAATTGTTTACAATCAACTTTACAATTATCTAGATGACAATAAATTGTTATTAAGTTGCCAATCCGGCTTCCGTTCTCTACATAGTACGCTCACGGCTTTGCTTGAGGCAACAGATGCTTGGTCAGTAAACATCGACAATGGCCTTCTAAATGGCGTTGTCTTTATTGACCTTACTAAGGCATTCGACACCATTGATCATGAGATTATCCTGCGTAAGTTGTCATATTTGGGTGTCGACCAGGCAGCCAAAAAGTGGTTCTCATCGTACTTAAGTGGCCGAACCCAAAGATGTAGTGTCAATGGCAATCTATCAACTGCTCGTACCTTAAGTTGCGGCGTGCCCCAGGGCAGCATATTAGGTCCATTGTTATTTTTAATTTACATTAACGATCTTCCAAACTCCCTGCAGAACGCTGTACCAAGAATGTTTGCCGATGACACCAATCTTACGTTATCTGCTAAGACGTTAACTGAGCTTAAGTTGGCTTTAGCCCCTGAATTAAATAGCCTTAGTTGTTGGCTGAAAGCTAACAAGCTCAGCTTAAATGTCGCCAAAACAGAGTTAATGTTAATTGGATCAAGGCAAAGACTATCTGTTCAATGTGACGACATAGAAATCAGAATTGATGACCAAATTATCGAGAGAGTTGATCATACCAAATCTTTGGGTCTTACCATTGATGCTCATCTCTCTTGGTGTAAACACGTTGAAGAGATTTGCAAAAACGTGTCCTCGGCTATAGGCGCCCTTAAACGAGTGCGTCCCTTTATATCGAAAAGAACTGCAATTCAAATTTATAACGCTTTAATTATGCCACATTTCGATTATTGCAGCCCCGTTTGGGACTGTATGAGTGGTTATTTGAGTGACAAGCTCCAAAAATTACAGAACCGTGCAGCCAGAGTTATAACTAAATCACCTTTTGATACGAGTTCAAACCACCTCCTTTCCACACTCGACTGGGAGAGGCTATTTTCTCGAAGAAAGAAACAGAAAGCCCTTATAAGGTATAAAAACATGAATGGACTTACCCCAGATTACCTACAAAACCTTTTCTCTCAGCGTCACTCTGTTTATAACTTGAGGGACTCTGAGGGAAAGCTGGCGCTACCCAAACCAAATAACAACTATTTAAAACGAAGCTTTTCTTACAGCGGCGCTATGCTCTGGAATAACATGCCCAAATGTCTCAAAAATGCCGCATCAGTTAATAATTTTAAGAAAATTATCAAGAAGGTAGCTGACGTATCGGATTCCCACACGGCAATCATGTAAAGCAGTTTTAGTTTTAGTTTTTTAATACTTAAATTATTGTAACTGATGATTTTCCGTGTTTAAATAAAGTTTTACATTACATTACCTTAACGGGTTACCCAAGTGATAAGTTTAGAAAGAGTATGCTGTATTTCTACTGTAGATATGTGAAAAGGGTGTTTTTCTATGGAAGGTAAATAGAAAGGATACCTTTTCTGACAAAACAAGGTACGAGGATATGTATTTGGACCTCGGGGCAAAGCCATATGAACCTTTGTCCAGTAGCCCCGTAGCCCCGTAGCCCCCTCCCGGAAATCAAGACAGACATCTGGGTGTGATAATGGGGGTAATACGAAGGGCTCCGATACAAATATAATTCAAATGAATTATTAGTGCGGTGTAATAATGAAAAATGAACAATTACGATTGGTCTAATAATTAAAAACGTTCAACCATACACCTTGCTATAGTTCGTCTTTCCGCACTCCTTTCGCCAGACTAGGCAAAAAATCTTCCCAGAAAACAACAAAAAACTTATTAATATTAATATGCGCATTGGGTTCCAAAAAAACGAATAATTATCTCTGTGTTTCAGTGGTGTCTTAAGAAAATGGTTACTTTAGAAAATCTGGGATGTTATTAAAGTCATACTTCTGATTGTCAATAATCAAATATCTTCCGAT
This sequence comes from Oculina patagonica, assembly GCF_052425735.1. Lineage (NCBI taxonomy): Eukaryota > Metazoa > Cnidaria > Anthozoa > Scleractinia > Oculinidae > Oculina > Oculina patagonica. The sequence continues at coordinate 10,296,354 of NC_135762.1, forward strand.
GACTTTGACGTTTTTCATTCCTAAGTCTTCTCTTGCTTTGGTCATTGCTTTAATTAAGACTTTCCTCTCTTCTTGAATAGCGCGTGCGAAGTCTTCTGTTATGTAAGCATCAATGCGGACAGTAGATTGTTTGATTTTGCCTCGTTTCGCCCATACGAAGTTTCTGTCTTCGCGGCTTACAAAACGCACTATAATCGGCCTTGGTCTTTCCTGCACTTTTTTCCCAACGCGGTGGACAGCGTGGAACTTTATTGAGGAAGCGTCCAACTTCATATCATACCGAGTCTTCGGTGTCAAAAGACCAGCGGTATGCCCCATTTCTGAACAACACATTTAATCCGCGAGTGTGTTGTAATGAAGATATCGCAAATCAAAGCCTTGCAATCCTCTTCCTCTGTTTCTTTAATGTTGTTGAATCGTAGATTCTCTCGTCTCGCGTATTGCGTATTTTCTTTACTTGTGAAGAAACGAGCCGACGCTTAGAACTCGAAGCCCTGCTCGAATCGTTTAGTTTTTAGTTTCTCTTCCAGTTTAAGAATTCTGTCGTTAAGGGCTTCCATGCTGCTGGTGTTAGCATCGGAAACGTTCTTGATGACGGTTTCTTTCAGTGACTCTACATCATCTTGAGTGTTACTCAGGGTTGTTTCCATGTCTTTAATGGTGCCTTTCACGGCGCCAATTTCTTGTTTAAATTCGTGTCTTAGTTTATCCATGTCCGCATGGATGCTAACTATGATGCCAGCGAAGCCTTCTGAAACAACTTTCTTAAGGCAATCAATAGACTCTTGCAATAAATTCAAACTGCCTGGCGCCATGTCTTCTTCGACGTCTTCTTTGATCGAGCTCGAGGAGCCTTTCTTTGGTCTCTTTTTGCTTCTGCCCATCTGTTTGAAAGTAAGCACTTTAAAGCTGGTGGCCTAATCCAATGCCGCGCCTGAAACTAACCAACGCTATGAACGTGAAATTAAACCACGCATAACTTATTATTCATACTTATAAAGACGCGAACCAACGCTTCAAAATGAGTCCTTATTAAACTTTTTATTCATACTTATGAAGATACGAACCGACGCTTTGAACATGAACTCTCGCTTTACTTTTTGTTTATACTTGTGAAGACACAAACCGACGCTTTGAACTCAAACTCTTGTTAACATTTTATTCAGACTTGTGAAGAAACAAACCGCACTAAGGTGCGGGATTGCAGAATATCAAAATATCAGAAAGCTTCTGACATTATCATTCTCTCTCGATATCTTGATATTTTGATATTATCATGCAGAATATCAAAATATCAGAAAGCCTCTGATATTATCATTGTCTCTCGATATCTCGATATTTTGATATTATCATGCAGAATATCAAAATATCAGAAAGCTTCTGATATTATCATTCTCTCTCGATATCTTGATATTTTGATATTATCATGCAGAATATCAAATCTGGACATTACCATGATATCATATTTGATAACACGATGGTATCATGATATTTTGATATTATCTTGATATTATCAAATCTGAATATCACCTTGATGTCATATTTGATAACACGATGGTACCTTGATATTTTGATATTATCATGATATTATCAAATCTGGACATTACCATGATATCATATTTGATAACACGATGGTATCATGATATTTTGATATTATCATGATATTATCAAATCTTGATATCATCATGATATCATATTTGATAACACGATGGTATATTGATAGCACACTACACATGAATATATTTCGTTCTTTAATCCATGAGCCGAAACAAGCACACTACACATGAATATATATCGTTCTTTAATCCATGAACCGAAAGAAGCACGCTACACATGAATATATGTCGTGCTTTAATCCATGAACCGGAACAAGCACTCTACACAAAAAAAAACTAAACAAAAAAAATTAACTTTATGGGAATATTAATTTCACAATAGTTTCAAGCATACAAAAGTGCGCATTTCATCAACAAGTGTTCATTTCAAATCCATGAGCAGAAACCCTGCTCAAAACTTTTAGTCGCACTTGCGAAGACGCGAACCCACGCTTTGAAATCAAACTCTTGTTAAGATTTTATTCACACTTGTCAAGAAACGAACCGACGCTTAGAACTCGAAGCCTTGCTCGAATCGTTTAGTCATACTTGCAAAGACGCGAACTCGCGCTTTGAACTCGAACTCTTGTTAAGATTTTATTCACACTTGTGAAGAAACAAACCGACGCTTTGAACTCGAAACCTTGCTCGAAACTTTTAGTCGCACTTGCGAAGACGCGAACCCACGCTTTGAACTCAAACTCTTGTTAAGATTTTACTCACACTTGTGAAGAAACGAGCCGACGCTTAGAACTCGAAGCCCTGCTCGAATCGTTTAGCCATACTTGCAAAGACGCGAAGTCGCGCTTTGAACTCGAACTCAACACTTGGTAAGATTTTATTCACACTTATGAAGAGGCGAAACGCGCTTTGAACCCGAAACCTTTCTTAATTTTTATTTCCACTTGTTTACCTTTATGCAACTGTCGCCCCTACACGTCGCCCGAGCCGTCGCTATTTGCACTGAACAAAATTTGTAGATTTTACAGTGCTTACCTGAGACCAAAGAAAACTTCGATTCCCGTTTTCTCTGTTACGCAACGGCAGGAATATAAAGGCGTGCAACTTTCTGTATTACTCGCCGAATTTGAAGCGTTCTTGTCAGAAATGTGCTAGACACGTTTTCAGCTCTTGTAGTTTTGCGTCCAGTTTAAAACTGAAACAGAACGATAGCTCACCTGGGAGTTTAACCGTGAAAAGACTCGCTAAAAGTTCACCAAGCGCCACGCTGGAAACAGCCGGCGCTCGAGGTAAAAATGGCGAAAGCAAGACATCTCGCGCACGAAAGCTCGTGGCGCGACGCGCAAAATCCCCCCCAAAAACAATCCGCCTGTTCTGCAGGCTAAACCTACTAGGCTGAGGTGTCATGAAGTCGGTTGCTATTTACCAGTGTTAGTTAAGTGCACAATAATAATAATGATTTTTTTTTAAGTGTCAGGGTAAGTATTTAGCTTACAGAAGCTAATTGGGGACACTTCTACGTTACAATATATTAAAAATTAAGAATAAGATATTAAGAATTAATTGGGTACACTACACTACTTTACAATTTATTGAAATTTACAGTATACAATTAAAAATACGATAATTTACTATATTAAAAATTAGGATGACCATATAATGGCAGATGTTAATGCAATGTTAAGCCAGGAATTCAGCCGGAGTACTGTAACACGATCTGGCCGGTTTATTTGCTTGTAACTCCGTAACACTTCAGTTTCCCCAGAGTGTGATAGCCAGACTCACCATAGTGGTCGGTGTCTCCAAATCTCAGCTGTTTTACGGGAAGATGGGATTTTTCAGTCAACAAACCGCTGTCCTCCCGCTTCTGGTGATCATTTCTGTCGCAGTTGCATCCATGTTTAGGGTCAGCACAGGTGCCAGTTATCCCGCATGCGCACTTGTAAGGAAAGCTGGAGTTACTTCCTCCCCAATACGTCATCTTGCCTCCATCAAGTGACACCCACCAGCCATGCATTTCACCGTCGACTAATAGCCTTGAGCCATAACATTCGTACTTGATAAACTGCTCACAGTGGGTAAATATGGCTGTAAGGCTTCCCAGCTGGAGAAGATCTGCCCCAGTGTAGTGGATGTCACGTTTATAACAGCCACTCTGGGAACAATTCGTCACTTGCGTTCTGTCTTCACTGTCGTGACTGACAACTGTCACGCCCGCCTCGTTCTTGTCAGTCATATCGCAGTCGGCAGTGAAAGGTGTCACGCCTCCTTCTCCATCAGGGTCGATGACGTAAGAACCACTTGGAGCTTTGGGGTTGCACAGCTTAATCACACTGCAGCTTTTTGCTACAAGAAAAATTAAACGTGATATAATTAAAAAAAAAAACAAGTTAGGTTTAGTAGTTACAACTGTGTTGAGGTGCCGGGTGGAGGGTGTAAATATACCAAAAATCGTACTAAGAAATGATTAGAGCATAAGAACCAAATAACCAAATAACTCTTGTTTTTCGTTTTTCTAGGCTTACTGTTTCTCTTCTTATTTAATGCTTTGTCAAGTGATGCAAGCAAGTCATATCGTATTTCGTCAACAACAGTCTAAAGGAAAATATTTGAATATTGAGAATGACTCCTTTTTCCCGTCCCACCCATCAGTCAATATTGAGGTCGGGTGGTATAATGATACCAAAATCGCACTAAGAATAATTTAAAACCCCCCTCCCCCCTCTGACATCAGAGTATCATTATTTTTCCCCTCAGACATCGTCTTCATATTCTAACAGAGGTAGGATTAGGGTATTGTATAAGATGACCCTGAGAATCAGAACAAAAAGACGGGCGTCTCGACTTAAACACATATATATATTTTTAAATTTGTACCTGCACATTCGCAGTAAGTTCCACAGAATCCAGGCTTGCAGCGACATCGATAGGAGTTAAGTTCATATTCAGGAACACATTCGGCACCGTTCTTGCAAGGCTCGCTTTCACATGGAGACTGAAAATAAAGACAAAAATTGGTTATAATATTCAACCTTTAGGTATTAATAAAAACTTGTGTATGCTTTGATCAACAAACTCTTACCGGTAGACTGTAATGATGGAATGTAACATGTGCGTGAAACTTTTTAGTTGTTCTGTACTTGTCAGTGGCCAACAACTCACACTGATAAAGGCCTTTTGAGTCAGGATACGCTGCATCGTTAAACGAGAAACACTTTGGTTTGCCAACACAAAGGAAAGCGCAATCAAACTGGTCTGCCACCTTGGACGATGTTATTTTCTGCGCCCATAAGCAGTGGAAGGAATTTCGCTTAAAGTTACCAATGGAATTGTCGCCTGATGGGTTTCTATAAAGCGCGCTGTTTTCCATAGCGCGTATCGTTTGGGAGATAACAAACAACAGGAGTGGTAGCAGCAGCATGTCGCGGGGCTGCCAACAGTGAAATGTGTTGTTTTAGGATGCAGGAACACCTTAAGTTTCAAACGATATTATAACATGTCAGCGGTATTGATTTATTGGTTTTATAAAAGGTTTTACTGAAACCGCAGGAACACCTTAAATTTCAAGCCATGTCTGAATATGCCATTTATGTTGATTGACAGATTTTTACGCAACAGTGGAAATTTGTCACCGTACATTTTTAACGCACGTTTTACGTACGTAAATATTTACGCGACAGTGGAAATAAAGGTGGATTTCCACTGATGCGTACACCTACACAAACGCATTGTCTGAGCACAAATCATCGGCGATTGAAAAGCATTTCAAAGAATCTCATGGCGATGTGAACCTCCTAAAGGAAAACCAATTTCGTGTCCTGAAAAAATGCCAAGGAAAAATTTGACTGTCTCATTTACGAGATGCTATTTATAAAGAAACTGCGACCAAATTTGGATACGCAGGCGGACTCCATACGTGCTAAACTCTTTGTTTGACAATGAACATTTTTTACTTCACAACTTTTATCAATTAATCTCCATTGTCTATTTTTAGTATTTAAACATTTTATCACATATTTTCTTTGCTTGATAATGACGTTAAGTCAACGTCGAAACGTCATCGTCTTTTTAAAATTTTTAAACGGAGCTTATAATGTTTATAGCAAATGTCTTATCGCAATTTTTTATTGTAAAGTTTTTTACTGAAACGCTACTTATAGCTATAGAAATCATCTCTCATAAAACACTAAACTCGAGTTAATTGAATGCGTTTGAATGTACACCACACGAAAAATCGCGTTAATTAAATGCATGTAAACACAACTTTTCGAAAATTCGCGTTAAAAAAAGCAGGCAAATCGCCAAAGTATAAATGGCACCCGCTATAGACAAGCGTTCTCCTTCTCCTTATTTGCCCACGGCAAACACGTAATAGACTAGTAATAAGAGAAGACGAAATTACAGCAAACTGAAAAGTTGTTTTGACTGGGCTGAAAGCCAACGTTAATATCCCGGGGCGTACGTTATAAGAGGCTTGTTCAGTTGTTGACGGAATATCATAGGCCTATGTTTGCAACACTTGCCGAAAACGTCGTTAAAGATAACAGAAAAACTTCTGGTTGGTTAAAAAAAGAAAACACTGAAAAAGAGAAAACTGTTGCTCGCCAGTCAAAACAGAAATCAATACTACCTTATTCTTAATAATTTTCGCGTGTAATTAATTCCGCGAAGTTTCGAGAGACGAATTTCGCGAGTAATAATTTTCGCAATTGCAAGAAATAATAGAGCAAAAATGTATTAAATTTCGCGATTTTGTCAGTGTTTTATGGCTGAGTCATCAAAGACTAAGGAACTACTAGACATATACAAAGGTCTCGTTCAATGTAACTACAAGGAGTCTCGGCAAACGGGAACTTTGGTGACTGTACTAAAGAGGTTTTGGCAGATTTACAAGCTGACAAAAACAGTAATCAGAGGAAGGGTGCTAGTCAAAAACGAGACGGAAATATATTTTTAAGGATAAATAGTTACAGTTCCAAACATTTCAAGTTTTTTACTGTTTTTATATATATTATAATATGGTATGAATTTTTGCGTGTTTAAATTTCGCGGAATGCTTTTTTTGCGCATATTACTGAAATTCCGCGATTATTTTGAAATCGCAAAAATCGCGAAAATTAGTACTCGCGAAAATAAGTAAGAACAAGGTATTATAATTATTCTTTATTGCTGAGAATTTTTCTTTCTTAAATTGTTCGTGCAATGAACGTTTTCCTTTTCCGTTTCTAAAAAAGTTACAGAAAATGTTCATCCGGTGATAAATTAATGCAGGATTTGTAACAAGGAAAGTAGTTTTAATTTTTAATACAGGAAGACTTTTAATTTCGAATTCAACTCACGTCTGAACAACGGCTAGCTTTATTGATTGTTGGTTTTATGAATGCTATTTTTTTACATCACGCGAAATGCTATCTCAATACATTACTCGCAAAAGATTCAGTTGGGACGTTAAAATTTCGGACGTAAATTTCGAACACTTTGCTGATACAAAGATAAAGTAAATTAAGGGCCTGATTACATGGCGAATTTCAGCCCGGTTTGCCGGGCTGGAATTTTGTTGCGAACTCACACTCGCGAAGACGCGAACCCACGCTTTGCACTCAAACTCTTGCTTAACGTTTATTCACACTTATGAAAAGGCGAAAAGCGCTTTGAATTCGAAACCTTTCTTAATTTTTATTTCCACTTGTTCACCTTTATGCAACTGTCGCCCCTACTCGTCCCCCGCGCCGTCGCTATTTGCACTGAACAAAACCTACCAGTATCACCCACCCGGGGAGAATTTGCCATTTCTTCGATCTTTCCGAGCATTTAAATTTCCCGCTCGTATGCTAATCGGAAACTTCGTCAAATCCCTCGTGTGTTCTGAAGCTGTTGCGCCATTGTTCAAAAATGGCCATATAGGGTCATTTTTCGCTTGTTAAACAAAGCCTATTGTTATCAAAGTTGAAACACATTTCTTGATACGTATTATGTCACGTGCTTGCACTGGAAAGTGCAAGATCCTCAGAATGAAAACCAGAAATTAATGGCGGACTTCAACAAGTTTCAATACTTGGGAGCGTTCGTCTTTAACGTCGAAGGTGAGACAATAGACTTGGATAACAGACTAGGCAAAGCGCGTGCTACGTTCGTTCGGCTGTGAAAAAGCTAGAACTGGCTCTAGTAACATCACCCACCACACCAAACTAAGATTGTTCAAGACCTTGGTAAAGACCATTTTGACGTATAGCTGCGAGACTTGGAAGATGACGAAAGGAGATGAGATGAAACTGGACGTCTCCCATACCTAATGTCTTCGGGGAATATTGAAGATACAATGACAACAGCACATCAGGAACACTCGGGATGAAGAACATGAGCGATTTGGAACGCATAAGCAGATGGTAATACATCGGTCATATCCTTAGGAAAGAGACCAACAAGGATTGCCTGGCAGCCATGCCGTGAACTTCTGAGGGGAAAAGGAGACACGGCAGTCGAAGACAACATGAAAACGAACTGTCAAGAGGGGGAGGAAGGCTGGTGAATGGAGAACGAGGGAGGAGACACGATCGAGTCACAGCAGCGTGGAGAGGGTCTATTATATGGGGTCGTACGGTCTACAAACTGCCATATTTTGTTCTTCCTAGACCGCAAATTGCTTTAAAGACCGAAAATTTGCGAAATCGCCAGATAGATACTAATGTACCGGCAAACCAACACTTAAACTTAAACCGCTACACGGCCAGACCCTCTGTAGAGGCAGAGTGTAGAGACCCCATGTGCCACTTGGCACGAAGTTGTCAGCTGGAGGTGAAGTTATACCACGTGCTAGTAGTGGTAGTAATACTCCGATTTGTATTCACCAAATCTTGTCAGTTCTTTACATGCCTGGCCTGCGTGTATAGTAAACTTTCCCATCACTACAAAGGTATTCATCATAATCTTACAAGGTGTGATACACGAAATATTAGTTATTTAACTCAAGAGGCATCAACGAATTTATCTAAAGAAGAGGTTTCTTCTGGCCGATTCAACTCAGGACATTTATGTGAGATGAAAGAATTTTGGCGAGCAGAATCGAGCAGCGACATCATCTTTGCGCACGGTTCGAAACACGGTTGAGGTGTTATTGCGCTTTTTTGGACCTTCCTTAAGTGAAGAAGTGATAAAAATGGCATGTCTTGTTTTGTTGTGAGAATCCAAGGGATTAAAACCATTAACTTACTTTTCTTGTTAAAATGGCCGATTTCATTCGTAGAAGCTAACCGATAAATTCCCACTAGGTGAAAACTTAAACCGCTAACTATCATAATCCACGTCGGAGCAGAGACGTTCAGTTAATAAAATGGTATCAAACCTGTCAGGGACCTTTGTAACAACTTTGATTTAGTTGAATTGCTGGCGTGAGTAAAAGACATCCATAAAACACGTTATTTACCTTGGAGCCAAAGCTTAGAGAAGTTTAACGTTTAAAGTTAACTTGATGATCGGCTTATTTCAAAACTGCTATTAGTCGGGTTACGAAAACTGACATCTTCGCTCACTGTGTTTAAATTTCCGATCACTACCAAGTGGCCATCATCAAAATCCTGTGGGCAAACAGGAAAAAGTGGACCAGGCTATCGGAAGTTTAATTATAAATGATCTGTTCCAAAATGCATGAGCTTTGTTATAAAAAAAAATGCAGCAGAGGAGCGCAAGGACGTTGTTGGCAAGAGTATCTTTTTGGAAATGTTTAAATGGAGATGCGGACCGGATATTGGCAATTCTTTTTAGTAAGAAGGAAAACAATGCAGATAAGAATATGAAACAAAACGGAATTTCTCAGTTTATCAATCCCTTGGCAATGTTTTCTAAGGGACGACAAGTGTGATGGTTTGTGTTTGTGAGATATTGTTTTTTTCCATACATATACATGTACCCTCGTCCGCACATCTGTTCTAGAATAAAACAATAGAGCCACACCATTAGCAACGTCTCATCTGCATGGGTTTGACTGGAAGTGCTCCTCTTGTCACACTTTTGCCCCCATAGAATCGACATTTCTTGAGCCCTAACTCCTTCCATTTTGTGCTCCTTGGATCTACGTTAGTGGAGGCCCAACTACCTCCTATAGAAGGCTTTGTAAACTTGACACCTAAGGATTACATATGGCTGTCATATTTCTGTGGGGTACTTTGTCACTCACATCCCACTTTTCAGCCACACTAAGTTGCTGTTGCTTTGCTGCAGGTATGTAATATCGATATTGATATCGATATCGATAAGCATCTTATTTCCTCTAACATTGGCGAACTGGTAACTATCATTTATTACAACATATAACCTCCTATTATTACTTCTCCCAACCTACCCATAAGAAATATCTGGTGAACAGCTTGGGGAATTAATTTGGCACAAACTTCCGGAGCTTGTCCCGGTTTCGATAGTATTAAGCGGCTAGAAATATTTCTACTTCACCCTGGATTGTATGCTTACTGAACTTGTTGTTTGGCATAAAATAATTCCTGAACTGAGCAAGTTTCGCTGGACAAACTTAGAATCACTTTGCCGCCTTGATCATCTTGCGAATTTCCGCAATTCATCTTCGTCTAGCTGAGACTGGGACTGAAAATTGGCTTCACTGTTAGATTTTCAGTCATTGTGTCGTTTTAAAGCTCAAGAATAGTTTGTTGTTGCAGATGGAAGAGTCTCGGCTCATATTAAACGGAGCTTAAAGTGCTCCCAGCCAGCAAGAAAACGGCGCAAACAGTTAAATGGCTTTAATTTCTGATTGGCTGGCTTCGTTATTTTCTTGGTTCTGATTGGTCCACGGCAGCGGCCTAAATATTTTTTAGTCCGATAAATTCTCCATTTGAGCCCACAAAATACGCCACAATGAACGATGAAGTTATTGTAATACCTTTTCTTCTTTCAAAAAGCTTGTCCCTTGGCAGTCCGACTAGAGATTTTTTTATTATTTTAATTCGTTTGGTTTGCTTTAAACTGAAGGTGAAGTTTTGAAATTTAGCAGTGTTGTTTATGATTTTGAACCAACTAATGAAGGCGTGAAAGCAAATGAAAGTTTATCAGTGCGATAAAAGCATTATTATTCCAGTGCATGGCGCCATAGAGCCAGTTTAGCGCTGCGTTGAAACAATGCGAATAATTAAAAATAAAATCGACAAATACAAAATGTTTTCATGGCGACAGTCGTCAGCAGCTGATCAAATTTTCATAATCGTATCTGAAAGAAAACCTTTAATTCTATATCTTTAACTAAATATAATTTAGATCACTGTCAGCATCGACACTTTATTTATCGTATACACTCTTTTTATATAAAAAATTTTTTTAAGAACATTGAGGCCGAGATTTGCCCCAAAATTTAAGAAAATGTATGGGCTAAAAGAAGAACATCCTCAGACTCATCCACATTTATTATAAACGCGTTCGTATATAAAACAGAGTGTATTATACAAGGGTATATGTTTATCATATTATCCAGTTTTTCCAGCGCTAGCGCGGGATGTTAATAAATAAAACAAATTTTTCTTAAGCGAAATTATCCTTCGATTCAGTTCTCCGCTTTTTCGTAACCAGGCATGCAAATGATATTTCCAATCAAAAGAACATAATTTTTTGCTTTTAACAAATGTGTAAAGTTGTCAGTCTGTCAGTCATCAAGGGCGTCGCGAATAATAATAAGTATAATTAACACGTCGTAAACCGTGAAGACAGTGTGTGAAGTTGAAACTATATTTGAAATTCAACTTCATGCACAACATACGGCAAAAGTAATCTAGATGTAAGCGGCGAGATACTTGAGTTCTTGATTAAAACAAAACGTGTCATTGAAACACAGTTTCATTAAGGCAAAATGTGGACAACAAAACAAGTGTTTCTTTTTTGGCCACAACAAAAAAGTCGTAAATTTAAATGCAATAAGCAGTAATAACACGAGGTTTTTTTACAAACATTAACTGAATCTGAGAGTCTGACGAAGTTAAAGAATTACACAGTTGTAAAAGTCAAACATGCAGGCATTAAGCAATGACTGTAAAGATATTGTACAAAGTTCCTTTTCTAAGTTGTGCGTAAATCCTTGTGTAGCAAATAACTTTAAAAAGAAATGGATTGTAGGGCACATGCAAAAATTAGTCTTTAGATTCAACGTGTATTTTGATGCCGGTTAAGCTCGATTACTTCGGTTTGTGGTGAAACTCGTCCACGTTTGCAACAAGACTTCCATGTTAAGCAATAAAACATCTCCTTCAGTGCCTTGTGAAAATTTGTACTGGAAACAAACAAAATTGCTGGGTTAATTGCTGTCCGTAGAGATGGAAATACGTAGAAAAACAAACCTGCAAATAGCAAGCATGAATCTTTGGCATAAAGTGATGGAAAAACCATTTTCAATAACAAAAACACACACAGCGGCGTCCAGCAGAGGAAAAATACAATGACAATCGATATGAAGACTTTCATCACAATCATGTTCTGTTGACGATTTCTCATTCTCGTGCTTTCTTGCACTTCGTCCGCTGCCGGCCGTGATACTGTCAAACTTTTCATGATTCGAGAGTAAAGCACAATTATTGTCACTTGTGGCACAAAGTAAAATAAAACGAATCCACTGAGCAAATATATAGAGAGTTCATTTTTACCCCATAAAAGCCTGCAGTATGTCTGTTGGCCCTCCTTTACTATATCAGAAAAGAGGATATAGGGAGCACCAATCAACAGTGGAATGATCCAAGTGAGTATCAATAAAACTGTTCGGAGCCGCCTTGTCAGCATTTTAGCCTTGAAAGGATGCACAATGGCGATGAATCTCTCCACAACAATCCACACAAGGCTCAGAATTGAAGCAACCTGCGAAACAGCTCTGGAATACAGTCCAAATTTGCACACGACCGTAGCCACTGGATCGTCGATCAAATGTTTCCTTGAAAGCATCCCTTCAGTAGCGAACAGTGGCCAGTTGGTCGAAGCGGACAGTAGATCAGATACAGCCATGTTTACGATGAAATAATTTGTGCTTGTTCTGAGAGTGCCGTTCATCAGAAAAGCTGCTGCGACTAAAATGTTGCCGATTAATGCCGAAATAACGACCAACGAAATAACTGTTGTAAGCGCTGTGGAAACGGTTTGGGAACATGTCGAATGATCTAATGTTGAGTTGTTCATAGTTGTCTTGCCAGAAGTATGATCTAATTTCACAGATGTGATCAGCGTCTTATTTCAAATGATCGGACAGATCGCCTCGAAGATTTGCTTTCCATCTGTCCCTGACGTCATAGAGGGTAAACAGCGTGAAATAAAATGACTTATTGTTGCTTGTCTTATTAATTTTATTTGAATATCTGTTTCATGAAGATCTCCCGTTTTGTCCTACTGATTTATACAAAGCTATGACTATGACAAAGATACAACCGCAACAAAAAGTACAATTAAAAAAAAGGTTACTTGAAAAGACGTGATACCAAAAATTGTACATTTAATTTTAATTTATTCTTTCTTTTGCTTTAAATGTTTTCCAGGTTTGGCTTTCAAAAAAAAAGAAATATTAAATAATATGAATAAGATTTGGGGCTCAAAGAATATAAATTAATTAATAAGTGAACAAAAAAATCCAATTACTAAAACCAGACATAAGAAAATTGTGTATTAACTGAAAACCTAAAAAAGTACCCGCCCGTTACAAGACGATGACATCGATAATCGAAAAGATTGCTTACAATCGCACTGAAATATTTGATTAACTTGATCGAAAAGGAACGTTTTTCAGAAGCGGTTGTACTGCAAGATTGGAACGTATGTTAACTTTAATGTTTCCTGTGGGCTAGCTTCACATTAAAATTTTCTTCCATTAAAATTTTGGCCATTTGAACCCGTTCAGACCCTGAATGTACTGTGATTGTATTGCCAATCCTGCAATGCATTACTTCCTTGTGGAGGAAAGCGTGTTCGCCTTTAAACTTTTATAAGTAATAACTTCTGACTATCAATTATTATGGATTGTTTCTTGGTGTTTTGCTGTGGCGTTCCACAAGATTGTCAAATTATGGTAAACATGAGAAACATGTATTTCTACGAAGTTTAAAATTCATAAGCTCATGACCAAAATTAGGAAGTCAAATATCACTTCCAGAGTAAATAAAGTTAACATCCCGAACTACTATTTGAAGACCGACAGCACAGCCGCTTCAGTCTACAAAGTCCTTCTTTTTTTGATTGTCTATCAACTTTATTGGTATCAAAAATTTACAAAAAAAAGAGAAAAGGACCAAAAAGGAATTGCGCGAACTTTGTAATAGGTGAAAGATGAAAGATGTCTTTCTTGAAGACATGCATTTGAGGCTGAAAAGATTTCAAGTCAAGTGCAACACAATTTAATTTGTATTTCATTTTGAAAAAAAAGGAGACGGCGGATATAATGTTATAAGGCTGTCAAGATGCTCTCAGTTCTATTATTTACAATATATTATTTTTAATGTGCGGAAACCAACAGAACAAAACTATTCGGAAGTAGAAGCATTGTGGGGGTCTATTGAACTAAGACGATTGACTCGTTGAAAAGTGCAAAACCACTTTTGAATGCTACTAATAATCGAGAAAACACTAAGACATGTTGATTTACCAAATATCGAAATACAATGGTAATACGTACGGCTTTTAATGCCAGCAAATCTGTCACTTGCCTTTGATTAAGTGCGTTACAGGCTTACAAAAAGCCCCTGAAAGAGCTTGTAAAATTATATTTGTAGCGTCACAGGGTTTCCTTGCGATTTTTAATTTCTACATTTACAGTTTTTTGTATCGCAGCACGACTTTAAAACTGGTAAATTTGAATAATATATAGTCAATAAATATAATATAAATAATACCTCTCTTTTTCTCGTTCACTCGTTTTAAATAATTCTTGAAGCAAATATTGCTTGTTTTCACCGAATTTTCGATTAAAATCCTGCCATCAACACCTGTTTCAAAGAGAACTAAATTACTATTTATGGTTTAGTTGTGGGTGGTTTTAAAAATTATAAAAAATATATTCGATATGAGTTTTAAAAAAGTCGTTATTTCAATCGCGCTTATATTACCAACGAGATTTTTTATTAGCCAGTTCGGCGCAACCTCAAAATAATTGCATGACTAAATAAGAAAATGTTTTCTGTGGTGACCGTACAGCTATTTGAATGGTTTCGAAGTCGTCCTAAAAGAAAAGCATATTAGGATATTACACGGTGGCGAGAAGATATGAATTTTATGTTCACTGCGCTAACTCGTGAGATATCGTTTCTACCATCCGAACATAAATTTATATCTTTGAGCCAATGTGTAATGTTCTTTTTATTATATGGAGATCAAACGTAGTTGACAGTGCGTATTTTTATTTCATTGTTTTCGAATAATCGAGCCAGTTTTACAAATCGACGCGTTCGTCCTTCATAGAAAATGCAAAGCACCCGTGCCTAGGATATAGAAACACTAACTGCGTTGCAATTATATAAATAAAATACTTGTCAACTAAATAAAATGTAAGAACTGAAAACATCACTTACTTTGACTTGAATCCGATGCGGCAAATTTCTTGACAACATTTTTTTCTTCCTTACGGTATCTTGCACTTTGAGAAATTCCTTGCGAGGAATTCCCTCTAAAGACCTTGAAATCGTCAAGGTTTCCGTTATCGTGTTATTGTTCTTATAAAGTTCTTTGGAATCTCATTCTTTTTCGTTGCTTAGTTAAACAAATTAAACCTGCTTGTCGATGCTTGCTAACCGACAAACGACACAAGAGACCAAATTAATTCAAAGTAGAAAAGGCGCCACTTGCTAGAGGGGCATACGGAAAATATGGCACTCGGGTCCCGGATGGAGTGGCGTATGAAACCAACGAGTGGTTTAGCTCCCATTAAAAAACTCTCCACCATATTAAAAAAAAAGCAGCATATAGTGCCCTTCAGAAACAAGTGAGAAGCAAAAAAGGTCAAAAGACCGAAGTTAACATAAAACGGCAAATGTACAAAGTCACGAACCACGAACGTAGGAGTCGTGCAGGCCCGTCACTTTATTCTACTAAGACAATAGACCTATTCAATTAACGACGTCTTAAAAGCGAATCCACTTCCTGAACCGCACGGGAAACAACGTTTATAAACAGACCTCGACTGCTTGTACAAAATCTGCAGATGTAGTGATGATGATGATGATGATGATGATGATGATAATGACGACGACGACGACTTCGATGATGATAACTAGTGTTGTTGGAGGATCTGAAAGGGGATACCTTGATAACACTAAACACTTAATTTTTTGGCTCTGTAACATGAAACAGTGAAATTTTAGGCATTTTAACACTAAAAGTAAAAACATTCACTGTGACAGTATATTTTATCCAGAAAGAAACAAAAACGGCTCCAAAAAGGCCAATATTATTTTGTTTAGTATATGAAGAAGTTTTCGGCCATTTTTCGACGATTTCTGATCATTTCGGAAGATTTCCGAGGACTGCCAAATATTCCCGAAGGCTGCTGAAGATTTCCGAAGAGTACCGAAGATTTCCGAAGACTACCAAAGATGTCCGAGGAGAAATACAAAAATATTCTGTTAGTTCATGAGTGTTTTTCCCGATTTTTGAAGAGAAAATAAGAATTTCCATTAAAAGGATTTTTCACAAAAACCACTCCAAACACTTAACACTTTCCTTGGAAACAGAAAACATTAAAAAATTGGCCAATATAACAGCAAACACTAAAAATAATTGCCAAATAACACTAAACACTAAACTCCAATTAGACCCTCCTGTTGGTGTTCAAGTTCTGTTCCTTTTCTCCCAGAAAACCTAGTATATTTCCAAGCTGAAAAAAATTTCAACTAAAATTGAGTTCAACGCAATCTGATTTATAGTTTATTTAAACCAAATTCAAGGATGGTTTTTACAGTTAAAATATGCATTTTAACAGTGAATATTATTTGCAAAATGAATTTAATATAGAGATTATACATTGCACGATGTCTGTTATTACCTTTCCCCCTTTTAAAGAACTTGTCCGTTGGTTGATTCATTTTAAAGCTTTTTTAAAATTAAAGTCGTGTGGTTTGTTTTGAACAGAAGGTAACATTTTGACATTGAGTGGCGTATTTTATAATTTTTAAAACATTTTAACCCTCGGACGTTCAAGCAAATTCATGCCCCCACCATCGTACAGGGGGGAGGGGGGTGGATGGACCCCTTCCCCGGGGTTTTCGTTCTATTAAAGCGCAGCGAAATTATTATGCTCTGAGTAGAAAACCATTCGCTTACTCTACAAGATGACATAGTTTTTGTTGGCTGTCACGTCACATGACGTCACATGACGTCATAAGAGCCACCATCTTGGATCCGCCATCTTGGATTTCATCGTTTTCTTAGAAAGTCGCAAAATAACGGAAATTGATGCAAAATCAAGCCACAATGCTTGTGGAATGTAAAAATAAACAAATCGTTCAATTCTGTTCCAGAAAACTGGAAAAAAAAAACAAAGAAAAGTGTTAAAAATGACGATTTTTGGCCAGACCTGCTTGTAATTATGATATTGGCATGGCAACGTAAAATATCATGGGCACATGGTTGACTTATCAAAATCTCGGCAAGGGATGAATGAACAGCTACTGAAAGTTTCGGCATTGTAGAGTAAATCCTCCTTTCAAAATTTAGAAGAAAAAAAAAATTACGGGGGGAGGGGTGGCATCCATCCCCCCCTTGTACGTCGTGTAAGGCGTGAAATCAAATGAAAGTTTCTTCTGTGTAAAGCATTATTATTCCAGTGCATTTCGCCAGTGACCCAGTTTGGCGCTTCCTTGGAATAATGGAAATAGTTAATAATCGGCAAAAACAAAATATTTCCTTTGGCGACCGCCGTCAGCAGCTGATCAAATTTAACTTTTTTATATTTGGTCACTGAATCGAGACCTTATTTGTGGTATATTATACTTAACAATTATCCTGCGAGCGGAATATCGCCTGAACTAGCCGACGAGGCCGTAGGCCGAGTGGCAAATCAGACGAATCCGCAGAGAGAGGATATTGTTTTATTATTCGACAATTTGTCAACGAAACACATTTTGCAGATAGAAAAAGTGTAATTTGCAGCGCGTTACAAGGCTTTGGACGAATTTCGGAACCACGTATATCGCAGGATATCTGTTATGTACGGATGACAGATATCGTTAGTTTTGACCATATATGGGCAGCGCGCGCATTTGTTGAATAATAAAAAGGGATATCCTGCGAAAGTCGGACAAATAGGACAGGTCACGCAGGTTTTATTTTAGTTTTATTAAGTTGTTATATTTTGTCCCAGTGTTATTGATGAGTAGGATAGATTTTTCTAAAGCGAAATTATCCACACGATTCAGTTCTCCGCTTTCTAAACTTTGTTCTTAATCATACATGAAAATGATATTTCCAATAAAGCACATAATATTAAATTTTTAATAAAGCTGTAATGCTGTCTGTCTGTCTGTCAGTCATCAAGGGTATCGTGAAAAATAATTAAAGTAAATAAATTGTAGAAACAATAAGCTGCTCCGATTTATAAATCTTAACTGTATATTTATCATACAACAAAATATAGAATAAAATAAAGATAAAAGAGATGAATAAAAGAGAAATTAAAACACTACTAGATTTAAGATCCCATGTAACATTATTCGTTTCCTTTAATGTGTATTAAAACCCATGTTTAAGCTCGATAACTTCTCTTTGGGGTGAAACTCGTCGACTTTCGCAACAAGACTTCCATGTAAAACAATTACACGTTTCCTTTAGCGCACTGTAAAAATTAGTACTGGACACAAACAGAATAACTGGGTTAATTGCTGCGGCTAAAGATGGAAAAACATAAAAAAACAAACCATTATATAACAAACATGCATCTTTGGCATACAGAGATGGGAAAACCATTTTAAATACTAAAAACACACACAGCGGCGTCCAGCAGAGGAAAAATACAATCACAATCGATATGAAGACTTTCATCACAATCATGTTCTGTTGACGATTTCTTATCCTCGCGCTTTCCTGCACTTCATCCGCTGCCGGCCTTGATCTTGTCAAACTTTTCATGATTCTAGAGTAAAGTATAATTATTGTCACTAGTGGCACACAGTAAAGTAAAACGAATCCACTCGGATAGTATATGGAGAGTTCCATGCTACCCCATGAAAACCTGCAGTATGTTTGTTGACCCTGTTTTACGATCTTTGAAAAGCGAATATAAGGAGAACCAATCAATAGTGGAATGATCCAAGTGAGTATCAATAAAACCGCTCGAAGCCGCCTTGTCAGCATTTTCATAGCCTTGAAGGGATGCACAATGGCGATGAATCTCTCCAGAACAATCCACACAAGGCTCAGAACTGAAACGGTATGTGAAACAGCTCTGGAATACAGTCCCAGTTTGCACACAACAGTAGCTTCTGGATCGTTGATCAATGGTTTTCTGGAAAGTATCCCTTCAGTAGCGTAGAGTGGCCAGTTGGTGAAAGCGGACAGTAGATCAGATAGCGCCATGTTTACGATGAAATAATTTGTGCTTGTTCTAAGAGTGGTATTCATCAGAAAGATAACTGTGACTAGAACATTTCCGACAAATGCAGAAATACTAACAAAGGAAATAGATGTTGTGAGCGTTGCGGAAATGATTTGGGAACACGTTTGCTGATCCAAAAAAGCATTGAAACTTGTGTTGTTCATGTTTGCCAGGATTTTAATCTTAATCAGTTTCACAGAACAACCTGTAGTTAAGATTTGCTTTTCACCTGTCCATGACGTCATAGAGGATAAACACCGTTAACAAATATTTATTAAAAATTGCTGCTTGTCTTATCAATTTTTCTTATATCATGAAGACATCTCGTCGCGTCCTCTTCAAAGAAAAAGTAGAATTTAAAACAAGTTATGGCCTTTCCACCCGGGCAGACAAAGTATGAATTATCCGTGACAAAAACTAAAGGACAAATTCTGTGGCGACAAATTGTCAAACACCTTTGTTTCCCCACTCAAATGCCGTAAAACTAACAAAAGGAAATAGTTGTTGTGAGCGTTGTGGAAATGATTTGGGAGCACGTTTCCTGACCCAAAAAAGCATTGAAACTTGTGTTGTTCATGTTTGCCAGAAGTATGAACTAATTCAGTTTCACAGAACAACCTAAAGATTTGCTTTCCACCTGTCCATGACGTCATAGATGATAAACACCGTTTACAAATATAGTATTTATGATATATTGCTGCTTGTCTTATAAATTTAATTTTTCATGAAGGCGTCCCGTCGTGTCCTCCTCAAAGCAAATGTAGAATTTAAAACAAGTTAGGACCTTTCCACCGAGACAAAGTAGGAATTGTCCGTGACAAAACTAAAGGACAAATTTTGTCGAGACAAATGGTCAGACAACTTTGTATCCGCACTCAAACTATTGTTGCTTTACAAACCTATCAAATCTATACTTTTCTCGTCCTTGTTATTTTTTTTTTTTTAAAGGATTTAGCATCCAATTTTTTTTTACCGGCCGGGGGGGTTTTAAAAATTTTTTAAAAAAAAAAAAGAAAAAAAAAAAAAAAAAAAAGGTTTAAAAAAAAAAAAAAAAAAGAGAAAAATTTCTCTGTCTATTTCAGTTAAAGTTTTCTATATATTGGAGCGTTATGACAAATAATTTAGATTAACAGGAAGATCTGAAATAATTGCGGAGCTGAATACGATTCAAAACATCGCGATTTTAACGATTAACGACGTCTTAAAGTCTGCATGGGTTCAACGGGACAAGTGGGAAACGGGAAAATCCTTATTAGAGACATTTAGCTTCAGGTTTTCGGAAACGTCAAAACGCAAGCGTCTAGGAATCACGTGATCAGGTCCCGAGGTCACGTTTGAAGTTTTCAACACACGTTTTCGACGGCAAGATGTAGCTTTTCACGTTGGTGATTTCCCGTTGGTAGATGTGACCGCAGCCACTGTTTCATTAAGGCAAAACGTGAAAGATAAATGAGGTACTACTAAATTCTAGCTACAAAATAAAAGACGTAAATTGCAATCAGCAGCAATGACTCTGTTTATTGATAACACTTCACCATATCTTTATTATAAAATATAAAATGAAAATTGCCCATTTTAGGTCACATGGTGCTTCCTAGATAATTTTCTCTTTATCCATCTGAATTTCACTGAATTTAAAAGAAATAATTCTAAGTGTAACGTCACATGTTATGAGACGGAATAACAAACATACAAATCTTAAAAGGTATATCATTTCAGTCTTCCACTGGGGATTTATAGACATTTTATTGTTCTTTATTTATCTGCCTACGTCACTTACACTACATTACTTAGTTATATACTTGCGAGGATTTATAAACATACTTTCCCTCCTTGCTATACCCGAAGGTCGTCGCTTTTGCATGCATTTCCTTTATTAAAATCGTGACACAACTGAATCAAATATAGCAATTTAGTTCCCTTCGAAACAGGTGTTGATGCAGGATAAATTAAAAATGAGGCAAAATAAGCAAATTTGCTTCAATAATTATTTTAAACGCAAGGCACGGATAGCCTTCAATAACATTTATTAACTATATAGTTTTTTTCTCCGTGTAATCGAAGACAACGGGTTACTAAGTTTATCCTGAGTAAGTCATTAAATTTTTATTCCAGTTACATGTAACACTGGACAAATTACTATGAACACCGTCTCAATTAATTTTGTCAAGGAAAAGAAATCAACTACATAATACACCCGCAATGAAAGGAGCTATATCACTTTATTAAAAACTAGCAATGGTATATTGCAATTCATGAGTTTTGATTGGTTAATAGGCAATAGTATATGAGCTCATATACCATTGACACAAAAATGGTAGCCGATACGCGTCAACGAAAACAGCTGGGGTGCTCAAATATTGCAATTCTTTGGGCGTTTTAAATAAAACAATTATTCCACTCGCGCTTGTCGGATATGAGATCTTTATAGCCAACTCGGCGCTACGCGCCTCCGTGCGCTTGTGGATAATAATAATGATAGTCCAATACGTCTGAAAAACGAAGGGAGTAATAAAACCGCGCCGGAAAATAACTTAGGAAACTTGTTGAAGTCGACATCTCATGCGTAGCAGATGTGAAATTGGCAACTGTGCAAAACTAGCAGAAGGGCATGGTGCACGCGGGAAGTTGGTGAGAGCTGGGCGTTTATTTTAGCTAATAGAATATAGGTACCCTATCTAAGGATCACACCGGGAACACATTGCCAAAAGGAGCAAAAATGATATCCTATTTAAGGACCGAGAACCTCAAAACCCATACCCTATCTGGCGGCACATACCTATATAGGCCACATATGGAAGTATCCCCCCCCCCCCCCCCCGGGATTTTAAGAAGGCGTAAAATCAAATGAAAGTTTTTTTCTGTGAAAGCATAATTATTCCAGTACATTTCGCCAGTGATCCAGTTTGGCGCTTCCTTGGAATAATGGAAATAGTTAATAATTGGCAAAAACAAAATGTTTCCTTTGGCGACCGCTGACAGCAGCTGATCAAATTTAACTTTTTTACATTTGGTCACTGAGCCGAAACCTTATTTGTTGTATATTATACAAAGAGAAATCATGCGAAATTCGTGAAATAGGAAAGGTTACACAGGTTACAATCCAGTTTTATTTCAGTTTTATAAAATTGTTTTATTTTGTCCCAGTATTATTGATGAGCTAGAAGAATAGATTTTTCTAAAGCGAAATTATCCACACGAATCAGGTCTCCGCTTTCGAATCTTTGTTCGTAACCATGCATGAAAATGATATTTCCAATAAAAGCATATAATTTTTAATTTTTAATAATTAAAGCTGTCAAGCTTTCTGTCTGTCTGTCAGTCATCAAGGGTGTCGTGGAAAATAATTAAAGTAAATAAATTGTAGATACAATAAGCTGCTCCGATTTATAAATCTTAACTGTATATTTATCACACGACAAAATATAGAATAAAAAAATGATAAATAGATGAATAAATGAGAAATTTAAAACACTTGATCTGGATTTAAGATCCCATGTAAAATTACTCGTTTCCTTTAATGTCTATTAAAATTCTAGTTAAGCTCGATAACTCCTGTTTGGGGTGAAACTCGTCGACTTTCGCAACAAGACTTCCACGTAAAACAATTAAACGTTTCCTTTAGCGCACTGTAAAAATTAGTACTGGACACAAACAGAATAACTGGGTTAATTGCTGCGGCTAAAGATGGAAAAACATAAAAAAACAAACCATTATATAACAAACATGCATCTTTGGCATACAGAGATGGGAAAACCATTTTCAATACTAAAAAAACACACAGCGGCGTCCAGCAGAGGAAAAATACAATCACAATCGATATGAAGACTTTCATCACAATCATGTTCTGTTGACGATTTCTTATTCTCGCGCTTTCCTGCACTTCATCCGCTGCCGGCCTTGATCTTGTCAAACTTTTCATGATTTTAGTGTAAAGTATAATTATTGTCACTAGTGGCACACAGTAAAGTAAAACGAATCCACTCGGATAGTATATGGAGAGTTCCATGGTACCCCAGGAAAACCTGCAGTATGTCTGTTGACCCTGTTTTACGATCTTTGAAAAGCCGATATAAGGAGAAGCAATCAATAGTGGAATGCTCCAAGTGAGTATCAATAAAACCGCTCGAAGCCGCCTTGTCAGCATTTTCATAGCCTTGAAGGGATGCACAATGGCGATGAATCTCTCCAGAACAATCCACACTAGGCTCAGAACTGAAACGGTCTGTGAAACAGCTCTGGAATACAGTCCCAGTTTGCATACAACTGTAGCCACCGGATCGTTGATCAATGGCTTCCTTGAAAGTGTCCCTTCAGTAGCGTAGAGTGGCCAGTTGGTCAAAGCGGACAGTAGATCAGATAGCGCCATGTTTACGATGAAATAATTTGTGCTTGTTCTAAGAGTGGTATTCATCAGAAAGATAACTGTGACTAGAACATTTCCGACAAATGCAGAAATACTAACAAAGGAAATAGATGTTGTGAGCGTTGCGGAAATGATTTGGGAACACGTTTGCTGACCCAAAAAAGCATTGAAACTTGTGTTGTTCATGTTTGCCAGGATTTTAATCTTAATCAGTTTCACAGAACAACCTGTAGTTAAGATTTGCTTTTCACCTGTCCATGACGTCATAGAGGATAAACACCGTTAACAAATATTTATTAAAAATTGCTGCTTGTCTTATCAATTTTTCTTATATCATGAAGACATCTCGTCGCGTCCTCTTCAAAGAAAAAGTAGAATTTAAAACAAGTTATGGCCTTTCCACCCGGGCAGACAAAGTATGAATTATCCGTGACAAAAACTAAAGGACAAATTCTGTGGCGACAAATTCTCAGACACCTTTGTTTCCCCATGCACTCAAATGCCGTAAAACTAACAAAAGGAAATAGTTGTTGTGAGCGTTGTGAAAATGATTTGGGAGCACGTTTCCTGACCCAAAAAAACATTGAAACTTGTGTTGTTCATGTTTGCCAGAAGTATGAACTAATTCAGTTCAGGACGCTGAACTAGAAGTATGAACTAATTCAGTTTCACAGAACAACCTAAAGATTTGCTTTCCACCTGTCCATGACGTCATAGAGGATAAACACCGTTTACAAATATTTATGATATATTGCTGCTTGTCTTATAAATTTAATTTTTCATGAAGGCGTCCCGTCGTGTCCTCCTCAAAGCAAATGTAGAATTTAAAACAAGTTAGGACCTTTCCACCGAGACAAAGTAGGAATTGTCCGTGACAAAACTAAAGGACAAATTTTGTCGAGACAAATTGTCGGACAACTTTGTATCCGCACTCAAACTATTGTTGCTTTACAAACCTATCAAATCTGATAGCTTTTGCTAGCGTCCTTCGTTAATTTGTTTATTGTTTTAAAGGATTGTAGCAACTCAGCAAACTTTGATTCTTGAGAACGCGAATCCGGCCGGAGTCCGCTTGAAGGTCAAGCAGCCTTCGAGCGAGTGTTATCGGTAAAGAAACTTTCAGCGTCCTGCAGCTTAAGTTCTTAAAGAGACGACAGGCTAGTAAAATTACAAGAGAAGTTTGAGTCCAAAGTTCATCACCGAAATGAAGGCAGCACAATCGTTGGCGCGCTGTTTACTTTGTAAGCAGCATGAATGACGTTAAGAAAGCGAGCAGGGAAAATATTTCTTCGTAAATATTTCTCTGTCTATTTCAATTAAAGTTTTCTATATATTGGAGCGTTATGACAAATAATTTAGATTAACAGGAAGATCTGAAATAATTGCGGAGCTGAATACGATTCAAAACATCGAGAGTTTAACGATTAAAGACGTCTTAAAGTGGGTGCATGGGTTCAACTGGACAAGTGGGAAACGGGAAAATCCTTATTAGAGACATTTAGCTTCAGGTTTTCGGAAACGTCAAACCGCAAGCGTCTAGGAATTACGTGACCAGGTCCTGAGGTCACGTTTGAAGTTTTCAACACACGTTTTCGACGGCAAGATGTAGCTTTTCACGTTGGTGATTTCGCGTTGGTAGATGTGACCGCAGCCATTGTTTCATTAAGGCAAAACGTGAAAGATAAATGAGGTACTACTAAATTCTAGCTACAAAATAAAAGACGTAAATTGCAATCAGCAGCAATGACTCTGTTTATTGATAAAACTTCACCATATCTTTATTATAAATTAGTATAATTTCAGAGGTGATTATGAGAATTGAAGCATTCTGATTGGTCGAGAAGCTCGGCTTATGAGGCTATATTCACCCCGCACGGGGTGATTATAGCTTTGAAGGCTTGGTTACTTAGCCACGCCACCTTTGACATCCAGGCAAGTAAACATGGCCGCTTTTGCTGAATGAAAATTTCTTTGATTTAAAAGAAACCAGTCCAAGTCCTGGATATTTTAAACATTCGTAATTTTTTAAATTAACTACCAAGGCTTTTGGACTGAAAATATTTTCAAGAGATGGTTTTCAAGGCATTAGAATTGGTCGTAAACACGGCGGTTTTGGCGATCGATGAGAAACTCAGTCAGATCGATTGAGCAAACATTATTTAGTTCTTCTTCTCACCGGAGCTTCTCATTTTTAGAGGATTCGCACATTCGCTTAGAAGTCGTCCACAATCATACAAAGGTAACGGACATCTATCTTTCTCATTGTGTTTGTTTTGTTCCGTTTTATTGCTTTAACTAAATAAATAAATTCTGATTGCAATCGATGATTTAAACTGGTTTACACCGTATGCAAGCGAACACTTGTGTTTGCTGTTTTCTTGTGTGCTATTGTTATTTTTTTAAGTTCTTGATGATCACCTCTAAAAATTATACTAAAACAATTATTTGCCTCAGGCTCAGTGATTGTTGTTGAATAATCCCCTCGACTTCGTCTCGGGGATTATTCAACAATAATCACTTCGCCTTCGGCGAATAATTGTTAAATATAAAATGAAAATTGCCCATTTTAGGTCACATAGTGCTTCCTAGATAATTTTCTCTTTATCCATCTGAATTTCACTGAATTTAAAAGAAATAATTCTTAAGTGTAACGTCACATGTTATGAGACGGGATAACAAACATACAAATCTTAAAAGGTCTATCATTTTAGTCTTCCTTTGGGGATTTATAAACATTTTATTGTACTTTATTTATCTGCCTACGTAACTTACAAGACCTTTCTTACTTGCAATACACTGACAATACGTCACCTACGTACACTACATTACTTACTTATATACTTGCTGCGATTTATAAACATACTTTTCCTCCCTGCTATACCCGAAGGTCGTCGCTTTTGCATGCATTTCCTTTATTAAAATCGTGACACAACTGAATCAAATATAGCAATTTAGTTCCCTTCGAAACAGGTGTTGATGCCAGGATTAAATTAAAAATGAGACAAAATAAGCAAAATTTGCTTCAATAATTATTTTAAACGCAAGGCAACTGGATAGCCTTCAATAACATTTATTAACTATATAGTTTTTTTTCTCCGTGTAATCGAAGACAACGGGTTACTAAGTTTATCCTGAGTAAGTCATTAAATTTTTATTCCAGTTACATGTAACACTGGACAAATTACTATGAACACCGTCTGACTCTCAATTAATTTTGTCAAGGAAAAGAAATCAACTACATAATACACCCGCAATTAAAGAAGCTATATCACTTTATTAAAAACTAGCAATGGTATATTGCAATTCATGAGTTTTGATTGGTTAATAGCCAATAGTATATGAGCTCATATACCATTGACATAAAAATGGTAGCCGATACGCGTCAACGAAAACAGCTGGGGAGCTCGAATATTCCAATTCTTTGGGCGTTTTAAATAAAACAATTATTCCACTCGCGCTTGTCGGATATGAGATCTTTATAACCAACTCGGCGCTACGCGCCTCGTTGGATATCTACCATATCCAACGTGCGCTTGTGGAATAATAATAATAGTCCAATGCGTCTGAAAAACGAAGGGAGTAATAAAACCGCGCCGGAAATAACTTAGAAAACTTGTTGAAGTCGACATCTCAAGCGTGCAGATGTGAAATTGGCAACTGTGCAAAACTAGCAGAAGGGCATGGTGCACGTGGGAAGTTGGGGAGAGCACGAAAGAAGCGCAAGAGTTGCTCAAGGCGATAGCCGTGAACAACTCTAGGGTTTTGAGTGCTCTCCAAACTTCCCAAGTGCACCTTAACTCAATAGTGCACAGCTAAAAGCATGAACAAATTGTTTTATAACATTGCCGGTGGAAATGTAAATCTAAACCCGCAACAAAAACTTGCGCGCCTAAAAAATAATCTGGCGAAGCGATTTGCTCGCGACATCAGTGGGCACTATTGGATTTTGTGAAAGCTCACATATGCTGAAATTGTTTATGCGGCTCTGCTAGCTATGTTATAAAACACACTAGTACTCTAGAAAGCTGCGTTTAAGAAGACATTTTCATCTTACTGATTAGTGGAGGTTTCATGGGGACGAGCGTCCGCTTTTCTTTCTGAGAAGATAAGCTAAGACTTAGTCGCTCTTTTTACCTAATAAGATATGATGTTCTTAATCCAATTATGCGAGTTCAACTGGTATGTTTTATAGCGAAGAGACCGAATTAAGTACCCCTGTTTAGCTGGGACAAACCAATCGTGTTATTTCTCTGTGGCTAAGCTTGGACACTAACTTTGTTCGGAAATCAATTTGTAATTAGTAATTTGTAATTAGGCAGTGTCATAAAACAAAAATAAAGAACATAGGTATAAAGCCAAGATGATCAACTTTTCGCTTCAAATTAAACTCAGTAGTTTTTTTAACAGAGGCAAATAGATTAATCCTTTTTGCATCTGATATATAAGTGATATGTACATGTATTTCCATCAAGGTAGAAACTCTTCTTACCAAGGCGAACGAGTTTTATAACATGAGAATCATTCCCTACAGTATTCACTGCTTTGCAGCGATAGAAAGCTGCTAACTGGTCTTTTTCAACTTCCACCACACTTTGACTTGTTGGTGTGTTTGTGGGTGTGATCATCAGATTTCCAGGAACAGATTTCCACTGATTTTCATCTGGCAGACAGGAATCAGCATCGGGGCAGTCAATATTTTGGTACTCCCACGTGAATGTCGGCAGGGGGTTGCCTTTCTTTACTGAACAAGACACCTCTGCCTCCAAGCCATCAGTAACTAATACTCTTTTTGAACTTTTTTCTAGTATGGGTGCAGCTATAATAGGAAACAAGAAAATTAACAATACATTAATTTGGTATAAAACCAACCAACCAACTAACTAGCCAGCCAGCAGACCAACCAACCAGCCAGCTAGCCAACCAACCAACCAACTAACCAACCTGCCTGCCAGCCAGCCAGCCAGCCAGCCAACCAACTAACCAACCTGCCTGCCAGCCAGCCAGCCAGCCAGCAAGCCAACCCCCAGCCAGCCAACAAACCAACCAACCAGCCAGCCAGCCAGCTAACCAAGCAAGCAAGCAAGCAAGCAACCAACCAACCAACCAACCAATCAATCAATCAATCAATCAATCAATCAATCAATCAATCAATCAATCAATCAATCAATCCTAGTAGCTGTATTCAAAAGATAACATCGCGCAAGTGTGCAGTTAAGAACAAGACATAAACTAAAACATAAATTTTAATTGAATTTATGAGGTCTCCCTATGACTTTAGGTTACCAAATCTCACTGTAGTGGTAATTAATTTCAGTTTTGTTACATATGACACACCTATCAGGCAAAAAGTCATAAATTGGGGGAGGTACAATATAGATCTTTTCAAGCCATTACTAGTTTGGTGCCAAAAAATCAAATTAATCAAACGGATATTTTTGGTCCACTGTAAGGATGTGCAGTGCAATACAAGGCAACCATCTTTAGGAAATGCAGACCATCATATCAGGCCTACATTGCGAATTTTGCACATGTACCAAAAAAATTGGCTGGTAAGTATTTATTTTTTTTCTGCAGCATGGAATGTCTACTGTTGAAGTATTTCCATCTCCCCCTGCATAGTATGCTAGCCAACATTTGGATTGTCAACTCATATATCCATCTGGGTGAAGAGTCACTGTGCAAGTTATGCCTGAGAACACATCACAATGACGCCGGCCTGGGATGGAACCCCCGACCGATCAATTTGGAGACCAGTGCACAAATCGCAATGCTACACCATCAGTGGGGGTGATTTAAATGTAATTTCATGTCATAGCTAATAATATACTTGTACATACCTTGCACATCCAGATCAAAAGCTAACTTAACAGGTGGATCAACACCATTCGTTGCTACACACTCATATTTTCCCTTGATCCCTGGGATACGATGCACTGCGTATTTTTAGCACCTGTTTGGTGTTAGCAGTATTCGATGCTGGTTTTGGGGCTTCCCCATAAACCTTGTTAATGATATTCTTGCAGTATTTGTCATCTGGACTCTAACAGTTTGTGACATTTAATATCTTGCCATTCCTGTACCAGTTTGCACTGGGTTTTGGAGATGCTTTTGCTATACACTTAATGACCTTTTGTGTCCCTTCTCTTATGGTTCTCATGGTTCATCAAAGGGAGTAATTGAAGGTGGCGTAGGATCTATAAAAAGGACAAGACATCAGTATTTTTGACATACAATAACTTGAAATAAACTAGACTAATGAAGTCTGGATGATATCAGACGAAATATTTCACGCTTTTAAATTTTATTTGCGCTCCGAGTTCGAAAACATTTTAAACCCTTTTAACTAGACTCAAAAAGATGTTAATCTGTCACACACACAGTACCACTTGGGGTAATTGTAGGTGGTAAAGAATCTATAAACAGGGCAAGGCAACATTATTTTTAGCATACAGCATTTTAACGTAATAGACTCAAAAAAGATGTTTATCTCTCATACACCATATCTCATATCTCTATAAGAGATAAATCTGTTACGGTTGTTTTTAGTTTTTTCTTTCATTTCAGGTAATTAATTTGTTTTCCTTTTATTTATCAACTTCGCGGCGCTAAGACCATCGGTATGATTGTATCGGTTCCGCTCTTTTCGTAGACGCTCAAGGATAAGGATTGCCAAATAATGCAATATTCGTCGGAGGTTTTTACCGTTGTTATAAGGTCAAGCAATTCTTCTAGGAGGCATTACTGCGCGGATTAGATATGTGAGTACGTTATTGTTTAACTTAATTCATCATTGTTTGAATCGGTTAGCCTCGCTTTAAAGTGATCTTTTACATTATTGTTCAGCTTTGATTGCCAGAATTAGTGACAAAACAAAAGTAATCGGAAGACTGTCGTCAAAGTACAAAAAAATCAATATGTGTGTTCAATATTACCACCACAACACTGTTAAAGACTATTTGAGAGGACACTAAGGCGGATGAACTAAAGAAAATGAAATAAGCTTCCGATGCCTATTATGATATTATATTAAATCGTCACATGAAATTAATTAAAAAAAATAAGGATCCAAGATTGCATTGAACAAAGCACGAAATTTCCTGTTAAAGAATATAACCGGAATCAATTTCAATGGCTACTACTGGTCTTACTAAGGCGTAACTTAAGTAGAAATACTGCAAGGCCAACATCTCAAGTGTGCGGATGTGAAAATATCCACCGCGAAAGACTAGCAGGAGAGCTTAAAACACGCTTCGAAAGTTGTGGTTAAGAAACCAATTTTATTGTTATTGATGTTAGTGGAGGTTTTGCTGAAGACGACCGTCCGCTTTTACAACTGAGAAGACTAACTAGTACTGGGTCGACGTTACACTCTGATTGATTAAGGTACCTCTATTTGCCATAGCTAACAAGAAAGGCACGGTAAAAATTTACGAAAACAAGAATCAGAGAAGAAAGAGAGGGAATGAAGTGCTTACAAATATGAAATATTTTAATGAAGGCTTAAACGGACTATGTCACGGGGATTTCGATTTCTGAAATAAGTAGTTGGCAAGTCTACCCATGAAAAACAATATCTTTGAACATTTAACTGAAGATATAACCTTTATTTGGGTATAGAAATCAAACTTCGGCTATAAATATCGATTAATTTTGAAGGTGCACAGAAACAACTTTAAAACGTTGGCTAACGTTTTTCAAATTGCAATCCATTTTCATCCGAGCCATCCGCAGCCAAACGCGCTTTTAAACAGTTTTAGTGCTCTAAAATAACTATTGTTAATAAAAATGGACCACTATTTTTAAGTTTTCGACGACACGAATATAAATTTGGCTGTTCAAAGATCTGTTAAACCCGGAATATTTTTCTCAATCCAAGTATGTGAGTTTCAACTGGTATGTTTTGTACCAAAAAGTCCGAATTTAATGTCTCTGTTATCTGCTGGGCGGACAAACCGATCGTATCACGCTGTTTGAAGCAGCTAAGCCTGAAACGTTGACATTGTTCGGAAGTCAATTTGACATCAGGATGTATCATTACATTATAGTCCTGCAGTTATAGTAAATACATAAAACAGAGTGAAAAGAAAGATAGCTACATACTTAAAGTGATCAACTATTCGTCGGTAGTTTTAGAGAGGCAAATAAACTCAAATACGTTTTGCAGCTGATATATCTGTCTTGATTTAATAAAAGGTGTCTAAAGATTTTGACACAGCTCTAGTTCTAAAGACATATTTTTGCAAGAAGCTTTGCATGAATCGACTAGTTGTAGCTCATGTTCAACGTAAATTACTCTAATAAATCTCTTTATGAACCAAAAAGACTGCATTTACGGCATTTTGTTCAAATCATGAATTCTACCAATTTAATTAACTTGTTTACAACATGAAATAACATCAAATGAAAACAAATTTTTAAAGCGCCGGAGCGAGAGATGGACTAAAGCTTTCTAAATCCATGCATGGTCTAAAATGAACTATCAGAAAGCATTTTACATCGACGATCGCTTCATTTTCAACGAATTCGGGATTAAAATAACTAAATAATTCATGACTCAGCGAGACCATTCGGTCATAGTTCATGTCAATTCACGGCCGGAAACCCCGCATATCGAATTGCTGCTGACTAACTATCGAATCACAGGCCGCTCTGATTGCTAGCTTAGCCAAACGGCAAAATAATCCTCAAATGAAGAGAATTCTACTCACATAAGGGTTTGAAGTGATTTCCTTTCGACCATCAGCTGCGCTCTTTGCAACCTTTCCATCTTATTCACAATGTAATACCCCGGATGTGGAAAAAATCGTTATAAAGGGAACCAATACCCCCGGACATTACAACAGAATTTTTCTAAGTCTCCAGCCAAGGAAGAGTTCAAGCCGAATATCGCCATGACCGCCTTCAAATCAGCCCTAAAGTCTAGTTCCGAGTCCTAGTTGATGTGGCTGAAGACCTTTGCCGTCTAAAGCAAGCACAACGCTATTTGTACCTAGCAAAACTGTACCGAGTCAAGAGTTCAACCCGTTAAAGCTTTGTTCTAAGGTACAATAACAGCCGACGCAAAACTTGCAAATCGTTAGACTTCCACCTTCATAGGACTTAATGATGTCCTCCGGCAAACTTCCTTTAGACAGCAAAATGAAAAACTAGATCACCTCTGTTCTACAAGTCAGCGCGCGCCATTAGAATTCAAAGTTGGGTAGATATGGCGAGTTGGAGCCTTTGTAAACTAACCAAAAGTAAATGGAAGGGGGGGGGGGGGGTAGGTAGGTAGAAGGGATAAAAGCCATGAGTATAAAATTGAAAGCACTTCATTTCCACTGAAAGTAAGCCAAATAATCTCCCATGTCCTTAAAAGAAAAAAAAAGAAAAAAAAAAAAAAAAATCTCAACCCCATTCAATTTTCTTGACAGCCAGACTGTAGCCACCTTTTATTAAATCAAGACAGATATGCAGATACATTTCAAGTAAAGCAACTCCTAAGTTTAGAAAATATTAAACCATTTGACATCATTGCATCACGGGTTTCTGGTATAAATTCGATTAGACGGCGGTGTAACTTTAGTCCTGCGAAATCGCGCGGAATATCGAATATCGGCTTAAAATTAGACGATATTTATACCTAATCGTACCTTTTTGTTACGCTTCGGCGGCATATCAGTCTCGCCAAAATACCCATCGCGAGACCAAACGAGCCTGATATGCCGCTGAAGCGTACCAAAAAGGTAAGATGAGGTATTTACCGTACCAAAATTCAGAATTTAGTGAAAAAATTGGGACCTCCGACTCTGTTGTTTTAGTCTGAATGTCTCCGTACTCGTCGACAAACATAGCGTAATTCAGTGGCGTGCGCGCTTAAGTTTAATTTTTGGCGGGAAAGTTTTTACTTTTTTTACGACCGGTAAACACTAGCTTATCTTAAATTACGAGGTTCTGTTTTATTGGTAAAACCTCTATTTACAAAAAAAAAATATATATTTTGCAGCTGAGAAAACTGTGGTTATGCAGCGCGTTGAAGACTTCTCGAACAAATCTTGGCAACCTACATGATTATATTTGACAATTATTCTGCGAAATCACGCGGCATATCGCCTGATACTAGATTTTCTTAGCATAGTATCTGTAATGAAAATATAATTGCCTGTTTTGTAAGGTTTTTAACTTTTAAATCCTTATAATGTTTTCTCCGTTACTCGATCGCACTGCGTTACTCTCTATTAGTAAATTCTCCCTTAAAGGAAATTATTCCGCCTGTTTACTTCTCTCACTGTGACGTGTAACAATACTCCTGAATTGGGACTTGAATGCGGTTGTACCAAAAACTAAACACTAAAACATTATACTCTCTGCTTAACCTATTTTCAGATTGCTTTCTGCGTCCTTAAATATGAAGTTTCTTATCCTGATTCAGATGCTGCTTCATAACCTTCTTGTTACAGACGCCTGTACAGAATTCCGAGTAACTTCCGAAGATAGCTCGGTGATCGTCGGTCGTAGCCAGGAGTTTAACATCGACATCGAGTCTCATCTCGTCGTGGAGCCTAAGGGATATTCCCACACCGCCATTCCTAAGCCAGAATGTATTTTGCATTCAGCATTGCAGTGGCAAAATAAATATAGTATCGCATACCTTGATGCTCTGGATTTGCCCATTGCTATTGACGGCTTAAATGAAGCTGGTCTTTCAGTTGGTTCACTCCTATTCCCTGGCTTTGCCCAATTTCAGGAAGTTCCGCGCAAAAAATGTGGCACGGCAGTGTCTTCTTTACAGTTCCCGTTATGGATCCTGGGAAACTTCGGGACTGTACAGGAAATAAGAAGAACTCTGAGGACTGAGGATTCCTTTCCGCTGGTATGGGAGGCAACACTTCCAATCAACCAGAACCCCTTCGAACAACATTACTCGATCACTGACGCAACTGGCGATGGTATCATCATTGAGTTCACAAAACAGGGAAGAAAACAGTACAATAACACTCTTGGCGTTGTGACCAATTCCCCACCTTATGATTTCCACATGATGAACATTCGAAATTATATTCAACTTTCCAAATTCGCTCACGGTCCATTGGTTTTGGGTCAAATGAATTTCGACGCTGTTGGTCAGGGCAGTGGGCTTCTTGGGGTACCCGGCGACTTTACACCGCCATCGAGATTTGTACGCACTGCCGCCATGGCTCATTTCGCTGATAAAGTCCACACAAACAAAGAAGCAGTTATGCTGGCTTTTCATATCTTGAACACCGTCGATATTCCCCGTGGAGTAGCCACTTCCCGTCACCCGAAACCCTTTACAAAGAAATACCCAGTTGACTACACCTTATGGGCTGTCGTCAAGGACCTCAGCAAGAAGGCACTTTATTTCCGTGACTATAACGATCTGACCATTCGTGTGCTTCGCATGGCCGATGTAAAGAAAGGACAAAGACTGATAATGAAAGTAGGGAAATCTATTGGTGGTTTTGTGGACATCACTGATGACCTTATCCCGGTGAATGGACAGGATTAACACTATAAGAAAATCTTGTGTTGAAAGTGTGTTCCGATGACGCGAGGACATTTTTTATACCAAGTGTTAACGTTGCATGTTTCAATCTCAATACAAAAGTTATGAAGTGCGTTTTTACTTAAGGCAGTTTACTGACATTCTATTTTTTCTTCCATTCAAATGCCCTTGATTCACAAAAAGAAACACTTATAAATCACTAAACGGCATGACTTAGTGACCCCAGTTAGAGTAAATGAATGAATAAATGAATGAATAAATACAATCATTTCATTCTCATGTCGTTGATACATAAAATAAAATCGTATTTAGTTTTATGCAGGGCCGTAACTAGCAAAGCACTTGCCTCGTCTAGACTTACACCAAAAATTAAAAAAGAAAAATGTTAACGTTTAGTTGGAGAAATTATTCACAGTTGAAGGAAATTAACTTCTCAGAAGAAATACCTTACAATAATGCTGAAAATAGGGTTTGTGCATCTATAATTCAAAATTTTCTGTAAGGCTTGTCTACCGGGGCATGCTCCAAGAGACCTCGTCGCGGCTAAATTCGGAAAACATAGTCGTGGCAGACTTTCGCCGAAGTGTATTTTTTCCTTTTTTTTTCCATTTTTGGGTGTTTTGAGCTGAGTAGAGTGAACTGAAGTGTGAAAAGTTCAAATGATGATTTTTGTTTGGCAAATCTTTGTAAAAGTTTTCGGATTTTTATTCTAATTTCATAATATATTTTCAGAGTTCAGTGATTCATAGCCAATTTGATTTTGTCTCCATTTAGCTTTGACACCGATCGACAAAAAAGTGACAGTGGCTACTTACCGAAAAGCTGTTATAAAGCTTATGTTCCTGCCGTACTTGGAATTAATTTACTTGCACACTCATAATTTCCATATCGAACAATCAGGAAATACTTGAAAGGCGAAACAGAAAAAAGAAATAAATGAAAACAATTCTTTAAATCTTGTCCTTTTAAATAACTCTTTAATTACAATTTTGTTATTTCATATTTTTAATCGTTTTATGTAGCAATCAAGTGAAGAATTTATGGTGAACACGAATTTATGAGGCGGCAGCAACAAAGCGTATTTCATAACACTGTTTGATCTCGTACAAACACATCACGTTCGTTGAACTTATATTACGTCATAGACAGGTAAAAAGCAAATCGTCAATGTCTTTTCCCTGATTATTTCAAATAAGACGTTCACCGCATCTCAATGAAATTAAGTCATACATCTGACTAGCAAAACATGAACAACGCCAGTTCCCATGATTTTATGGGTCACTCGACGTGTTCCCAAGTCGTTTTAACAACACTAGCAGCAGCTATTTCCTTTGTAAGCATTTTTGCTTTTGCCGGCAACATTTTAGTCACAGTGACCTTTCTGATGAACGCAACTCTCAGAACAAGCACAAACTACTTCATCGTTAACATGGCAGTATCTGATCTACTGTCCGCTTTGACCAACTGGCCACTGTACGCTACTGAAGGGATGCTTTCAAAGAAACATCTGATCGATGATCCAGTGGCTACGATTGTGTGCAAAATGGGACTGTATTCCAGAGTTGTTTCACAGGCTGTGTCAGTTCTGAGCCTAGTGTGGATTGTTGTGGAGAGATTCATCGCCATTGTGCATCCCTTTAAGGCATTAATGCTGACAAGGCGGCTCCGAACAGTTTTACTAGTACTTACTTGGATCATTCCACTATTGATTGGTTTCCCATACATTCCCTTCTCGATAATCGTTAAACAGGGTCAACAGACATACTGCAGGTTTTTATGGGGTAAAAAGGAACTTGCCATATATTTTTCCGCTGGATTTGTACTATGCTACTGTGTGCCGCTTATTTCAATAATTACACTTTACTCTAGAATCGTGAAATGTTTGACACGATCAAGGCCGGCAGCGGACAAAATGCACGAAAACACAAGAATAAGAAAAAGTCAACAGAACATGATTGTGATGAAAGTCTTCATATCGATTGGGATTGTATTTTTCCTTTGCTGGACTCCGCTGTGTGTGTTTTTGTTATTGAAAACAGTTTTTCCATCACTGTATGCCAAAGATTCATGCTTGCTAGTTGCAAGTTTGTTTTTCTATGTCTTTCCTTCTTTACCCATGGCAATTAACCCAGTAATTATTTTTGTGTCTAGTTCAAATTTTTACAAGGCACTAAAGGAAATGTTAACAGGTAATTGCCGTAACTGAAAGTTTTGTTGGAAATGCGGACGAATTTTACATCAGAATGAATCTTACGAGCCTAGCCAAAAAGGAACGCATATTAAGGACAGCAACTAACTGAAAATGGAGAATCTTGAATCGTCGTTTTTTTGCTGTACAGGAATTACTGAGCTACGATTTTTAAATGAGCGAGAACACATGTGGCCATATTTGGATTTCACAAAGCTATTGTCCCTTATCACATATTAAATTTCGACTTTTATTTTCTATGTGATTTCTTTTTAAGTGATGTCGTTCACGATTTTATCAACTCAATAAATGTAGATGTGGATTTTGTACGTAAAGAAACCTTTTTACTAATACCCGGTATCAATATGACAACTGGCGATCTTAACTGGTCCCTCTTAATTATTCGAGAACATGGCTTGGATTGAATATTTTGTAGTCGGCGAATGGCTCAAACTGGATTCAATTTAGGAGATCGAAAGATTAACCAAGTATATGGTACAAATACCAAATACAGTGTCACCACCTATACTATCGTCCGCGACAGTACTGTTTCTCCACTTTTTTTTCAAAGCGAACAGTCCATTGTCTTGTCATAAATATTTTGTTGGCCGAAATAAAGCTGTTTATGTAATGTAAAAATCGATATCCTTTTCATTAACATATTCTTTTACGGTTTCACACTTTTGCTGAATATCGCCAATATTATGGTCTCCATTTTGTAACCACATCTAAAAATGTAATAAAAGAAGATGACAATGCTCATAGTGGTTCTTAGCTTTTCCTTTACTATTAGGCAGATTTTAATGTAATTTGAACAGCTGTGTGGTCCCCACATTATGCCATCCAATTATTTCGACCTTGCGCCGACAGAAATAGCTTACAGGGATAGAAATGATCTCAGTTGAAATGTTAGCGTAATTTTTTCGTTTTTTTAAATTGTGTCTCAACTAAACCAAAAAAGTAATTTAGTTTCCTTAGTACCAGGATTAAATTAAAAATGTGGTAAATGTGGTAAAGCAAGTAGTATCTTTTTCAATAATTAGGGACTTTAAGATACAGGAACGCGGACTTCTTGAAGGACGCGACGGTGGAAGAGAGCCTGGGTCGAGTACGCGGCGTCCGTGGCGGAAAAATTAAGTTAAGTGTTGCAAGCGACGCGATGATTTTTGTCGAGCTTGTGCAGAGTCATGGCTTCTTTAAGAGAAACTCGTGAACTGTTGCTTATTAGTCATGCAAGGGGCTTTATAACCGATTTAGAGTTCTTGCTGCTTTATGAGGAAAAC